>NC_056627.2:30305536-30953036 GCF_002870075.4 Lactuca sativa
CATAAATGATTGCAATGGAAATATAATGCAAAACAATGTAGTATAATGTGGTTAGGTACCTAAGCTTATATAAGGTTGTTAGGTATATTCACTTTACCCTATATATATATATATATATATATATATATATATATATATATATATATATATATATATATAATTTTATCATATGTATAAAGTAATTACGATTATCTAGATACCATGATATTAGAACAGACTAACAACTAAGTACAATACATATCCTAAAATTTGGTTAACATTACTTCTAAATACTAAGTTATCCTAGGAAATCGGTCAGCAAAACATCTAGGTATAACCTTTTCATAGTATATCGGGTAGCATAACGATTAGGCATAATATTATTGCTTATGACTATGTAAAGTTTCCACCGACATATTATCCTATCATTTCATGTTTTACATAAACTACTAAAATATTAGCAAAAATATATTTTGATAAAGCAATTTGATAAGCATGTATTCCCCCACCACGTAAAATATTTTAAAACGGTAAAAGTGGGGTCATGAACTCACCATTGACGCATGATAAGGTTGATGTAGGGTTTATTCAGGCTCGAGACTTCGATATGGCCTCAGGATTGCAATAGCTCCCAGAAAGAGTGAGAGAGAAGTGTTTAGGAGATGCGTAATGGAGTTGCTGACCATGCTACCTATAGTTGAGGTTTTGGTGTGCGTTCCGTGCAAATATGTACGTATGAGCTCCATCATGGAGCTGTCACGTGTCACTCTATCCTTGGACCACATCAATTGCAATCTGATCGAATCTGGTGTTAGATGCATGTCACAGAATGACACGTACCTCGTACCTACAGAAAAGATTTTTAAAAATCTATATTTTAAGCGTATGAGGTCCGATCTTTACGCCATTTATATCTATGTGATGGTCTAAACTTATACTACAACTTTCCTTTAGGTTATTATGGCTAGTTTTGACTTCCATCCTTTTGCTTAACGGGGGTGAAAATAAATGATTTTACAAAAATTGTATCTCTCTCATATGAATCCCATTTTTTGCAGTCTTTTTCCTAAAGTTCTTATCTCGTGGAGTACTATGATTCTCCTTTTTATAGCTTTAGTCAAAACTTAACCGATATCTATGTACCATTTTGAAGTCGTAATAATTATTACACGATTGATTTTACTTTATATAAGAATCAGAACTCCTCCAATCGAAGTTAGATTTTTACCAATTTTATATCATTAGGAGTCAGATTTTACGAGTACTTTCCGAATATATTAACTGCTTGGAAAGACGGTACAACTTTTTGGACGCTTATTTTTTAGCCTAAACGTCGAATTATTTATAAATGTAACAACGTATTTGATTATATTTTTTCATAAATCAAACATTATAACGCTAAGCTATTATCTTTCCCTACTAGATCCTAATAGTGGTTGGTGACATAAATTTTTATTAGTTGTCACATCCCACCCCCGCCCCATTTAAGAAAATTCATCTAAAAATTTTATTTTATCGGTGGGATTCCTTCGAACAAGTAAGGGTAGTTGTTTTTCATTTGGTCTTCTCATTCCCATGTATACTTTGATGGGTTTGAGCCACAAGAACTTTCCTATGTGCACATGCAAACCCTAATTGCTTGGATCTAGGTTTCTCTAATTGAACATGCATTGAATCCAAGACTTACAATACTAGATCTAATGTAAACAATTGATTCTAATCATATGAATTAGGATCTAGAACAATACCTTGGATTACTTGATTGATACTTCTTCTTCTTGGAGCTTAGAGTCACAATTGTCACTCCTCTAATGGCTTACAAACACCAACTAGCAAGAAGATGATTTGAGAGAAGGAGAGAGATGAGAAATCGACTCCATGGTTTCCACAAAGATTCAGTGGCCGATTTCTCTAACCCTAAGGGTCTATATATATACTATGAGCTCCTAGGGTTTCACCTTAAACCCTAATTGGATAACTTAGCCTCAAAGCAATCCAAAGATCCTTCTAGATAAGGCCTTGGACGATTTTAAGATATCCATATCCTTAAAATCGTCCCTTCCCATATCCATAAGGATTCATAGCCCTAAACACAACCATCACACATTTGACAGTTTATGCCCCTTTATTCAATTAATCTCTTTAAGTCACCAAATTAATTCCTAATTAATTTGTGACTTATATCAATTAAATAATATTATTATTCCTTTGACATATTATTCTTATAATACATTAATAATAATATCTCCTCTCTCTATATAAATCACCTTGTCAAGTTGCTATGGTGAAGGCAACCCAAAAGGACCATGCAAAATCGGGTCAAGTACTTACTAAATATAGTTACCATTCGAATAATTCGATTATTCTTAATAACTCAATTAATCAGGAAGTCAAAATATGCAAAAATGAAACAATAGTTAAACAATTAACATAAGACAGTAGCTATACTTATAAATAATACTCCTTTATTTAACCATCAAATGTTAATTACATCTATCTATTACATGTTTCCAATACTATCTAATCTAAACTAATATCGTCTTTCAGCCCAATTCTCCTAGCGTGCTGCAAATGCTTAGCCCTGCTTAGTCCCTTCGTAAGCGGATCTGTTGGGTTATCTGTCACACCCCAAAACCACGAACGGCGGAAACGTTCTGGGGTGGAGGACGTCATGTACAGTATCACAACAGTGTAATATAATAAACAAGCAACAACACCATCCATTGCATTATAAGTAAAGTTTTAATACATATGTGTTCTTTCATTGTAGTAAGACACCAAAAATATACAATCAAAATAAAAGACGAGACTTGTCTGCTCCGTCTTCTCAAAACCTGGCCTCTGTACCTGTCTACTGATGACCTGAGAATACAAGTTATTTTGAAAGCGAGTATCAGCTTTAAAGCTGGTGAATTCATAAGTATATAAGTGTCATTGACATGTTTGTGAAAATCTGTTATGAAGGCCATGTAAAACATTAAATGAAAATGTTGATGTACATATGAAAAACCCTAGAAAATCCCTTATTTTCTATCAGTTTGAGATGTAGTCTTCTACCAAGACCCGACTGTTTTGTTTGTAAAATGATAGTTTTTCCTTTGTATTGACTAGTACTAAAAGTGCTTAGTCTAACTCATCGTTTATGTGAATGTATCACAAAATAAATTAAACAGGAAAATGTACTACTGTAAGTGTTGTCACTGGGTACTAGGACTAACACAACATCGCATTAAGCGAAATATGTAACCTAATGAACATCCGAAGATTGTCCAAAACAAGTATTAATGTAAGTGTCATCGCTGGGTACTAGGAGTAACACAATCCATACCGATGATAACGTTGAAACATTTAATTGGGACTGGCATGAGATCTATCTTCAAAGTATGGTCATCTAAAGTTAAGGTACAACCTACGTATATGCAGTTTGTACTCTTTATTTTCCCGTTGGCCATTTCTACCGTGAATGAATTGTCTAATGCACATGGTTTTTGTTTAAGCAGGTGTGCAAATTTGTGACTTACAAAACTTTTCTCGGCCCCACTATCGAAAAGTATGCAAGAATATGAGTTATTGAGGAGGAACGTACCAGTAACTATCGTAGGATCAGCTACTGCTTCGTCGTGGCCTAGGGCCATAACTCTTCCTACCCCTCCATCCATTCCTGCTTTAGGGAAGTTCCTCTTGTAGTGGCCCACTTCGCCACAACCGTAGCAAGTTTGGCCCATACCGAGATTAGGAACCTGGGCGGCTTGAGCTGTTGGAGTTTGGCAGAAACGGGCTGTGTGCCCCTTCTGGTTGCAGTTGGTGCATTGCATCTCCCTGCAAGGCCCGCGGTGGTGGAAGTTGCACTTGGTGCACTTCGGGAGAGACCCAGCATAAGTTTTTGCTGGTAAGGGGTTCGCAGGGACAACAGGAGTCATTGTGGCAGCATTGATCGCCACTAGTTGTTGTTTATTGGAGGATCCTTGCGGAGCCCCTCTTTTCCTCTTATTCCACCCCTTCTTGTGGTAGTCGGGGTTGGACTTTTGTAGTACAGGTGTAGGGACTGTTGTGTTCTGAGGTTTCCAGTGATCGATGAGAGATTGTGCCAGTTCCTTGGCGCTATCAAAGGTAATAGGCCTGGAAGTGATCACACTTGACTGGATCTGGGGCGACTGTCCCCAGATATATCTCTCGATCTTTTTGCTCTGGAGAGCAACCATATCAGGGCATAAGTTTGCCAGATCACAGAACCTATTTGTGTAGGCCGTGATGTCGGATCCAACCATTTGTAGACCCTAGAATTCCTGCTCTAGTTTTTGTACTTCGCCTCGAGGATAATATTCCTTCATCAGCATGGATTTCAACTTTTCCCAGCCGATGGAATACGCCACCACCAAAGTTAGATAATTAACATGGCTGTTCCACCATGTTAGTGCTCTGTCAGAGAAGGTACAAGCTGCAAACTTGACCTTGTTGCCCTCCTGGCAAGCACATATTTCAATGATAGATTCCATCTTTTCAATCCATTGTCTCAACACCATTACACCCCCAGTTCCATTGAAGCTGCGGGGTTTGGCGTTAGTGAAGTCCTTGTAGGTGCATTCCCGAGGGTGTCCATGGCTTTCGCCGTGGTTCAAGGGTGGTGCACCTGTTCCTGATCCACTAGGGGCAGGAGCATTGATTGCCGACACAGCAGCTGCAACTGCTACTGTGAAAGCAGCCTGGAACATGTTGGCATCAAAAGGATTTGGTGGTTGAAGAGGTACAGGTGGTGGTATTGGTGCTTCGTTGTTTGGGTTTCGCCTTGGATTCCTGCGTGGCGGCATCTTTAACTGTACGTTTAAAAGATGACGAAATGGATAAGAATAAATGACTAATGAATGTGTCTCATGGACTAAATCCCCATAGCCCAACAACGGAAAGAATAGTATCACTAAATGAAGAAGATAGCATTTGGATAATAATTTCCATAGGATTAGATATCAGTCAATAATACTGGAATTACAGATGTAACAAGTTCGGGAAAAATGGCCTAGAAGTAGGCCTTACATCAACCAAGATGGAAAATTTTGACAGAATTAAGACTAGATCAAGACCTAACAGGTCTAAGATTTATACAGATAGGAAATTAGACCAAAGTTTTTCATAAACTAGGTTATATCCGAAAGATGAGTCGACGAGATTTTATCGGCGACGAGAACTGCTAGCATGAGTCCTCGATCCCGACATTAGACGTTCAATGTCCCTTATACGCCTGTCCGACCTTGCTTGCTGAGCTCGAAGTTCTCTAACTTCAGCTTGGGTTTCAGTAAGTTCCCTCTACAGATTTGCATTGCGGACCAGAGTCCTTTCATGAGCAGACTCTAGTTGGCGAATGTGGACAGTGTTAACACCAGAGTTGGCGTCAACTTCCAAGACTTGATTGATAGTCGCCTGAGCTATTATCGAGTTCCGAGAAATCCTACGCACCATGATTGGTAGGACTCTATCAGCAGAACCTCCTTCAGTGAGGTTGTAGAAACTTCGGTCTCCATTGTAGGGAATGGGCTGGCCCTGTTCATGACTCCATGTAATCAAGTTAGTGGCCCACAGAGGTGTGGGTCCTTGAAACACAAGGCGGGGGTTCAGGTTTGGGTTTTGAGCATTTGGGGTTTGGTTGTTGACTTCCGGCTCCGAGTCAGAACTATCAGAAAAACCCTTAGCATGGTGATCATCCAAAGGAATTGGGTGATCACCTTCTGGTTCAGCCTCTAGCCAGCCAGCATTGCCTTGGTTCGGGAAGTACGGATCGCCGTGGTGAAATCCAGCCATTTTAATCTATGCGAGAAAAGGGGTGTAAGAAATAGCTAAACAGACGAACTGACTAAGATAATTACAGTAAGACCAAATACCCCTATGGTATTTCTTTATGGTTGTGTTGGTAAGTTTTTAGACTTGCTGCCATATCACAACCATTCTTGGGCATATTCTAATCACTCCTCGGACCAGCATAGTTGATCAGGCTATGCCATCCCCAAGACTGACCATATATCCCCAGGCTTACTTGTGATAATCAACAATCGTAATACTTTTGTTCTTGTCGTTGTGACGCTGATTTTATTATGAATGCAGGCACGTATACTTACTTAAATATTTTATTATCTAAAAGTATAACTCTTAGGCAGAGTGTTTTAATCCCGATGTATTTATAGTTAGTATATCTTTTATGGGTTGATATACTTTATTCACTATAAACAATGCTCTGATACCAATTTGTCACACCCCAAAACCACGAACGGCGGAAACGTTCAGGGGTGGAGGACGTCATGTACAGTATCACAACAATGTAATATAATAAACAAGAAACAACATCATCCATTGCATTATAAGTAAAGTTTTAATACATATGTGTTCTTTCATTGTAGTAAGACACCAAAAATATATAATCAAAATAAAAGACAAGACTTGTCTGCTCCGTCTTCTCAAAACCTGGCCTCCGTACCTGTCTACTGATGACCTGAGAATACAAGTTATTTTGAAAGCGAGTATCAGCTTTTAAGTTGGTGAATTCATAAGTATATAAGTGTCATTGCCTTGTTTGTGAAAATCTGTTATGAAGGCCATGTAAAACGTTAAATGAAAATGTTGATGTACGTATGAAAAACCCTAGAAAATCCCTTATTTTCTATCAGTTTGAGATGTAGTCTTCTACCAAGACCCGAATTTTTTGTTTGTAAAATGATAGTTTTTCCTTTGTATTGACTAGTACTAAAAGTGCTTAGTCTAACTCATCGTTTATGTGAATGTATCACAAAATAAAGTAAACAGGAAAATGTACTACTGTAAGTGTTGTCACTGGGTACTAGGACTAACATAACATCGCATTAAGCGAAATATGTAACCTAATGAACATCCGAAGATTGTCCAAAACAAGTATTAATGTAAGTGTCATCGCTGGGTACTAGGAGTAACACAATCATCACAATAAGCGAAAGGTATAACCTAATGAACATCCGAAGATTGTCCAATTGTCCTCTGTAGCAGCAGCAGGTGGGTGGAAGGGTTAGTCCCAATCGATCTACCTAATATAAGTAGTAACCTTAGACCTCCGTAGATGGTCATCGACCACTGGTGCTAATCAGTGGGGTTCGGAATGGTAAGTCCCGCCGAGCTATCCCATTGAACCGAGATAGGAAAGATAATTTACACAGTAAGTACTAATAAATCATCCTCATAGTCCTAAGTACAAGTATCTAGGTAAGTGAATACATGATAATGCACCTATGCAAAAGTGTCCCTGTATGGTATTCATGTATGTGTGTCCATGTAACAGGTAAGTATATGTAAACATATTCATGTATCAGGTAAACATCTGTAAGTACTCATGTATCAGGTAATGTACTAGTATAGACTCATGAATGAACTGACTGTTGTGTGATTCTTTGTAATAGAAGTAATGTTTGATATCTTCAAATTATCCCTATGATAATTTACTGTAATATAACTGGTTGATCGTGTAGGTTTAGACACTCTCACTACTAAAGGGTGTGGGAAACTAAATGAAAGATGTAAACTATAATATCAATACATATATAGGAATATAAGTGTATATGCATAGTTTAGTTCAAGAATGTAAAATGGTTTTGTAAGACATCTTATGGGTTTTGAACAATAATTAACAATGACTTGATGTCATTTTAATAAACATTTCAAAGGTAAAACATTTGGTAACAATGTGTTTTTAAGATGTAAAACCATTTCATGCATCACATTTTGTAGCATGTGAAATCTGTTAAATGACAAACACAGTTATAAAATACATATCAATGATTAAATAACATGTTTGTTTCTACTTGTATTCCCCCCATTAAAGCATTTAAAGTCATTTAAAATATTGATTAGGGGTATGAACTCACCTACAGTTGGTGATTGGGATGAACTGAACGATATAGGATGGCTAGGTGTCAAGCGAGGACTTGTACATGCACTACGATCCTAATGAACATATAATCACACATATATGCACTCAATTAGACTCAAATCACTAATTGAAAATGTTAAGACATCCTAGAAATAATAAACACTTTACATAAGTGTTTTAAGCCTTAAGGATTGCATCTAAGCTATTGTGGGACAAGGTATTTGTGTTTAGGGTTCCAAAGGACCCTACATGTGAGTTTACTCCCCATAAACCATCACACATGGAGTTTACGGTTGTAAACTCTTGAGTTTACGGCCGTAAACTCCCAACCATGGGGGTTTGGTGTGTTTTGAAGTCCCAAATGATTCCTAGAATTATTCTAACTTGGTGGTTAAATTCTTGGAAGGGTTTCAGGTCAAGAAATACTCCAATTAGGAGTTTACGGCCCTGAGGCCATGCCCCTTAGAGTTTACGGCCGTAAACTCTAAGTATGGTGTGTTTTTGATGCTTTCAAGTCTCTTGTACTTGTGGTATAGGTTCTAGACTTTTATTCCTAGCATATGATGGCATTAGGCACACCTTGGTGCCCTTTTTAGGAGTTTACGGCCTAAGAACCATGTCTTGGCCGTAAACCCACTTTGTTAAGTGATTTTGATGTGGTTCAAGCCCTTGATTTAATGGAAACAAGTCTAGGTAATTGTCTAAGGCTTTAGGAGCCTTAAAAGCACCATTTGAGCTTGAAATTTGGAGTTTACGGCCTATGATATTCTTGGGCCGTAAACTCCCAAACTTGGGTGGATTTTGGTTGTTTTCTTGTCCTTAGTACACCTACAATTTAGTCTAAGGCAGTTGTATAACACAAGGACCGGTTTTGGCTCCGTTTCGGGAGTTTACCGCCCAAGAACACCTTGGGGAGTAAACTCCTAGATCTTATGATTTAGCCATCTAAATCATGTTATAAGCACATAATAAGCATTCTAACACTACTAGAAAGAGTTACTCACGTTTTGGTATAAAAACCTGAAGATCTGTGAGAGAGAAAATGGCTTTTCTCTAGTTGGAAATGTGAATAATGAATGAATTTGGTTCATAAATCTATTTATAGTCTTGAAATATTTTTGGCAAAAAATATTTTTATTCCTGAAATGATCTCTAATATAATTAAGTGTTGGAATAATAGTGTTGCACAAAACCCTAGTGCACCCACTCTCCTGATATTTCCTGAAGTGTAAACCTTGAATTACTCAAACTTACGCAGAAAGTCTGAAAGTTAACTGTGACTGCTATAACTTCTATTGAAGTGGTATAGTTTGTACATAATGGAAATTTCAGGTTGTCACATTATCCTCCGACGATACCCTGTTTACTACGAGGGGTCCTTCTTCTACTCGATGTCTAATAATGTGATATTTTCTGTCGATATGTCGAGATCTACCATGATCCCTTGGTTCCTTGTTCAAGGCAACCGCTCCTTCATGATCATAGAAAATTTCCATAGGCTCCTTTATGGCAGTCATAACTCCAAGATCAACAGTGAAGTTCTTCAACCACGTCGCCTCCTTTGACGCTTCGCTCGCTGCAATGCACTCTGATTCGCACGTTGAATCAGCTACGGTTTCTTGTTTTGAACCTTTCCAAGTCACTGCTCCTCCATTAAAGATAATGACCCGGCCCGACTTCGAACGGTAGTTGTCCCTGTCGGTCTGGAAGCTGGCGTCACTATACCCTCGCACCTTTAAGTCATCACTCCCTCCGAGAACTAAGAACCATTCTTTGGTCCTCCGAAGGTACTTAAGTATATTCTTGACTGCAATCCAATGAGCTTTTCCCGGGTTCCCTTAATATCTACTGACCATGCTCAAAGTAAAGGCCACATCAGGGCGAGTACAAGTCATGGCGTACATGATCGAGCCAACTGCAGAAGCGTAATGTAATGCCCGTAGATCAGTGCTAGTCAATTTAGAGACGATAGGCGTCAAAAATGAATTTTTGATGGAAGATTATCTAGAAGGATTAATCTTAACCAAGTTATAGTATATGTCACAAGGTTTCCGTGCATATAAAGAACGCCAAAATCCGAGTTATAACGAAGAAGTTATGACCTGTCGAAGTTTCGCGACAGAACCGGCACGACACAGCGCGACGTAAAAAATGAATTTACGTTAGAGCGATATTTAGCCTTAGCAATCTAAATGAAAGTCGTAGAATACGTTAAATCGTGAGTGTGCATAAAAAGAACGTCCAAATCTGACTTCGTATGAGGAAGTTATGATTTTTCTAAGTTTCGACTTAGCGGTTTGCAGCCCGAATACTCGATTTGAGATCGAGCGGTTTATAGCCGAAACAATCTAAACGAGGATTGAAGAACTCGTCAATTGTAGTGAAACGATGAAAAGATAGGAGAAAACGGACGTCGGATAAAGAAGTTATGATTTTATAACGGAGTTTTCCTGTCCCGGCCTACTAAAAATAGATAATAAAAATAAAGTAGAAATTAGCTGACGGAGTCTAAACAAAAGTTGTAGAGAGTAGTCTCACCTTCGCGTGGATATAAAGAACGTCGAAAACGGAGTTCGTATGAAGAAGATATGAATTTTCGAAGTTTATTAAAGAATTAATAATTAAATTTAATTATTAAATCCCGGCATTATCTGAAGGGGAGTCACCGGGCATATCCGAAGTACGCCCAACGTACTGCTATACGCCCCGCGTACATCGAAGCATGACGACCTTCGCACTCGAGTTCTTCGGATGACGCATGCAGTGACGATTTCGGAGCCTTACGCCCCGCGTAACGCAGTACGCCCCGCGTACTCCGAGGCTCCAGCCTCCTATAAATAGGATGCGAGGGTTCCAGGCTTATTTGCTCATTTCTCCTCGTTTTTGTGCCGAAGCTCTGCGTGTAAACCCCCGCAGCCATCCCGACACCCTGAATCTCATATCCAAGTTAAGAAGGAAGTTTTAAGCTCCCGAGATCCCGAGAAGTGCGATTCCTGAGCCGAAGCTCTGCCCGCGAGAAGTTCGATTTTTGTGGAGATCTTCCAGATCTGCCGAAGAATACTACTTCTACAAGTTGTAGTGCTGTCCGGGCATCGTCTAATCAAGTGAGTGTATACTACCTTTCATAAACACGATAATAATACAAGTATGGTTTGAGTGTTTTAAGTATATTGTTGTTTATATGCGTGAGTGTGTAGTTACTTTCTTCTAACACGTAAATATGAAGTATTTGCTATGAAATACGTGCTATGTGTTTATATATTATTTTTCTGTTTGAGATGGGCGTGGAATTGATGTTTTATACACGTGTTAAATGATTTAAACTGTCTAAGTATTTATATCTACCGAAATGTTGGGTAGAACTTGGGTAGATGGGATAGTTGGTGACTATGGAGTTAGCGCCTATTGTATAAACCTTGGCGACGATGTGACTTCGTGCTTATTTGATGAACCTTGGCGACTATGGAGTTAGCGCTTGTTGAGTAAACCTTGGTGACTATGGAGTTAGCGCTTCTTGAGTAAATCTTGGCGACTATGGAGTTAGGGCTTGTTGAGTAAACCTTGGCGACTATGGAGTTAGCGCTTGGTTAGTAAACCTTGGCCACTATGGAGTTAGCGCTTGTTAAGTGAACCTTGGTGACTATCGAGTTAGCGCCTGATAGCTATGGATTTAGTACTTGATAAATAAACTTTGGCAGCAATGGACTTCGTGCCAATTCCTTAGGTAAATCCTTAGGAATGAATGAATGAAGGATAGTGGATTCTTAGGGTAAACCCTTGAGAAGATAAAGTAGATATGGGGATGGGTATTTGGGTTGATTGTTTGATAATTGAATATAATAAATGTATTATTGTGGGTTGAAAACCCTATATGCTCACCAGGCTCCCAAGCTTGACCCACTCAGTTTTCTTTGCATTACAGGTAATGACACAAGAGTATAAGTTGGTGGACTTGACGAGAGATTTTGGATTATAGATCAGTAGTTATAAATAACTGTTGTAAGGTCTATTTTATATTGTTTATGCTTTTGTTCTGTATCGGAACATGACATCCCGAGGTTTTATTGTTTAATGAAAATACATTCTCTTTGATAAATGTTTTGATAAATGGTTATCATATTTTATTTTGGGAAGAAATTCCGCAACCGTTTTCTTTAAACGATAACTCTGATTTATAAAACAAAGCATAAACAAATCAGTCTTTTCTGGCCATGAAATTGGGGATGTCACAGTTGGTATCAGAAGATTAGTTTAAGCGAACTAGGAATTTGTAGGAAATTTCTAGACTTAAACTTAGAATGCTAAGTAATGATTGTGAGGAGTGTGTCAAAAATATGTTAGGTAGTACACCTTAATTGACACAAGCACTAGTTTATTTTAGGAATGATGCCTAAAATGCTTTTATGTGCTAAATTTTTTGTGTGATAGCTATATTGATGCTATTATTTGTTCGGATCTATGGTCTGTTGCCGACCGGATCTGGAAACCTTATGTTTTTAGGATTCTAAGCGTACGACTACGATATTAGAACTAGCATATAAACGTTTCGGAGTGATAAGGAGATTTATACGTTTACCGTAATTAAAGCTTTCTTATCTTAAATTCTCGCTTGGTACACCGAATGTGTGCTTGGATGTACAAGAGGTCATGGTGAAGACTCGTAGAGAAATTGAGTAAATTGAGGAAATGAAGAAGGCTTATGATAGTGGATGACACCTATTAGAAGATATCGTAAGAGTGATATCTTGCCTTTAGAGTATGTCTTGTGAAATAAAAGTACGTTTAGAGGAGTACGGTGTGTCTAAAGTACACCTTCGATTGGCAGGATGATGGAACGATTGGTGAAATTCTTGAAGTTGTCTCATCGTTTGGTATTTCCATCACTAATCGAGTTGAAGTAGAGTTGATGAGTGAAGATTGAGCAATGAAGAAGTCCTAGTAGAGTCTAGGGAAATTGTTTATGATTACTTGGACACATTCGTATGTGTTAAATTGTTTTGTGATTTTCTTGTATGGTGACCTGGTCGACTGTGGGACAATACTTGGGACGAGTATGAGTAGGTGTGAAAGGTAGTAGATGCATATACTACCGGAAGCACAAGACTCGCACTTGGATCAGGGAAAGTCACAAGGTTACCAAGAAGCTAGTGATTGATTCCATTTTATTCTGGTATGTCATTACCATTATTTCGGTAATGACTAGTAAGATGGTTCTTGTTCCGACCCTAGTGGTCATGTTTAAATTTGAGTTCGACTACGAGGAGTATGTTACGTGGTCTAGAGGACCAAGTTAGATGTAACATCTGACTTAAGTCAGAAGGTTGAAGTTAATGCGATTGATAGTGTCGCGCTCGTTACTAAAAGAAGTTTGCAGGTAGAAGTGCTACATGCTGAAATGTGATTATATCACATTAGAATATGAAGGAAGGTATATTCCATTCTGGAATTTAACTTTATTAAAGACCGAGTCTAAGCGTCGCATCGTGCGATGAGAGGTCAATAGAGCACGACCCATCGGTTTGTTACAATAGATAAAGGAAAGTATTTATCCTGAGAAGAAGAAGGAGTCCATAATAATGACTTATTTGGTAACTCGAGGGTTACGATTGAAAGTACAACCTAGTACGATAAGCAGATGCAAGATTTGGGCATCTTCTGCGATCAAAAAAATCCGTAGAGTTAAATATTCTTTCGAGGAAACATAGCAGTTACGGTTATTACCTAGGATGAATAGATAGCGTATGGAATCATTATACAAGTTCTATTTTCGTTGATGATTCCGGGACGTAATCATCCTAAGGGGGAGATAATTGTAACGCCCGTCGATCAGGGCTAGCCAATTAAGAGACGATAGGCGTCAAAAATGACTTTTTGATGGAAGATTATCTAGAAGGATTAATCTTAACCAAGTTGTAGTATATGTCACAAGGTTTCCGTGAATATAAAGAACGCCAAAATCCGAGTTATAACGAAGAAGTTATGACCTGTTGAAGTTTCGCGACAGAACCGGCACGACACAACGCGACGTAAAAAGTGAATTTACGTTAGAGTGATATTTAGCCTTATCAATCTAAATGAAAGTCGTAGAATACGTTAAACCGTGAGCGTGCATAAAAAGAACGTCCAAATTTGACTTCGTATGAGGAAGTTATGTTTTTTCTAAGTTTCGACTTAGCGGTATGCAGCCCGAATACTCGATTTGAGATCGAGCGGTTTATAGCCGAAACAATCTAAACGAGGATTGAAGATCTCTTCAATTGTAGTGAAACGATGAAAAGATAGGCGAAAACGGACGTCGAATAAAGAAGTTATGATTTTATAACAGAGTTTTCCTGTCCCGGCCTACTAAAAATAAATAATAAAAATAAATTCAAAATTAGCCGACAGAGTCTAAATAAAAGTTGTAGAGCGTAGTCTCACCTTCACGTGGATATAAAGAACGTCGAAAACGGAGTTCGTATGATGAAGATATGAATTTTCGAAGTTTATTAAAGAATTAATAATTAAATTTAATTATTAAATCCCGACATTATCCGAAGGAGAGTCACCGGGCATATCCGAAGTACGCCCAGCGTACTCTTGTACGCCCCGCGTACAGCGAAGCATGACGACCTTCACACTTGAGTTCTTCGGATGACGCATGCAGTGATGATTTTCGGAGCCTTATGCCCCGCGTAACGCAGTACGCCCCGCGTACTCCGAGGCTCCAGCCTCCTATAAATAGGATGCGAGGGTTCCAGGCTTATTTGCTCATTTCTCCTCGTTTTTATGTCGAAGCTCTACGTGTAAACCCCCGAAGCCATCCCGACACCCCGAATATCATATCCAAGTTAAGAAGGAAGTTTTACGCTCCCGAGATCCCGAGAAGTGCGATTCCCGAGCCGAAGCTCTGCCCGCGAGAAGTTCGATTTTTGTGGAGATCTTCCAGATCTACTGAAGAATACTACTTCTACAAGTCGTAGTGCTGTCCGGGCATCGTCTAATCAAGTGAGTGTATACTACCTTTCATAAACACGATAATAATACAAGTATGGTTTGAGTGTATTAAGTATATTGTTGTTTATATGTGTGAGTGTGTAGTTACTTTCTTCTAACACGTAAATATGAAGTATTTGCTATGAAATACGTGCTATGTGTTTATATATTATTTGTCTGTTTGAGATGTGCGTGGAATTGATGTTTTATACACGTGTTAAATGATTTAAACTGTGTAAGTATTTATATCTACAGAAATGTTGGGTAGAACTTGGGTAGATGGGATAGTTGGTGACTATGGAGTTAGCGCCTATTGTATAAACCTTGGCGACGATGTGACTTCGTGCCTATTTGATGAACCTTGGCGACTATGGAGTTAGCGCTTGTTGAGTAAACCTTGGCGACTATGGAGTTAGCGCTTGTTGAGTAAATCTTGGCGACTATGGAGTTAGCGCTTGTTGAGTAAACCTTGGCGACTATGGAGTTAGCGCTTGTTGAGTAAACCTTGGTGACTATGGAGTTAGCGCTTGTTAAGTGAACCTTGGTGACTATGGAGTTAGCGCCTGATAGCTATGGATTTTGTACTTGATAAATAAACTTTGGCAGCAATGGACTTCGTGCCAATTCCTTAGGTAAATCCTTAGGAATGAATGAATGAAGGATAGTGGATTCTTAGGGTAAACCCTTGAGAAAATAAAGTAGATATGGGGATGGGTATTTGGGTTGATTGTTTGATAATTGAATATAATAAATGTATTATTGTGGGTTGAAAACCCTATATGCTCACTAGGCTCCCAAGCCTGACCCACTCAGTTTTCTTTGCATTACAGGTAATGATACAAGAGTATAACTTGGTGGACTTGACGAGAGATTTTGGATTATAGATTAGTAGTTATAAATAACTGTTGTAAGGTCTATTTTATATTGTTTATGCTTTTGGTCTGTATCGGAACATGACATCCCGAGGTTTTATTATTTAATGAAAATACATTCTCTTTGAGAAATGTTTTGATAAATGGTTATCATATTTTATTTTGGGAAGAAATTCCGCAACCGTTTTCTTTAAACGATCACTCTGATTTATAAAACAAAGCATAAACAAATCAGTCTTTTCTGGCCGTGAAATTGGGGATGTCACACGTAAGGTACTCGGCTCATCTCAGCTATCTCGACTTCAGTTCTTGGACTTTGAGTCTTACTCAACTTGGCATTACTTTGTATCGGTAGTTCTCCCTTCTTCGAGTATTCCATACTAAAACATTTTAATACTTTATCTAAGTAAGTATTCTGACTAAGTCCTATTAGTCTCTTACTTCGTTCTCTCACTATCCTTATTCCCACAATATAGGAAGCCTCTCTGAGGTCCTTCATAGCGAAGCACTTCCCGAGCCAGGATTTAACCTCCTGCAAAGTCGGGACGTCGTTTCCTATGAGCAGTATGTCATCGACATAAAAAACGAGGAAGCTAACTATACTCCCATTGGCCTTGACATATACACATGATTCATCTTCACTTCGTACAAATCCAAACTCTTTGACTTTCTCATCGAAGCAAAGATTCCAACTGCGAGACGCTTGCTTAAGTCCATAAATGGGCTTCTCAAGCTTGCACACTCTATTGGGATGCTTCGGATTGACGAAACCCTCTCGCTGAGCCATGTAAACATCCTTAGCCAACTTCCCATTAAGGAAAGCGGTCTTGACATCCATCTGCCATATCTCATAATCATGAAACGCAACAATGGCTAGCATCACCCTAATAGATTTTTTCATAGCAACTGGTGAGAAGATCTGATCATAGTCCACTCCGGGAGTTTTGTTGGAATATTGTCTAAGGTTGTAACTATATTTGGCAAGTATTTGACTCGGTTGTGCACGGTCCTTTTGGGTTGCCGTCACCATAGCAACTTGACAGGATGATTTATAATGAGAGAAGAAATATTATTAATTTATTATGAGAATAATATAAGTAATAATAATATTGTTATTTGATTAATATAAATCATAAATTAATTAGGAATTAATTTGGTGACTTAAAGGGAATAATTGAATAAAGGGGCATAAACTGTCAAATGTGTGATAGTTATATTTTGGGCTATGAATCCTTAAGGATAAGAGGGTGGACGATTTTAGGGTTTGAAAGAACCTAGAAATCGTCCAAGGACTAGGGATCATTGGATTGCTTAGGGCCTAAGTTATCCAATTAGGGTTTTAAGGGTGAAACCCTAGGAGCTCACAAGTATAAATAGACCCATAGGGTTGAGGAAATCTACACCCTTGTTATTGGAGCAACCCTGGCCGATTTCTCACCCTCCTCTCTCTCTCTCTCTCTCTCTTTGAAGAGGCCTTTAGATCAATCGATATATCAAACAAAGACAATAAATAAGAACAAGAGAAATTCACGAAGAAAAACTTTCACTAAGAAAGATAATCTCACAAAGAGATTATCGTGTGCACAAAGCGACGATTAGGGTTTGTGAAAAGCGCACCCATTCACAAACCTATACAAGATAATATATACTGTTATTCTAGACAATCCCTACAATTCAGGGATATGCCAGCTAACTAATTAGGCTAACTATGGAAACAAGATAAATACCAGATCTGTTACAATGCACTGACTAAACTATTACAAACCGATCCGCTGAAACGCTGATGCTGATGCTGAGTCTGTTTTAAACATAATCATATTTCAAGTTTTGACCTCACAATCTCCCCCAATATGATGATGTTCAAAACAAACTAAATAAAGACACCTCTGGAAAGAAATTCTTCATACTCAGCTTCAGCTTCAATGTTAACTGGCCAGTAAGGACTGTCCAACAATTCCTGTCTTCTGTTCAGCAGCTCCATGGCAATAAGAATGTGAAATTCTCCAGATAGATCTTGATGACTCATGAACATTTGCCTTAAGCCAACAAGGTGAGTGGTTGGAGCCTTTGGGATCTCAGTAGTTCGTTGAAAGCACATCCTCCTGTTTTTGTCGAGATAGAACATCCCGTGTTCAGGAGCTGAGATGAATTGATGCTGAACCGGATCAACACCTAGAGGAAGTGAATTGTTAATTACACCAGTACCAAAGTCTAGAACCAATACATCTTCACCATCAACATGAAACTTGGTTCTTCGAGATCTAGGAACTGACGACCTTTGGCCTTGATGCTGAGGTCGTTCTTTAGGAACAAGATCCAAACGCTGAACTTTCTTGATCAGCAGATGAAGAGCACAAGTCAGTTCTGAAGAGTGAGCTGAGGTTTGCTTGGATGCAAGATCGAGCAGTTCCATCCATTCCGAATACCCATATCTAATCAGCTCATCGCTCTTGACAACTTCAGTATATGAGTGCTGAGGACCTTGACGAGTGATCAGCAACGTAAGGATTTTCTCGTTTCGAGGTTTAGAAGCTTTGATTTTGATGATCTTATCTCCACACATTCGCCGATTAAAGACATCTTCAAATCTCTTTCGATCAATCTGGTCAAGAACACTGTTAGTCTTAGGCTTGCTAGAGCTAGGAGGAGGTTGAGAAGACTGAGCCTTGGACTGAAATTCTAGGAACTTCTGCATCTGAGCTTCAAAAGATCCCTTGGCCTGAAGTTTGTGCTAAATAAGAGATTCATCAGCTTGAGCAATGTTCTTTAGAAGCTGAGATCGATTGGCTTCATCAAGGATTTGCTTGACTTGATCAGGGGATATGTTCCATTCAGTGGCAAGGTTTGAAATACTGACAATGGACTTGGGTTTCTTCACAGTTGAAGAAGTATCAGTTTGAGAATGATCCAAGTCAGTATCAACTACCTTCCGCTTTCGAGACAGCGGTTGAGATTCTTCACTGGCAATGTCCGAATCGTCTCCTTGGACAGGAATGATGGGATCAGCAATAGGATCGGCTAATATCAGATGAGATTCTTCAAGGTCATCTGAGCTTTCTTGCTGAACTGGAATGAGAGGATCAATAAAGTTCATGTCAAGAATTTGACATTCATCATCAGGTTCATCATGCTCTTCATCATGCTCACTGTCTTCAAACAATTTTTCAGTAGATGCTGGACTATTATGCCCTACAGAATCAGATTCACGAACGGGGTTGGGAGATTCATGCTGAATGAAAGTGTTGTCAGCAGGTTCTGTTTCTTTGTCATTTGGTTCACCATCAGCATGAGCATTTGGTTCACCACCAGCATGATCATCATCATCAGTATCTCCCCCTTTTTGAGCATCATCAGATTTGGGACTAGCGGGAGGAGTAAGTAAGAGAACTTCCTTGATTTGTTGAACATCAGCCTCAATTCGAAGCAGACGCTGACTCATGTCCCGAGTCAGTGACATCAACTCAGAAAATGTTAAAGCGGGAATTTGAACCATTGAGGTACCTAGGTCAACTGGAGAGCTAGGAGGCATCCTTGGAGAGAAGTGGTGAGCAGCTGGTGACGGATGCTCCCCCTGAGACTGATGCTCCCCCTGTGAGGGATGCTCCCCCTGAGACTGATGCTCCCCCTGTGAGGGATGCTCCCCCTGAGATGGTTGCTCCCCCAGAGGCATGGAATCCTGTGGTGCTGAGTAGGCTTTGCCAGAGTCCGAGATGATGTGATGAGACAGTTGAGGGGAGAAATGACCGCCATCAAGATGTTCCACCTCTTGATTTGCATGATCCATATGATTACCATCAGCACCTCCTTCATCAGTGTCAGCGGTGAGAGAAGGCACAGTGTATGGATTGGCAATCCATTCTCTCATCCTATCGGAGATTCCAATGTCAGTATCCAATGGATCATCCTGATACATACGAACTGACATTCGAGGGCATTGGATTGGATTCCCAGAGTGAGAAAAGTAATCAGCAGCGAAGAATTTGTCGAACACCAGGGCAATCCAGCGTGGAAAGCGAACAAGATCAGCACGCACATTTGCACGTACAAGCTGAACAAGCTGATCAAAGAATAGTGCCCCATAATCTAATCTTTTGTTGAGAAGAAGGGAGCAGACGACTTGTTGCTCATAATTGCTCAATTGATCACCACTGCGAGACTTGTGACCCACACACTTGCATAAAGCACTAGTGAAAAACTTCCAGCCTGGGGTCATGCACTGACGCAAAATAAGAGCTGATCGAGTGCCAACCTTTGAATGATCATAGCTCAGTTGATCAAACATGCGTTTACATCTTTCAATAGTAGGAGGTTCAGAAAAGGGTTCGAAAATTGGTAACCTTAAGGCAGCACTGAGTAGTTCTGCGGTGATGAAGACAGAGTGTCTGCCATGGCCAATGGTTCCGGTGATGGCATTGTTTTCTTCATTAACTATTGCGGTATAGTAAAACTCACATACTTGTTCAGGGAAGAACTCGGACGGTACATCACTGATTGCATATCGAAGGCGGCAAGAAGCCAAGAAATTGACGAAATCATCGAGTCCAAGACCTCGATGAAGCTCTGGAATGTCAGGGTTGAAGACGACATTGGTTGCCTTGATGTGAATTGGAAGTGGAGGAGAGTTTGGGGCAGGAACGACTCTTCGAGAGGTTGAGGAGTATGTGAACAGAGATGCCGCCATTTGAGAGTATTTGAGGATTCTAGGGTTTTTGAGAAAAGTTCAAGGTTTTGGAAGGAAAAATTAAACCAAGGGAGAAAGAGGTTTAAATATGGAATGAAAGGGGGTTTTTAAAAAGGTAATGATTATCTTCATTAAAAAGGTGATGATTATCTTTATTAAGAATAACGGCGCATCGTAACAGTCTGTCAGAGTAGAAAATAGCTGTTGGATAAAAGAGCCGTTGACTGTAGGTGAAATGTCAATCAGTGTTTGCGGAAGCGCTGAACTCAGTGTCACAAAAGTTACATGCTGAAAATATTTCTCTGTCAATTCAAGGTACAACTTGCTTAATCGGGGCTAGCAAGGAGATTGGTGTGTGTGATAGATACTAGTTACATTATCTAACCATCGGCACAGAGTGTTGTGACTTCATCAGTGAGTGGTTTATCTTACCGAATCATTAGACACTGAATAAGAGGAGGGTAAAGAATGGATTGTTACGTGTGATAAACCATGGTGTTTTGGTCTAACCATCGGCAAAGATTTTTAGACTCTCATCAGCGTGTGTTTTGGGACACTGAATCACATAATCAGTGTAAGATTGGTGAGAAGGGGTAGTTGCGTGTGATAGATCTTGGTGTTTTGATCTAACCATCGGCAAAGAGTTTCAAGTCGTTATCAGTGTATGGTTTAATACAGTGAATCATTCAACTTTTGTTTAGAAGACTTGAAGAAGAGATAAAGATAAGAAATAAAACCAAAGTGCTCAGTAGCAAATGTCATCAGTATGTCATCATGAGCACAATGTACATCAGCTTATAAGACAATATGAAACATTACCACAATTAAACGTCAAAATTAATTACAAGGAAATCATTCCCAGTTCTCTGATAATGTAAGCAGTTGATTGAGAATCCAGTGCCTTTGTGAAGATATCAGCAAGTTGCTCCGAAGTCTTGACATGTTCAAGAACAACTTTTCCTTTTTCAACATTATCTCTGATGAAGTGATGTCTGACTTCAATATGCTTTGTCTTTGAGTGCTGAACAGGATTTTGTGTGATCTGAATTGCACTGGTGTTGTCACAATATCTGGGAGTCTTTGAGAACTTGAACCCATAGTCGAGAAGCTGATTTTGAATCCATAAGAGCTGAGCACAACATCTCCCAGCGGCAACATACTCAACTTCTGCAGTTGAGATGGCTACTGATGTTTGTTTCTTGCTAGACCAGCTGATGAGACGATTGCCAAGGATGTGACATCCACCAGATGTACTATTTTTGTCTAAATTACATCCAGCATAATCTGAGTCAGTGTATCCATAAAGTTCAAATGCTGAGTCGCGAGGATACCACAGAGCAAGGTTTTGAGTGTTCTTCAAGTATCGAAAAATACGTTTGACAGCCATGAGGTGAGATTCTTTTGGATTAGCTTGGAATCGAGCACAGAGAATGGTTCCAAACATGATATCAGGACGACTTGCTGTGAGATATAAGAGGGATCCAATCATTCCTCGATACAGAGAGTGATTGACATCAGTTCCAGTTGGATCAGCGTGTATCTTATCAGTCTTAGACACTGGAGTAGAGGCTGGTTTGCAGTCACTGAGAGAATACTTAACAAGCAGGTCAGATATATATTTACTTTGACAAATGGAAATACCTGTCTTTTGTTGCTGAACTTCAAGACCTAAGAAAAAGGTCATCTTCCCCATCATGCTCATTTCGAACCTTTGAGACATGATCTCTGCAAATTCCTTGCTCAGTGTCTCATTTGGAGAGCCAAAACTGATGTCATCGACATAAATTTGAACAAGAACCATGTCTGAGCCTTTGTTTTTGATGAAGAGAGTATTGTCGATTGCTCCTCGTCTGTATCCATTTTCAAGCAGATATGATGTCGGCGTCTCATACCAAGCCCTGGGAGCTTGCTTCAGTCCATAAACAGCTTTGTCTAACCGGTACACGTAATCAGGATGATCTTTGTCCACAAAGCCTGGGGGCTGATTTAGGAATACTCTTCTAACACACCATGAAGGAATGCTGTTTTCACATCCATCTGATAGACAATGAAGTTCATGTAGGATGCGTATGCGAGAAACAGTCTGATAGCTTCAATGCGAGCAACTGGAGCAAAAGTTTCCCCGTAGTCGATGGATTCAATTTGAGTAAACCCTTGAGCTACAAGCCTTGCCTTGTTGCGAGTGATGATTCCATCTTTATCAACCTTGTTACGATAGAACCAGCGAGTTCCAGTGATAGTCTTCTCGGATGGTCTTGGGACAAGAGTCCAAACTTTGTGCCTTTCAAACTCATTCAGTTCTTCTTGCATGGCTTTGATCCAATCAGCATCTTGAAGAGCTATGTGTACTTTATCAGGTAAGATCATTGAAACAAAGTTAACATACATGCAAAAGTTATTAAGTACACTAGATCTGGTTCGGACACCATCATGAATATTCCCTATAATTCGATCAACAGGATGATCTCGATGTTCAATGACTGATGCTGATTCTGGAGAGATAGACACTGACACATTATCAGTTTAAGGAGAATCTTCAGCTTCAAGGGTTTCATCAGCACATAATGAATTATATGCTGTTGTGGCTGCAGTAACTTGATTCAAGGAACATGGAACTGGAATGATAGGATCAGAGGAATCAGTCTTATCTTCAGCAGAAGGTGCTTCATCGAATGGACAAGAGAGAAGCTCTTGAAAGATAGAAGGAGAATGAGTGACTTTTTCATCAGTGTATGATTCCTCATCAAACTTCACATGAATGGATTCTTCAACACATTGCCTGTTCACATGAAAAACACGAAAAGCCTTTAAAATAGATGAGTACCCAACAAAAATACCTTTATCAGCCTTAGGTTCAAACTTGGATCTTGGGTTACGCTGATTTAGAATATAACAAATGCATCCGAACACATGAAAATAGGATACATCTGGTTTTCGATCTTTCAGCATTTCATATGGAGTCTTCTTGTGAATCCTATGAATTAGAGATCGATTCTGAGTAAAACACGCTGTATTGACAGCTTCAGCCCAAAACGACATAGGAAGAACAGCATGGATCATCAAGGTCCTTCCTGCCTCAATCATTGTTCTATTTCTTCGTTTAGCAACACCATTTTGCTGAGGAGTACGAGGAGCTGAGAAGTTTTGTCCAATTCCTTTATTATCACAAAATTCTTCAAGAGTTGAGTTTCGGAACTCAGTACCATGATCACTTCTTAGTTGCTTAACTTTAAGACCTGTCAGTGTCTCATTTTTACGAATCAGTGAGATAATTTCCTGTGCAACATGACTTTTCTTCTTCAAGAAAACTACCCAAGTAAATCGAGTGAACTCATCAACGACCACTAGAGTATACTTATTTCCTCTCCATTTGAGATAGGAAAAGCAATAATATTCTCAGTTAGAGGGATTGGTCTAACAAGATGTGCAGGATAAGAGGTAGGATCAATTCCGGTAATCTCAACATTACACTCAGTGATACCATCAGAATTAGTAATGCAATATTCATCAATTAAACTTTGATTAATAAAAGAGTTACTGACAAACTTATTTTTGAAATTGTTTTTCATCTCATTCATGGAATAGACCTCGGATTCCTTTTCTTGTGATTTAAAAACTTTTTCAGCTTCGGCAAAATTACCCCCAAGAATTTTCTCACAAGAATGTGGAATTTGAGCTAAAATAATATAATTAGCATTCTTATGAGATTTTACCTAAGTGTGAAGCACAGTTTGTTCTTTGATCAAAAGATTTTTAACATCATCAATTTCAGCAGACAAAGATGAATTTGACAAACTAGTAATTCTAAGATTTTCCTGAGTGGACTCAATAATACTATTTTTCATGGATATATCAGTTTCAAGAAAATCAATTTGATTTTGCAAATTTCTTATGGTTTGATTCTTCTTAGAATTAATGACACCCAAATACTCAAACATTTTGATTTTTTCATTCATTAAATAGGAAACAAAGTTTTTAACCTGATACATTGAAGAAGAGTCAATGTTGTGCTTCCTGGAATTTTCAGCATCAGACATATCAGTGTCAAAAGTACTTTTGTCTTTATCAGAAATAGTCAGGTCCTCTATTTTGACCATTAAACACTTGACTTCATCATCTGATGACTCTTCATCAGTTTTCCATTTTTCCTCTTCAGCTACAAGCACTTTATGTTCCAAGTTTTCAGCTTTTAGCTTCTCAATCAGCTTGTTGTACTTCTGCTTCCAGTATTCATCTGAGCCTTGTTTCTTTTGTTTACAATCCTTTGCAAAATGATCAGTGCTCCCACAGTTAAAGCACTGAGCCTTCTCTTTCTTATTAGCACCATGCCTTTTATCAGCTCCTGACCCTTTTGAGAACTTTCCGCCTATCTTCTTTTGAAACTTTGAGAAGTTTCGACTTGATTTCTCAAAGGTCTTCACAATCAAAGCTGCACTTGCCACAATCTTTTCAAGATCATCAGTGTCAGTTTTAGATGAATCAGTGTCTGAATCACTTTCAGTGTCTGAATCTGACACCAGCTTTTTGTTGGAGAACAAGGCTACAAAAGATTCACGCTGAGAATCTTTCATCAGTTCCTTTCTTTGAAGCTTGGATTCTTCATAGTATCGAAGATTTCCATAGAGACTTTGTAATTCCATAGAGTTGATCTTCTCACTGTTTTTCAGCACATCAACGTGATTTTCCCTACCTGCACCTAGAGAATCCTAAAACTTTTGCACTAGAACAGTTCTATGCTTCAACTGATCTAGTCTCCGAAGATCATTAACAAGAGTATTGAATCTGTTGAAAGTTTGAGTCAAGGTTTCACCTTTCTTAGCAAAAAAATGTTCATACCTGCGGTTAAGATAATTTATTTGAGTAGCCTTGACTTCTTCAGTTCCTTCAAAGGATACAGTTAGAGTATCTATCATCTCTTTTGCTGAGACGCAATTTTGAACCAGCCCAAAGATGTTGTATGGCAACGAGTAGCTGATAGCGGCACGAGCATGAACATCTAAACCATGTTTTCTCTTGTCATCTGCCGTCCAGTTTTCTTTGGGAGTTTTCTTCATAGTGCCATCAGGAACATTATTTTTAAGAGGCTGATACATAGGAACATAAGGACCTTTTTCAACGATGTCCAGCATGTCTTCATCAACAGACTCCAAGGCATATAGAGCCTTTATTTTCAACATAGCAAAGTTAGTTTCATCGAAAGGAGGGATTTTAGCAGAAGGATGATTTGATGAGATTGATGAAGAAGAAGATGAAGCCATTTGTTTGATAAAAGAAACCCGCTCTGATACCAATTGAAGAGGCCTTTAGATCAATCGATATATCAAACAAAGACAATAAATAAGAACAAGAGAAATTCACGAAGAAAAACTTTCACTAAGAAAGATAATCTCAGAAAGAGATTATCGTGTGCACAAAGCGACGATTAGGGTTTGTGAAAAGCGCACCCATTCACAAACCTGTACAAGATAATATATACTGTTATTCTAGACAATCCCTACAATTCAGGGATATGCCAGCTAACTAATTAGGCTAACTATGGAAACAAGATAAATACAAGATCTGTTACAATGCACTGACTAAACTATTACAAACTGATCCGCTGAAACGCTGATGCTGATGCTGAGACATATGCTGACGCTGAGTCTGTTTTAAACATAATCATATTTCATGTTTTGACCTCACACTCTTATCAACCTCTTGCTAGATGGTGTTTGTAAGCCATTAGAGGAGTGACAATTGTGACTCTAAGATCCAAGGACAAGAAGATTCAAGCAAGCAACTCAAGGTATTCCTTTAGATCTGATTTCATATGTTATGATTTGAATGTTTACACTAAATCTATCAATCAAAGTCTTGGATACATTGCATGTTCAATTAGAGAAACCTAGATCGAAGCATTAGGGTTTGTATATGCACATAGGAATGTCCTTATGGCTCAAACCCATCAGTGGTATCAGAGCCTTGATTGGTTTCTATTGAATTGATGCATTGGTTGATTGAAAAAATCGTTTTTTGTCCTTCTTCCTAATGAACTCGGCGAGTACCACAGTGTACTCGGCGAGTAGGCCTCAACTCGGCGAGTCCATTGTGGTACTCGACGAGTTCGAGCATCAGAAGGAGCTAGTTTCGGGATTTCTTGCTGTTTTTCTTATGGAAACTTGCCTTAATCTTCATAGGTCAATAAAATCCGATTTTAAACATATATGTGAGTATATCCTTGACCTAACAAAAATTATTTACCAATTAATTGAATAATAATTTCCTTATATGATATTAATTGATTATTTTAATTAAATTGGTGAATTGTTTTGCAAGAAACATTTAAATAAATCAAATATGGATAATTATGAGATAAAATGGTTAATTTAAATTATTTGTTATTTGATCCCATATGTTTTTAAAAGTTTAAAACTTGTCCTCAAGTTTTGAAATTTATGTTTTGTGATTAAAATTTTAATTTAGTCAATTTAAATTTCAAACCCTAGAATTTTACGAGTTTAAAATTCAACCCTATACTAATATAATATTACAATACAAATATATATATATATATATATATATATATATATATATATATATATTAAAATGCTAGTCTTACCGTTAGTAGGCCTCATTCACGAAGCCGGTCCATAACGTGGGTATAAGGTTGCGGCTTATAAAATGACGCTTAATGGGTGTACACTCACACCCACCGCTTGCTTGATCGGTGGAGGGTCGTAAGCCGAATGGGTAGGATAGGGCAACCCTATCTCCTCATTAAAAGTATAATATTAAAATACAAAGTAACTACATGTTTTTCAAATTCCCAATCCTAGTTACTTTAGGAAAAGTGAATTGATGCGAACCCATGAAATTACACTTTTCACCCTTGCTAAGAAGTTAGTGGAGCGTGTGTGGTTTACCGGCACACTAATTGTTTCTAAGCAAAGGTGGCAAAGGGTGATTCGTTGTTTATCATAGTTCGGTGGAGCATGTGTGGTTTACCGGCACATCGAATAGGTGATTGTAACAATGAAGGCACCGTGTAGATTTGCATGGTTATTCACACCCACTTTGTGATCCTCGGCATCCCAGTCACAAACGAGAGGGGCATATCGAGATTTAAACATGCCATTGAAAAGTTCAATGAATCTCATCGAAACCTAGGAATTCTCAATACATTTAGAACATAAGGTTATGTTTTCATGGTGGAGAATTAGTGAATCGTCATTCACTTACCTTCAAATTGTTTGCATGTTGGATTACGGCATCCCTTTCCTAATGTGTAAATAATGTTGTTGGATCCTAGCCCTAATTTTTCAGATTGGGTGATAATTAGGGATTCAATTCTAATCAAACTTTGTCCTTTCTATTTGTAGATGTCGAACGCGAACAACGCTGCTGCTAGCTCATTCACGCTAATGAGCCTTTGCCAAAAAGTGACTTTCGATGGAACGAACTTTAGTGAATGGATAAGATACATTCGCACGATTGCTCGCTACGAGGACAAGGAGTATCTCCTTGACGAGAAGCTCGAGAAGATCAATCCAGAAATCGCTACTCCGGCTGAAATGACTGCTTTTGAAACTCATGAACATGATGCAACGAAGGTTCATTGCATCATGATAGCCACAATGAACACCGAATTCCAAAAGTCCTATGAGGACATGTATCCTTACGAGATGCATCAAGAATTATTGGAGAGATACCATCAAAACGCGAGGCAGGAACGTTACGAGATTTTCACTTACATGATCTCTGCTAAAATGGGACATGGAGATTCTCTAACCGTGCACTTGCAAAAGATGCAAAGGTATGTCGATTGTCTTCGCAAGTTGAATGTCGACTTTAGGGAAGATTTGGCGATCGACATGGTACTTCATTCCATGCATCCGTGTTACAACCAATTTAGGATGACCTACCACATGAAAAAGGAAGAGGTCACCCTAAGCAAACTCCAAGGTCTCCTAAGGGTTGCTGAGAGCAACCTCAAGGGCAAGTCTGTTGCATCCACTCCTAATCCACCCGCTGCTCCTGTTTTGGCTATTGGGCAGGGATGGGGCAAGAAGAGGAAGGCGCCATCAAAGAGCCACTGCAAGGGAAAGTCCTGAGATGGTTCCTCTTCTAGTGGGACCAAAGTTGATCCTGCTAAACCCAAGCCTAACCCGAAGGAGGCAGAGTGCCACCATTGCCACAAAATAGGGCATTAGAAGAGAAGCTGCCCAGAATATCTGCAAGCCATCAGGGAAGGAAAGATCAAGCCGTCTTTCGCAGGTATTTACACAATTAAATCTAATGATTCAGCTCATGCTATTTCTTGGGTCCTTGATACCGGGTGTGGTTACCACATTTGTTCTGAATTGTAGGGACTAAGAAGAAATAGGGATGTGGAGCATGGAAGAATAAATCTAATCATGGGGAATAGAAGATCGTCGCCTGTCACCAAGATTGGAGTGTATTCTTTAGTGCTTAGTAATGGATTAAGTTTAGATTTGAATAATTGTTGCTACTCGCCAGATATGGCAAGAAACATCATTTCATTTCATGGTTTGTTTAGACAAGGATTTAGATTTTCTTTTAATAATGTGAATGGTTCGATTTATGTTTATCTAAATGGTGTCTTATATTTTGAAGCAATGCCTTGTAATGGAATTTATGAAACTATTATGATTGTAGATAACCTAGGAAATGATGTTTTATGCATGGATTCTTCCAATAGTATGGATAAAGCATGTTTGTGGCATTGTTGTCTTGGACATGTCAACAAGAAGCGCGTAGCCAAACTCCAAAAGGATGGAGTATTGGAGTCATTCGACCTTAGGTAAGATGACACGTGTGAGTCTTGTTTGCTTGGAAAGATGACCAAGTCACCCTTCACTGGTACATGTCAGAGGGGTGAGGGTTTATTGGATCTCATACATACCGATGTATGTGGACCCTTTAGATCCACCACAAAGGATACGAACCACTTCTATGTGACTTTCACCGATGATTATAGTAGATATGAGTATATTTACTTAATCAAGCACAAGTCTGAAACGTTTGAAAAGTTCAAAGAATTCAAACATGAAGTGGAGAATCAATTGGGTAGGAAAATCAAGATGCTTCGATCTGATCGAGGAGGAGAGTACCTAAGTCTTTAATACCACGACTATCTCAAAGAATGTGGAATAGTTTCGCAATTGACGCCACCTAGGACACCGCAGTTGAATGGTGTGGCAGAAAGGCATAATCGAACCTTGTTGGACATGGTTCGTTCTATGATGAGTCGTGCTTCACTGCCTATCTCATTCTGGGGGTATGCCTTAGAGACTGCCGCCCATATCCTTAACCGAGTCCCTACAAAGAAGGTTGCCAAAACACCTCACGAGATGTGGATAGGAAAGCTCCCTCGTTGGCACATATCAATGTTTGGGGTTGCGAGGCTTTCGTAAGACGAGATACTCACGACAAGCTCGAACCTCGTAGTGAGCGATGTATTTTCATCGGCTACCCGCAGAAATCCTTTGGATATCTCTTCTATAGACTGAATGACAATGATGTCTTCGTTGCGAGAAGAGGGGTTTTCTGAGAGCGAGAACTCATAAGCCAAGGAGACAGTGGGAGGCAGATCGAGCTTGAAGAGATTCTAGAATCGAGTGATGAAGGAACCTCCACTGCTGGCGCTCAACCCGAGGAGGAAACTCCGGTTGAACCGATTAACGAGTCCTTACCTCTTAGACGTTCCAAAAGAGTTAGAGTTCAACCCCAATTTTATGGTTTTCATATTACTACCGAAGGGGAAACGTACATTAGTGATGGTACACTAATAAATTTAGATGAACCTAATAGCTATAAGGAAGCCATGGCAGGCCGGAGTCTGCAAAATGGAAAGAGGCAATGGACAACAAGATTCAATCCATGTATGACAACCAAGTTTGGAATTTGGTTGATAATGTGCCCGGACGTAAGACCGTTGGGTCCAAATGGATCTTCAAGAAGAAGACGGACGTGGATGGAAATGTACACACATATAAGGAGCGATTGGTTGCGAAGGGCTTTACTCAAACTCCTGGAGTTGACTATGATGAAACCTTCTCACCAGTTGCGAAAATAAATCCTATTAGGGTGATGTTAGCCATTGCTGCATTTCATAATTATGATATATGGCAGATGGATGTCAAGACCGCTTTCCTTAATGGGAAGTTGGCTGAGGATGTTTACATGGCTCAGCCAGACGGTTTTGTCGATATGAAGCATCCCAATAGTGTGCAAGCTTGAGAAGTCCATTTATGGGCTTAAGCAAGCATCTCACAGATGAAATCTCTGCTTCGATGAGAAAGTCAAAGAGTTTGGATTTGTACGAAGCGAAGATGAATCATGTGTATATGTCAAAGCCTGTGGGAGTATAGTTAGCTTCCTCGTTTTGTATGTCGATGACATACTACTCATAGGAAACGACGTCCCGACACTGTAGGAGGTTAAGTCCTGGATCAGGAAGTGCTTCGCTATGAAGGACCTCGGAGAGGCTTCATATATTTTGGGAATAAGGATAGTGAGAGAACGAAGTAAGAGACTAATAGGACTTAGTCAGAATACTTACTTAGATAAAGTACTGAAACGTTTTAGTATGGAGAATTCGAAGAAGGGAGAATTACTGATACAAAGTAATGCCAAATTGAGTAAGACTCAAAGTCTGAGTACCGAAGCCGAGATAGTAGAAATGAGCTGAGTACCGTACGCTTCCGCAGTTGGCTCAATCATGTATGCTATGACTTGTACTCGCCCCGATGTAGCCTTTGCTTTGAGCATGGTCAGTAGATATCAAGGGAACCCTAGCAGAGCCCATTGGATTGCGGTCAAGAATATACTTAAGTACCTTCGGAGGACCAAGGAATGGTTTTTAGTCTTCAGGGGGAGTGATGACTTAAAGGTGTGAGGGTATAGTGACGCAGCTTCCAGACCGACAGGGACAACTATCGTTCCCAGTCGGGCTGGGTCTTTACCCTTAATGGAGGAGCAGTAACTTGGAAAACTTCCAAGCAGGAAACTGTAGCTAATTCAACGTGCGAATCAGAGTACATTGTAGCGAGCAAAGCGTCGAAGGAGGAAATATGGTTGAAGAACTTCATCGGTGATCTTGGAGTTGTACCTGCCATAAAGGAGCCTATGGAAATTTTCTATGATGATGAAGGAGCGGTTGCCTTGACCAAGGAACCAAGGGATCATGGTAGATCTCGTCATATCGACATAAAATCTCACTTTATTAGACATCGAGTAGAAGAAGGACACCTCGTGGTTAAGAGGATATCATCAGAAGATAACCCAGCAGATCCGCTTACGAAGGGACTGAGTAGGGTTAAGCATTTGCAGCATGCTATGAGTATTGGACTGAAGGATGATATTAGTTTAGATTAGATAGTTTTAGAAACTTGTAATAGATAAATGTAATTGACGATTGATGATTAAATAAAGGAGTATTACTTATGAGTAAAGTTACTGTTATATGTTAATTGTTTAACTATTGTTTCACTTTTCATGTTTTGACTTCCTGAATAATTGAGTTATGAAGAATAATCGAATTATTCGAATGGTCCACAATCATTCATATGTTGGAAGTAGATATGAATGAAGATTAGAATGAATTGGTATGTAGATTTTCTAAATGGTCTTAGGCATAGCAAAGGTTTGCTGCAACATTCATGAGTGCTTATGAACTAGTTTTGAGCATTGGAACAAACCCGCGCTTGCTGGAATCACCTTATGAAATGTGATAAAAAGGGTGATCTCAAGACGATAATATCATATGGTCTTAAAACCTAGATATATGGTTTGTTATTTGTTAATTGGTTGTACATTGATAATGCGAAACTGCATCAGTAAATTGATGTTATAAAATGCATTGATTGGTGAATAAGTAAATGCGTATAAGTCGAAGTTTATATGTTACTTTTATCCTAAGAGGGTAAAAGTGATATCTCGGTCGCTCGATGATTTGATTTGACTTATGTGCCGGGCCCGGTCAGAACTAAATTGATGTGTTCGATTAAGTTCTATGTCGAATAAATCTGAGATCGAGAAACCAACTGCTGGATAATTGGTTCCATAGAATTCTCCGCATAATATCTTAATAGAGGACTATACGATCCCTTATCTAAAGGACAGGACTGATAAGATAAGAGTTTGACAGCGTCTTTGAGAGCTACGATTGTGAATCGGATTGTGCTTGTATATATATTTACTAGACTTATCCAAGTGGGAGACTGTTGGAATAGTGTCTAAGGCTGTAACTATATTTGGCAATAATAATATTGTTATTTGATTAATATAAGTCATAAATTAATTAGGAATTAATTTGGTGAGTTAAAGAGATTAATTGAATAAAGGGGCATAAACTGTGAAATGTGTGATAGTTATATTTTGGGCTATGAATCCTTAAGGATAAAAGGGGGGATGATTTTAGGGTTTGAAAGAACCTAGAAATCATCCAAGGCCTAGTCAATAGGGATCATTGGATTGCTTCGGGCCTAAGTTATCTAATTAGGGTTTTAAGGGTGAAACCCTAGGAGCTCACTAGTATAAATAGACCCATAGGGTTGAGGAAATCTACACCCTTGTTATTGGAGTAACCCTGGCCGATTTCTCACCCTCCTCTCTCTCTCTCTCTCTTATCATCCTCTTGCTAGTTGGTATTTGTAAGCCATTATAGGAGTGACAATTGTGACTCTAAGCTCCAAGGACAAGAAGATTCAAGCAAGCAACTCAAGGTATTCCTTTAGATCTGATTTCATATGTTATGATTTCAATGTTTACACTAGATCTATCAATGAAAGTGTTGGATACATTGCATGTTCAATTAGAGGAACCTAGATCCAAGCATTAGGGTTTGTATGTGTGACAACCCGAAATTTCCATTCTGAACAAACCATATCAAACCAATAGAAGTTAGAACAGTTACAGTGAAATTCCAGACTTTGGGCATAAGTTTGACAGCTTTTCTGGATTTACACTTAAGGAGATATCAGGAGAGTGGATGCACTAGGGTTTTGTGCAACACTGTTATTCCAATACTCTAGGATATTAGAGTTCATTCCGGGAATAAAAATATTTTCTGCCAAAAATCCTAGGACTATATATAGAAATCTGAACCATATTCATTCAGTAGTTACATTTCCAACTAGAGAAAAGTCAATTTCTCTCTCACGGATCTTTGGGTTTTTATCCCAAATTGTGAGTACTTATATCTAGTTGTATTGTATAGCTTAGATTGTGTTTTATAACATCAAAATCAGATCAAAACCCCATGATTCGGGAGTTTACCGCCCAAGAACACTTGGAGAGTAAACTCCTTTTTAAGGGCCAAAAGAGTGCACAATGTCCCTCAAAGCCTTGGAACTCAAACTAGAAGCCTCCATTACATGTTTTAGACCACAAAACAATTAAGAATCAAGGCCAGAAGTGAGTTCACGGCCAAGGAAGTTCTTGGGCTGTGAACTCCATTTTTAAGTGTCAAAATGCCTTAAAAACCTTCCTTAAGCCAAGAGACTAATTTAGACATGTACCCTAAAGTGTTTATAGCCTAGAAAACATAAGGAATCACAAGGATAAAGGAGTTTACGGCGAAGACAAGTTCTTGGGCCGTAAACCCCTATAAATGGGACCAATGACACCCTAACTCCTTCCTTATGCCTAGAACCCAACATAGATCATATCCTTGATGTGTTAGGAACATCAAAACATCAAATGGTACTCCTTACCATGAGTTTACAGCCGTAAACTCATGGGGGAGTGGTCCCAGGGCCGTGAACTCCTCAAAGGAGTTAAAAAAAAGCCCAACCACTTGTTTAAGCCTTGAAGCACTTCACCACTTAAGTTGTAATAATGTTAAGCTTCATTTAGGGACCCCATAGAGAGTTTATGGCCAGGAGTTTACTCCCCTGGATCATAAACTCCAACATATATGGTCTTTTGACCATAAACTCCCATAAGAGGTCCTGCACTCCTTTGTTGCAACCCATTAGCCTCCTAGCACTTGACCAAAAGTGTTTTCCTCGCATTAGGATGTTTATACATGTTTAATTAGTGTGATAATCACTAATTGTTTATATACATATGTCTTCATATGTAATTAGGACCATTGTGTGTGCCTAAAGTCTTCACTTGACACCTAACAGTCCTACCTCTTCAGTTCATCCGTATCACACACAACAGGTGAGTTCATACCGCTTAATCAATGTTTTAACTATTTTTAAATGTTTTATGGGGGGGGGGGATACAAGTAGAATTATGCTAATTATTATATCAATCACATGTGATTAATAAGCAGCATTCAAATGATTGGCTACTCATTAGCCGTTTTACCAAACAGTTTCCTTCAAATGTTTTTCATAAACACTTTATGTGTTTAAAACTCTTTGTTAAACTGTACATTTTACCCTGTATGATTCAATTCAAACTCATTTACATTTGTGTTTCAAACAAATGTTTCTTTATACTAAACTATTTTATCAAACCCATGCCTTCAAACCATTTTATAGATTGACATCAAGTCGATCTTTTCTTAGATGATAATTATGTTTAAAGGTTTTACAAAACTTATTTTATTACTTTTATATTATAAATTGCATGCCTCTATATGTATTGTTATATAAGAAATTTTTAAAAGACTTAGGAAGGCTATCCACCCTGTTTCCTTTTCCTCGATTTGGATGTAGTCTGGTGGGATATCGGGTACTCATCCGAAAGTCGTTTAAATATTTGTTATATATCATGTGTACATATATAGTCATAAAGGCCCTTCCAGTTCATCCAATGCCTTTGGGTAGCAAGGGTATACATCCAGGTTCATACGTACTAGTTAGATTACCAGTAAACTACAATATGGGTAGTTTAGGAAGATACTAGAACTATTACTAGAACACGATATCATACAATGAGTCAGTTCATTAATGAGTCAATACTTTGTAGAACATTACAATACATTACTATACATGCTAGATAGAGAGAGAACACACATTACAGCTAGCACACGTAGAACATTACAGTACATTACTATACAATTACATGATCACACTTACATGAGTACGCTTACACATACATAGGACAGACGTCACTAGGTGCTATAGAATGGAACAAGTTCAGGATCTAACTATACCGATGAATCACAACGCAATTGTGATAGTTATATTAGGTATACATGATCAGAGTAATGTGGATGCTCACGGCTTGCATACATGAAGGCGTCGTGGGTAGGTCCCAAAATCCCTTTGACAGGGGAGCGTATAGCCTGGGATCTAGACATCACATTATACCTTATCCCTCAAATAAGGCAGTTGAGTACCGATGTAGTTATTTATATCAAATACTACAGTACTTAGAAGAATTACCCCAGACTTAAGGTAATTGGTACGGTTGTAGTTCGACACTACACCATAGTACTATTTCATTTTCCCATTACATTCACTTCGTGAACATTCAAACGACGCATGGTAATGTATAAACTATATTTTGGTTAATGATAGTTAGACTTGGGAAAATACACACTCTTACAAGAGACACACACAGACACTAGATGCCTTGGTAGAAGGCTACATATAGATCAGTTATGTCTTGGTAGAAGACTCCCTGTTATAATAGGAATCATAGGGATTTCTAGGGTTTTTCTAACATTTATAGTTGTTTTACTAACATTTTCATACTTACAGTTCATATTCATTTTCATACTTACAGTTCATATACACTTTTAATACTTACAATTCATATACATAAAAATACTTACTTACAAATTAAGACACTAAAATACTTATGATCTCACTAGCTTTAAAGCTGATACTCTCTTTCAAAATAACTTGTATCCTCAGGTCAGCCATAGACAGGTACCGATGAAAGGTTCAGGGAAGATGGTGCTCGATCAAGACACATCTTTCGTTTTGATTTATATTTTAGTGTCTATTATAATTTGACAGAACACATGGATGATGTTGTTGCTTGTTTACTACTTTTCATTGTTGTGATACTGTACATGACGTCCTCCGCCCTAGAATGTTTCCTCCGTTCTTGGTTTTGGGGTGTGACAAATTGGTATCAGAGCATTGTTTATAGTGAATTAAGTATATCAACCCATAAAAGATATACTTACTATAAATACATAAGGGATTAAAAATACTCTGAACAAGAGTTTATACTATAAATAATAAAATATTTAATAAAGTATACGTGCCTGCATTCCTACTAAAATCAGTGTCACAAGGATAGTACAAAAGAATTACGATTGTTGGGCAACACAAATGGGCTTAGAGACATATGGTCAAAACTGGGAAGATATAGTCTGATCACCTATATTATCCGAGGGTTGAGTAGCATGTGCCTAAGTTTAATTGTGTGGTTGCAACAAGTCTAAAATCTTACCAACCCTACCACAATGAGAACAGTAGAACATAACATTAAACTTAAAATACTATAGGAGTATTTGGTGTTACTATAAGTACGTTATACTTGAGAACTAAAACGGGATCTTCATTACCAAGTTGATAGTTGCTAAGTGGATACACTAAGGCTATATGTAATTATGATGTTATATACTTAGAATCTGTGAAAATTTTACTTTACCCCTATTCTGTGTGAATTTGGAGTTAAGGTCACTTATTCGAAGGCCTATCCTGTTTAGATTACATATAACTGGTATGCACTTCACAAATAGCGCTGTAACTAATGAAGATTTTCTAAATAATTATCTAGATAGTTCGTCTAATAATTATTTTTATTATTTTCTTACCCCAATTCTCGCGTAGATAACATGGCTGGACTCCATCCCCACGGCAACCCGTACCTCCCGAATGAGGTCATTGCCAGATGGTTTGAAGAAGAACCAGAGAATGATCATCCTATCCCTTTGAATGATCACCATGATGAAGAACTTTCGGATGATGCTAACTCCGAACCCGAGGTTGAGAACCTACCTCAAGCAGCTCCCTTTCCAATTCGTAACCCTCGTCTGATTTTTCATGGCCCGACGCCTGAGTGGGTGGAATGCTTGGAAACATGGAGCCATGGAAAAGACCAGCCCATGCCATTTAATGGTGACCGAAGCTTCTATGACCTGAGTAATGGGGGCTCAGCAGACAGAATCTTGCGAATCATGGTCCGCAGAGTGGCCCGAAATTATATTCAAGGCAACACAACCCTACATCAGATTACCGAAGTTGTCGCCAATGCGAGAATGTATACCCTCCGCACCATTCTTCTAGAAGATGCTCGCGAGAGATCAGAGAGAAACCATGAAACCCTGCTTCAAGCACTAGCTGAATCATGAGCCGAAGTCATAGAGCTCCACGTATGCCAGATGGTGTACGAAAGACACCTACTTGATATGGAACGTCAACTGGATGAACTAGGAGTTTATCAGAGGGATGATCGATGCTAGTAGTAAATGTTTTCTTTATTGTCCTTGTTAGAAGGAATCGTTTTTCTGTCTTTGCACGATGTGGCATTTTCTATGAAATTATCTGGTACTATAAGTACTTTTGGTTAGGTCTTTATGCTGTCAAGAACTATCTTCTCTAGATATGATGTAAGACCTTTTGCAAGGTCATTTTATTGAACTTTTAGGTCATGAATATCAAAGATATTGACAGTCGGTTAACTTCTGTGTCGTTACCTTTATTCAAGTACTCTCATCATACTTTCATTGGAGTCTATCTGAAACCTGCTTTAGTCAAGTCATTGGACTATTGTAATTTAACTCTGGAGACATTTCCAAGTCTCTTTTAGTGGTTGGATCCTGTTATTCACCAACCCACGATACCTCGGCTTGAACGACAAACGTCTTGAGACCATTCTACAAACTCACATCCATTCCATACTAGGACTGCATCATAAGGATGTATGTCAAACCTTCACGATCATACCTCTAATCCGTACTAGGACTGCATCGTAGGGATGTAGGTCAACCTTTCGAAATCATACTTCTATTCTTTACATAACAGTCGAACTATGTCTAGGTTCAAACATTCTCCCTCACAAGTTCATTTTCTTTCCGTGGAATAGAATCATGTCGCCAAAGATAAACGATCAACCCATCGACCAAGCACCGAACCTTCAGATTGATGCGGCTACCTTTCAAGCTGTAGTCTCGGCTGCCGTGTCAAGTATTCTAACCCACCTTAACGCTAACAACGCAAATGTTAGCGGGATTGTTAACAACAATTCCAATCTGGGTAACAATCAGACACCTCAACGAGACGTAAACTACTACGACACCCCGAGTTCCAAAACGAAGAGTAACAAACGAAAGCTTTGGGCTAGAAAGAAGGAAAAATCCCTTCGAGGGATGAACAAGAAACAACCACCGGTAATGACCTTCACAGCTACGACATCTGTACCTCCTACTACTATCCCTTCGGGTATACCAGTTGTCCCTAACCCAGCCAGACAATATGCTGGAAATCTCCCAAATTGCATCAAATGTAATTATCACCACCATGGACCTTGTCGGGAGATACAATGCTCAAACTGCAACAAAAAGGGTCACACCAAACGTTACTGCAAGAGCCTAACAAGACCGATCAACCAATTGCCCAACATCGGTGTGAACCAGACTTGCTACGGTTGTGGAAAGGTGGGTCACTACAAAAGGAACTACCCAGAGGCAGCAAATGACGGCACAGACGGAAGTAAGCTACCTACCACCGCAGCAGGAGAGAATACGCCAAACCCATGTTAATGTAATTTAGGTGTTTCGTTGTAACAGACTTATAAACTATCCAAAACTAGTGCAACTAGAGTCTCGTCTTTTGCGAGATCCCTTCCGTTTAGGGATGCTCGTGCTGCATATACTTGTGTTTTGTAGTATACCTCATTCGCATCAATAGTCTTGTAGTAAGTCTAAAGTACTGTAACTCTTCTCATGGTTGCACGGTTGTGTTTTGTCAGTAAGCGTCTTATGTTCAAATCTAATGTCGTTAAGTTTCAGTATGATTCTGACATTATCATATGAATCGATTCAATTTGATCCACCCCATACCAGCGTCTTATGTCACACCCCAAAACCAAGAACGGCGGAAACGTTCTGGGGCGGAGGACGTCATGTATAGTATCACAACACAGTAAGTGTAAATAAGCAAACAACATCATCCATTGCATTAAATATATAATTTTAATACAAGTGTGTTCTATACAGTTATAGACACCAAAAATAATGAAACACAAAATAATATGAGATGAGTCTTGAATGCACTCCATCTTCTCAAAAGCTGGCCTCGGTACCTGTCTACTGATGACCTGAGAATACAAGTTATTTTGAAAGAGTTTATCAGCATTAAGCTGGTGAGTTCATAAGTATTTTAGTGTCAATGTTTCTTGTAAAAACGTTTGAACCTGTCTCAATGTATAAGTTTGTAAAAATGTAAGCAAATGTTTGAAAGTGTTTGTAAAAGTTTGAATCTCTCAGAAAATCCTATATTTTCTATAAAAGTAACCTTCTACCAAGGCTAAACTGTTTTGTAAACTTGTCTGTTGTAAAAGTGTGTAATTACCCAAGTATAACTATCATTTGCTAAAAATATAGTTTGTACACTAATGCTTAAGTGAGATTATCACTAAAATATGTAATGGGTAAATCATTGTAGTACTGTAGCTTTGTATAATAAGACTACTGCTGTACTAAATACTACTACCTTAAACCGGATTTATATTAACGCATAATGTGATAAATTGCACCATGCTATCGACTGAAAATCAACGACATAATGAACGGTCGTAATAAGAAATGACGTTTGGCACCCGCAGACCTGCAGGTCCGGCTGTAGCTAGCAGCAAGGTGTAGGATAGTCAATCCAGTATAGATCTATACGCAAACTCACGCTCTCCCTCCAAGAGAATTCTGGCTACAACTCGGGCCATGACATTTAAGGCATGCCCGATACAGTGGATCACAATTATTACGTATTTATGTATATGTATTGTTTCTCGTATATCTGTATATGTATTGATTTCTTGTATCTCTGTATATGTATTGTTTCTAGTATATCTGTATATGTATTGTTTCTAGTATATCTGTATATGTATTGTTTCTAGTATATCTGTATATGTATTGTTTCTAGTATATCTGTATATGTATTGTTTCTAGTATATCTGTATATGTATTGTCCTGCGTTACCCCGATGGTAACCAGCTAATGATGTACTGATGAGTATGAATAAGGAAGTACCTTTATGTCTATATATGTATATATGATATATAAGTAATATGGAAACGACCTTCGGATGGTCACCCGAAATCCCACCAGACCACATCCAAATCGAGGAAAAGGAAATAGGGCGGATGGCCTTCCTAAGCCCTTTAAACATTATTTATATATCTATACATACATGGGCATGCAATTGGATATATAAAAGCATAAATAAGTTTTCATAAAACATTTGAAGCAGTAATATAATTTCAAGAGAAGATCGACTTGATGTCGATCTATAAAACATTTTGAAGGCATAAGTTGATAAAACAGTTTAAGTATAAGAAGCATTTGATTTAATCACAGTCTATAAGTAAGTTTGGATAGTAAAACAGTTTGTAAAACATTTCAATAGTAAAGCAGTTGAAAACAGTTTGAATAGTGGTAAAAATCGTTGTTTTCCCTAGTTATTAATCACATGTGATTAAATGCAATCACATGTGATTGAAGCAATAACTATAAGTATTTGACTTGTATTCCCCCCCATAAAGTATTTAAAACACTTCAAATCATTTCAAAGGTTGATTCAAGGGGTATGAACTCACTTGTGGTGAGTCGTTTGAATTGCAGTGTCGGCTATCGTGCTAGGTGACAAACGGAGACTGGTTTACACGCACGAGCCTAGTTATCATATAATAAACATATATATAACTAATTAGACATATAATAACTTAAATAAATAAGTTAAGACACTTAGCAGACATTTAAACACTTTTGTGAGTGTTTAGGGTTCAAATGGTTGTATCTAAGTTGCTACGGGACAAGGCAAAAAGGGTTTGAAACATCAAAGGGCCTTGTATAGGAGTTCACCATCCAACAAACCCCACACCTTGGAGTTTACGGCCGTAAACTCATAGGTTTATGGCCGTGAACTCCTCAAATGGTGTTTTTGGGTGTTTTGTGGTGTTATCTTGCATCTAGAACACTCCTATCTTTATTGGAATAATGCATGAAGTAGTTTTAAGGCTTTAGAACACTCCATAAGGGAGTTTACGGCCTAAGGTCCTTCACCTTAGAGTTTACGGCCGTAAACTCTAGGAAATTAATTGATTTGAGGCACTTAAACATCAAGAATGGCATCCATGATTTTATCTAAGGCTAATGGGGGCAAGAGGCACACTTTGGTGCCTTCACTTGGAGTTTACGGCCCAAGTCATGTTCCTTGGCCGTAAACTCCTTCCAAGGAGTTGTTTCTATGTGTTCTTCTCTCCATTCTAGTCCCAAAGGTGCAAGGTAAATTGTCTAAAGGCCTTAGGTGTGCTTGGAATGATTTTTGTCCCACAAAAAGGGGTTTACGGCCCAAGAAGGGTTCTTGGCCGTAAACTCCTAAAAACTTATGGCTTTTATGGGCTTTTGGTGTCCTAATCAAGCACAAGTACAAGTGGTTAAGGTCCTTAAGCATTTGTGGAGAGTTTTAGGGCATTTAAGCCCTTAAAAAGGGGTTTACGGCCCAAGGGAGTTCCTTGGCCGTAAACTCCTAGAACTTATGGTTCTTGGTTGCTTTTTGATCCATAAATGTAGTAGCCTATCTCCTAAACAAGTCTTATAACAAGGAATTGGGACTAGGAAGCCATAATGTTCCATTTTGGAGTTTACTCCCCAAGAACGATCTTGGGCGGTAAACTCCCGGATCTTGAAATCTAAACATGTTATTGTTGCTAATATGCATTAAACAAGTATTGAAACACATATAGAAAAGTAGACTCACAATCTGGGATGAAAACCCGAAGATCCGTCAGAGAGAATATGGCTTTTCTCTATTCGGAATTGTGAATAATGAATTAATTTAATTCAGAAAACTATTTATAGTCCTGGAATATTTTGGCAGAAAATATTTTCATTCCTGATGTTGGACTGTAACAGTATGAAACTTGAAATGCCCAAGTTGCACAAAACCAGGAGTATCCACTCTCCTGATATCATCTAAAACATAAACCCTAATGTACACAAACTTGTTTGGAAAAACTTGAAAATCACAGAAACTGAACTAGTTTCTAATGAATAGATGATGTTCATACAATTGGAAATTTCGGGTTGTCACATCTTAAGTACATCTCTTTACCAGTAAACGTCGTTTTAGCGAAGCCATCATACCAGAACACCGAAGTACTCTTGCATGGAGTACCTCATATTTCCTTTCTTTTCGAAGAAATCCCCGAAGTACCACTTGTGTAGTACGTCAAGTTCAGTCCTAGGATTCATACGGTTGATCTATCACTGAGGAATGTATACATAAGAGTGATATATAATCAAGGTTCTAGAGGTTTAGAATTGATGATTCCACTTTAACTTCTTTTTCCTCGATGGGATGTGAGCTTAAAGAAGAATCAGTTATTCGACTACCTTTTCAATCTTAATTATATACGACTCGTATACACGAGATTGTGAGCGTGAGACCATGTATGAATTATAATATGAACTTCAGGACGGAGAACTGCCCAAGCCTACGAGTAATCGCATCGTCATGTGAACAAACTTATAACCCAGTATGACTCCTGTAAACCGATCGCCCTACAGTCTAAACACCTTCGGAAATACAAGAACAGTACAGACAACTTAGAGAACTACACATAAATAGAATTAGAAGACTAGGTTTCTCACCCTGGAGAACCCCGGTCATATTCTTCCAGAGAGCGGCGGATTGCATTGTTTGTACCTGGGCTATCGAGGACTCCGTCAAGATTTCCCAGTAGAAATCGTTATCTCTGCCACGCATAAATGATTTGGTTGAGCAAACGCAAGGAAAGAATTACTTTTAGAAATGGATTTGAGATCCGAATATCAACAGTTGAGTGTTAGGAAAGGATGTCTGAGAGACTACCTTTCGAACTCGATGGGACACTTCGAGTCCGTAGTGATACCCCTCGGATAGGACCAATACACTCGAAACATTCATGAGTTTAATGAATTGAGTCCATCTTTCTTAGTTGGATCAGTTCGTCATTCTCCATGTAACAACTTACTTATCTACCCTCGTGGTAAGAAGGAACCCTTGGAAACATTTCCTTCATAGGAACTTTCGCGAAGTTCTCTAAGCCCAAGTTTTGAAATTGAATAGTCAGGTTCCTATGACACACTATTAGTGATGTGGGAATTTTTAAGTACTCTTTCAATTTGTCAAAACCGTTGAGAATTTGTCGACACCAGAGACGCCGACAGACATTCGCCAAATTCTAGGTCCTACAGACCTACTGTCATAGTTCATCCTGAACCCCTCACAAATCACAGAAAGCCTTTCCGACTTTTACCCGGTAAGGGGTGGCCCTTCACTGGGAAGTTTAGCAAGAGAAGGAACCTTTGGAATTCCAAGTGAGAGACCAAATTCTTTAGGAAAAACTCACTCTGGGAATGGCTTAATACGCTTCGTATCGCGTGGAAAGCTAAATCCAATATAGTTAGGACCTCCGAGATTCTTACCAGAATCGGTCCTGTGCCTCGCACAAACTAGACCTACTCCGTGAACTCAGTAACGTACATTTACTCTTCGCGTCTCGATCGTTAAACCGTACCTTTCCGTTAGGACACTTGTATGTCCACTCGACGAGATCCTCGCCTTCATATTAGAACCGTAGTGGCCCTCGACCGAGAGGTCAAGCGAATGAAGAAACGCGTTGCCGATTATTGAAGGTTCGTTGGGATACCAACCGAGAACCCGTTTTCACTTAGGAGCGCTAGAACCAATCGATTAGGAAATTTCCTCCTCATGACTTGATCATTCATACCTACTTCCTTTCCTAAATTCTAATTTCGGGACGAAATTCCTTTTAACAGAGGATGATGTGACAACCCGAAATTTCCATTCTGAACAAACCATATCAAACCAATAGAAGTTAGAACAGTTATAGTGAAATTCTAGACTTTGGGCATAAGTTTGACAGTTTTTCAGGATTTACACTTAAGGAGATATCAGGAGAGTGGATGCACTAGGGTTTTGTGCAACACCGTTATTCCAATACTCTAGGATATTAGAGTTCATTCCGGGAATAAAAATATTTGCTGCCAAAAATCTCAGGACTATATATAGAAATCTAAACCATATTCATTCATTAGTTACATTTCCAACTAGAGAAAAGTCAATTTCTCTCTCACGGATCTTCGGGTTTTTATCCCAAATCGTGAGTATTGTATAGCTTAGATTGTGTTTTATAACATCAAAATCGGATCAAAACCCCAAGATTCGGGATTTTACCGCCCATGAACACTTGGAGAGTAAACTCCTTTTTAAGGTCCAAAAGAGTGCCCAATGTCCCTCAAAGCCTTGGAACTCAAACTAGAAGCCTCCATTACAGGTATTAGACCACAAAAAAATTAATAATCAAGGCTAGAAGTGAGTTCACGGCCAAGGAAGTTCTTGGCCCGTGAACTGCATTTCTAAGTGTCAAAATGCCTTAAATACCTTCCTTAAGCCAAGAGACTAATTTAGACATGTACCCTAAAATGTTTATAGCCTAGAAAACATAAGGAATCACAAGGATAAAGGAGTTTACAGCCAAGACAAGTTCTTGGGCCGTAAACCCCTATAAATGAGACAAATGACACTCTAACTCTTTCCTTATGCCTATAACCCAACATAGATCATATCCTTGATGTGTTAGGAACCTCAAAACATAAAATGGTACTCCTTACCATGAGTATACGCCTGTAAACTCATGGGGTAGTGGTCCCAGGGCCGTGAACTCCTCAAAGGAGTTAAAAGGAAGCCCAACCACTTGTTTAGGCCTTGAAGCACTTCACCACTTAAGTTGTAATAATGGTAAACTTCATTTAGGGACCCTATAAAGAGTTTACGGCCATGAGTTTACTCCCCTGGGCCGTAAACTCCAACTCATATGGTCTTTTGATCATAAACTCCCAAAAGAGGTCTTGCACTCCTTTGTTGTAACCCATTAGCCTCCTAGCACTTGACCAAAAGTGTTTTGCTCGCATTAGGATGTTTATACATGTTTAATTAGTGTTATAATCACTAATTTTTTATATACATATGTCTTCATATGAAATTAGGACCATTGTGTGTGTCTAAAGTCTTCACTTGACACCTAACAGTCCTACCTCTTCAGTTTATCCGTATCACCCACAACAGGTGAGTTTATACCCCTTAATCAATGTTTTAACTGTTTTTAAATGTTTTATGGGGGGATACAAGTAGAATTATGCTAATTATTATATCAATCACATGTGATTAATAAGCAGCATTCAAATGATTGGCTACTCATTAGCCGTTTTACGAAACAGTTTCCTTCAAATGTTTTTCATAAACACTTTATGTGTTTAAAACTCTTTATTAAACTGTACATTTTACTCTGTATGTTTCTATTCAAACTCATTTACAATTGTGTTTCAAACAAATGTTTCTTTATACTAAACTATTTTATCAAACCCATGCCTTCAAACCGTTTTATAGATTGACATCAAGTCGATCTGTTCTTAGATGATAATTATGTCCAAAGGTTTTACAAAACTTATTTTATTGCTTTTATATTATAAATTGCATGCCTCTATATGTATTGTTATATAAGAAATGTTTAAAAGACTTAGGAAGGCTATCCACCCTGTTTCCTTTTCCTCAATTTGGATGTGGTCTGGTGGGATATCGGGTTCTCATCCGAAGGTCGTTTAAATATTTGTTATATATCATGTGTACATATATAGTCATAAAGGTCCTTCCAGTTCATCCAATGCCCTTGGGTAGCAAGGGTATACATCCAGGTCCATACGTACTAGTTAGATTATTAGTAAACTACAATATGGGTAGTTTAGGAAGATACTAGAACTATTACTAGAACACGATATCATACAATGAGTCAGTTCATTAATGAGTCAATACTTTCTAGAACATTACAGTACATTACTATACATGCTAGATAGAGAGAGAACACACATTATGTCACACCCCGAAAACCAAAGGCGGAAACATTTCCGAGGTTGACTCCACGTTGAGTATCAAATCCAATGCAAATAGTAATCAAAGTAAAAAACCATTACATTACATATATTTGAAAGTTTACATTTGTTTCAAAAGTAAATTGTACAAGTGTGATACATAATATAAATATGAACAAAATGAGACGAGTCTTCTGCGCACTCTGTCTTTACCAAAAGAGATCTTCGGGTACTTGTCTAATGCGGACCTGAGAATACAAGCGGTTTGAAAATCAGCATAAAGCTGGTGAGTTCATAAGATGTTTGTTTTCTGAAAATGTACCAGTTTCCTTTAGTTTTCCGAAAAGGTTTGTTATCCAAGAAAATCCCATATTTTCTTATGTAAAGCAGTTTAATTATCTTTCATTACCAGTTCAATTACGTGTTATATGTTACCCCAGGAAAATCCCATATTTTCCTAAATGCAAGACCGATTGAATATCACAGAGTATAGCTTAATACACAAAACTATATATTGAGAATCATGGGATTACCATCCCGAATTAGATATAAAATACTTTAATATACGTGAACTGTAGATGGAAAGTAGATTGAAAACCTTGGGACTAACATCCCGTACTACATATAAGATAGCTTGATATACATGAAAATATAGATTGAAAACCATGGGACTACCATCCCGGACTAGACATAGATTCAAAACCATGGGATTATTATCCCGTACAAGATATAGTTTCAAAACCATGGGATTACTATCCCGAACTAGATATAAGATAGTTTGATAAAATCATGGGATTACTATCCCGAACTAGATATAGATTCTAACCATAGGAATAACGTCCTGCAATAGATACGAAACCTATAGACTAAAAACCATGGGATTACCATCCCGTACTAGATATAAGATCTAAAGATAAAAGATTAATACATATTGTGAGTCGGGTAACCATGCTGATACGACAACGAGACCTCCTTGACGTTTGTCAGACGTCGGAAGATATCCACAATTTGTCACCCTAGGCGTGCCCGCCTAACTATAGCTAGCAGTTAAGGTGTGGGATTGTCAGTCCCGAATAGATCTATTCACAAATTCCTCGCTCTCCCTCCAGGAGACTCTGGTTACACTTCCGGGGAGGATTTACTGATCATCCAAAAAGGGTAGTGACGAACTCACAAGCTAGTACTAAACTATTCACATGGTTCTCATACGATATCAAACATACAAAAGATTATGAAGCATAATACAGTGAATACAGATACATACAATGAAACTATCTGGCAATACATCCAAATGATACGGAGATAAACTGAATCAGACATAGTTTATCTAATAATTTTATATACATGTCAGTATGTGATTAAACAAGAACTAAAGAACCCCAAATTATTCCCATAATAATTTGATTTGTTTGGTTATTTCCTTAACTGAATTTCATATAGTTGTGGTTGATAAATCATCCCTTATGCTCAGCATAATACATAAAGGGTAAAGATATTTATAAGTTGCCAGATATTTATTGAAATTCATCAATGTTATGTTTTGAAAACATTTGTAATTTGCTTGTATTCCCCCGTGGAAACATTGAAAAACCATTTAAAAAGGGTAGGGGTATAAACTCACCAGACAAGGAACGTGTCTGCTTGAATCCTAAACGTCATTTCTGGGTTTGCAAACGCATGAGGTTCCTAAGTATAAAGAAAAGATACACATTTGTATCTAATTAGGACTTAGATTATTTATTTGATAGAGACAAACACTTCTAGTTGCGGAAACACTCCCTTACAACTGTTTGGAAGGACCCGGGTGGCGCTTGAAGTCACATAAGGATAGGATAGGGAGTTTACTCTTCAAGAGTAAACTCTCACAAGAGATTTCAGCCCTAATGACCCCCTCCCCATGAGTTTACGGCCGTAAACTCAACTCTCACAAGAGATTTCAGCCCTAATGACCCCCTCCCCATGAGTTTACGGCCGTAAACTCATGGTGGGGTGTTTTATGATGCAAAATGGTCTTCTACTACTTGGGGAAATTTGCTAGGATCAATTCTAGGGCCTTGGAATGGATTAAACATAATTATGGACCATTTATTGGAGTTTACGGCAGTAAACATGGAGTTTATGGCTGTAAACTTCCCCTCACTCTAAGTCCTTGATGATTTGGGTCTTAATTCAGTCACATGTGATTCCAATTGATTTTTCCACGCCTTGTATGGATTTTAGGGGACTTTTGGGCTTGATTTTTGGAGTTTACGGCCCATGAACCCCCTCATGGCCGTGAACTCCCTAAATGGGTGTTTTATTATGTTTTAAGGTCCAATACTTGTTTGTAAACACTTCTAGAATTTATCCCAAGGCTTTCGGTGTGTTAAAGTGGCATTTTAACACATTTAGAGGAGTTTACTCTCCAAGAACAATGAGTTTACGGCCCAAGAATGTTCTTGGGCAGTAAACTCAAGTTTACTCCTCTAGATTGGTGTTCAAGGTGTTCCAAGGTCAAATCCATAATTCTACAAGTCGTATCTAAGCCTTATTGATGTTTTGGAAGGGTTTAAGGGCTTGAAAACCCTCTTTCTATGTGTTTACGGCCCAAGCATGCTCCAGGGCCGTAAACACTTGAACAAGGCTCTAATTCATGTTTCAAGGCATTATAAGTCGATTCCATAAAGTCATCTAGCCATATCTAAGGTCAAATTGTGGTTTGGAAGGGTTTTGTTGCTCAAAAACCCCATTTATATGAGTTTACGGCCTAGGATTGTTCTAGGGCCGTAAACACATGATAATGGTCCTAATCCATAGTTTAAACTCGAATTTGAAGGCTAGAGAGGTTACATAACAAGCTAGGGAAGGTACCTTGGTGATTAGAAGCCTTAAACTTGAGATTTGGACTCTTAAACTTGGATTTAGGAGAGAGGTTAGAGAGAGAGAGTAGAGAGAGGAAGCAAAAGCTTCAAATGAATGTTTAAACACGTTTAAATAGGTCTCAAATATTGGACACGGTGGAATTCTACCCGATACCGGCATTAAACGGGGCTTTTGGTCGCACCGATTAGTTTCCGTAACCCGGCAAGGATGTTTCTAAAATTTTTGAAATAAACATTTTGGGCTAATTTCATGAGTTCCTAAGGGGTTTGAACACTCATTAGATTATAATAAACATATAAGTTTAAATAATTTAACCCAAAACGAAATCGGAACGAATTGATAAACGACGCATTTTTACGGGTTGAACGGGTTTTCGGCGATGGACAATTTCGGGTTGGTACACATTACAGCTAGCACACGTAGAACATTACAATACATTACTATACAATTACATGATCACACTTACATGAGTACAATTACATGATCACACTTACATGAGTACGCTTACATATACATAGGACAGACGTCACTAGGTGCTATAGAATGGAACAAGTTCAAGATCTAACTAAACTGATGAATCACAACGCAATTGTGATAGTTATATCAGGTATACATGATCAGAGTAATGTGGATGCTCATGGATTGCATACATGCAGGCGTCGTGGGTAGGTCCCAAAATCCCTTTGACAGGGGAGCGTATAGCCTGGGATCTAGACATCACATTATACCTTATCCCTCAAATAAGCCAGTTGAGTACCGATGTAGTTATTTATATCAAATACTACAGTACTTAGAAGAATTACCCTAGACTTAAGGTAATTGGTATGGTTGTAGTTCGACACTACACCATAGTACTATTTCATTTTCCCATTACATTCACTTCGTGAACATTCAAACGATGCACGGTAATGTAGAAACTATATATTGGTTAATGATAGTCAGAATTGGGAAAATACACACTCTTACAAGAGACACACACAGACACTAGATGCCTTAGTAGAAGGCTACATATATATCAGTTATGTCTTGGTAGAAGACTCCCTGTTATAATAGGAATCATAGGGGTTTCTTGGGTTTTTCTAACATTTATAGTTGTTTTACAAACATTTTCATACTTACAGTTCATATATATTTTCATACTTACAGTTCATATACACTTTTAATACTTACAATTCATATACATACAAATACTTACTTAGAAATTAAGACACTAAAATACTTATGATCTCACTAGCTTTAAAGCTGATACTCTCTTTCAAAATAACTTGTATCCTCAGGTCAGCCATAGACAGGTACCGATGAAAGGTTCAGGGAAGATGGTGCTCGATCAAGACGCATCTTTCGTTTTGATTTATATTTTAGTGTCTATTATAATTTGATAGAACACACTTGTATTAAAATTATATTATTAATGCAATGGATGATGTTGTTGCTTGTTTACTACTTTTCATTGTTGTGATACTGTACATGACGTCCTCCGCCTCAGAACGTTTCCGCCGTTCTTGGTTTTGGGGTGTGATAGTATGTGCACATAGGAATGTTCTTATGGCTCAAACCCATCAAGTTTGAGTAAAGCCCTTCGCCACTAGTCGTGCCTTATATGTGTGCACATTCCCATCCACGTCGGTCTTCTTCTTGAAGATCCATTTGCACCCAACCGTCTTACATCCGGGCACATTGTCAACCAAATTCCAAACTTGGTTGTCATACATGGACTGAATCTCGATGCCCATCGCCTCTTTCCATTTTACGTACTCTGGGCCTGCCATGGCTTCCTTATAGCTATTAGGTTCATCTAGATTTATTAGTGTACCATCACTAATATACGTATCCCCTTCGGTAGTAATATGAAAACCATAAAACTGGGGTTGAACTCTAACTCTTTTGGAACGTCTAAGAGGTAAGGACTCGTCAATCGGTTCAACCGGAGTTTCCTCCTTGGGTTGAGCGCCAGCGTTAGAGGTTCCTTCATCAATCGACTATCGAATCTCTTCAAGATCAATTTGCCTCCCACTGTCTCCTTGGCTTATGAGTTCTCACTCTCGGAAAACCCCTCTCCTCGCAACGAAGACAACATTGTCACTCGGTCTATAGAAGAGATAACCAAAGGATTTCTGCTGGTAGCCGATGAAAATACATCTCTCACTACCAGGTTCGAGCTTGTCGTGAGTCTCTTGTCTTACAAAAACTTCACTGCCCCAAACCTTGATATGTGCCAATGAGGGAGCTTTCCCTGTCCACATCTCGTGAGGTGTTTTGGCAACCTTCTTTGTAGGGACTCGGTTAAGGATATAGGCGGCAGTCTCTAAGGCATACCCCCAGAATGAGATAGGTAGTGAAGCACGACTCATCATAGAACGAACCATGTCTAACATGGTTCGATTATGCCTTTCTGCCACACCATTCAAATGTGGTGTCCTAGGTGGCGTCAATTGCGAAACTATTCTGCATTCCTTGAGATAGTCGTGGAATTCAAGACTTAGGTACTCTCCTCCTCGATCGGATCGAAGCATCTTGATTTTCCTGCCCAATTGATTCTCCACTTCATGTTTGAATTCTTTGAATTTTTCAAACGTTTCTGACTTGTGCTTGATTAAGTAGATATACTCATATCTACTATAATCGTCGGTGAAAGTCACGTAGAAGCGGTTCCCATCCTTTGTGGTGGATCTAATGGACCCACACACGTCAATATGTATGAGATCCAATAAACCCTCACCCCTCTCACAAGTGCCAGTGAAGGGTGACTTGGTCATCTTTCCAAGTAAATAAGATTCGCACGTGTCATCTTCCTTACGGTCGAATGACTCCAACACTCCATCCTTTTGGAGTTGGGCTATGCGCTTCTTGTTTACATGTGCAAGATGACAATGCCACAAGGATGCTCTATCCATACTATTAGAAGAATCCAGACACAACACATCATTTCCAAGGTTATCTACAACCGTAACAGTTTCTTAAATTCCATTAGAAGGCATTGCTTCAAAATATAAAACACCATTTAGATAAGCATAAATCGAACCATTCACATTATTAAACGAATATCTAAATCCTTGTTTAAACAAACCATGAAAAGAAACGACGTTTCTTGCCATATCTGGCGAGTAGCAACAATTATTTAAATCTAAATTCAATCCATTACTAAGCAATAAAGAATACACTCCAATCTTGGTAACATGCGATGATCTTCTGTTCCCCATGATTAGATTTATTCTTCTAAGCTCTACATCCCTATTTCTTCCTAGTCCCTGGAAATCAGAACAAATGTGGTAACCACACCCTGTATCAAGAACCCTAGATATAGCATGGGATGAATAATTAGATTTAATTGTGTATATACCTGCAAAAGATGGCTTGATATTTCCATCCTTGATGGCTTGCAGATATTCTGGTCAGCTTCTCTTCTAATGCTCTATTTTGTGGCAATGATGGCACTTTGCCTCTTTTGGGTTAGGGTTTGGCTTAGCGGGATCAACCTTGGTCCCACTAGAAGAGGAACCATCTTGGGAGTTTCCCTTGCGGTGGTTCTTAGAAGAAGCCTTACTCTTCTTTCCCCTTCCCTGCCCAATAGTCAAAACAGGAGCAACAGACGGATTGGGAGTTGGTGCAACAGACTTGTCCTTTAGGTTGCTCTCAGCAGTCCTTAGGAGACCTTGGTGTTTGCTTAGGGTGGCCTCTTCGTTGTTCATGTGGTAGGTCATCCTAAATTGATTGTAGCATGAGGGCAAGGAGTGAAGAACAATGTCGATAGCCAAATCTTCCCCAAAGTTGACATTCAACTTGCGAAGACGATCGACATACCTTTGCATCTTTTGCAAGTGCATGGTTAAAGATTCTCCACTTCCCATTTTAGCAGTGATCATAATCGTTATGATCTCATAGCGATCTTTCCTTGTGCTTTGGTGATATCTATCCATCAAGTCTAGATGCATCTCATAAGGATACATGTCCTCATAGGCCTTTTGGAATTGGAGTTCATTGTGGCTATCGTGATGCAATGGACTTTCGTTGCATTACGCTCATGTGTCTCAAACACAGCCATTACATTGGGAGTAGTAGTTTCTGGATTGATCTTTTTGAGCTTCTCATCGAGAACATACTGCTTGTCCTCGTAACGAGCAATCGTGCAAATGTATCTTATCCATTCGCTAAAGTTCGATGCATCAAAAGTCACTTTTTGACAAAGGCTCATTAGCATGAATGAGCTAGCAATAGCGTTGTTTGTGTTAGACATCTACAAATAGAAAGGAATAAAGTTGATTAGAGTTAAGTCCCAAATTAACACCCAAAATGGACATTTAGGGATAGGACCCAACAACATTATTTACACATTAGAAAAGGGATACCGTGATCCAACTGATGGGTTTTGAGCATTTTAAAACTTCCTAAGTGTACATGCAACCCTAATAACCTTGGATCTATGTTTGTCTAATTATCATGCAAAGTTGAATTCCAAGGTTATATTCCTATCTAGCGTACATGGGAAAAAATTTTAACTTGAATCATAGATAGAATAACTTACCTTGTTGTTGCTTGTGTTCCTTGAAACCTTGTGAGCCTAGCACCCCAAGTGTGATGCCTCAAATGCTTCACACAACACCAAATGCTCTTGGAAAGACTCTTGAGATAACACACACTTCTCAAAATCGGCCAAGCCCTCTAGTTTCTTAGTGTAACCGATTTTGGTGGAGAATATGCTTCTTATATAGTGTTGTCACATCTAGGGTTACACCATGTAAACCCTAATGTGTCATGACTCTTCATTTCCATGACCCATGGGTTTGTAACTCCCATGGAGCATCCATGGAGCATCCTATGGGTAGAACCCAACTTGATAATCCATGGTGCCTCTTAGCCCACTATACAAGACATGGATGATTTACATAATCAACCCATATATTTAATTAGTTATCCTTTGATCACTTAATTAATTCCAAATTAATTCTTTGATCAACTAATCAAATAATATTATTAATATATTAGAACTTATAATATATTAATAATCTCCAAGTGTTATTTCTCTCATTTAGTCTATCCAATTGCATGGTGCCATGCAACCCAAATGGACCATGTCGGGTCGGGTCAAGTACAAGCCCGAAATAGTTATGGACTTAGACACCTTATCCAACAGTCTCCCACTTGGATAAGTCTAATAACTATATCTCTAGTACTTCAGGAACCGACCGGCAATCGTAGCACTTTCAAGGTCTCTCGGAACTGAGAAGATGATGGTACGCCATTTAAGATAAGTGATCATATAATCCTCCGTTCTAGATATCAGCCGGACAAATACATGGAAAATTGTCTTGCTTATTGTCCAGCATTTGTTTCCCGATTTCCGATTTGTTTGACATAGAACTTAATTGAACACATCAACTTAGTTCTGACCGGGCCCGGTACATGGGTCACAACAAAATCATCGAGGGGCCCAGATATCAGCTTCTAATCCAAGAAGGAACAGATAAACTTCGACTCATATGTTTGTTCTACCACTCATTGAATTACACACAAAAGTACGTTTTATAACATCGAGTTACCAATGCGGTTTCGTACAGTCAATACATAACCAACTTGTAAGTAACAAATCATATCTCTAGGTTTGAAGACTTATATGATATTACCGTCTCACGATCACTCAAGACAGAATTCCATGAAGTGATTCCAGTGAGCGTGGGTTGAGTCCAATGCTCAGAACTTATGAGCACTCATGATTGTTGTAGCCTTGTCCAAGACCTCTACAACCAACCATGACAGTCTTGATTCATATCTACTTCCAACATATGACCGACTGTGGAGGTTTGAATAATATGTTATACCAAACAAAATTATTCTGGAAGTCAAAACATGCAAAAGAAATATAGTAAACGATCGACAAGAGATAGCAACACTTTACTCATAAATAAAACATCTTTTATTCATCATCTAATGTCAATTACACTTTACAAATTTCTAGGTTATCTAACTACTAAATCTAATGTCATCCTTCAGGCCTATGCTCCGAGCATGCTGAAGATGCTTAACCCGAGTCAGTCCCTTTGTGAGGGGATCTGCCGGATTCTCATCTGATGATACCCTCTTTGCCACGAGGTGTCCTTCTTCGATCCGATGTCTAATGAAATGGTATTTTCTGTCGATGTGTCTGGATCTCCCGTGATCCCTTGGTTCCTTGGCTAAGGCAACAGCACTTTCACTATCACAGAAAATTTCCATTGGCTCTTTAATAGCTGGTACAACTCCAAGGTCTCCAATGAAGTTCTTCAGCCATATCGCCTCTTTTGCTGCCTCGCTAGCTGCAATATACTCTGATTCACAAGTAGAATCTGCCACTGTCTCTTGCTTGGAACTCTTCCATGAAATTGCTCCTCCGTTTAGGGTAAAGACCCAGCCCGACTGAGAGCGGAAATTATCCCTATCAGTCTGGAAGCTAGCATCACTATACCCTACAACTCTCAAGTCATCACTCCCACCGAGGGTAAGAACCCAGTCCTTAGTCCTCCGTAGGTACTTGAGGATATTCTTTACCGCAGTCCAGTGTGCCTTGCCAGGGTTCGCCTGATACCTGCTAACCATGCTCAAGGCAAAAGCTACATCTGGTCGAGTACACGTCATAGCATACATGATCGATCCTACAGCCGAATCATAAGGTGTTCGACTCATTTCTACTATCTCAGCCTCAGTGATAGGGCTTTGTGTCTTACTCAATCTGGTGTTACTCTGGATGGGTAACTCTCCTTTCTTGGAATCCTGCATGCTGAATCTCTTCAGCACCTTATCCAAGTAGGTACTCTGACTAAGTCCAATTAGTCTTTTACTCCGATCTCTCAAGATCCTTATCCCTAAAATATAGGCAGCTTCACCAAGGTCCTTCATAGCGAAACACTTCCCAAGCCAGGACTTTACTTCCTGCAGGGTTGGAATGTCGTTTCCTATGAGTAGTATGTCATCCACATACAATACCAAAAAGCTAACTATACTCCCACTAGCCTTGACATACACACAAGATTCATCTTCACTTCTAGAAAAGCCAAATTCCTTGACCTTTTCATCAAAGCAAAGATTCCATCTGCGAGGTGCTTGCTTCAATCCATAAATGGATTTCTCAAGCTTACACACTCTATTAGGGTACTCGTTGCTGACAAAACCCTCTGGCTGACTCATGTAAACATCTTCAGCCAACTTTCCATTAAGGAAAGCGGTTTTGACATCCATCTGCCATATTTCATAATGATGAAATGCAGCTATGGCTAACAGAACCCGAATAGACTTAATCTTGGCTACCGGAGAAAAGGTCTCATCATAATCCACTCCAGGAATTGGAGAGAAGCCCTTTGCAACCAGTCTAGCCTTATAAGTGTGTACTTTACCATCCATGTCGGTCTTCTTCTTGAAGACCCATTTGCACCCTACTGTCTTACGACCTGGTACATTTTCAACCAAGTTCCAAACTTGATTGTCATACATGGATTGTATCTCGCTATCCATAGCCTCTTTCCATTTAGCAGACTCGGGGCCTGCCATGGCTTCCTCGTAGCTGTTAGGGTCATCTTGACTTACTAGTGTCCCATCACTAATAAGTGTCTCACCTTGTGCAATAATATGGAATCCATAGTAATGCTCAGGTGCACTCCTAACTCTCGTGGAACGTCTCAGAGGTACAGATTTGTCAATTGGCTCAACAGGAGTTTCCTCCTCAAGTTGAGGGCTAGAGTTAGAAGTTCCTTCACCGCTTGATTCTTGAATTTCTTCAAGATCAATTTGCCTCCCACTGTCTCCTTGGCTTATAAACTCTCTTTCTCGAAAGACTCCTCTTCTTGCTACAAAGACCACATTGTCACTAGGTCTGTAGAAGAGGTAACCAAAGGATTGTTGTGGGTAACCGATGAAAATACACCTCTCGCTTCGAGGTTTGAGCTTATCATGAGTCTCGCGTCTCACGAAAGCCTCGCAACCCCAAATCTTGATGTGGTCTAGTTTAGGTACTTTACCAGTCCACATCTTGTGAGGAGTTTTGACAACTTTCTTTGTAGGGACTAGATTAAGAATATGGGCGGCAGTCTCTAAGGCATACCCCCAGAATGAGATTGGTAGCGTAGCTCGACTCATCATGGAACGAACCATATCTAACAAGGTTCGATTATGCCTCTCAGCCACACCATTCAACTGTGGTGTCCTGGGAGGTGTCAATTGTGAGACTATCCCACATTCCATTAGATAGTCGAGGAACTCTGAACTAAGATACTCACCACCACGATCGGATCGAAGCATCTTAATGTTCCTGCCCAATTGATTCTCGACTTCCTGTTTAAATTCCTTAAACCTCTCGAAAGTCTCTGACTTATGCTTGATCAAGTAGACATATCCATATCTACTATAATCATCAGTAAAAGTCAAATAATAACGATTAGCATCCCTTGTGGCATGTTTGAATGGTCCACACACATCCGTGTGTATAAGGTCCAACAAACCTTCACCCCTCTCACACGAACCTGTGAAGGGTGACTTTGTTATTTTTCCAAGTAAGCATGATTCGCAACTATCATCTGACTTTAGGTCAAACGACTCCAAGACTCCATCCTTTTGGAGTTGGCCTATGCGCTTCTTGCTTATATGTCCAAGACGGCAATGCCATAATGATGCTTTATCCAAGTTATTATTAGTAGAATCAATACACAAAACATTATTTCCTATGTTATCTACAACAGATACAACTTCATACACACCATCACAAGGTAATGCTTTAAAATAAAGAACATTACTAAAGAAAGCATCAATAGAACCGACTTCATTATTAAATGAAAAGGTAAACCCTTGTTTGTACAAAGCATGAAAGGAAATAATATTTCTTGCCATTCCTGGCGAGTAACAACATTTATTCAAATCTAAACTAAACCCACTACTTAGCGATAAAGTATAAACTCCAATATTGGTAACAAGTATAGCTTTCCTATTCCCCATGATCAAGTTTATCCTTCCTTGCTCCACATCCCCACTTCTTCTTAGCCCCTGCAAGTCACAACAAATATGAATACCACACCCGGTATCAAGGACCCAAGAATTAGAATGGGGTGAGTTATTAGAAATGATAGTGTAAATACCTGCATGGTTGGGTTTAACTTTCCCATCCTTCACATCTTGCTGGTATTTTGGGCAGTTCCGCTTCCAATGAGATTTTTCATGGCAATAGAAGCATTCAGCCTCTTTTGGGTCAGAAGAAGGAGTAATGAAACCTTTCTTGGTTCCACTTGAAGAAGAGCCATCAAGGGTCCGAGCCTTGGTACCCTTAGAAGAGCTCTTTCTCTTCCTCCCTCGACTTTTCCCGATTGCCAAAACCAGAGTAGAGTTTTGAGTAGGAGTGATAGCAACCGACTTCCCCTTAAGACCTGATTCTGCGGTCTTGAGAAGTCCCTGAAGTTTGCTGAGGGTGACTTCTTCCTTGTTCATGTGATATGTCATGCAGAATTGATCATAGCACGATGGTAAGGAATGCAAAATAATATCTATTGCAAGATCCTCCGAGAAGTTCACATTAAGCTTCAGCAAACGATCCACATACCTTTGCATTTTCTGCATGTGGCTCGTGACGGATTCCCCGTCCTTCATCATGGTTGTTATCATGGAGCAGATGATTTCATACCTCTCTTGTCTTGCACTTTGATGGTATCTTTCCATCAAATCTTGGTGCATTTCATAAGGGTAGAAATCATCATAAGACTTTTGGAGTTCCGCTGTCATCGTGGCCATCATGATTCAAGCCACTTTCGTAGCATCCCTTTCATGTGCCCGAAATTCAGCGATCTCCTGAGGAGTTGCAGTGGACTCATCAATCTCCTTAAGCTCCTTGTCAGGGACATATTCTTTGTCCTCGTAGCGGGTAATCATCCTGATGTTTCTGATCCACTCATTGAAGTTGGATCCATCAAAGGTGACTTTCCCACACAAGTTCATAAGGGTAAAGGAGCCATTAGGATTAGAGCCAGAAGCATTGTTGAAAGACATTTGAAGAAAAGAGAACAAGATTAGTTTAGATATAAGAGAGTCCTTAATAAAACACCCAAATGTAATATTAAGGCTAGGATCCAATCACAATATAATATAACTTAGAAGATGTATGCCGTAATCTAAGCTATATCATATTTGAAAGGTAGGTGAATGACGATTCACTAATTTCCACCACGAAAACCGCAATATTTTTAGTATTAGGTTTTTGAATGGTTCTTAGAAATTCCTAGATTCTTTGTGATTCAATGAACTTTTCAAAGGCATGTTTCAATCTCGAGTGTGCCCTCCAAGTTTTGTGACTGGGATACCGAGGATCACAAAACGAGGTGTAAAGTAACCATGCAAATCACTTGGTACCCTTAAAGTTTATCACTCAATCGATGTGCCGGTTAACCACACACGCTCCATCGATACTATAATAAACCCTAAGTCACCCTTTACCTACCTTGTTAAGTCCAAGTTAGCGTGCCGGTTAACCACACACGCTCCACACACGCACCTTATTCACATTTTTCCTAAAGTAACTAAGATTGGGAATTTAATAAAACATTTAGTTACTTTATAATATTCATCATACTTTGAATGAGAATTAATAAGTCCTTGTCTTACCCGTTTGGCTAACGACCCTCCACCGATCAAGCAAGCGGTGGGTGAGAGTGGACACCCATTAAGTCACCATTTTATAGGCAACAACCTTATACCCACCTTATAGACCGACTTCGTGAATGAGGCGTACTAGCGGTAAGACGACTTTGTTCTTATACATATATATATATAATTATTAAATCATAATAATATAAGTATAAGGGTTGAATTTTAACTTTTAAAATTCTAGGGGTTGGAACTAAAGTTTTAACTTAACTTTACTTGTTCCAAAACTTGAGGGCAAGTTTTGTAAACTTTCAAAACTTTTCATTTCTTGTAACTTATGAGTTTAATAGAGTAATAAAATGAGGACTTTTCATTTTTCCTAACTCTTGTGTTCTTTTAATGGTTTTTAATCCAAGAGACTTTTGGTTTTCCATAACTTGAGGACAAGTTATGGACTCCATTAAAACACATTATGATCATGAATTAATCTACCACATAGGTTACAAATAATTCCTATGATCATCTAAACATCATAAGAACAAGAATATGAATATGAACACTTTCAAGAATCAAAATCACATTTAATCTTTGTAATTTTGATAACTAGTTGTTGTAAATGAGTTAGAAAAGACATTACACCTTCTAAAACAAGTTTTCAAGTACCAAAATATTTTAGGGTAATGATTCTAATCCATTTCCAGCAACTCAAGTCGAAATTCTGCACTCTGTCGACCCTACTCGCCGAGTGCATAAACCTACTCGCCGAGTAGGTTGAAGATACAAGTGAACTCGACGAGTCCTCCCCATGGACTCGCCGAGTCCATCAGTCAGACAACAAGATTTTCGACTTTCTTCAACTTTTAAGCACAAATAAGAAACAAACAAGCCTAGGCTCCGATACCACTGATGGGTTTTGAGCATTCTAACACTTCCTAAGTGTACATGCAACCCTAATAACCTTGGATCTATGTTTGTCTAATTATCATGCAAAGTTGAATTCCAAGGTTATATTCCTATCTAGCATACATGGGGAACAATTTTAACTTGAATCATAGATAGAATAACTTACCTTGTTGCTGCTTGTGTTCCTTGAAACCTTGTGAGCCTAGCACCCCAAGTGTGATGCCTCAAATGCTTCACACAACACCAAATGCTCTTGGAAAGACTCTTGAGATAACACACACTTCTCAAAATCGGCCAAGCCCTCTAGTTTCTTAGTGTAACCGATTTTGGTGGAGAATATGCTTCTTATATAGTGTTGTCACATCTAGGGTTACACCATGTAAACCCTAATGTGTCATGACTCTTCATTTCCATGACCCATGGGTTTGTAACTCCCATGGAGCATCCATGGAGCATCCTATGGGTAGAACCCAACTTGATAATCCATGGAGCCTCTTAGCCCACTATACAAGATATGGATGATTTACATAATCAACCCATATATTTAATTAGTTATCCTTTGATCACTTAATTAATTCCAAATTAATTCTTTGATCAACTAATCAAATAATATTATTAATATATTAGAACTTATAATATATTAATAATCTCCAAGTGTTATTTCTCTCATTTAGTCTATCCAATTGCATGGTGCCATGCAACCCAAATGGACCATGCCGGGTCGGGTCAAGTACAAGCCTGAAATAGTTATGGACTTAGACACCTTATCCAACACCAACATGCAAATAATTTGGAGGTAAGTGAATGACGATTCACTAATTTTTCACCACGAAAAACATAAGCTTAAGTTTTAAATGTATTGAGAATTCCTAGATTCTTTGAGATTCATTGAAATTTTCAATGGCATGTTAAAATCTCGATATGCCCCTCTTGTTTGTGACTGGGATACCGAGGATCACAAAGCGGGTGTGAATGTACACCCATTAAGCGCCATTTTATAGGCAGCAACCTTATACCCACCTTATAGACTGGCTTCGTGAATGAGGCCTACTAAAGGTAAGACTAGCATCTTTAATCATATATATATATATATATATATATATATATATATATATAAATATATATATTAAGCTTGTAATAATATATAAGTATAGGGTTGAATTTTATACTTGTAAAATTCTAGGGTTTGAAATTAAAATTATTCAAATTAGACTTTTAATTACAAAACTTAAATTTCAAAACTTGAGGACAAGTTTTAAACTTTTCAGAAAATAAGGATCAAATAGCAAATAATATAAATCAACTAATTAGATTATCTCAATTTGATCTTATTTAATATTACTTGCTAGACAATCCACCAATTCAATTCAAATAATCAATTATTATCATATAAGGAAATTATTATTCAACTAATTGGTAATTATCTTTTGTTTGGTCAAGAATATACTCATATATATGTTCAAAATCAGATTTTAATGACCCAAAGCAGTTAAGGAAAGTTTCCTCAAGTAAAACAGCAAGAAATCCCGAAACTCCCTCTTTCTGACGCTCGAACTTGCCGAGTTCCAACTATGGACTCGCCGAGTTGGAGCTACTCGCCGAGTCCACAGTGGAACTCGCCGAGTTCATCAGGCAGAATCACGAAATCGAATTTTTCAAGCAACAAGCAATCAACCAATGCATCAATTCAATAGAAATCAATCAAAGCTCTAATACCACTGATGGGTTTGAGCCACAAGAACTTTCTTATATGCACATGCAAACCCTAATTGCTTGGATCTAGGTTTCGCTAATTGAACATGCATTGAATCCAAGACTTACAATACTAGATCTAATGTAAACAATTGATTCTAATCATATGAATTAGCATCGAGAACAATACCTTGGATTACTTGCTTGATACTTCTTCTTCTTGGAGCTTAGAGTCACAATTGTCACTCCTCTAATGGCTTACAAACATCAACTAGAAAGAAGATGATTTTAGAGAAGGAGAGAGGTGAGAAATCGGCTCCAGGGTTTCCACAAAGATTCAGTTGCCGATTTCTCCAACCCTAAGGGTCTATATATACTATGAGCTCCTAGGGTTTCACCTTAAACCCTAATTGGATAACTTAGCCTCATAGAAATCCAAAGATCCTCCTATATAAGGCCTTGGACGATTTTAAGATATCCATATCCTTAAAATCGTCCCTTCACATATCCATAAGGATTCATAGCCCTAAACACAACTATCACACATTTGACAGTTTATACCCCTTTATTCAATTAATCTCTTTAAGTCATCAAATTAATTCTTAATTAATTTATGACTTATATCAATTAAATAATATTATTATTATTTAACATATTATTCTTATAATACATAAATAATAATATATCCTCTCTATATAAATCACCTTGTCAAGTTGCTATGGTGCAGGAAACCCAAAAGGACCATGCACAACCGGGTCAAGTACTTACTAAATATAGTTACAGCCTTAGACACTAATCCAACATACTTAAGTCCTTGCTTAGAGTTCCATCATACCTTGACTATGGGAATTTGAATTTGTTTGCATAATTTCGACTGGTTCCTCGATGAAGTTCAGTTAAAGGTTGATTTGAATTTCTTCAAGTGGAATGACAAGTTTATCGTTGGAGACACACATATTAAGATTAGACACATGAAAGAAGTCATGCATGACATTGAGCTCTTGGGGTAACCTATGTCGATAGGCCACTGGACCAATCTGGTCGAGGATTTCAAACGGTCCTATGTACCTTGGATTTAGTTTCCCCGCTTTCCGAACCTTATAACTCCTTTCCAAGGAGAGACCTTAAGCATCACCGTATCGCCAACATGGAATTTAATGGCTTTGTGTTTGATATCAACATAACACTTTTGATGATCATGTGTTGCCTTCATGCATTCATGGTGTTGGATCGAAAATATGGTTTATACTTTGCTTTTCAAAGTATTTATTATTTTTAGTCTTGGGCCAAAAATATTATTTGGTGTAATTGTAGCTTTAACCAATAACTCTTGTGTGTGTGTGTGTGTGTATATATATATATATATATATATATATATATATATATATATATATATATATAAGTAGGGGTGAGGAGTGGAGGAGGGAAGCCTTTGTTGAGTGGAGCATATTCTAGAGAGAGAAAGTGAGAGAACTTGTATACGTGTGTGAGAATCTTGTGTTGTAACATCATTCTAATCATATAAACATTGAAGGTTCATCAAGTTCATCATCTTCTTCTTCTTCTCCTTCTCATTCTTCTTCATTTTGATCTTGCATCATCCAATATTCCAATTGATTAGGATTCCGCACCATCAATTGGATCTGATTGATACGTCAAGCAAAATTTGGGATTTACAGTTGGTATCATAGCTTGGATTGTATCAATCATTTTGGCAAGATCTGGAGTGTTTTTTCACTTTTCCATGAAGGATTTTACGTTTTTGGATAGTTTTTGAAGAAATATTGGGGGTTTGTTCAACGATTTTTTTCATAAAAATGTGTTTTTTATCAAGTTTTGGAGCTAAAAAGGTGAAAACACGCTGTTTTTGTTCGTAATATGCAAGGGGTTTGCGGCCGAAAACGATTTGCAGCTCAACAGTTTACAACCGAAAATCGCGTTTGTGGTCAGGAGGAGCGTCCGAGTTTTTGGTCCGAAGTTCCTTTACTGCTGAAATCCGTTTTCGGGTGCGAGGGTTTGCGGTGTGAGGTCTCGGACGTTCTTGGCCTCAGAAGTTGTCAGTTGCGCACGTGTTCGGTCGTAGCATGTGTTCAGTCTCGCATACATTCTTGGCCAGCAGGTCTTCGGCCCAGCTTGAGTTCGCATTCAGCCTTCGCATTCGTGGCCAACAATAACTTTATATAAATTCTGGGGTGGAGGAGGATCGATCCTGGGTCTCTCCCACACTCCCCCATTGTCTTAACAATTGGTCTAGGTTGCTACTTGTTATACGCCTTCCTCGTTTAATTCAAGAAGCTTCGTTATTTCGGTTCCTATTTTCGGATTTTTTACAATTTTGGCCTAAAAAATATTTTTTTGAAGTTTTAAAATTTCATTTTCAACCCAAAACTTGGACTTTTAATTTTTTTACTTCCTAAATTGACTTTTGAACTTTAAAATTTGACTTTAACTTTCAAGTTTGACCTTTGAATTTAAACTTTGACTTTCTCATTTAACCTTCAAATTTTTACTTTTAGCTTTTTGGTTTGACTTTTTAAGCTTGGCTTTTATGGTTGAGTTTTGAGGTTTTAAGTCAAAGGGCAATTTCAAAAAAAACACACACAAACAAAACAATGAGTTCCTCAAACATCCCGGTCAATGAAGTTTCATGTTCTAAATCTTGTGAAGCTACAATTAAATTTCTTCGTGAACAAAATGATTTACTAAAACGGGAAAATGTGGACCTTAAATATGCAAGATATACTCTTAGGAAGGCCCAAAAACACTTAAAAACACAACTAGAGGCCAAACCTAAGGATTTTCGAAAACTCCAAGTGGAATATAGCAACAAATGTGAAAACTATGACCATCTTAAGAGACAACTTGACAAATTAACTGTCGAACTTGATGCATTGAAAGCTACATATAATGATGCTGAATTCACGTTTAAGAAATTTGATATATCAAGTGAGGTCGTTGCATCCATGATTGAAAAACAACTAAAGTTCAAAGATAATCGAAGTAAGGGTCTAGGGTATAATAACATTCCACCTCCCTTTAATGACAAATATAACCCACCCCTTGAGACCAATGAGGAAGAAATTCCTGCTCAGTTTGGCCAACTCCCTGAACAAGCTTCAGTTAATGATGAACAATCTAGGACAACTGAGGATATTGAGGTGAACGTTTATGATGATTCTACTTCTTGTGTAGGTAAAGTAGCAGAAGATGATAACAAAGAGAACACTAGTGAACAAACCAATGACTCCTTGAACTTTCAATCTGTTGCTTCTAACTCAGCTACTTGTAAACCTACTATTAGTAAATACCGGCCACTAAAACAAGCAAAACAAAGTGCCTGCTACAAGTGTGCTTGTGGGAACAATCAGAGAAAAGGCAAGGGCATGCCACCAGGGGCAGGAAGAAACAATTCCTACGTGAAGAAAAAGACATGTTTTCACTGTGTAACACCTGGACACATTGCTAGAAATTGTCCAAATTGCGCATACGTTCCCTACTATGCACAAGGATGGTGGAACGCGCCAAGAGGGAGATACCCCAAAAGAATCCCTTCGAGGCCACATTCAAACAATGGTGACTGGAACGCACAGATAGCCAATAATCAAAATCCTAAAGTCAAGAATGGAATGCCGGTCAAGAAGTCCAATCCAAGAGATGATCCAGTGAAACCAACATTAGTTAGATCAAATTCATCTCGAAGATCGACTTCAAGTTCAAAATCAAGTGCCGAGGCACCCATCCGCTCGAACAAGAAATGGGCTAAACCCAACTACAGATGGGTACCAAAGGTTCAATCTCCAAAATCGTCTAATGATTCGAACATTTCTTCATCTTTTGTTTTTGATAAGCAGGATACTTCTTGGGAGAGAGTACCTTGTAAAGATGACAACTGTCAACCCAGTTTCAAAATGGACTGGGTTCCAAAGACTAAATGATCCCGCTCTATGCTAGAGCAACTATAGAGGCATATCATTAGACTTCAGTTTGTTGGTAGTGGCTGTTTCAAGCACATGATAAGGGACATCTCTCAGTTGTACAACATTCGGAACTTTGTTTGAGAATATGTGTCCTTTACCGGAAGGGAAGAAAGCAAATGATCACACATGGGGTTTGTGCTTAACGCTGTGAAGAATTTTCGGATCTGTTCTGATATCGAAATATGTGTGCTATTCTCAGACCTTCTCGATGCAAATCCAATCGATGTCTTACAGTTTGGGTTTTCTTCTCAAATCTCCTGAGTTTATCTTACACTCATTCGTTTTGAAGACAAAATTTTATTTTCTTATAGTTTTTCGTTTGTTGGTATTGTTTGTTGGGAAGTGATATGAAGTGTAGTGCTAAAGGGCATTTTGAAAATCGTATAATGCACTAAAGTTGAATTGTTTAGACTCTATGTTCAATATGATGGTAGGCATGAAGGATTCAAAAGGACTAGACATAGATTGACAATGAAAGGACTTGACAATATGGACTTAGATATTTCTATTTGGACTGACAATACGACGCTCGAGTTGATTGAGCAGTGAGATAAACATAGGAACTTGCGAGATACATTGAAGTTAATTATTTAGAACCGTGTCTTAATATTTCCTCGATGTATGGACTCATGTCGTTAATTCCGGTACTGATAAGGCAACTGGGGGTTTTGACAAAGTAGGTCTGTTGGAAATTATTTTCTTGCTTTTTATCTGTTAGTTATATGTTGCTTCCTTTGCGTGATTTGAATATATCCAACCTGGAATGCAACATATGCAACTCTATTTCTATGCATCTTCTTATCTATGCAATTATTTCTATCTGTTAGCCATATGTTGTCCCCTCTGCATGATCGGAAGATCTGACCTGGGACACATCATATGCACCCTTCTACTTCTCTATCCATCTATCTATGTTAGTAATATGTTGTTCCCTCTGTGTGATTAGAAGACATCCGACCTGGGATACAACATATGCGTTTCTATATATGACTTCTCTCTAAATAATTGAATACCCACCTAAAGTAAGGATTTCTTTGAAAGTTCTTGATTACCGGGGTATGTCGGGAAGTGGGAAACACGCTCTAGTACATCTAAAATTGAACTACTTAAAAGGTTGTCTGTAGATCTTGCTGCTGAATTTAAGTGGACAACAATATATGTGGTCGTCGTTAGCCAAATTGTCTATTTAGGAATAAGATCACAATGACTTGTCACTTATAATCTGTCCAATTTGTCAATATCCTTTGTGTTTATGTGGACCACAATAATGGTGATTGAATAGATCTAGACATGCAGGCGTGTGTTGATAAACGATATTAAATTGCTTCACAACTTTGATCCTAAAAGTTTAAAATTTTGTTATTATTTTTTTTGGGTAAATTTGTTCATAGTTTTTCCTCTATGCACAAATTTAGGGGGAGAACTAAAATTTTTAAAAATCAAACAAAAATCAGAAAATTAAAAATAAAAAAATATTGTTATTTCTGTTTTATTTCTTTTTCATAAATATATATACAAAAATCCAAAAAAAAATTGTTTCTATTTTACCTTTTCAGAAAATATGAAAAATCCAAAAATATTGTGTGCTAAGTTTAGTTTTATTTTTCCTTTATCTCTAATTTTCTTTGTCTTAAAAAGTGAATTCAGATGTAGATGAGACTCATGGAGACTGTATTGGAAATTTTTGAGCCAAAGCTTCATCCGTGATCATTGAAGAATTCTCATTCGAAGGAGCAAGAAATGAAGATTATTCTTTCAACATTCAATCTTTCAACCACAGAAGCAAGGTGAAGCTGACTTGAAGATTATGTGACAGATTGCATTGAAGCCTCCTTAATCAATATGCTACTATCTATGTACCTGCTGATGTGATCCAAAAGATTCGTTCTCTCTAATATTTTCTCTAAAGATTCTCAAGCTAAAAACGCCATTTTTCTAGAATCTCTACATGAAGCCTCCTCGACCAACATTCGTTCAAAGCCAAATTCTATAGAAATGCCCATCCATTCAAGATGAAGTCATTCAACTAGAAGATTTAGTTGTTCATCCTGAAGTTGTGAAGAAATTGAAGATTAAAGCTGAAGCCAAGCTCCAAATGAAAGATTGACAAGAAACGCCAGCTACATTTTTAAGGGAAGTTTGTTGGGGCAAAGAAGAGAAAACTATAAACCAATGGGGAGATTGTTGGGTCAAAATATGTCTTATACTTTGATTTTCTAAGCGTTTATTATTTTCAGTCTTGGGCCGAAATTATTATTTGGTGTAATTGTAGCTTGAACCGAAAACTCACGGGTTTTCGGTTTGGGCCTTGGGTTTGCGGTCGACATATATATATATATATATATATATATATATATATATATATATATATATATATATATATATATAAGTATGGGTGAGGAGTGGAGGAGGGAAGCCTTTGTTGAGTGGAGCATATTCTAGTGAGAGAAAGTGAGAGAACTTGTATATGTGTTTGTGAATCTTGTGTTAGAACATCATTCTAATCATATAAACATTGAAGATTCATCAATTTCATCTTCTGCTTCTTCTCCTTGTTCTTCATTTTGATCTTGCATCATCCAATTGATTGGGATTCCCCACAATCAATTGGATCTGATTGATATATCAAGCAAAATTTAGGACTTACACGCGGATTTGCATTATGCTCTCAGTTGTATCATGAATAATCTTCGGGCTTGTTCATAGGGTATTTCCCTTGAACTTCTTGGCTAGTTAGGTATCACCAACTTCCGCACAAAATATAGGAGATCGGCATTTATGACTGTATAAATCTTCAAACGGTGCAACCTTAATGCTCGTGTGATATAAATTGTTGTATGAGAACTCAATCAGTGGAAGATGAGTGTCCCATGCATTTTCAAAATCTATCACAGATGCTTTGAACATGTCCTCAAGAGTTTGGATTGTCCTTTCGCTTTGATTGTCAGTCTGAGCATGATACATTGTACTCATATCCACGCGAGTACCTAGGGATTTTTGCAAAGTTTTCTAGAATCAGAAGGTAAATATGTTATCTCTATCGGAGATAATAGATAGTGGTACCCCATGTAACTTGACAATCTCTCTAAGGTACGCTCTGGTCAGCTTCTCCATGTTATATGTCTGTTTTATTGGTAGGAAGTGGGAAAGCTTGGTTAATCTATGGACAACTACCCATATAGTGTCAGAATCACTAGTAGCCTTAGGCAATTTGGTCACACAATACATTGTGATTTTCTCCCACTTCTACTCGGGTATTTCCACTTGTTGTAATAATCCCGAAGGTCGTTGATGTTCTTCCTTGACCTTGGAACATGTTAGGCATTTACTTTCGTAGGTCACAATTTCAGACTTCATGTTCAGCCACCAATAAAGAGTTCTTAAATCTAGATACATATTGTCTGATCCGGGATAGATGGAGTACCTAGTTGTTGGGTTAAGGTGTCTAAGCTAATAACTAAATTAGTATACTCATGTAGTTAAAATGAAAGTCCTTTTTAGGTTTCCCTCATGACCAGAAATAGCTAGAAAATATATTAGGAGATAGGAGTAAAATTTATTAGATTATTATATGATTAATAAAGTAATTGGAAATTATGGGAAAACGATTTGTTAATATATTATGTGATTAATATATTACTTGGAAATAGATAATTGATCTGTTAATTAATATGATTAATAAATTAATATGAAATCAATTAGAATTGATTAATTATCAATCATAATTAATCTAAAATTAATTGGAATTAATTAAGGGTGCAAGGGGTAAATTAATTGGTCAATAGTTAAACAAAAGAAACAGTTCTAGATTCTCTATGGAATGGACAGTTTTGGAAGATTTCCTAGGGTTTCTAGAAGCCTCCTGGTTGCGTAAAAGGAAATGATTTGAATTATGATTAAATCTATTATACAATTAATTCAAATCTTGTTTTGCTTTCAAGTTACCAAAACTATAAGTCGGACCCCCTAGCTTGCAGTTTTCGTTAACCACATGTTGGGTCAAAATTATGGTTTATACTTTGCTTTTCTAGGCAATTGTATTTTTCTGTAATGTTTTATGAGTTTACGGGTGTGAACAGGTTTACGACCGTGAACCTATTCACGGCCTATGTCTCATATATATAGGATGAGGAGTGCATGTAGGTAAAAAGACAAGGAGCTTAAGTGTGTGTATTCTAAGGTGTTTTAGATAGAGAAACAAGAGATAAGAAGAGAGTGTGTGTGAATCTATTGTAAGGATCTTCATTCATATCTTCAATACAGCATAGATTCAAGTTAGTCTTCTTCTCTTTCTCTTCTATTTTTGATCTGGCATCATCCGTTTGATTGGGACTCCGCACCATCAAACAGATCCGATTGATACACAAGAACATTGGGGACTAACAAGTTTTATCAAAATAACTTTGATCCCAGTGTTACAAAATTATTTTCAGTATCAGAATGGATGAAACAAGACTTATTTTTAATTCTCAATTTTTTATTTTTAATTACTGATAAAAAAAATTATTTTTTAGTTTTATTTAATTTACTTTATTTTTATTTTTATTTTATTTTTTTATCCTCAAAATGTTTTCTTTTAAATTTTTTTTTTGGGGTATTGGACTTCATTTTATACAGTGTGGATTGCAGCCCAACTTTTCAACCTGGTATATAAGGGAGTTTACGGCCAAAATCAACTTCACCCTCTCATTTTATGAGTTCTCGGCCGTAAAGTCTCTGGATTCTCTCTCCCTAAAAAAAAGTTGTGAAGTTTTGAGAAATTGATCCATTGAAACTGTAAGTATGCCAATTCCGATCATGGATATCTGATTATCACATCAAATCGACGTGTTTTGAAGCTATAATCAAAGAAAAACAAATTGTCGGCGTTTACGACCAAACAGTTTACGACCAGGCTGTTTACGGCCATGAAGTCCCTTTTGGTTAAATAAAATTATTTTTTGTGTTTCACTTAAAAGCCAATATAAATTGCAAACATGAGTAAAACATCAATTTTAAATATTTACATATATTGTTTTCTCATTTGCTTGTCCACTGCTCTTACCGTGAATCCGGTAGTCTATCAAGGAATCATCAAGGAGTTCTGGAAATCTGCTAAGTTGAAGAGAGGAAATGATAAATCTATATCTGTTGAAGCTGATGTAAAAGGGTCCAAAGTTATCATAACAGAGCAATCAATCAGAGATGCCTTACAAATTGACGATCAATCTACCTTCTTTACTGAAATTGCAATTGATGAAGCTCAAGAAATTCTTGACAAGATCGGATATGAAGACGAATTTCCTCTCACAATAAAGAAATTACAGCCACTGTACTCGAGATTCTTGGCTCACATCTTTGTGAATTGCATATCCGTCAAACGGACTGGTGCTGATGAGATCTCATTAAGAAACACAGGAGCCATTACCGCTCTTGCTGTAGGAATCAATTTCAACTTCTCAAGGTTTACCATGGATGGATATTTTGCGAACATCAATGCGAAGACTAGAGACACGTTCTTGATGTATCCCAGGTTTATTCAGGTGTTCATTGATATGCAATTTCCCGAAATAGTCAAAGATGGAGAAACCTTGGATATCAAGTCTCTTGGTCCACACACTTTTGGGTTGATCAAACAAAATCGAAAATGAAAAGTTGTTTTTCAAGGAAAGTTTCCCCGGGTGAAGTTCGGCAAGTTTGCTGAGTTGAATGAGACATCTGAATCTCACGGGTCTTCTTACAGAGTGTCTTCGGAGTGTGTATCATCAGAACAGGTGTCTTCAGAAGACGATGTCATTACGGTTTCTGATCATGAAGATGATGAAGCTACACCTGCTACCATTGTAGCTGAAGAGCATGACCTTCACTCTGTACATGTTGAGAGTGATTTCAACGAAGAAATTGATTCCTTTTAAGATTTGGATCTTACGGGATTTGACGAGGATGATAATTCCTTGAACCTTGGAGGAAATGAAAATCTCTTGTGAAATAAGGATCTTGACACTTTCTTTGACACTATCCATGATGTTGCTCATCAAGCAATGGAGATAAGGGAGTCAGAAGACGGTCTTGAGACTACGCCTCCTTCTCCAAATCAAACAGCTGAAACTTCAACTCCAATGGAGACATCTTCAGAGATTCCTCCCTCTGAAAATGTTCCTCCTACTATTGAGCCATCAGTGAGGGAACCTCTGACAACTCATACCTCCTCGCCTTCATTGAAGAGAAGAAGACTTGATCCTCAACCTGGTGTATTTGTGCCTGATCTATCTCAAGGCTTGTCAACTCTACCAATTACTACTTTTGTTGCATCTTCACCTGTTCCATCCAACGAAGGACCGATCACATTTTATGAAGCTGGTGGTTCCTCAGTCCCTTAAGGATCATCTCCTCTTAGGCCCTATCATGATGTTGCCTCCGAGAGGCTTGCTCTACATTTGGCCCACGAACAAAGCTTAGTGCCTTCCTCCCGATCTAGGGGAATTTTTATTGAGGAAGGCCACTCAAAAGAGGATTATCCCACCATAACTGATCTTCAAAAAGAAATCAGTGTGCTTAATCAGAAGAATATCGTGCTTGATATCCGGGTGGCTGATCTTGAAGCTGAAAAGGTTCAACTTGAAATTCAGGTTGCAGATCTTAACGCGGATAAAACCCTAAAACTTCCGGAAATTTCGGATTTGCAAACCCATCTGGGATTCTTGACTGCGTGTTACTTTGATCTTAAGAAGAAGTTGGCTGAAGAATTTGGCGATAAATTCAAGTCTTCAATTCACAATGTCAACGTTGGCCAATCTGCTGATCAAAAAGTTTGAGAACCCCCTGTTGACCCGCCCACTCAAAGAAGAACTACGATTGTAAATCGCTTCGACAAGGAACCTTCTCAAGCACCAAACGTTGTTGCACTCAAGCGTGCATAAGCTAGCAGCTTCTAACAATAAAAAACTACTTCTTTTCAAGAAATCCTCTGATCAGAATGCTCCTAGAAATCAACCCAAAATCACCGTCACTGACCTTGAAAGGAAGAAATTTGGACACAAGTATGGTGATAGGACATGAATTGTCTCATGGGGCTTTCTTGATGGGCTAAACATGTGGTTAGTGAGACGTAAAAGCAAAAATGTGGAGTACTACAAAGACTTCCATGATTTCAGTTCCTGGACTAGGGTTGATCTTTCAGAACTGGAAAGTGCTCCATTTGCAAATCCTTCTGGAGATCCAAAGGCAAATCATTTCAAGGGATTCTTGGAGGATCAAGTAAAGAAGGGATTCTCTGGTATGAAGACTGCTGAGTCATTTATTAAGAGCTTCCTTAAGGTACTGGATCCCAAGACAAATAAGCCTTTTCAAACTGTTATGTGGTCACCAACCAATCAAGTCAGGCAAATTCCGGTGCTGCAGAACTTCATTGATGGATCTCTCGTGAAAATGCATTACTGGGTCTATCATGAAACAACTGCGACTGCTATCATAAAATACCAGTATGATTGCTTTCGCCTATATGAAAAAAGAAACCTACTCCACTTTGGCAAGTGGGATATTCGTTAGTTGGCCCTACATCAGATCAAGGTAGCTGAAGATATTTTCGAGCCTGCTGCGAAAGAGTACACAACAATGGTTGCTGATATTATTGCGAAGGAGACGTGGCAAGGGGAAATGGGAGGGTTTGATGTGCTTATAATTGAAAAGGACTGAGTTACAGCTAGCCCCAAACCAAGGGGGGATTGATGGGTCCATGTTATGCTTTGGGCTAGATGTATAGGTCATTTTTTGCTTTGAGTCTTGTAAAGTGCTTTTCGTGTGTTTACGGCCAAGAGTGTGTTTACAGTAAACCTGTTTTGGGCCAAGTCAGTTTACGATCATGTTTTCTTTTCTATATATAGGATCAGTATGTGTCTGTTGTTGGTTGTTGATGATCCATAAAGTTTACGGTCATTATTAGAGTTGCACCATACGTTTTCTTAATACAAACGTGTGCAAGCTTTGATTCATTCTTCCTGTACTCAATTCTCATCTTATTTGATTGTTAGATAGTTTGATCACTGGTTAAGATCCTGTTTCTAGGACCTTACAATAATGATTGGGACCTTATAACTAGTATCAGAGCTTGGATTGTATCAATCAATTTTGTCAGATCTGGAGCTTATTTGATCTTATATTTGAATTTTTTTTTCATTTTTGGATAGATCTCTGAAAATTAAGGGGGGGGGGGTTGTTCTTTGCGTTTTTCATAAAAACGAGTTCTGGATCGAGTTTTGGAGCAAAAATGGTGAAAAACGTTGTTTTTGTTTGCGATCTGAAGCAGTGTTTACGGCCTTTGAAGGGTTTACGACCGGTGAGTTTGTGGCCGGAGTTTACGGTGGCGGTTACGGCTCGGTAGACGGCTTGGTGGATTGCAGCTCAATGAACCACTAGGGAACTCGGGTCAACAACATCAAGCTCCTATCTACATTAGTGTCCAATAAAAAGGGAAACGAATTGGGGGTGTCGGAGATCGAACTCGGGTCCCTTGAGTTATCAGCACACACATCAAACCAGTTGAACTACCAAGACACTTGTTCCATTCTCTCCGGATTTAATTCAAAAACACTCCCATTCGCACCCAGTTTCACAGTTTTTGCACTTTTAGCCCAAAATTCAAATTTCTTTTAATTTTAAATTCTATTTTCTTCCAAAATTTTAACTTTTAATTTTGATTTTTTTTACTTAAAAGTTTGACGTCGAGTTTCAAGTTTGACCATTGACTTTAAACTTTGACTTTCTCGTTTAACCTTCAAATTTTCAAATTTAGCTTTTCGGTTTGACTTTTAAGTTTGACTCTTTAAATTTGACTTTTAAGGTTGACTTTTGAGTTTTTACTCAAAGAATTTAAAAAAATTACTTCCGAATCCATCCCAGTAAATGAAGTTTCATGTACTCCAGCTTGTGAAACTACGATTAAATTTCCTCAGGAACAAATTGATTTATTAAAAAGAAAAGTTGAGGACCTGAGATATGAAGGATATTAACTCAGGAATGGAAAGAAACCCCTGAAGGCTGAATTAGAAGCAAAAACCAAAGAATTTAAGAGGCTTCAGGAAGATTATAGTAATAAATGTGAAAAATATGACTATGTTAAGAGACAACTTGCTTTGTTAAATACTGAGCTTGACACATTAAAAAATAAATTTGAAACTGTAGATTTTGATTTCATAAAATTTGATGTGTTAAGCGACGTAGTTGCGAACATGGTAGATCGTTGTCTGCAATTTTAAGATAACCATCAAAAGGGTTTAGGATACGATAAAATACCTTTTCCTTTCAATCACACATATCAGTATCACCATTTGACTAAAGAGGAGATTGCCAACGAACCATTCATGGTTTATGGCAAACCAGTTGGTTTTGTTTTAGGAGGCATTATTAATGTTGAAAATACTAATGTTTCTACTTCCCATGAAGATCAATCCTTAAATGAATCAAAGCAAGAAGTTGAAGGATATGTTTCTGAAAATAAAAATGTTTATGAACCTGCTGTTTCTGTTTCAAATGATAATTCTTTTGTTTTCGATGTTAAAATCAATGATACCTCTTGTGATCTTCTGCTCCAGATTATGTGGAGTTGAATTTTTTTGACATATTTGATGATTTGTTTGAAAATACTAATGTTCATGTTTCTAGCACATTTACTTCATTTGCAGGTAAAGTAGCAGATGATGAGAACAAGGAGAACATCATTAAACAAACCAACATCTCCTTGAACTTTGAATCTGTTGCTTCAAACTCAACTGCTTCTGACCAACCTGCTATTGAGAAATACTGGCCACCAATTCTAGTGAAAACAGAGTGCCTGTTGTAATTGTGCTTGTGGGAACAATAAGAGAGAAGGCAAGGATATGCCACTAGGGAGAGGAAGAAACAACTTCACAATGAAGAAAAAGACATGTTTTGACCATGGAACACCTGGACACATTGCCAGAAATTGTCCTAATCGCGCATACGTTCCCTACTATGCACAAGGCTGACATAATGCGCTAAGAGGGTGATACTGCAAAAGAAACCCCTGAAGGTCATGTTCATACCATGGTGACTGGAACACGCAGAAGGCCAATAATACAACTCCCAAGAACTAGAAGGGAATGTCAGCCAAGAAGTCCAATCCAAGAGATGCTCCAGCAAAACCAAGACCGACTAGGTCAAAGTCACCTAGGAGATCGACTTCGAGTTCAAAATCAAGTGTCGAGGCACCCATCTGATCCAACAAGAAATGGGTTAAACCCAACTACAAATGGGTTCCGAAAGCTCAATCTCCCAAATCAACTAATTGATGGGTTTTGAGCATTCTAACACTTCCTAAGTGTACATGCAACCCTAATAACCTTGGATCTATGTTTGTCTAATTATCATGCAAAGTTGAATTCCAAGGTTATATTCCTATCTAGCATACATGGGGAACAATTTTAACTTGAATCATAGATAGAATAACTTACCTTGTTGTTGCTTGTGTTCCTTGAAACCTTGTGAGCCTAGCACCTCAAGTGTGATGCCTCAAATGCTTCACACAACACCAAATGCTCTTGGAAAGACTCTTGAGATAACACACTTCACAAAAATCGGCCAAGCCCTCTTGTTTCCTTAGTAGTGCCGATTTTGGTGGAGAATATGCTTCTTATATAGTGTTGACACATCTAGGGTTACACCATGTAAACCCTAATGTGTCATGACTCTTCATTTCCATGACCCATGGGTTTGTAACTCCCATGGAGCATCCATGGAGCATCCTATGGGTAGAACCCAACTTGATAATCCATGGAGCCTCTTAGCCCACTATACAAGATATGGATGATTTACACAATCAACCCATATATTTAATTAGTTATCCTTTGATCACTTAATTAATTCCAAATTAATTCTTTGATCAACTAATCAAATAATATTATTAATATATTAGAACTTATAATATATTAATAATCTCCACGTGTTATTTCTCTCATTTAGTCTATCCAATTGCATGGTGCCATGCAACCCAAATGGACCATGCCGGGTCGGGTCAAGTACAAGCCCGAAATAGTTATGGACTTAGACACCTTATCCAACAGTCTCCCACTTGGATAAGTCTAATAACTATATCTCTAGTACTTCAGGAACCGACCGGCAATCGTAGCTCTTTACAAGGTTTCTCGAAACTTGAGAAGATGATGGTACGCCATTTAAGATAAGTGATCATATAATCCTCCGTTCTAGATATCAGCCGGACAAATACATGGAACATAGTCTTGCTTATTGTCCAGCATTTGTTTCCCGATTTCCGATTTGTTTGACATAGAACTTAATTGAACACATCAACTTAGTTCTGACCGGGCCCGGTACATGGGTCAAAACAAAATCATCGAGGGGCCCAGATATCAACTTCTAATCCAAGAAGGAACAGATAAACTTCGACTCATATGTTTGTTCTACCACTCATTGAATTACACACAAAAGTACGTTTTATAACATCGAGTTACCAATGCGGTTTCGTACAGTCAATGCATAACCAACTTGTAAGTAACAAATCATATCTCTAGGTTTGAAGACTTATATGATATTACCGTCTCACGATCACTCGAGATAGAATTCCATGAAGTGATTCCAGTGAGCGTGGGTTGAGTCCAATGCTCAGAACTTATGAGCACTCATGATTGTTGTAGCCTTGTCCAACACCTTGGACCTCTACAACCCATCATGACAGTCTTGATTCATACCTACTTCCGACATATGACCGACTGTGGAGGTTTGAATAATATGTTACACCAAACAAAATTATTCTGGAAGTCAAAACATGCAAAAGAAATATAGTAAACGATTGACAAGAGATAGCAACACTTTACTCATAAATAAAACACCTTTTATTCATCATCAAATGTCAATTACACTTTACAAATTTCTGAGTTATCTAACTACTAAAACTTATATCATCCTTCAGCCCTATGCTCCGAGCATGCTGGAGATGCTTAACCCTACTCAGTCCCTTCGTGAGGGGATCTGCTGGGTTCTCATCCGATGATACCCTCTTTGCCATGAGGAGTCCTTCTTCGATCCGATGTCTAATGAAATGGTATTTTCTGTCGATGTGTCTGGATCTCCCATGATCCCTTGGTTCCTTGGCTAAGGCAACAGCACTTTCACTATCACAGAAAATTTCCATTGGCTCTTTAATAGCTGGTACAACTCCAAGGTCTCCAATGAAGTTCTTCAGCCATATCGCTTCCTTTGCTGCTTCACTAGCTGCAATATACTCTGATTCACAGGTAGAATCAGCCACTGTCTCTTGCTTGGAACTCTTCCAAGAAATTGCTCCTCCGTTTAGAGTAAAGACCCAGCCCGACTGAGAGCGGAAATTATCCCTATCAGTCTGGAAGCTAGCATCACTATACCCTACAACTCTCAAGTTATCACTCCCACCGAGGGTAAGGACCCAGTCCTTAGTCCTCCGTAGGTACTTGAGGATATTCTTTACCGCAGTCCAGTGTGCCTTGCCAGGGTTCGCCTGATACCTGCTAACCATGCTCAAGGCAAAAGCTACATCGGGTCGAGTACACGTCATAGCATACATGATCGATCCTACAGCCGAAGCATAAGGTGTTCGACTCATTTCTGCTATCTCAGCCTCAGTGCTAGGGCTTTGTGTCTTACTCAACCTGGTGTTACTCTGGATGGGTAGCTCTCCTTTCTTGGAGTCCTGCATGCTGAATCTCTTCAGCACCTTATCCAAGTAGGTACTCTGACTAAGTCCAATTAGTCTTTTACTCCGATCTCTCAAGATTCTTATCCCTAGAATATAGGCAGCTTCACCAAGGTCCTTCATAGCGAAACACTTCCCAAGCCAGGACTTTACTTCCTGCAGGGTTGGAATGTCGTTTCCTATGAGTAGTATGTCATCCACATACAATACCAAAAAGCTAACTATACTCCCACTAGCCTTGACATACACACAAGATTCATCTTCACTCCTAGAAAAGCCAAATTCCTTGACCTTTTCATCAAAGCAAAGATTCCATCTGCGAGGTGCTTGCTTCAATCCATAAATGGATTTCTCAAGCTTACACACTCTATTAGGGTACTCGTTGCTGACAAAACCCTCTGGCTGACTCATGTAAACATCTTCAGCCAACTTCCCATTAAGGAAAGCGGTTTTGACATCCATCTGCCATATTTCATAATCATGAAATGCAGCTATGGCTAACAGAACCCGAATAGACTTAATCTTGGCTACCGGAGAAAAGGTCTCATCATAGTCCACTCCAGGAATTTGAGAGAAGCCCTTTGCAACCAGTCTAGCCTTATAAGTGTGTACTTTACCATCCATGTCGGTCTTCTTCTTGAAGACCCATTTGCACCCTACTGTCTTACGACCTGGTACATTCTCAACCAAGTTCCAAACTTGATTGTCATACATGGATTGTATCTCGCTATCCATAGCCTCTTTCCATTTAGCAGACTCGGGGCCTGCCATGGCTTCCTCGTAGCTGTTAGGGTCATCTTGACTTACTAGTGTTTCATCACTAATAAGTGTCTCACCTTCTGCAGTAATATGGAATCCATAGTAATGCTCAGGTGCACTCCTAACTCTCGTGGATCGTCTCAGAGGTACAGATTTGTCAATTTGCTCAACAGGAGTTTCCTCCTCAAGTTGAGGGCTAGAGTTTGAAGTTCCTTCACCGCTTGATTCTTGAATTTCTTCAAGATCAATTTGCCTCCCACTGTCTCCTTGGCTTATAAACTCTCTTTCTCGAAAGACTCCTCTTCTTGCTACAAAGACCACATTGTCACTAGGTCTGTAGAAGAGGTAACCAAAGGAATGCTGTGGGTAGCCGATGAAAATACACCTCTCGCTTCGAGGTTCGAGCTTATCATGAGTCTCGCGTCTCACGAAAGCCTCGCAACCCCAAATCTTGATGTGGTCTAGTTTAGGTACTTTACCAGTCCACATCTCGTGAGGAGTTTTGGCAACTTTCTTTGTAGGGACTAGATTGAGGATATGGGCGGCAGTCTCTAAGGCATACCCCCAGAATGAGATTGGTAGCGTAGCTCGACTCATCATGGAACGAACCATATCCAACAAGGTTCGATTACGCCTCTCAGCCACACCATTCAACTGTGGTGTCCTGGGAGGTGTCAATTGTGAGACTATCCCACATTCCCTTAGATAGTCGAGGAACTCTGAACTAAGATACTCACCACCACGATCGGATCGAAGCATCTTAATGTTCCTGCCCAATTGATTCTCGACTTCCTGTTTAAATTCCTTAAACCTCTCGAAAGTCTCTGACTTATGCTTGATCAAGTAGACATATCCATATCTACTATAATCATCAGTAAAAGTCAAATAATAACGATTAGCATCCCTTGTGGCATGTTTGAATGGTCCACACACATCCGTGTGTATAAGGTCCAACAAACCTTCACCCCTCTCACATGAACCTGTGAAGGGTGACTTTGTCATTTTTCCAAGTAAGCATGATTCGCAACTATCATCTGACTTTAGGTCAAACGACTCCAAGACTCCATCTTTTTGGAGTTGGCCTATGCGTTTCTTGCTTATATGTCCAAGACGACAATGCCATAAAGATGCTTTATCCAAGTTATTATTAGTAGAATCAATACACAAAACATTATTTCCCAAGTTATCTATAACAGATACAGCTTCATACACACCATCACAAGGTAATGCTTTAAAATAAAAGACATTATTATAGAACACATCTATAGAACCAACTTCATTATTAAATGAAAAGGTAAACCCTTGTTTGTACAAAGCATGAAAGGAAATAATATTTCTTGCCATTCCTGGCGAATAACAACACTTATTCAAATCTAAACTAAACCCACTACTTAGCGATAAAGTATAAACTCCAATCTTGGTAACAGGTATAACTTTCCTATTCCCCATGATCAAGTTTATCCTTCCTTGCTCCACATCCTCACTTCTTCTTAGTCCCTGCAAGTCACAACAAATGTGAATACCACACCCGGTATCAAGGACCCAAGAATTAGAATGGGGTGAGTTATTAGAAATGATAGTGTAAATACCTGCATGGTTGGGTTTAACTTTCCCAATCTTGCTGGTATTTTGGGCAGTTCCGCTTCCAATGAGCTTTTTCATGGCAATAGAAGCATTCAGCCTCTTTTGGGTCAGAAGAAGGAGTAACGAAACCTTTCTTGGTTCGACTTGAAGAAGAGCCATCAAGGGTCCGAGCCTTGGTACCCTTAGAAGAGCTCTTTCTCTTCCTCCCTCGATTCTTCCCGATTGCCAAAACCGGAGTAGAGTTTTGAGTAGGAGTGATAGCAACCGACTTCCCCTTAAGACCTGTTTCTGCGGTCTTGAGAAGTCCTTGAAGTTTGCTGAGAGTGACTTCTTCCTTGTTCATGTGATATGTCATGCGAAATTGATCATAGCACGATGGTAAGGAATGCAAAATAATATCTATTGCAAGATCCTCCGGGAAGTTCACATTAAGCTTCAGCAAACGATCCACATACCTTTGCATTTTCTGCATGTGGCTCGTGACGGATTCCCCGTCCTTCATCATGGTTGTTATCATGGAGCAGATGATCTCATACCTCTCTTGTCTTGCACTTTGATGGTATCTTTCCATCAAATCTTGGTGCATGTCATAAGGGTAGAAATCTTCATAAGACTTTTGGAGTTCCGCTGTCATCGTGGCCGTCATGATGCAAGCCACTTTCGTAGCATCCCTTTCATGCGCCCGAAATTCAGCGATCTCCTGAGGAGTTGCAGTGGACTCATTAATCTCCTTAAGCTCCTTGTCAAGGACATATTCTTTGTCCTCATAGCGGGTAATCATCCTGATGTTTCTGATCCACTCATTAAAGTTGGATCCATCAAAGGTGACTTTCCCACACAAGTTCATAAGGGAAAAGGAGCCATTAGGATTAGAGCCAGAAGCATTGTTGAAAGACATCTGAAGGAGAGAGGACAAGATTAGTTTAGATATGAGAGAGTCCTTAATAAAACACCCGAATGTAATATTAAGGCTAGGATCCAATCACAATATAATATAACTTAGAAGAGGTATGCCGTAATCTAAGCTATATCATATTTGAAAGGTAGGTGAATGACGATTCACCAATTTCCACCACGAAAACCGCAATATTTTACTATTAGGTTTTTGAATGGTTCTTAGAAATTCCTAGATTCTTTGAGATTCAATGAACTTTTCAAAGGCATGTTTCAATCTCGAGTGTGCCCTCCAAGTTTTGTGACTGGGATACCGAGGATCACAAAACGAGGTGTGAAGTAACCATGCAAATCACTTGGTACCCTTAAAGTTTATCACTCAATCGATGTGCCGGTTAACCACACACGCTCCATCGATACTATAATAAACCCTAAGTCACCCTTTACCTACCTTGTTAAGTCCAAGTTAGTGTGCCGGTTAACCACACACGCTCCACCAACGACTTAATCAAAGTGTAAAGTGTAATTTCATGGAATAGCACCTTATTCACATTTTTCCTAAAGTAACTAAGATTGGGAATTTAATAAAACATTTAGTTACTTTATAATATTCATCATACTTTGAATGAGAATTAATAAGTCCTTGTCTTACCCGTTCGGCTAACGACCCTCCACCGATCAAGCAAGCGGTGGGTGAGAGTGGACACCCATTAAGTCACCATTTTATAGGCAACAACCTTATACCCACCTTATAGACCGGCTTCGTGAATGAGGCGTACTAGCGGTAAGACGACTTTGTTCTTATACATATATATATAATTATTAAATCATAATAATATAAGTATAAGGGTTGAATTTTAACTTTTAAAATTCTAGGGGTTGGAACTAAAGTTTTAACTTAACTTTACTTGTTCCAAAACTTGAGGGCAAGTTTTGTAAACTTTCAAAACTTTTCATTTCTTGTAACTTATGAGTTTAATAGAGTAATAAAATGAGAACTTTTCATTTTTCTAACTCTTGTGTTCTTTTAATGGTTTTTTTTTAATCCAAGAGACTTTTGGTTTTCCATAACTTGAGGACAAGTTATGGACTCCATTAAAACACATTATGATCATGAATTAATCTACCACATAGGTTACAAATAATTCCTATGATCATCTAAACATCATAAGAACAAGAATATGAATATGAACACTTTCAAGAATCAAAATCACATTTAATCTTTGTAATTTTGATAACTAGTTGTTGTAAATGAATTAGAAAACACATTACACCTTCTAAAATAAGTTTTCAAGTACCAAAACATTTTAGGGTAATGATTCTAATCCATTTCCAGCAACACAAGTCGAAATTCTGCACTCTGTCGACCCTACTCGCCGAGTGCATAAACCTACTCACCGAGTAGGTTGAAGATACACATGAACTCGTCGAGTCCTCCCCATGGACTCGCCGAGTCCATCAGTCAGACAGCAAGATTTTCGACTTTCTTCAACTTTTAAGCACAAATAACAAACAAACAAGCCTAGGCTCTGATACCACTGATGGGTTTTGAGCATTCTAACACTTCCTAAGTGTACATGCAACCCTAATAACCTTGGATCTATGTTTGTCTAATTATCATGCAAAGTTGAATTCCAAGGTTATATTCCTATCTAGCATACATGGGGAACAATTTTAACTTGAATCATAGATAGAATAACTTACCTTGTTGTTGCTTGTGTTCCTTGAAACCTTGTGAGCCTAGCACCTCAAGTGTGATGCCTCAAATGCTTCACACAACACCAAATGCTCTTGGAAAGACTCTTGAGATAACACACTTCACAAAAATCGGCCAAGCCCTCTTGTTTCCTTAGTAGTGCCGATTTTGGTGGAGAATATGCTTCTTATATAGTGTTGACACATCTAGGGTTACACCATGTAAACCCTAATGTGTCATGACTCTTCATTTCCATGACCCATGGGTTTGTAACTCCCATGGAGCATCCATGGAGCATCCTATGGGTAGAACCCAACTTGATAATCCATGGAGCCTCTTAGCCCACTATACAAGATATGGATGATTTACACAATCAACCCATATATTTAATTAGTTATCCTTTGATCACTTAATTAATTCCAAATTAATTCTTTGATCAACTAATCAAATAATATTATTAATATATTAGAACTTATAATATATTAATAATCTCCACGTGTTATTTCTCTCATTTAGTCTATCCAATTGCATGGTGCCATGCAACCCAAATGGACCATGCCGGGTCGGGTCAAGTACAAGCCCGAAATAGTTATGGACTTAGACACCTTATCCAACACTAATGACTCTATTATTTCTACATCTTCTGTTTGTGATAAACAGGACATGTCGTGCGAGAATGTATCTTGCGTAGATGAAAAAGGTAACCCAGTTTCAAAATGGATTGGGTTCCAAAGACTAACTGATCCCACTCTTTGTCGAAGCAGCCATTGAGGCATATCATCAGACTCCAGTTTGCTGGTAGTGGTTGTTCTAGGAACATGATAGGGACATATCTTAACTGTACAACATTCAGACCTTTGTTTGAGAGTATGTGTCCTTTTGCAAGAAAGGAGGAAATGAAGAGATCACAAACGGCATTAGTGCTTAATGACATGAAGAATTTTCGGATCTGTTTTGAGACTATGCGTGCTGTTCTAAGATCTTTTGGATGAAAATTTAATCGGTGAATTACGGTTTGCGCTTTGCTCTCTATACTCCTGAGTTTATCTTAAACTGATTCTTTTCAAAGACAATTTTTCATATTATTATAGTTTTTTGTTAGTAGGCATTATTTGGGAAGTAATATAAATATAAAGTGATAACGGGCAGTCTAAAACATGGGTAAGGGACTGAATCTGAATTGTCTAGACTCTGTGTTCAATGTGCTGGTAGGTACGAAGGATTTGACAGTGTAGATTTAGATAGAATTGTTCGGACTGACCATACGACGCTCATGTAGATTGAGCAGTGAGATAAACATAGGAACCTACGGGGTACACTAAATTAATACGCATCTAGAACAGTAGTTCATGTTTTCCTTGATGTACGTACTTATGTCCTTTATTCTGGTTCTGATAGGGCGACTGGGGGTTCTGATAATGTAGGTCTACAGTAAATTATTTTCTTGCTTTCTATCTGTCAGTCATATGTTGCTTCCTCTGCGTGATTGGAAGAGATCCGACCTGGAATGCAGCATATGTAACTCTATTTCTACGCACCTCCCTATCTATGAAACTATTTCTATCTGTTAGCCATATGCTGTCTCCTCTGTGTGATTGAAATATATCTGACCTAGAACACAGCATATGCAACATTCTACCTATCAATCCTTCTATCTCTGTTAGTCATATGTTGTCCCCTCTGCGTGATTGAAAGATATCCGACCTGGGACACAACATATGCATCTATCTCTAAATCTGACTTCCATCTTAATAATTGTTTACTCACCTAAAGTAAGGAGTCCTTAGGAAGTTCTTGATAACCAGGGTATATTGGGAAGTGGGGAACACGTTGTAGTGCAACTAAAATTGAACCATTTAGAGGTTGTTTGTAGATATCGTTGCTTAATTTAAGTGGACAACAATACCCGTGGTTGTCGTCAGCTAAATGGTTTATTTAGAAAAGTTTGTCGATATGCTTTGTGTTTAAGTGGAGCACAATACCAACAATTGACCGGATCTATTCATGAATGTGAAAGTACTGATAAACAAAGTTAAGACTGTTTCACAACTTTGATCCCAAATATTTTTGTTTTTGTTAAATTTGTTCATAGTTTTCCTCTACGCACAAATTTAAGGGGAAAATTAAAACAAAAATCAAAAATCAAACCAAAATCAGAAAATTAAAAATCCAAAAATAGTATTATTTCTTGTTTAGAAAAATCAGAAAATCCAAAAATATTTTTTTTTTGTTTTATTTTTTCATAAAATATAAAAATCCAAAAAAAATATTGTGTGCGAAGTTTTCTTTTAGTTTTGTTTTGTCTTGAAAAGTGAATTCAGATGTAGATGAGACTCATGGAGACTGTATCGAGATTTTCTGAGCCAAGAATTCATCCGTGAGTGTCGAAGAATTCTCATTCGAAGGAGCAAGAAATGAATACTATTCTTCCAACATTCAATCTTTCAACCCCAGAAGCAAGGTCAAGTTGTAGTTGAAGATTATGTGACAGATTGCATTGAAGCCTCCTCAATAATTCTGCCACTATATATGAACCTGTTGAAGTGACACAGAAGATTCGTTCTCTCTGTTCTCTCTGAAGATTCTCAAGCTGAAAGCGCCATCCTTCAAGAATCTCTACAAGATGCCTCCTCACCCAATGTGCGTTCAATGTCAAAATTCTGCAGAAATCCCAACTGCTCAAGATGAAGTCATTTATTGAAGATTCATATGTTCATTTTGATGCTATGAAAAAATTTGAAGATTAATGCTGAAGCCAAGCTCCCAATGAATATTAACAAGAAAAGCCAGCTACTTTTTAGGGGTATTTTGTTGGGTCAATTAGAAAACAAATCTATAAACCAAGGGGGAGATTGTTGGGTCAAAACAATGGTTTATACTTTGCTTTTCTAGGCAATTGTGTTTTTCTGTAATGTTTTATGAGTTTACGGCTGTGTTTACAGCCGTGAACAGGTTCACGGCCTATGTCTCATATATATTGGGTAAGGAGTGCATGTGGGTAAAAAGACAAGGAGCTTAACTGTGTGTATTCTAAGGTGTTTTATAGAGAGAAACAATAGAGAATAAGAGAGTGTGTGAATCTATTGTAAGGATCTTCATTCATATCTTCAATACATCATAGATTCAAGTTATTCTTCTTCTCCTTCTCTTCTATTTTTGATCTGGAATCATCCGTTTGATTGGGATTCTGCACCATCAAATGGATCTGATTGATACACAAGAAGATTGGGGACTAACACCACATTACGTAAAAGCATAGGAACGAAATTTCCCTCGTATCTCCTCTCTCCTTCTCATTCTAGGGTTTTTTGTTTTGAGTGTGAGCCATTAGAGGCATCATATTTTTGGTGCCAACTTTTCAATACCAACAAACACAAGGGATCGAAGTGATTTGCTTACTACAACAAATCAAAGGTATGTAACCTTAGTCCAATGTATATTTCGGTTATAATAGGTTTCCTTAAGGGTTCTTGATGTTCATAGTTTATTGCTATCAATTAAAGAAAACATAAATCATTTATAGGTTGCATGTCAACTTAAGTATTAAGATTTTCTATTTTACATGTTTTTTGATAACAAACAAAACCCATCAATGGTATCAAATCCATTGTTTTCAATTAATTATGCATAATATGGATGGGTCAAAAATTAGGGTTTATCAAAAATAAACTCTATCCCTTTGAAAATTTCGACTTGGCTAGGGTTTCTTGAAACCCTAGCCTCCACCCCTTATTTTTGAAATTTCCTTAGGGTTTCCTAGGGTTTCTAGTTTCTTTAATTATTAATTTAAATACCTTAAAATTTGAATAATTTTATTTGGTAACATTATCCCCTTTTATTCAAAAGAAACCCTCTACCCATTATTTTTGAAATTGCCTTAGGGTTTCCTAGGGTTTCTAGTTTCTTTAATTATTATTTTAAATACCTTAAAATTTGAATAATTATATTTGGTAACACTATCCCAATTTTTCAAAAATTTGAAGGATATAGGATTAAAGTTGAATTATTTAATTAATAGTTAAAATTGAAAATAATTATTTAATCCTTAAATGATTTAAATTAATTTAATTAAAAGTTTAATTTTAGTATAAAGATTAAATCATAATTGGTTTAAATTTAATTAATTAAAAGTTTAATAATTAATTTTAAACCATATATTTTGAAATGTTCTAAAATACACCTTATATATATATATATATATATATATATATATATATATATATATATATATATATATATATATATATATATATATATATATATATAAAACGTTAATTAGTATTTGTATAAGAAAAAGTCAGTCGATCGCTAGTAAGCCTCTTTCACAAAGCCATACTATAAAGATGGTATAAGGAAACAACCTATAAAAATGACCGTTGAATAGGTGTCGTTTTCACCCACTACTATCCTGTGTAGTGCAGGGTCGTGATAGCTTTATTTTATTACTTATTTTCCTAGTTTATTTTTAGTTCATTCCATCTCATTTTAGCAGGACCTTTGGAGGCTTGCGTTTTGCTTGTGGACTTGAAGTGATGCAATTAGGCTTGTTGTCAACATGATCAAGAGAGCAAGTTGGTCTTAATTTTTGGATAAAGAAGATGATGAGGTGAAGAGAATTTGAGCTATGGAAGATCAAGGAAGCAATGGACCATCTTGAAAGAGTTTACACGGAATACTTGGGCTATCAAGAACCTTGTAATTGGGCTGGATCAAAATTTGATGCATTGGAGAAAGAGGACCATTTAAAGATGGACTAAATTGGCCCATTTAACACTTACACACGGTTTTGCTCTTTTGCCTCTATATTGGGATGGTTGGTGGTTCACTTTTAGGGGAACTTTAGATCCGATTTTTTTTTCACTTTTCTCTGGAGTTTGGAGCTTGAAGAACAACAAGAACATTGTGAAGAACATCATCTTTTCACTCTTAAATCTTGTTACATGTTTGGTATAATATATTTTTATTTTAGTTTCTTGAGTTTAGCCAGGCTAGGCTAAACTTCTATTGGTTGACATGGATGCAATTTCTTGAATGATTTGGTTATTTTGAAGAACTCCATGAACTTGTGTTGAATATCTATGATTATAATTTCTATGAAAAATTCCTTCATGTTTATACATCTCTAGTTATAAATATTGATATATGAATGTTATTGTTATTTGTTAAATTTTTGGCTAAGTAATGGGTCTTCAATTTAACAAGCAATAATTAGTTTAATTGTTTGTTTTCATTTCATTTAGACTAAGAAAATATTTTTTCCATAGTGGTAATGAAAGCAATAGATTACTCTTTGGATTTGGTGACTCTTAAAACCTAATGCTAATTGATTTTCACAAAATTACATGCTTCATTAGTTTTGTGACTTTCATTTATGAAACGTGTTATGAGCTTCTCCAGTCGTTTTAATACAAAAAAAGAGTTGAGGCAAGTTATGTTTATAAATTGCTATAGCGAAGTTAGATTATAAACACGAGTATTGCACCTTGGTATTCTCATGATTATTTAACAAAATGTTTAAGTAATGAAAGTCCAAAGTCAACCATCTTTATCTTATTGATTTTACATCAAACTTTGCTTTTGTTAAATTGTATTTTTAAATCTTAGTGTAATTCTAGTTTTGTTTTAAGCATCTCAAAAGATCAAAATCCCTCATTTTTATTTTATTTTATTTTTACAAGTGTTTTTACAGCAAGATTTCCATAGAAATAACGAATTGAACCAATCTCCATGGATTCAGCCCCTTTACCACTATACGCTATTTTAATGTAACAATTTTAGGGTTATTTATTTTGTTGGCCTCGACAACTGTCACACCCCAAAACCAAGAACGGCGGAAATGTTCTGGGGCGGAGGACGTCATGTACAGTATCACAACAATGAAAAGTAGTAAACAAGCAACAACATCGTCCATTGCATTAATAATATAATTTTAATACAAGTGTTCTGACAAATATAATAAACACTAAAGTATAATCAAAATGAAAGATGAGTCTTGAACGAGCTCCATCTTCTCTAAACCTTGCATCGGTACCTGTCTACTGTTGACCTGAGGATACAAGTTATTTTGAAAGAGAGTATCAACTTTAAAGCTGGTGAGATCATAAGTATTAATGTGTCTTAATTTGTATTTAAGTATTTGTTTGACATGTAATGAAAGACTTGAAAATGTTTTGAAAGAAAGTTCATGTGAGTATGAAAATGTTTGTAAAACAACTGTAATGGTTTGAAAAACCCTAGAAATCCCTATGATTCCTACTATTATAAAAGGGAGTCTTCTACCAAGACCTAACTGTTTTGTATGTTCGTTTCTTGTAAAAGTATGTAATTTTCCCAAGTGTAACTATCATTAACAAAATATAGTTGGTACATTAATGTTTAAGTGAAATGATCACTAACTATATGTAAAGGGTAATTAATGTAGTACTGTAGTGTGGTATTCTAGGAACTACTGTTGTACTAACTACCTTAAACCGGATTTATATTAATGTATTATGTGTTAAATTGTACCATACTATCGATAGGTAACACGACAATGTAGGTCGTAAAAAGGTATGACGTTTGGCACCCGCAGACCTGCAGGTCCGGATGTAGCTAGCAGCAAGGTGTAGGATAGTCAATCCAGTATAGATATATACGCAAACTCATGCTCTCCCTCCAAGAGACTCTGGCTACAATTCGGGCCATGACATTGAAGGCATGCTCCGATACAGTGGATCACAATTATGTTAACATATTCATGTATATGAAATGTATTGTTACTCGTTCTAGTATCGTTGTGTATGTTTTCTTTCTAGTATAGTTGCATATGTTCTCTTTCTACTATTTTTGTAAATGTTCTCTTTCTAGTATAGTTGTATATGTTCTTCTTTTAGTCTAGTTGTATATGTACTCATAGTAATGTAATGTATATCTATGTAATATTATAGTAATGTACTGTATGTACTAGTTGTGACGTGTGTTCTCTCTCTATCTAGCAAGTATTGCTCATGAATGAACAGACTCATTGTATGATATCGTGTTCTAGTAATAGTTCTAGTAATAGTTCTAGTATCTTCCTAAACTACACATATGGTAGCTTACTAGTAATGTAACTGGCACGTATGAACATGGGAGTATACCCTTGCTACCTAAGGGTATTGAATGAACTGGGAAAACCTTTATGACTATATATGTACATCTAATATATAACTAATATTTAAACAACCTTCAGACGAATACCCGATGTCCCACCAGACCACATCTCAAGTGCGAAAAGGAAATAGGGTGGATAGCCTTCCTAAGTCTTTTAAACATTTCTTATATAACTATACATATATAGGCATGTAATTGATAATATAAAAGCATAAAATAAGTTTTGTAAAACCTTTGAACATAATTATTATCTAAGAAAAGATCAACTTGATGTCAATCTATAAAACGGTTTGAAGGCATGGGTTTGATAAAACAGTTTAAGTATAAAGAAACATTTGTTTGAAAAGCAATTGTAAATGAGTTTGAAATGAAACATACAGAGTAAAAGGTACAGTTTAATAAGGAGTTTTAAACATATAAAGTGTTTATGAAAATCATTTAAAGGAAACTGTTTGGTAAAACGGCTAATGAATAGTAAATAATTTGAATGCTGCTTATTAATCACATGTGATTGATATAATAACTAGCATGATTCTACTTGTATCCTCCCCATAAAGCATTTAAAAACATTTAAAACATTGATTAAGGGGTATGAACTCACCTGTAGCAAGTGGATCGGAAGGAAGTGTCGGATAAGTGGTTGGTGTCAAGTGAAGACTTAGATACGCACAAAGATCCTAATAACATATAAGGATATATGTATATAAACAATTAGTCTTTAAACAACTAATAAACAAGTCAAGAAACTATAGGTCATGACAAACACTTTGCATAAGTGTTATAAGTATTAAGGAGTGCATCTAAGTGTTGTAGGGAAAGGCTAGTATGATTGGGGTTCAAGGAACACTCTTAAAATGAGTTTACTCCCTAAGGACCAACACCCCTTGAGTTTATGGTCGTAAACTCCTAACCTTTTGACCATTTTTTGTTTTGAGGTCTTCTAAGCTATTCCAAGCATTCCTACTTCATGATTTAGCCTTAGGAAGTGTTGTGTGGCATCAAAACACTCCTAAATGGAGTTTACGGTCTAAGGACCTTTTCTCCATGATTTTACTAACTTAAACTCATGAGTTTACTACCTTAAACTCCTAAGTTTGGTATTTGGGGGTTTTCAAGTTCTTAGCTCAATCATGGCAATAGTCTAGGTTAGATTTAGACATAAGGAACAACCATGGGACTTTTATGGGACATTTAACCACTTTTAGGGGTGTTTACGGTTTTGGGAGATCCCCAAACCGTAAACACATATAAATGGTTGTTTTCTTGGATTTTTAGGTGATATACACATCAAGGATGGATCTATACGAGTCCTTAAGGCATAATGAAGTATCTAGACACTCTAAAGCACCCTAAGGCACTAAATTTGGTGTTTACGGTTTTGGGAGCCTCCCAAAACCGTGAACACCTTGTTCTTGGTGTTCTTTGGACTTTTCCTTGGTATAAACATGTATAGCAAGCTATAAATGACTCTAGGATAGAAGTACTTACTTTGTGGAAGCTTGAAATGAACTTAAAGTCCAAGAACACTAGTGTGTATTCTTGGTGTTCTTGGTGTTTTGGAAAACTAGTCAAAACACAAAAATGGATGGATCAAAGGATGTACAATCACTAGATTAAGTGATATACTAACTTGAAAGGGCTAGAAACACTTACTAGATTGAAGATCTTGAATAAATTCTAGGATGATACTTGAGAGGATTTTTGGAGTTTACTCTTTTGGTAATTGGGGAGTAAACATAAAATGACTAGTTTGGGGAGTAAACTCATGCTTAACGCATGAGTTTACAGTTTTTGGTTGATTTTTCGATCCAAACATAAAAGTTTGGCCGTGAGCTTCTAAGACACGAGGTGTTTGCGGTTTTTAAATTTCAAAACTCGAGACGACACTTTCTTTCACCCGTTCGTTTAAAGAATAATATTAAAATAATCAAACAAACTTTAAATTTGCTAAAAATAAGTAATAATGTAATTGACCTATAAATTGAAGTGATTAACTTTTAGGGTTTGACCGAATGAAAATTTCGAGTTGTCACATCATCCCCCTGTTAAAGGGAATTTCGTCCCGAAATTAGAATTTAGGTAAGGAAGTAGGCATGAATGATCGAGTCATGAGGTGGAAATTTCCTAATCAATTGGTTCTCGTGCTCATTAGTGAATTCGGGTCCTCGGTTGGTATCCCAACGAACCTTCACTAACTGGCGACGACGTTGTTTCGTCCGCTTGACCTCTCGGTCGAGGGTCACTACGATTCTAATACGAGGGCGAGGATCTCGTTAATCTCGATCTCGTCGAGTGGGCTTACGAGAGTCCTAACGTAAAGGTACAGTTTCAAGATCGAGACGCGAAGATTAAAATGTATGTTACTGAGTTCGTGAAGTAGATCTAGTCTGCGAGATACATGATAGATTCCGGTAAGAATCTCGGAGGTCCTGACTATCTTAGATTTAGGTTTCCATGCTTTATGAAGCATATTAAGCCATTCCCAGAGTGAGACCTCCTAAAGAATTTGGTCTCTCACATGGAATTCCAAAGGTTCTTTCTCTTGCTTAACTTCCCAATCAAGGACCACCCCCTGCTGGGTCAAAGTCGTAAGGGTTTCTGTAATTTGCGAGGAGCTCTGGATGGTCTATGATAGTAGGTCTGTAAGACCTAGAAGTTGGCGAATTCCTTTCGGCGTCTCTGGTGTCGACAAATCCTCAATGGTTTTGACAAATTGACAGAGTACTCAAGACTTTCCACATCACTAATAGTGTGTCTTAGGAAATTTTGACTCTTCAATTCCAAAACTCGTGTCCAGAGAACTTTGCGAAAAGTATCTCCGAGGGTGATGTTTCCGCGGGTTCCTTCTTCCTGCGAGGGTAGATAAGTAAGTCATTATCTGGAGAATGATGAACTGTTCCCAGTAAGAAAGACGGACTCTATTCATTAAACTCATGAATGCTTCGGGCGTATTGGTCCTATCCGAGGGGTATCACTACGGACTCGGAGTGTCCGCATCGAGTTCAGAAGGTAGTCTTCCGGACCTCCTTCACTAACACTCAAACTGGTGATATTCGGATCTCAGGCCCATTTCTGAAAGTAATTCTTTCCTTGCGTTTGCTCAACCAATACATCTATGCGAGGTAGAGACAACGATTTCTAATGGAAAATCTGGACAGAGTCCTCGATATCTGAGGTACATACGATGCAATCCGTCGACCTCTGGAAGAATAAGACCGGAGTTCTCTAGGGTGAGAATCCTAGTCTTCGAATTCTATTTCTGCGTAGTTCCCTATGTTGTCCGGGCTGTTCTTGTATCTCCATAGGTGTTTAGACTATAGGGCGATCTTTTTACAGGAGTCATATTGGGTTCTAAGTTTGTTCACATGCCGATGCGATTACTCATGGACTTGGGCAGTTCTACGTCCTGAAGTTCATGTTAGAATTCATACTTGGTTCAACGATCACAATGTCGTGTATACGAGTCATATATAATTAAGATTGAAAAGGTAGTCGAATAACTGATTCTTCTTTAATCTCATATCCCATCGAGGAAAAAGAAGTTAAAGTGGAATCATCAATTCTAAACCTGTAGAACCTTGATTATATATCACCCTTATGTATACATTCTTCAGCGACAGATCAACCGTATGGATCTTTGGATTTGAACTTGATGTACGGTACGAGTGGTACTTTGGGGATTTCTCCGGAAAGGAAAAGGACTATGAGATACTCCATGCCTGAGTACTTCGGTGTTCTGATATGACGGCTTCGCTGGAAAGGCGATTTCGAAGAAAGAGATGTACGTATGAAGCTGTTTTCGTGAGGATCAAATTGAATCGAGTCGTATGATAGTGTCGGAATCATAATAAAACTTAAAGACATTAGATTTGAACATAAGACGTTTACAGACAAAATACAACCATGCAACCATCAACAGAGTTACAGTGCTTTAGAGTTACTACAAGACTATTCCTACGAATAAGGTATACTACAAAAGACAAGTATACGCAGCACGAGCATCCCTATACCGACAAGATCTCGCAAAAGGTAAGACTCTAGTTGCACTAGTTCGGCATAGTTTATAAATCTGTTACAACAAAACGCCTAAATTACATTAACGCAGTTCCGGAACAGGTTCTCCTGCAGCTGTGATCCTGAGACTCTTCCCGTCTGCGCCAGAGTTCTTTGTTATAGGGCAATCCTTCTTGAAGTGCCCTATCTCACCGCATTAGTGGCATGACTGGTTAGTACTAGCATTGGTGGCGGGAGTGCGGTGTTTGGCCAGTGTTATGTGGACACGAGTGCCTTCCTCATTACTCCACCTTGGAAATTTCTTCCTAAAGTGTTCTGCAGGAGTTGCCACTTGTTGTTGTGGTATGGAAAGTCTTTAGGATCTCTTGCGTTCTTTTAGGGCTTGACAATATCGTCTCTTCCTTTCGGTCTTACGGCTTCGCAAGTCCATGACTGTTGCCATTTGTTGGTTTCCCGGTTTGGTACTACCATCGGAACTCTCGACTCCTTTGTCAGTCTTGCTTGTGTTGCCTGAGTTGATGTGTGTAAGGAAAGTTGTCACAGCAGCTGCTACTGCAGCTTGTAATGTAGCGGCGTCGATATGGAGGATAGGGGTTTCGTGGCTCGGCTGATTGTTTCCGGATGACGACATGATTCTATGAAACGGAAGATAAGGATTTTGTGAGCGATTCTGGTTGACCCTAGATGTACTTCGATTGATCAAGTAAAGAGTACGAGTATGTTCTAGAATGTTTGACCTACATCCCTATGATGTAGTCCCAGCACGGAATGGAAGTATGTTCGCGAAGGTTTGACCTACATCCTCATGATGCAGTCCTAGTAATGAGTGGAAGTAAGTTCGGAGAATGGTCTCAAGATGTTTGACGGTCAAGCCGAGGTATCGTTGGTTGGTGAATAACATGATCCAATAACTAAAAGAGACTAGGAAATGTCTCCGGAGTTAAATCACTATAGTCCAATGACTTGACTAAAGCATGTTTTAGATAGACTCCAATGAAAGTATGATAAGAGTACTTGAATAAAGAATGACACAGAAGTTAGCCAAGTGTCAATATCTTTGATATTCATGACGTACACCTTCAGGGAAATGACCTTGTAAAAGGTCTTACATCGTATCCAGAGAAGATAGTCCTTGACAGCATAAAGACCTAACCAAAAGTACTTACAGTACAAGATAGTTTCGTAGAAAATGCCACATCGGGCATAGACAGGAAATGATTCCTTTTAACAAGGAAAATAAAGTAAATCATCTACTACTGGCGACGGTCATCCCTCTGGTGAACTCTCAGTTCAGCCAGTTGACGTTCCATATCAAGTAGGTGTCATTCGTACACCCTCTGGCATACTCAGAGCTCTATGATTTCGGCTCGTGATTCGGCTAGTGCTTGCAGTAGGGTTTCATTGTTTCTCTCAGATCTCTCACGAGCATCTTCTAGACGAATGGTGAGGAGGGTATGCATTCTCGCATCGGCGACAACTTCGGTGATGTGATGTAGGGTTGTCCTGCCTTGAATCTCATTTCGGGCCACTCTGCGGACCAAGATTGGCAAGATTCTGTCTGCTGGGCCCCCATTGCTCAGGTCATAAAAGCTTCGGTCACCATTAAATGGCATGGGCTGATCTTGTCCTTGGCTCCTTGTTTCCAAGCATTCCACCCACTCAGGCGTCGGGCCATGAAAAGTCGGACGAGGGTTAGGAATTGGAACGAGAGCTGCCTGGGGTAGGTTCTCAACCTCAGGTTTGGAGTTAGCACCATCCGAAAGGTCTTAATCGTGGTGATCATTCAAAGGGATAGGATGATCATTCTCTGGTTCTTCTTCAAACTAACCAACAATGACTTCATTCGGAAGATACTGGTTGCCGTGGGGGTAAAGTCCAGCCATGTTATCTACCCGAGAATTGGGGTAAGAAAATAATTATTAGACGAACTATCTAGATAATTATTTATAAAATCTTCATTAGTTACATCGCTATTTTTGAAGTGCATACCAGTTATATGTAATCGAAACAAGATACGCCTTCGAATAAGTGACCTTAACTCAAAATTCACAGAAAATTGGAGTAATGTAAAATTTTCACAAATTCTAAGTATATAATATCCTAATTACATATAGTCTTACTGTATCCACTAAGCAACTATCAACTTAGTAATGAAGATCCCGTTTTAGTTCTCAAGTATAAAGTACTTATAGTAACACCAAATACTCCTATAGTATTTTAAGTTTAAAGTTATGTTCTTCTGGTCTCATTGTGGTATTGTTGGTAAGATTTTAGACTTGTTGCAACCACACAACTACAATTAGGCACATGCTAGTCAACCCTCGGATAACATAGTTGATCAGGCTATATCTTCCCAGTTTTGACTACATGTCTCTAAGTCCACCTGTGTTGCCCAACAATCGTAATTCTTTTGTATTGTCCTAGTGACACTGATTTTAGTATGAATGCAGGCACGTATACTTAATTAAATATTTTATTATTTAAAGCATAAACTCTTGGTCAGAGTATTTTTAATCCCTATGTATTTATAGTTAGTATATCTTTTATGGGTTGATATACTTAATTTACTATAAACAATGCTCTGATACCAATCTGTCACACCCAAAAACCAAGAATAACGGAAACGTTCTTGGGCGGAGGACGTCATGTACAGTATCACAACAATGAAAAGTAGTAAATGAGCAACAACATCGTCCATTGCATTAATAATATAATTTTAATACAAGTGTTCTAACAAATATGATAAACACTAAAGTATAGTCAAAATGAAAGATGAGTATCAGCCTTAAAGCTGGTGAGATCATAAGTATTAATGTGTCTTAATTTGTATGTAAGTTTTTGTTTGACATGTAATGAATGACTTGAAAATGTTTTGAAAGAAAGTTCGTGTAAGTATGAAAATGTTTGTAAAACAACTGTAAACGTTTCAAAAACCCTAGAAATCCCTATGATTCTTACTATTATAAAAGGGAGTCTTCTACCAAGACGTAACTGTTTTGTATGTTCGTTTCTTGTAAAAGTGTGTAATTTTACCAAGTGTAACTATCATTAACAAAATATAGTTTGTACATTAATGTTTAAGTGAAATGATCACTAACTATATGTAAAGGGTAAATTAATGTTGTACTGTAGTGTTGTATTATAGGAACTACTGCTGTACTAACTACCTTAAACCGGATTTATATTAAGGTATTATGTGATAAGTTGTACCATAATATCGACTAGGTAACATAACAATGTAGGTCGTAAAAAGGTACGACGTTTGGCACCCGCAGACCCGCAGGTCCGGTTGTAGCTACCAACAAGGTGTAGGATAGTCAATCCAGTATAGATCTATACGCAAACTGACGCTCTCCCTCCAAGAGACTCTGGCTACAACTCGGGCCATGACATTGAAGGTATGCTCCGATACAGTGGATCACAATTATGTTAACATAATCATGTATATGAAATGTATTGTTACTCGTTCTAGTATCGTTGTATATGTTCTCTTTCTAGCATAGTTGTATATGCTCTCTTTCTAGTATAGTTGTAAATGTTCTCTTTCTAGTATAATGTTGTATATGTTTTTCTTCTAGTATAGTTGTATATGTACTCATAGTAATGTAATGTATATCTATGTAATATTATAGTAATGTACTTTATGTACTAGTTGTGACGTGTGTTCTCTCTCTATCTAGCAAGTACTGACTCATGAATGAGCTAACTCATTGTATGATATCGCGTTCTAGTAATAGTTCTAGTATCTTCCTAAACTACCCATACGGGAGCTTACTAGTAATGTAATTGTCACGTATGAACATGGGAGTATACCCTTGCTACCCAAGGGTATTGAACGAACTGGGAAAACCTTTATGAATATATATGTACATATGATATATAACTAATATTTAAACAACCTTCAGACGGATACCCGATGTCCCACCAGACCACATCTCAAGCGCCAAAAGGAAATAGGGTGGATAGCCTTCTTAAGTTTTGCAATTGATAATATAAAAGCATAAAATAAGTTTTGTAAAACCTTTGAACATAATTATTATCTAAGTAAAGATCAACTTGATGTCAATCTATAAAACGGTTTGAAGGCATGGGTTTGATAAAACAGTTTAAGTATAAAGAAACATTTGTTTGAAACATAAGTGTAAATGAGTTTGAAATGAAACATACAGAGTAAAATGTACAGTTTAATAAGGAGTTTTAAACATATAAAGTGTTTATGAAAATCATTTGAAGGAAACTGTTTGGTAAAACGGCTAATGAATAGTAAATAATTTGAATGTTGCTTATTAATCACATGTGATTGATATAATAAGTAGCATGATTCTACTTGTACCCCCGCATAAAGCATTTAAAAACATTTAAAACATTGATTAAGGTGTATGAACTCACCTGTAACAAGTGGATCGGAAGGAAGTGTCGGATAAGTGGTTGGTGTCAAGTGAAGACTTAGATACGCACAAAGATCCTAATAACATATAAGGATATATGTATATAAACAATTAGTCTTTAAACAACTAATAAACAAGTCAAGACACTCTAGGTCATGACAAACACTTTGCATAAGTGTTATAAGTATTAAGGAGTGCATCTAAGTGTTGTAGGGAAAGGCTAGTATGATTGGGGTTCAAGGAACACTCTTAAAATGAGTTTACTCCCTAAGGACCAACACCCCTTGAGTTTACGGTCGTAAACTCCTAACCTTTTGACCATTTTTTGGTTTGTAGTCTTCTAAGCTATTCCAAGCATTCCTGCTTCATGATTTAGCCTTAGGAAGTGTTGTGTGGCATCAAAACACTCCTAAATGGAGTTTACGGTCTAAGGACCATTACTCCATGAGTTTACTACCTTAAACTCTTGAGTTTACTACCTTAAACTTGTGAGTTTACTACCTCAAACTCCTAAGTTTGGTATTTGGTGGTTTTCATGTTCTTAGCTCAATCATCGCAATAGTCTAGGTTAGATTTAGACATAAGGAACAACCATGGGACTTTTATGGGACATTTAACCACTTTTTGGGGTGTTTACGGTTTTGGGAGATCCCCAAATCGTAAACGCATATAAATGGTTGTTTTCTTGGTCTTTTAGGTGATATACACATCCAGGATGGATCTATACGAGTCCTTACGGCATAATGAAGTATATAGACACTCTAAAGCACCCTAAGGCACTAAATTTGGTGTTTACTTTTTTCGGAGCCTCCCAAAACCGTGAACACCTTGTTCTTGGTGTTCTTGGGACTTTTCCTTGGTGTAAACATGTATAGCAAGCTTTAAATGACTCTTGGATAGAAGTACTTACTTCGTGGAAGCTTGAAATGAACTTAAAGTCCAAGAACACTAGTGTGTGTTCTTGGTGTTCTTGGTCTTTTGGAAAACTAGTCAAAATAGAAAAATGGATGGATCAAAGGATGTACAATCACTAGATTAAGTGATATACTAACTTGAAAGGGCTAGAAACACTTACTAGATTTAAGATCTTGAATAAATTCTAGGATGATACTTGAGAGGATTTTTATGATATTACTCTTTTGGTAATTGGGGAGTAAATATAAAATGACTAGTTTGGGGAGTAAATTCATGCTTAAGGCATGAGTTTACGGTTTTTTGTTTATTTTTCGTGTCACACCCCGAAAACCGAAGGCGGAAACATTTCCGGGGATGAATCCATGTTGAGTATCAAATCTAATGCACATAGTAAGCAAAGTAAACAACCGTTACATTACATATATAAAAGTTTACATTTGTTTCAAAAGTAAATTGTACAAGTGTGATACATAGTATATATGAACAAAAGTAAGACGTGTCTTCTACGCACTCCATCTTCGCCAAAAGAGATCATCGGGTACCTGTCTAATGCGAACCTGAGAATACAAGCGGTTTGAAAATCAACATAAAGCTGGTAACTTCATAAGATGTTTGTTTTCGGAAAAATGTACCAGTTTCCTATAGTTTTCTGAAAACGTTTGTTATCCAAAAAAATCCGATATTTTCTTATGTAAAACAGCTTAGTTATCATTTATTACTAATTCGATTACATGTTATATGTTACCCCAGGAAAATCCCATATTTTCCTAAATGCTAGACCGGTTGAATATCACAGAGTATAGTTTAATACATAAAACTATATACTGAAAATCATGGGATTACTATCCCGAACTAGATATAAGATAGTTTGATATACACGAATCTATAGATAGAAATAGTTTGAAAACCATGGGACTACCATCCCGTACTAGATACAAGATAGTTTGATATACATGAAAATATAGATAAATATAGATTGAAAACCATGGGACTACCATCCCGGACTAGATATATATTGAAAAGCATGGGACTATCCTCCTGTACTAGATATAGATTCCAAACCATGGGACTACCATCCCATACAAGATATAGATTGGAATCATGGGAATATCATCCCGTACTAGATATAAGTTGAAAACCATGGGATTACCATCTCGTACTAGATATAGACTCTAACCATGTGACTACCATCCCGCACTAGAGATGTAATATATATATACTGAAAACCATAGGAATACCATCCCGCACTAGATACAAAATCAATAGGCTGAAAACCATGGGACTATCATCGCGTACTACATAGAAAATAGATATGAAATCGAATCAAAACCAAAACCAAACCGTGAATAAACTTATATTAATACGTATTGTGAGTCGGGTAACCATACTGATACGACAACGAGACCTGCTTGACGCTTGTCAAACGTCGGACGATATCCAGAATTTGTCACCCCGGGTGTGCCAGCCTAACTGTAGCTAGCAGTTAAGGTGTGGGATTCTCAGTCACGAATAGATCTGTTCACAAATTCATTGCTCTCCCTCCAGGAGACTTTGGTTACACTTCCGGGGAGGATTTACAGATAACCCGAAGGGTAAGGACGAAACTCACAAGCTAGTACTAAATTATTCACGGAGTTCTCATACAATATCAAACATACTAAACGTTATGAAACATGATACAGTGAATACAGATATATACAATGAAATTATCTAGCAATACATTCTAAATGAAACAGAGATAAACTAAATTAGACATAGTTTATCTAATAACTTTACATATATCAGTATGTGTTTAAACAAGAACTAAAGAACCCCAAATTATTCCCATAATAATTTGATTAGTTTGATTGTTTCCTTAACATAAATTCATATTGTTGTAGTTGATAAATCATCCCTTATGCTTAGCATAATACATAAGGGGTAAAGATATTTATAAGTTTGCCAGATATTTATTGAAATACATCAATTTAAGGTTTTGAAAACATTTCTATTTTTGCTTGTATTCCCCCCTGAAAGCATTGAAAAACCATTGAAAAAGAGTAGGGGTATGAACTCACTGGACGCCGAATGGGTCGATTCGGATGCTAAACGTCTAATCGAGGCTTGAACGTGCGTGGTTCCTATGTAATATTAAATAATACACAAATATATCTATTTAGATTTTAAAACACTAATTAGATATGATAATACACTCCAATGAGCGAAAACACTTCAAATCAAGTGTTTGGAGTGACCCGGGTGACATCTACAGATGTGTGTGGATTTGATAACGAGTTTGGACTTCAAGAGTAAACTCCTTAGGGAGTTTACAGCCCTAAGACCATAACCATATGATTTCACGGCCGTGAACTCATGAATGTGAGGTTTTATGGTGCCAAATGGTAAGATAACACTTGAGAAATGTTGGGATGAATTTATCTAAAGCTTAAGAATGAATTAAGTCACCAATAACACCATCAAAGGGAGTTTAAGGCCCTAAACATGGAGTTTATGGCCGTAAGCTCCTATACCCCTCTTATATTGATGATTTGGTGGCTTTAGATCAATCACATGTGATCCAAACTAAATTTACAAGCCTGAGAATGAAGTTTAGGGCACCATTTGACATGTTTTTATGAGTTTACGGCCCTGGAACTATTTCTTGGGGTGTTATGGCTGTAAAATCTTAAATGAGAGGATTTCATCATGCTTAAGGTCTCCAAACGTATTTTGGTTGGTTCTAGGATTTATTCCAATGCTCATGGTGTGTTTACATGGCTTTTAAACACTTGTTTTTGAGTTTACTCTCCATGAATGAGGAGTTTACGGCCCAAGCATGTTCTTGGGCAGTAAACTCAAGTTTACTCCTCAAAATTCATGTTTAGGGTGTTCTAAGTCTAGAATGGTAAGCCATACAGTCGTATCTAAGTCCCAAGTTTGCTTTGGAGGGGTTTAAAGGCATAAAAACCCTCTTATTATGTGTTTACGTCCCAAGCATGCTCCTTGGCCGTAAACTCATGTTTGAGGTCCAAAATCAAAGTTTAAACACGAATTTGAAGGCCTAAGAGGTTGAACTACAAGTTAGGGGGAGTTACCTCAAAGATTTGGAGCCTTAAATCAATGATTTGGACCTTGAATCTTTGGTTGATGAGAGAGGTTAGAGAGATAGTAGGGAGAGAGAGCAAAAGCTTCAAATGGAAGCTTAAACCCATTTAAGTAGGTTCCAAGATTTGGACACGGTAGAATTCTACCCGATACCGACACTAAACGGGGCTTTTGGTCACACCCGATTAAGTTGAAGTAACCCGGCGGGGACGTTTCTAAAAATTTCTCAAATAAACATTTTGGGCCAATTTCATGAGTTCCTAAGGGGTTTGGACACTCATGAGATTAAAATAAACATATATCTTTAAATAACTTAGCCCAAAAACGAAATCGGAACGAATTGATAAGGGCGGATTTTTACGGGTAGAGCGGGTTTCGGCGATGGACAACTTCGGGTTGTCACATTATCCCCCCGTTAGAGGGAATTTCATCCCGAAATTCAAAGATTAAGATACAGATCATGAATTTGAATGAGATATGGATGGATTTGTTGCTTCGGATCTTCACGCTCCCAAGTGGAATCTGGTCTCCTCTTGACGTTGCAGCGAACACTCACTATCGGGACGCGTCTTTGTTTCATGCATTCACTCTCTCAATCCATGATCAAAATTTGTTCTCCCATGGAGGTTCAGACTTTCGTTGACTTCAGTCTCATCAAAGGAATTACTAGGGTTTCGTTGGGTAGGTGCTTCTAAGGATTCGAGACGTGGAAGACAAGATGGATGTTACTAAGTTCTGAAGGTAGCCAGAGTTCGAAGGTTACGGAATTGGTCCTAACGAGGATGGTAAAGGGTCTAGTGTGTCACGAGTGAAGTATTTCGCACTTCCCCAAAGCATATAATGCTTTTCTGGGATAAGGCCTTCAACAGGGCACACGCTCCAACAAGGACGCACATCTTCATGTACCAGAGTAGTTAAGGGTCTGATGGTTCTAGAAGAAATTTATGGGTAGGTCTGCGATAATAGTCGATGGGACCCAAGAATCAACAGGTTTCTATGGGTATCTCTGGTGCCGACTAATTCCCTATCGCCTTAGTTTTTTTAAAGGTTCACGGGTATGACTGCTTTGCTTAGCTACATGATCAGTGAAAATGGTTTGACCGAAGGGCACCACTACTACCTCGTAGTGATCATATCAAGCCCTGGTTGCTGTCTTGGACACATCGTCCTTACTGAGGTTTGGTTACGAGATAGTTGCAGGGATTAGGCCGGTGCGAGACTAGACTAGACGTTCGGAAAGAATTATCGGGAATCCTTCAGGAAAGACATTAGGGAAAGAGCTGCAGACTTCCCGTTTCTCGATGATCACATGGATGAGGAATACATGGGAAAACTTTTTAAGTTTTGATGCACAAAGATCATGAGAGTCGGGTCGAAAGAAGGTTAAGACGGATGGATTTCTCGAAACCAAGAATAACAGCATGAATGAGGCTCGGTCATTACATGCCAAAAATAGCATCAAAGCATTTCATGAAAAGTTTGCCATTAAATTGAATGGAATAGAATAATCGTCTGGATTGAGGATACAATCTATAGGTACGAAATTAGCGTTCTCTATCTCACTGGTTAGCCATCTTGACGGTTCACATTTTCGATTACTAACGAAGGTTTGAGCTTAGAAAGATGTTTGAATGGATAGATAACTGGTTTCTCTTTTAGTACTAGAATCGAAAAGAGTTGCAGGCGTAAGAGTTGTCAAAGAGGAGTATACCTGCGGCAACGGTGGGATCGGCTGTTGTCTCAAATTCTCCCATAGCTAGGACTCTCTCGGCGTTGCCGGTTGTTGCTGCCTTGGGACAGTTCCTATTGAAGTATCCAACTTCACCACAATTATAACAGGCCTGACCGATGCTCATCCCGGAAGATTGATTTGTTGACTTGGCTGGTTTTCTACAGGTTCGAGCAAGGTGGCCCTTCTTGCCACAGTTCTCGCAGATTCTTTCGCGACATGCACCAGGAGTATGGTGATGGTAGCTGCGCTTTGTGCACTAAGGAAGGGTACCAGTGTATCCACTGATAGGAGTTTGGGTTGTGGATCCGACAGCAGAAACAGCAACAGGGGCAGTAGCAGCATGGACTGCTATCGTTTTCTGTTTCTTAGAGGACACTTGCGTACTTTGGGCCTTCCGCTTGTTCCAGAATTTCTTTTTACTTCCACCTCCACTTGTGACTGGCTCATAAATGGTAGCCTCCTCATCGGGGCTGTCTTCATGATCGATCAGGGTTTGCGCAAGACATTTAGCGTTGTCATATGTGTCCGGCTTCGCAGCTAAGACGTTTCCTTTTGTTGGTTGGGTCAGCCCCCAGATGAACCTCTCAATCTTTTTACTCTCCGAGGTAACCATTCCCGGACAGAGTAATGTCGGGTCATCAAATCTTGAAGTATAAGCGACTATGTCGGAACCCTTCATCTTCAGGTTCCAGAGTTCGTGTTATAGCTTCTGCATTTCGCCTCGAGGGCAATACTCCGCGAGCAGAAGCTCCTTCATAACTTCCCAACCCATAGCATTTACTACAGGTAGAGTTAAGGATTTGACTCGGCCGTTCCACCAAGTCAGGGCTTTGTCAAGGAAGGTGCAGGCGGCAAATTTTACCTTGTTAGATTCCGAACAGGCACATATTTCAAAGATTGATTCGATTTTCTCGAACCATTGGGTGAGGGAAATGACACCTCCAGTGCCATCAAAGGATGTGGGTTTCGCATTCATGAAGTCTTTATAGGAACCCTATTTTCGGTGTCCCTGACTGCTTTCTTGGTTTTGGGTTTGAGTATTACCTCCCGAACCACCGGAACCACTGGTGTTCAATTGAGACATAGCAGCTGCCACCGCGGCGGTAACAGCTGCCTGAAATACCACGGGGTCAATTTCAGGAGGAGGTGGTGGCAGAGGGTTGTTGGTCTTTTAGCTGGGTCTCTTTCTCGGAGGCATCTTGATCTAAAAAGATCAGGAAAGAGAGGACCATAAGTCCTCCGAATTGATTTAAGAGATATGGAACAGGGGATGTCTCATCAAGACAGATATAACATTATATTAAGCGATAAAGTAAGAAAGAGTTATCAAAGCAGATAATTTATCGCTTGAGGAATAATCAAGGAACAACGCTTGAATGAGGATTTCTATAAAGGATTGACTCGAGAAATACTCCCATAGTATTTCATGATTCGCTGCAACGATGACTCGTTGTTTGGGGTATTGGGTAAGTTTTAGGTATGATGCGTACCACAGTCACTCCCAAGCACATGTTGGACGTGTCTCGAATGAATATAGTTGGCCAGACTATATTGATCCTAGACACGACTACATAACTGCCCAGGTTTAACCGCAGCGTACAACACCCATTTACTTATGTTTTGTTTACTTGTAGTCACGGATCTCGACGGTTCGGTATACTTGTATACTTTTGAAAATACTTATATTTTGAAGGATATTTTTAGTTCAGAGCACTTAGGCCCTTTAATGTTTATAGTCTTATACCATGTAAGGTTTGGTATACTCATTTCACTATAAACAAGGGCTCTGATACCAATCTGTCACACCCCGAAAACCGAAGGCGGAAACATTTCCGGGGTCGACTCCACGTTGAGTATCAAATCCAATGCACATAGTAAGCAAAGTAAACAACCGTTACATTATAGATATAAAAGTTTACATTTGTTTCAAAAGTAAATTGTACAAGTGTGATACATAGTATATATGAAAAAAAGTAAGACGTGTCTTCTACGCACTCCGTCTTCGCCAAAACAGATCATCGGGTACCTGTCTAATGCTGACCTGAGAATACAAGCGGTTTGAAAATCAGCATAAAGCTAATGAGTTCATAAGATGTTTGTTTTCAGAAAAATGTACTAGTTTCCTTTAGTTTTCTGAAAAGGTTTGTTATCTAAGAAAATCCCATATTTTCTTATGTAAAATATTTTAGTTATCATTTATTACCAATTCGATTACATGTTATATGTTACCCCAGGAAAATCCCATATTTTCCTAAATGCAAGACCGGTTGAAAATCACAGAGTATATTTTAATACATAAAACTATATATTTAAAATCATGGGATTACTATCCCGAACTAGATATAAGATAGTTTGATATACACGAATCTACAGATAGAAATAGTTTGAAAACCATGGGACTACCATCACGTACTAGATACAAGATAGTTTGATACACATGAAAATATGGATAAATATAGATTCAAAAAACCATGGGTCTACCATCCCGGACTAGATATATATTGAAAACCATGGGACTATCCTCCCGTACTAGATATACATTCAAAACCATGGGACTACCATCCTGTACAAGATATAGATTGAAATCATGGGAATATCATCCCGTACTAGATATAAGTTGAAAAACATGGGATTACCATCTCGTACTAGATATACACTCTAACCATGGGACTAGCATCCCGCACTAGAAATGTAATATATATATATATATATATATATATATATATATATATATATATATATATATACATATATATATATATATATATATGTATATATATATATATATGTATATATATATATATATAGATATATATATATATATATATACTGAAAACCATAGGAATAACATCCCGTACCAGATACAAAATCAATAGGCTGAAAACCATGGGACTATCATCCCGTACTAGATATAAAATCTTTAGATAGAAAATAGATATGAAATTGAATCAAAACCAAAACCAAACTGTGAATAAACTTATATTAATACGTATAGTGAGTCGGGTAACCATGCTGATACGACAACGAGACCTCCTTGACGCTTCTCAGACGTCGGACGATATCCAGTATTTGTCACCCCAAGCGTGCCCGCCTAACTGTAGCTAGCAGTTAAGGTGTGGGATTGTCAGTACCGAATAGATCTATTCACAAATTCCACGCTCTCCCTCCAGCAGACTTTGGTTACACTTCCGGGGAGGATTTACTGATAACCCGAAGGGTAATGACGAAACTCACAAGCTTGTACTAAATTATTCACGAAGTTCTCATACGATATCAAACATACTAAACGTTATGAAACAAGATACAGTGAATACAAATATATACAATGAAATTATCTAGCAATACATTCTAAATGAAACAGAGATAAACTGAATCAGACATAGTTTATCTAATAACTTTACATATATCAGTATGTGTTTAAACAAGAACTAAAGAACCCCAAATTATTCCCATAATAATTTGACTAGTTTGATTGTTTCCTTAACATAAATTCATATTGTTGTAGTTGATAAATTATCCCTTATGCTCAGCATAATACATAAGGGGTAAAGATATTTATAAGTTTGCCAGATATTTATTGAAATACATCAATTTAAGGTTTTGAAAAAATTTCTATTTTTGCTTGTATCCCCCCCCCTGAAAACATTGAAAAACCATTGAAAAAGAGTAGGGGTATGAACTCACCGGATGCAGAATGTGTCGATTAGGATGCTAAACGTCGAATCGAGGCTTGAATACGTGTGAGGTTCCTATGTAATATTAAATAATACACAAATATATCTATTTAGATTTTAAAACACTAATTAGATATGATAATACACTCCAATGAGCGAAAACACTTCAAATCAAGTGTTTGGAGTGACCTGGGTGACATCTACGGACGTATATGGCTTGGATAACGAGTTTGGACTTTAATAGTAAACTCCTTAGGGAGTTTATGGCCCTAATACCATAAACATATGAGTTCACGGCCGTGAACTCATGAATGTGAGGTTTTATGGTGCCAAATGGTAAGATAACACTTAAGAAATGTTGGGATGAATTTATCTAAAGCTTAAGAATGAATTAAGTCACCAATAACACCATCAAAGGGAGTTTATGGCCCTAAACATGGAGTTTACGGCCGTAAGCTCCTATACCCCTCTTATATTGATGATTTGGTGGCTTTAGATCAATCACATGTGATTCAAACTAATTTTACAAGCCTTAGAATGACGTTTAGGGCACCATTTGACATGTTTTTATGAGTTTACGGCCCTGGAACTATTTCTTGGGGAGTTATGGCCGTGAACTCTTAAATGAGAGGATTTCATCATGTTTAAGGTCTCCAAACTAATTTTAGTTGGTTCTAGGATTTATTCCAATGCTAATGGTGTGTTTACATGGCTTTTAAACACTTGTTTTTGAGTTTACTCTCCATGAATGAGGAGTTTACGGCCCAAGCATGTTCTTGGGCAGTAAACTCAAGTTTACTCCTCAAAATTCATGTTTAGGGTCTTCTAAGTCCAAAATGGTAAGCCATATAGTCGTATCTAAGTCCCAAATTTGGTTTGGATGGGTTTAAAGGCATAAAAACCCTCTTATTATGTGTTTACGGCCCAAGCATGCTCCTTGGTCTTAAGTCGTTAAGACCTTAACTCATATCACAGATCTGGACTCTATAGAGACTCTTACTCCATAAAGTCTGTGACTTTAAGCGTTTGCATGGTTGATCAAGTCACAAAAACCCAAAACTCTCACTCTATTATCTCAAAAGGCTCATATCTCATGCATGGGTTGATTCAAACATCCAAGTCTTGATTTTTATGACTCTACACCACTTAAGATACTCAAAGGAGCTAATAATAAACTCTGGAGCTTAATATCTCATCAAGTCTCCAACTTCGGGAAAGCTGATAATAAACCGTAAAATGATGCACAAAACAAAAGAGTGAGAAAGCTTTGAGCTTTATACCTCAACATGAAGCTTCAAACTCAGATAAGCTCAAATCCAAAGCCTAGAATCCCACTCTTTCTTCTTCAAGGCTCCTTCTTCACTCCAAAGAAACAAAATATCACTCAATAGCTCCTAAATGGACACAAAAGATCAATGGACGAGTATTTAGGGTTTGAGAAGGTGATTGTCTGAGGATGGTGGCCAGGAATGAGTCAATCTTATTATTTATATATGGACACCCCCCATTTATGGTTTTCATTCAGTGCCTAGTACGCCCAACGTATCCTCTGGTTGGAGGAGATTCGGGAGGCCTAGCAGGAGGGAATGAAAGAGGAACATCGGAAGAGAGAGCGTATTGTGGGTCAGGTTTCCTCCTTCGACATTGATAGCTGGGGATTGTTGACTCTTAACCATAGGGTGTGGGTACCATATCATGGAGGTGTGCGTCAGGTATTGATGGAGGAGGCACACAAATCCAAGTTCTGTATCCATCACTGGCCGACGAAGACGTACATAGATCTTTGTCTTGATTATTAGTGGCCCTATATGAAGAGGGACATAGCTTGGTTTGTGAAGAGGTGCCTGACCTGAAGGAAGGTCAAGGATGAGTACCAGAGACCTCACGGCAAGGTCCAGCCGTTGGATATCCCGCTGTGGAAATGGGAGGATATTACTATGGATTTTATCACATAGCTTCCCAGGACTGCACGACGGGTAGATTCAGTCTGGGTCATCGTTAATCAATTGACCAAGAGCGCCCATTTCATTTCGATTAAGGAGAGGATTTCGGCCGAGAAGTTGGTCGAAATCTATATTAGGGAGGTAGTGGCGCGACACGGGGTGCTAGTTTCAGTGATTTATGACAGGGATGTGCGGTCCACTTCCAGATTTTGGAAGAAGTTTCAGAACGAGCGGACCATCCAGTCTCTAGAGGATATGCTATGGGCGTGTGTTTTAGATTTTGGAGGTAGTTGGGATACTTACCTTCTGTTGGCGGAGTTCTCCTATAATAATAGCTATCATGCGAGTATCAACCGTTCTCCCTTCAAAATGTTGTATGGGAGGAAGTGTAGTACCCCGATATGCTGGGGTGAGGTTGGTCAGAGGGTTATGCGGAGTACCGAGGTGGTACTCAAGACGACGGAGAGGATCCAACAGGTTCGGAGCAGGTCTTAGACTACTAAGATTCGGCAGAAAATTTATGCCGACAAGCGTCTATCGAACCTGGAGTTCCAGGTCGGGGATATGGTGCTCCTGAAAGTGTCGCCTTGGAAGGGCAACATTTGATTCAGGAAGCGGGGCAAGCTGGGCCCCAGGTATATTGGACCCTTCAGTGTAGTAGCCTTGGTGGGCAACGTGGCATATAGGTTGGATCTGTTAGCCGAACTTAGACAGATACATAGCACTTTTGACGTCTCCCAGTTGCGGAAGTTTCTGGTGGACAATTTGGCAGTAGTGCCATTAGAGAATATTCAGGTGGATAACAAAACGAATTACATCGAGCGACCAGTGGCAATCCTTGACAGGAAATCGAAGGATCTGAGGAACAAGAGAGTGGAGATGGTTAAGGTGCAGTGGCGGCATGGCAAGGGCTCAGAATGGACTTGGCAACCGGAGGATGAGATGATGAAGCATTACCTCGAGCATTTTCAGGACCGAGCAACAGACTTTGAGGACGAAGTCTAAGATAAATGGGGGAGATTTGTAACAACTGATTCCTGGTATGCCTTTAATTCAAGTATTTATTATGTTTTCTCTGGGACTCGACGAGTTGTAGGCCCAACTCGTTGAGTGGAGTCGTGATCCGCAAGAAGTTTAACTAGTCTACTTGACGAGTCGAGGGACCGACTCGGCGAGTAGACACTGTTTGAGTAAAGCCCTAAATTGAGGGTTTTCACCCTATTTAAACACATTATAACCCCTCAACTCAGCCCCATCGTCCAGAGAAAACTCTAACTTAAAATCCTAGCCTTGTTTGAGTGTTCTAAGGTCATTTTGTGCATTTTGGTGGTTTGTGAAGCCTGAGTAGAGGAAAGGAGCTTGGGCATTCAAGTGGGAGCTTGGAGATCCATAAATTTTGTTCCATTTCCAGCTCATTTAAGGTAAAAAGCTCCTATCTTGATCTTCCATGTAAATAATCATCTTTAGGTCTTGGATCTTGGTATATTTAGGGCTTTCTAATCTATTTTCAAGTTATGAAGTTTAATATGAAGTTATGACTTCAGATCTGGGGCCATTAGGGGTCTTTATGGCATAAAGATGCCAACTTTGTTGCCATAAACACCCCATGCATCTTGTAGACCATCTTTTATGGCTTTTTGAGCTAAAGATCTCGTGCATGTGCACCAAGCTTAAGACTTTATGTGTAAACTGGACATTAGGAGGCTAGAACTATAGTTCTTAGGTGTTAAGACCCATTTAAACAGACTATATAGTAATGGTCAAGGATGGACTCGGCGAGTCATTCTTTGAACTTGGCGAGTCCGGTTGTAACGACCACCAAATCCCTTTTGTCGAAGGACCAGATGATAGTGTGGAAGGTTCCCAAGTTGTTTAAGCTCATAAGGGACCTGGGAATCATGGGACTCGACGAGTGTTAGAACACACTCGGCAAGTCCTAGGAAATCTCCCAATCTTTGAAGATGGACTCGACAAGTTGTTCTTAAAACTCGGCGAGTCATAGACTGGATGCATTCTTATGCTGAAGATGAACTCGACAAGTCAAGGAAGAACTCGCCGAGTCGATTGAAGATTGACTGAAGTATTGTTGAAGGTGAAATCATCGAGCTCTTTCTAGACTTGACGAGTGGGGATGAGTTTGTAGTATTTCTTGGAAGAAGGGACTCGACAAGTTGGCGAACCAACTCGGCAAATCTGGTTAACCAAAGAGTTAACTTGACCATGGTTTGACTTTGACTTTGATTTAGATTCAAGTTGACCCTTGTAGGGGTTGTGAGTACAAGTTGATAACTTCAAAGGGTTGTCGTGTAGAGACTGAGGAGTCGAGGAGAGCCGACTTTCACACCAAGGACAATGCAGACACTACACAACATCGAGGTGAGTTACCTTCCAATAGAAGTGGACCTAAGGCACCAAGGCCGACCCACTACTAGTTGATTACAGTTGATATGATTGTCTTTATGATAGTTTTTTGGTTTTCTATTACTTGATATGTTCTATGTGCCTGTATGCTATGTTTTATGTGATAATGTAGTTGGAGGGTAATAGTCCCCCAATCGGTTGTTAGGACCGAAGGGTAGGTCGGACACCCCAGATATGTCTGACAGCACGTTTATGATATGTTGTTATGTCATAGTAGTAGGGGGTGAAATAGTCCCCGTGACCGGGTGAGATAGACTGGAGGGTAGGCAGGCACCACAGAATGGCCTGACATGGGTAGTTAGCACCCCATAATGGCTTGACATGGGTAGTCAGCACCCCGAAATGGCTTGACATGGGTAGGTCGGGCACCCCAGAATTGCCTGGAAGCATGTATGATTGTATGGTATGTGGTATGATGGGGGAACTCACTAAGCTTTGTACTTACAATTTCAGTTTTGGTTTCAGGTACCTCTTCATCCAAGGGGAAGGAGCCAGCAGCGTAGCACCGCATCACACACATACATGATTTCTGCATTGAGTTTCTAGGATTATACTCGGATGAGTTCAAAACTCTTAGATCGTTTAGATCTTTCACAAGTATGATAAAAGAATTCTAACAGCTTAAGAATAAATTAAGAACGAACACAGAACATAATCAAATATGAGCTTATGATTCAAAACTGAGTCACGCCTAAGCAGAGCTCGATGAAGAACTTCCGCTATAGAGGCGAGCTAGGGTTTACAAAACATTGAATACGAAAACAATGAAAGCTCTACCTTCTAAGTCTGCATGCATGCAACGTATATACTAAACCCTAATGAAAAATAATGCACGGCTGGATAGGCCCAATACCGGCAACTAAACTAGGCAATGGACCAAGCCCATGACGCAATACACTAGACTCAACAATCTCCCCCCTTTGCGTCAAATGAGGTGAGAGATTATTTCTTCTGGGCAGGTCTCACAGTTTTTATAACTTTAAACAATTTAGGAATAATGGCGAGAAGAGTCTGTCGGAAAAGAATGTACCACCTCAGCATGTCGACGAACAAATTTTTATCAGCAGCAGTGTTCTGGTCGCACCTTTGTATGATTTCCAATATATGCTTGAGACAGGATGTCGAGAAAAGGTGTTTGTCAACACGAGCGAACATGCACTTTTGACCTTCGCCCCTGAGAAACATTACTGTGTGATACTTGGAATCAATCTTCCCCTTGATCATGGAATTAACATTGCCAGCTTTGCCCATCGGTTTGATCGTTGGTCGCTTGTGTATGGCAGATGCAATTTCCTGGTCCATCTTCGCTACCTCATGTATGTAGCAAACAAGCATACTCTTGACATGATCAATAATTGGCTGAAACTCCTGAGGATTTAACAAAAGTATATTGTTGAGGAGTATCCAGTCATGGGGGTTGAGGTTCGGTAGATCAGCAAAGGAAAAATGGTGAACAGAGCCTTCGGTTCCTCTAGTCACTCTGAACTTGACATTGATGAATTTCCCTGCTGAATAGGGCTTCATCACCTTGACGGTGGTTATCTTCTTCAAACTCCATGAATAGTATTGAGGTTGAGCAAACTCCAAGTAAAACTCTAACAGATCCCTATCTACCTTCGGGTCTGGAGATGGAATGGCAGCAGTGAAGTTGAAACAATGGAAGACAAATGCCTTTCTAGTGATTGACATATCGAACTGTGTATCCCTGGAGTTGTCAAGGTTGAATGGCATTATTGGTTCAGCCATAGAACAGCTGGCTCGTCAATTGCACACCTCTGAAATGATTCTTTAGTCCATTCAGGGAACATGGCCTTTTTCTTTTCAAGGAGCTCCGCCTCCTTTCGCTTCTGTTCTATCTCAGCTCGCTCCTTCATAGAAATTTCTTCAGTTTGTTTTTCTGAAGAATCAACCTTTGGGACAGGTTTCCTGGTACTTCAACGTAGACATCATCTTTATTGTCTGTATCATCTTCACCGATTTTCTTCTTTTTCTTATCCTTATTACTGACCGAAGCTTCATTACCCTTCGGTTCAGCAGCTGGCTTGGAGGTAGACGGAGGAGGTTGATTTTGTTGGATAAGGTGTCTAAGTCCATAACTATTTCGGGCTTGTACTTGACCCGACCCGGCATGGTCCATTTGGGTTGCATGGCACCATGCAATTGGATAGACTAAATGAGAGAAATAACACATGGAGATTATTAATATATTATTAGTTCTAATATATTAATAATATTATTTGATTAGTTGATCAAAGAATTAATTTGGAATTAATAAAGTGATCAAAGGATAACTAATTAAATATATGGGTTGATTATGTAAATCATCTATATCTTGTATAGTGGGCTAAGAGGCTCCATGGATTATCAAGTTGGGTTCTACCCATAGGATGCTCCATGGATGCTCCATGGGATTTACAAACCCATGGGTCATGGAAATGAAGAGTCATGACACATTAGGGTTTACATGGTGTAACCCTAGATGTGACAACACTATATAAGAAGCATATTCTCCACCAAAATCGGTTACACTAAGAAACTAGAGGGCTTGGCCGATTTTGAGAAGTGTGTGTTATCTCAAGAGTCTTTCCAAGAGCATTTGGTGTTGTGTGAAGCATTTGAGGCATCACACTTGGGGTGCTAGGCTCACAAGGTTTCAAGGAACACAAGCAACAACAAGGTAAGTTATTCTATCTATGATTCAAGTTAAAATTGTTCCCCATGTATGCTAGATAGGAATATAACCTTGGAATTCAACTTTGCATGATAATTAGACAAACATAGATCCAAGGTTATTAGGGTTGCATGTACACTTAAGAAGTGTTAGAATGCTCAAAACCCATCAGTGGTATCAGAGCCTAGGCTTGTTTGTTTGTTATTTGTGCTTAAAAGTTGAAGAAAGTCGAAAATCTTGCTGTCTGACTGATGGACTCGGCGAGTCCATGGGGAGGACTCGTCGAGTTCACTTGTATCTTTAACCTACTCGACGAGTAGGTTTATGCACTCGGCGAGTAGGGTCGACAGAGTGCAGAATTTCGACTTGAGTTGCTGGAAATGGATTAGAATCATTACCCTAAAATGTTTTGGTACTTGAAAACTTGTTTTAGAAGGTGTAATGTCTTTTCGAACTCATTTACAACAACTAGTTATCAAAATTACAAAGATTAAATGTGATTTTGATTCTTGAAAGTGTTCATATTCATATTCTTGTTTTTATGATGTTTAGATGATCATAGGAATTATTTGTAACCTATGTGGTAGATTAATTCATGATCATAATGTGTTTTAATGGAGTCCATAACTTGTCCTCAAGTTATGGAAAACCAAAAGTCTCTTGGATTAAAAACCATTAAAAGAACACAAGAGTTAGGAAAAATGAAAAGTCCTCATTTTATTACTCTATTAAACTCATAAGTTACAAGAAATGAAAAGTTTTGAAAGTTTACAAAACTTGCCCTCAAGTTTTGGAACAAGTAAAGTTAAGTTAAAACTTTAGTTCCAACCCCTAGAATTTTAAAAGTTAAAATTCAACCCTTATACTTATATTATTATGATTTAATAATTATATATATATATATATAAGAACAAAGTCTTCTTACCGCTAGTACGCCTCATTCACGAAGCCGGTCTATAAGGTGGGTATAAGGTTGTTGCCTATAAAATGGTGACTTAATGGGTGTCCACTCTCACCCACCGCTTGCTTGATCGGTGGAGGGTCGTTAGCCGAACGGGTAAGACAAGGACTTATTAATTCTCATTCAAAGTATGATGAATATTATAAAGTAACTAAATGTTTTATTAAATTCCCAATCTTAGTTACTTTAGGAAAAATGTGAATAAGGTGCTATTCCATGAAATTACACTTTACACTTTGATTAAGTCGTTGGTGGAGCGTGTGTGGTTAACCGGCACACTAACTTGGACTTAACAAGGTAGGTAAAGGGTGACTTAGGGTTTATTATAGTATCGATGGAGCGTGTGTGGTTAACCGGCACATCGATTGAGTGATAAACTTTAAGGGTACCAAGTGATTTGCATGGTTACTTCACACCTCGTTTTGTGATCCTTGGTATCCCAGTCACAAAACTTGGAGGGCACACTCGAGATTGAAACATGCCTTTGAAAAGTTCATTGAATCTCAAAGAATCTAGGAATTTCTAAGAACCATTCAAAAACCTAATACTAAAAATATTGCGGTTTTCGTGGTGGAAATTGGTGAATCGTCATTCACCTACCTTTCAAATATGATATAGCTTAGATTACAGCATACCTCTTCTAATTTATATTATATTGGGATTGGATCCTAGCCTTAATATTACATTTGGGTGTTTTATTAAGGACTCTCTTATATCTAAACTAATCTTGTTCTCTTTTCTTCAGATGTCTTTCAACAATGCTTCTGGCTCTAATCCTAATGGCTCCTTTACCCTTATGAACTTGTGTGGGAAAGTCACCTTTGATGGATCCAACTTCAATGAGTGGATCAGAAACATCAGTATGATTACCCGCTACGAGGACAAAGAATATGTTCTTGACAAGGAGCTTAAGGAGATTGATGAGTCCACTGCAACTCCTCAGGAGATCGCTGAATTTCGGGCCCATGAAAGGGATGCTACGAAAGTGGCTTGCATCATGATGGCCACGATGACAGCGGAACTCCAAAAGTCTTATGAGGATTTCTACCCTTATGAAATGCACCAAGATTTGATGGAAAGATACCATCAAAGTGCAAGACAAGAGAGGTATGAAATCATCTGCTCCATGATAACAACCATGATGAAGGACGGGGAATCTGTCACGAGTCACATGCAGAAAATGCAAAGGTATGTGGATCGTTTGCTGAAGCTTAATGTGAACTTCCCAGAGGATCTTGCAATAGATATTATTTTGCATTCCTTACCATCGTGCTATGATCAATTCTGCATGACATATCACATGAACAAAGAAGAAGTCACCCTCAGCAAACTTCAGGGACTTCTCAAGACCGCAGAATCAGGTCTGAAGGGGAAGTCGGTTGCTATCACTCTTACTCAAAACTCTACTCCGGTTTTGGCAATCGGGAAAAGTCGAAGGAGGAAGAGAAAGAGCTCTTCTAAGGGTACCAAGGCTCGGACCCTTGATGGCTCTTCTTCAAGTGGAACCAAGAAAGGTTTCATTACTCCTTCTTCTTACCCAAAAGAGGCTGAATGCTTCTATTGCCATGTAAAATCTCATTGGAAGCGGAACTGCCCAAAATACCAGCAAGATGTGAAGGATGGGAAAGGTAAACCCAACCATGCAGGTATTTACACTATCATTTCTAATAACTCACCCCATTCTAATTCTTGGGTCCTTGATACCGGGTGTGGTATTCATATTTGTTGTGACTTGTAGGGACTAAGAAGAAGTGAGGATGTGGAGCAAGGAAGGATAAACTTGATCATGGGGAATAGGAAAGCTATACCTGTTACCAAGATTGGAGTTTATACTTTATCGCTAAGTAGTGGGTTTAGTTTAGATTTGAATAAATGTTGTTACTCGCCAGGAATGGCAAGAAATATTATTTCCTTTCATGCTTTGTACAAACAAGGGTTTACCTTTTCATTTAATAATGAAGTTGGTTCTATTGATGCTTTCTTTAATAATGTTCTTTATTTTAAAGCATTACCTTGTGATGGTGTGTATGAAGCTGTATCTGTTGTAGATAACTTAGGAAATAATGTTTTGTGTATTGATTCTACTAATAATAACTTGGATAAAGCATCATTATGGCATTGTCGTCTTGGACATATAAGCAAGAAGCGCATAGGCCAACTCCAAAAGGATGGAGTCTTGGAGTCGTTTGACCTAAAGTCAGATGATAGTTGCGAATCATGCTTACTTGGAAAAATGACAAAGTCACCCTTCACAGGTTCGTGTGAGAGGGGTGAAGGTTTGATGGACCTTATACACACGGATGTGTGTGGACCATTCAAACATGCCACAAGGGATGCTAATCGTTATTATTTGACTTTTACTGATGATTATAGTAGATATGGATATGCCTACTTGATCAAGCATAAGTCAGAGACTTTCAAGAGGTTTAAGGAATTTAAACAGGAAGTCGAGAATCAATTGGGCAGGAGCATTAAGATGCTTCGATCCGATCGTGGTGGTGAGTATCTTAGTTCATAGTTCCTCGACTATCTAAGGGAATGTGGGATAGTCTCACAATTGACACCTCCCAGGACACCACAGTTGAATGGTGTGGCTGAGAGGCGTAATCGAACCTTGTTAGATATGGTTCGTTCCATGATGAGTCGAGCTACGCTACCAATCTCATTCTGGGGGTATGCCTTAGAGACTGCCGTCCATATTCTTAATCTAGTCCCTACAAAGAAAGTTGCCAAAGCTCCTCACGAGATGTGGACTGGTAAAGTACCTAAACTAGACCACATCAAGATTTGGGGTTGCGAGGCTTTCGTGAGACGCGAGACTCATGATAAGCTCGAACCTCGAAGTGAGAGGTGTATTTTCATCGGTTACCCACAGCAATCCTTTGGTTACCTCTTCTACAGACTTAGTGACAATGTGGTCTTTGTAGCAAGAAGAGGAGTCTTTCGAGAAAGAGAGTTTATAAGCCAAGGAGACAGTGGGAGGCAAATTGATCTTGAAGAAATTCAAGAATCAAGCGGTGAAGGAACTTCAAACTCTAGCCCTCAACTTGAGGAGGAAACTCCTGTTGAGCCAATTGACAAATCTGTACCTCTGAGACGTTCCACGAGAGTTAGGAGTGCACCTGAGCATTACTATGGATTCCATATTACTGCAGAAGGTGAGACACTTATTAGTGATGGGACACTAGTAAGTCAAGATGACCCTAACAACTACGAGGAAGCCATGGCAGGCCCCGAGTCTGCTAAATGGAAAGAGGCTATGGATAGCGAGATACAATCCATGTATGACAATCAAGTTTGGAACTTGGTTGAAAATGTACCAGGTCGTAAGACAGTAGGGTGCAAATGGGTCTTCAAGAAGAAGACCGACATGGATGGTAAAGTACACACTTATAAGGCTAGACTGGTTGCAAAGGGCTTCTCTTAAATTCCTGGAGTGGATTATGACGAGACCTTTTCTCCGGTAGCCAAGATTAAGTCTATTCGGGTTCTGTTAGCCATAGTTGCATTTCATGATTATGAAATATGGCAGATGGATGTCAAAACCGCTTTCCTTAATGGAAAGTTGGCTGAAGATGTTTACATGAGTCAGCCAGAGGGTTTTGTCAGCAACGAGTACCCTAATAGAGTGTGTAAGCTTGAGAAATCCATTTATGGATTGAAGCAAGCACCTCGCAGATGGAATCTTTGCTTTGATGAAAAGGTCAAGGAATTTGGCTTTTCTAGAAGTGAAGATGAATCTTGTGTGTATGTCAAGGCTAGTGGGAGTATAGTTAGCTTTTTGGTATTGTATGTGGATGACATACTACTCATAGGAAACGACATTCCAACCCTGCAGGAAGGAAAGTCCTGGCTTGGGAAGTGTTTCGCTATGAAGGACCTTGGTGAAGCTGCCTATATTTTAGGGATAAGGATCTTGAGAGATCGGAGTAAAAGACTAATTGGACTTAGTTAGAGTACCTACTTGGATAAGGTGCTGAAGAGATTCAGCATGCAGGATTCGAAGAAAGGAGAGTTACCCATCCAGAGTAACACCAGATTGAGTAAGACACAAATCCCTAGCACTGAGGCTGAGATAGCAGAAATGAGTCGAACACCTTATGCTTCGGCTGTAGGATCGATCATGTATGCTATGACGTGTACTCGACCAGATGTAGCTTTTGCCTTGAGGATGGTTAGCAGGTATCAGGCGAACCCTGGCAAGGCACACTGGACTGCGGTAAATAATATCCTCAAGTACCTACGGAGGACTAAGGACTGGGTTCTTACCCTCGGTGGGAGTGATGACTTGAGAGTTGTAGGGTATAGTGATGCTAGCTTCCAGACTGATAGGGATAATTTCCGCTCTTAGTCGGGCTGGGTCTTTACCCTAAACGGAGGAGCAATTTCTTGGAAGAGTTCCAAGCAAGAGACAGTGGCAGATTCTACTTGTGAATCAGAGTATATTGCAGCTAGCGAGGCAGCAAAAGAGGCGATATGGCTGAAGAACTTCATTGGAGACCTTGGAGTTGTACCAGCTATTAAAGAGCCAATGGAAATTTTCTGTGATAGTGAAAGTGTTGTTGCCTTAGCCAAGGAACCAAGGGATCACAGGAGATCCAGACACATCGACAGAAAATACCATTTCATTAGATATCAGATCGAAGAAGTACATCTCGTGGCAAAGAGGGTATCATCAGATGAGAATCCGGCAGATCCCCTCACAAAGGGACTGACTCGGGTTAAGCATCTTCAGCATGCTCGGAGCATAGGGCTGAAGGATGATATTAGATTTAGTAGTTAGATAACCCAGAAATTTGTAAAGTGTAATTGACATTAGATGATGAATAAAAGATGTTTTATTTATGAGTAAAGTGTTGCTATCTCTTGTTGATCGTTTACTATATTTCTTTTGCATGGTTTGACTTCCAGAATAATTTTGTTTGGTATAACATATTATTCAAACCTCCACAGTCGGTCATATGTTGGAAGTAGATATGAATCAAGACTGTCATGGTTGGTTGTAGAGGTCTTGGACAAGGCTACAACAATCATGAGTGCTCATAAGTTCTGAGCATTGGACTCAACCCACGCTCACTGGAATCACTTCATGGAATTCTGTCTCGAGTGATCGTGAGACGGTAATATCATATAAGTCTTCAAACCTAGAGATATGATTTGTTACTTACAAGTTGGTTATGCATTGACTGTACGAAACCGCATTGGTAACTCGATGTTATAAAATGTACTTTTGTGTGTAATTCAATGAGTGGTAGAACAAACATATGAGTCGAAGTTTATCTGTTCCTTCTTGGATTAGAAGCTGATATCTGGGCCCCTCGATGATTTTGTTTTGACCCATGTACCGGGCCCGGTCAGAACTAAGTTGATGTGTTCAATTAAGTTCTATGTCAAACAAATCGGAAATCGGGAAACAAATGCTGGACAATAAGCAAGACAATGTTCCATGTATTTGTCCGGCTGATATCTAGAACGGAGGATTATATGATCACTTATCTTAAATGGCGTACCATCATCTTCTCAGTTCCGAGAGACCTTGAAAGAGCTACGATTGCCGGTCGGTTCCTGAAGTACTAGAGATATAGTTATTAGACTTATCCAAGTGGGAGACTGTTGGATAAGGTGTCTAAGTCCATAACTATTTCGGGCTTGTACTTGACCCGACCCGGCATGGTCCATTTGGGTTGCATGGCACCATGCAATTGGATAGACTAAATGAGAGAAATAACACTTGGAGATTATTAATATATTATAAGTTCTGATATATTAATAATATTATTTGATTAGTTGATCAAAGAATTAATTTGGAATTAATTAAGTGATCAAAGGATAACTAATTAAATATATGGGTTGATTATGTAAATCATCCATATCTTGTATAGTGGGCTAAGAGGCTCCATGGATTATCAAGTTGGGTTCTACCCATAGGATGCTCCATGGATGCTCCATGGGAGTTACAAACCCATGGGTCATGGAAATGAAGAGTCATGACACATTAGGGTTTACATGGTGTAACCCTAGATGTGACAACACTATATAAGAAGCATATTCTCCACCAAAATCGGTTACACTAAGAAACTAGAGGGCTTGGCCGATTTTGAGAAGTGTGTGTTATCTCAAGAGTCTTTCCAAGAGCATTTGGTGTTGTGTGAAGCATTTGAGGCATCACACTTGGGGTGCTAGGCTCACAAGGTTTCAAGGAACACAAGCAACAACAAGGTAAGTTATTCTATCTATGATTAAAGTTAAAATTGTTCCCCATGTATGCTAGATAGGAATATAACCTTGGAATTCAACTTTGCATGATAATTAGACAAACATAGATCCAAGGTTATTAGGGTTGCATGTACACTTAGGAAGTGTTAGAATGCTCAAAACCCATCAGATTTGTCTCTTGCTTTTCTTGCTTCAAGTCTTTCTCACCCCCTTGTTGCGGTCGGACACCAGTCACCGGAACACCCTTGATACGGATAAGGACGTCTAGTGTCGGTTGAAGCTTGTCTGCCAAAAGCCTTCGGATGGTGATAGTGACCAAGGGATCATGACCTTCAATAAGATGAAGAAGGATGGAGTGAACGTCTGCAGTAGAACTCCTTATAACCTCCCTTTCTGACTTGAGGTCATCAATCTCAGCATGAGCAGTTCGCAGCTTGTGAGTTTGCAATTTAAGCTGATTTGTGCATCTGGCAAGCTCATCCATAACACCATTTTCCATAGCTAAGTCCGCTTGTAGTTGAGATAAGCGTTCGTTGACATTAGCATGGAATGCTTCATTCGCCTGTTCAATAGCAAGGCGTGCTGCTTCAACCTTCGAGCACTCATAATGAAGAGTCTGTTGAAGAGATTCTACAGAAGAAGTAACTGTAGCAACATTCTTGGCAGCAGCAGCCTGCAAAGAGTGTTAGAATATGTGAGCCTGGGAAACTAGTTTTATCGACTTTTTCGGTCGCATCCTTGCACACTTTTGTAGAGGCATCAACAGCACGAGAGGCCTGTTGACACTGAGAAGTGGAGGCTTCAATAGCCTTGGCTGCAGTATTTAAGGAGGCTGAATGTTCAACAACAACTGAGGAGAACAGGGCCTTCAATGCAGCATCTGAATAAGCCCCAGGGGAAGAGGAGGAAAGCAGTTGATCTAGCTTGTCGTTTACTGCTTTGAGATGACGTTTGGTGATATGCTCATCGTCATCATTCTCACTCTGGACTCGATAAGGACTGAAGTATGTGGAGTCGAACTCCAAGTCCTCACCGCCTAAAATCGGGGTTGTTTCTGTAGAAGGTGTGGGAGATAAGGGTTTGGAAGAAGTTGGAGGTTTGGTTGTTGGTGGAGGTTCGATTGTAAAGGTAGGTTCGGTTACAGGTGGTTTGGGAATAGTGAAGGTAGGTTTTGTAGTGATGGTAGAGGTTGTATATGTGAAAATGGGAGTGGGAATAGGTATTGAAGTGAAGGGTTGAGAGGTGGTTGTTTGAGAGATAGGAGGGTTAGAAGCAGGAATTGTAACAGGTTGAGGTGAAGGAGGCAAAGAGCGAACCGAAATTTCTGGAGTAGGGGAGCGAGGTAGAGTGTCCCCTCGGCCCGAAGCCTTTTCATCAGAACTTTTGGTCTCAAAGTCTGAAGATGGAGTGTTCTTCTGCCTAGGAGGAACATATTCTGAATCCAAATCGCTTGAGGATTGAAGAATAAGTTTCCTAGCAGGCTTCTTCTGCTTTTTGGGTTGAGGTTAAGAAGGAGCAGCTTTATCAGATTTCCTCTTCTTGGGGGTCTGCCCCTTGGATGGTTTTGTTACAAGTCCTTCCTTCTGTGATTCAGGTTTCTTGCTCCTTTTGGCTGGTTTATCAGCTTCGTCAATGGAACGAAGCATTGTAGGAGTAAGCTCACGTGGACCAACGGACTTATGTTTTCTGTACTGCTGAAAAAGATTGCTTGAGGCTGAGATAGAACCAAGCATTGTTTTAGGAATATAGCCAATGTACGAGATTTTGGTAGGATCAGTGACAATGATCTTCGTCGTATGAAAGGTGGCGATGGAGGAAAGCAAGTAATCCGCCATAATAGGGAAACCGATTGCGATCCATTGCCCACTTGGTGATAATGGTCTAGAAACGCCCACATGAAATTTCTGAGTGCTTTGACGAAGAGAGTAGACTTTGAACCAGCTACTGCCAAATTTCTGAGTGCTTTGACGAAGAGATGCGTCATCTAGAATCATACTTAGAGAAACAGAAAAACGTTAGAAATATGGAAAATAGTAAAAAAACAGAAAATATTTTTGGGTTTTTGTGAAAATTGACCAATTGAACGAAAAAAATATTTTTGGGATTTTAGAAATGGAAAGGAAGTAATAATAAAAAAAATATACAAAAGAATACATTTAAAACGCCTTAAAAAAATAAGGAAGTTCAGAAGGACCGAACCCGAAATAGACCGAATGCTTGGTTCATTTTGGTTCATGGACCAACTTCACCCGAAATAGACTGAACCCGAAATGGGCCAAACCCGAAATAGACCGAACGCTCGGTTCATTTCGGTTCATATAGGTTCGCTCTATTTCGCTTGTTACCTTTATGGGAGCGAAGGCGATTTCGGTACTGACTCGGCTTACATCATTCCTAGGCCTTGTAAGATCTTATTGAAGCTTGCTTCAGGTAAAGCCTTTGTGAATATGTCTGCCAGTTGATCAGTCGTTCTTACGAAGTGAATTTCGACGCTGCCATCTTCGACGTGATCCTTGATGAAATGATACCTCAGTGCGATATGCTTAGTCTTTGAGTGTTGCACTGGGTTGTGGAAAATTCTGATTGCACTTTCAGAGTCACAGTATAAGAGGATTTTCTTCATGTTTAAGCCATAATCCCGGAGTTAACTCTGTATCCATACGACTTGAGATGTACAAGATGCTGCAACAATGTATTTTGCATCTGCAGTGGATAACGACATGCAAGTTTGTTTCTTGGATTGCCAACTGACTAATTTTCCATCCAGAAATTGACATCCTCCTGTGGTGCTTTTACGATCTAATCCACGGCCACCTAGATCAGCATCCGAAATGGCTTGTACGAAAAATCTGGAATTGGCTGGATACCATAGACCGAGAGAGGAGGTTCGCTTCAGATAGCAAAAGTTGTTCTTCACTACTTGAAGATGAGGTTCTCGAGGATTCGCTTGAAATCGAGCACAATAACATACAGAGAACATGATATCAGGTCTACTGGCTGTAAGATACATCAAAACCCGATCATATGTCGATAAAGCGTTGTATCAGCTGCTGGTTTCTCCAATAATGGTGTGAGTTTCGTTCCAAAAGCCATCGACACTTTTACTTTAGAGTCTCCCGTCATTCCAAAATTGGTGAGAAAAGTCTTGGTATATGCTTCCTGATTAATAAAAATGCCTTCGGGTCCCCGTCTAATGTTCAATCCAAGAAAGAAATTAATTGGACCCATTGAGCTCATCTCAAACTTAGTTTCCATCAACTTTCTCAATTCAGCTGTTAAGCTAGGATTCGTGGAGCCAAAGATGATGTCATCAACATAAATTTGGACTATCATAAGGTGGTTACCTTCTCGCTTACGAAAGAAGGTTGGGTCAACCGAACCTTGTTTGAATTTAGACAATTTTAAGAAACGAGTAAGAGTTTCATACCATGCTCTGGGAGCTTGTTTTAGACCATATACAGCTTTGTCGAGGATATAGCAATGATCAGGATACTTTTCGTTTACAAATCCCGGTGGTTGCTCAACATACACGGTTTCTTCATGTTCACCGTTGAGGAAGACACATTTGACGTCCATTTGATAGACTTCAAAATTCTTGTGAGCAGCGTACGCTAGAAAGATCCGAACAGATTCCAATCTAGCCACTGGAGCGAAGGTTTCTTCATAATCTATTCCCTCTTCCTGACAATATCCTTTGACCACCAGCCTTGCTTTATTACGAATGACATTTCCTTCTTCGTCCATCTTGTTTCTGAATACCCATTTGAGACCGACAACCGAAGCATCCTTTGATGTTGGAATAAGAAGCCATACCTAGTTTCTTTCAAACTCATTTAGCTCATCCTGCATGGCTTGAACCCAGTCTGAATGATCAAGAGAAGAATTAACTGTCTTTAGCTCTATTTTGGACACAAATGAATTGAACATACATAACTCGACTTTTGAAAATAGTGCAGCCTGTTTCGCTTTGATTTGAGATCGTGTCAACACCTTTTCAGAGGATTCCCAATAATTTGAGTCTGGGGATGATCTTTGGTCCATTTCACAAGTGGAGGATATTTTGAATCATAGATGGGATCCAATTCAGCATTGATTTCTTCTTCGAGTTCAGACAAGATGTCATTTTCACTAACTGTTTTCTCCCCCTTGAAGAATGATTCCTGTTCAAGACCAGCATTTGTACCTCCTTCATTTGTTGGAGTTGCAGTGGAGGTGGATGTATTTGTTGATGAGTCCTCCCCTGGAAAGAAAAACCTTGATCACAATGAGGAGAAGAACTCTCTCCCTCGACAGTAGGATGATCATCAGAAGGTTGGCTTCCAGCTGTATCTTCGGTTCCTTTGGATTGTTCATCAGCCCTTTTCCTAGAAGCATCGTCTATAACTTGTTTCATATTGTCAAGTTTGTTGTCATAAGCAGTTGACTCTGAGTCGATCACTTTCTGAGGCTCATCAAACAAGAGCATGAATTGGTAAAAAATATTTGAGATTGAGACAGTAACCTGACCGTTCTTTGGAAATATGTCTTGTGATGCATCTTCGGTTGCCCTTAACTTCTTAACATAACTATCATCAAAAGTTACATAGTATGTTTCTTCAATTTTCTTCGAGCGTTTATTGAGAACTCTATATGCCTTGGAGTTCAGGGAGTAGCCTATGAAAATTCCTTCATCCGCCTTAGCATCGAACTTGTTGCGATTCTCTTCGGAGTTGAAAATGAAGCACCTAGAACCGTTTATTCAAGTAAGATCGATTCTGAGTATAGCATGGAGCCGCAATTGCATCAGCCTAGAAGTATAATGGCAAGGATACAAATCATAACATGGTGCGGGCAGCTTCACACAAGGATCGATTTCTCCTTTCAACAATGTCGTTTTGTTGTGGAGTATAGGGGGCTGAGAAATTGTGAGTTTTCCCCTTTTCAGCAAGAAAACTTTCAAAATATTTGTTTTTGAATTCTAGGCCATTATTGCTCCTTATATTACGAACAATCTTTCTGAGTTGCGTCTCTATCTGTTTAATGAAGAGCTTGAGCTTTGTTACAGCTTCAGACTTTTGCTTGAGAAAGAAGGTCCATGTGAACCTTGAGAAATCATCTACTATAACCGGAATATATTTGTTTCCTCCAATGCTTTCGATGGACGATGGACCACATAAATCAATATGCAATAACTCCAATGGTTCATTTACCTTAGTGTTGATTATTGAAGGATGGCTCTACCGACTCTGCTTTCCCATTTCACATGCTGTACAGAGATGTTCTTTATCAAATTTCAAAACTGGAAGTCCTCTAACATGATCACCTAAGACTAATTTGTTGATGTCCTTGATGTTCAGATGAGAGAGCCTCTTGTGCCATAACCAACTTTCATCAGAGTAAGCCTTTGTGAGTAAACAGATTGCTGGTTTACCTCTTATCAGATTAAGGTTCAGTGGATACATTTCTCCTTTTCGCTTGGATCTTAAAAGAACGTTTCTTGACTTCTTCTCGGCAATTTCTGAGCCTTCGTCGTCGAAAGATACTTTCAACCCGGTACCAACCACCAGCTGTGATACACTTATGAGATTGTGTTGGAGCCCTACAACGTATGCTACCTTCCTTATGGAGAATTCGCCATTAGTGATCATTTCATATCCTTTAATAGTTCCAAACGAGTTGTTGCTATACTTTACAATGCCACCATCTTTTAGAGAGTGAAACTCCGTTAGTTCCTCCTTCCTTCCTGCCATGTGACGCGAGCAGCCACTGTCAATGTACCATTCTTCGTCAAACTGCTTGTCACGTATAACCTGCAAAAAATTAAGCAGATTTAGGAACCCAAAGTTTCTTGGGTCCTTGTGAGCCTTTTACAGGAAAATATATAGTAAGAGAAATATCAACCATATATGTGCGTTTAATTAAAGTGGTTTCATCCTTTCTTTTAATGGTGAAAAATTTAATTTTTGTTGACTTAGGAGAACTAGGGCTTTTGACAGAAGGACTAGAATTTAGAGATTTGGAATTAGGAGATACGTTAGGTTCTTGATTTTTGAGATCAGACTTGTAGGCTTGAGGACCGAAACTTTTCTTTCGGTTAGAGTTGGATGAGGGACCGAAACTTCCCTTTCGGCTGTTTAGGGATGAGGGACCAAAATTTCCCTTTCGGTTGTTTAAGGATGAGGGACCGAAACTTCCCTTTCGGTTGTTTAAGGATGAGGGACCGAAACTCTCCTTTCGGTTGTAGTTGGAAGATGAACCGAAACCACCCTTTTGGTTGTTGATGGGTGATGGACCGAAACCGCTCTTTCAGTTGTATTCACTTGAGGAACCGAAACTACCCTTTCGGTTCCAATCTTTTGAATGACTGAAACCACTCTTTTGGTTCCTATCGTAACTGTGCTTCTGGTTCCTTGAGTTTTCCTCCAATTTAGACTTTCTTTCAATCCATACAAAATCAGGATTTTGAGAGTTCCAAAATCGTTTTCTTTCGGAGAGATTCTTCTTGTATCTTACGTTCCGTTGATGCTTTCGATCGGCGACTTGTTTGGGATTTCTATGAATGTTGGCCTTTCTTTTAGAAGCATGAGCACAACATTCACTCTTTTTTTAAAGAAGTTTCACTCGTAGTTTGCATCGGTTCATCCACATATGGTTTAGTTCCACTTGTGCTCGGCACATCGTACTTTGTAGGCTCATTTAGTGGTTCAGGTATGTATCTACCTTTCACTCTCCATGAGGTTTTCTGAGAGAGACCCTTCGTTTCATATACGTTGTCGATTGGGGCTGACCAAAAGTACTCATCACATCCACCAGCATTGTCTTCTTCTACCATCGATGTTAACTCTGCAGTTTGTTGTGGAGTGACCCCCGACACAGTGTAAACTTGATTTGGGGTAGTTTGAACCTTTTGCTACACAACAACTTTAGCTTTGAGAGTTTTGGACTTGTCAGTAGTGGAGCGAGCAAACTCAACAGATTTTTCAGAAATGAGGTTCTTATTGGACTTTGGTTCATTCTTGGCTAATTCGGAACAGTCTACCAAATCTTCTACAAAAATTTGACTGATATCATTATCCTCATTAAGTTCAGATGTATTTTCAACATCAATTTTGTTACCTGAACTTAAGTTGACATTCAATGAGTCAAATTTTTGTATAGTTTCCGTTCTCAGTTTCAACCTATCATTTTCATCTAGTAGATTTTTTAGCATGTCCTTGTGGTCCTTGGACTTTATGTAGGATTCAATTTTGTCCAGACCTATCTTATATGCTCGGGACACTTCATTAGAGGACACGACACTTTCACAGTTGTATGCTTCTGCATCGATTTCATCCTCCTTTAATTCAAGGAAAGGTAAAATCATACGATGACTTTTCTTCCCTATTTCACAATCAAGATGCAACCGAGTAATGTTAAAATAAAGCCTCTTAGCAATTAAACAAAAAACGTTTCTCTGTTTGAGAAGTTTAAGATTATCTCTTTGCAAATAAATAGAATCATCTTTTGATCTAATTAATTCTTTTTCCTTTTGCTCGATCCACATTCTTCGTTCCTCACTCTTTGATGAAATCGTACTGATTTGATCAGTTAGGTTAGAATTCGTGACACGATTTTGGGTGAGACTGCTACTTATGCTAGAGAATTTTGACTTCAAATTATTTAATTCTTTTTCATAATTATTAGCTGGTATTTTTAGAGAGGCAAGAATATCTTGTACCTTTTTGATCAACTCATCGCATTCATTGATCTGAGCACTGACAGGCTTGCTAGCGAAACATCTGTCCTCTCGCTCTCTTTCTTCTTCAACTCCCCATCAGTTGTGTATCCTCTCATTTGGGACACACCCTCGGTCACTGCAAAGAATCTTCCCATTGACTGCTCTGCTTTTGCCATCATAGCCTTTCCGTAAGTAGGCTTCCTAACTTCATCATCCTCCGAATCTGTGGACCAAACTTCCAGACTTCCAAACTCATCACTGTTGGTTGAACCCTGCACAATTAAAGCATTCATAGTAGAGTTATTAATAGCATGCTTTCTTTTCTTTATCTCCTCCAATCTTCTCAGGAGGATCGCTTCCTCGTCATCTTCGCCTGTGTTCTCTTCTTTCTTTTCTCAACATGCAGTCTTTGGCAAAATGATTTTTGCCTCCACAGTAATGACAGTGAAATCCTAAGTCGCCTCCAATTTTAGTCTCCTTCTTTGACTCTTCAGATTTTGATCCCATCTTCGGTTCCTCCTTGACTCGTTCGACGCTATAACTACCCTGCCAATTTCGGTTCTTGTTGGCTGGGAATTTCTTCTTGATGAATTTTCTTGGGTTCGACACCATCACTGCATATTCTTCGCCGGTTAGATCAAATTCAGCAAGATCTAATTCCTCTTCTTCTTCGATCGAACTCTTTCCTTTAGAGACAAGAGCTAGAGAACCAAGACCCGAAACAACATTCGTTTCCTTCAATAAGGCATTCTCATGGGATTTTAAAATACCCACAAGTTTTGCCAAAGAGTATGACTTGAACTGTTCATGAGCTTTGACAGTTGACACAACGGCCATCCATTTAGAGCTGAGACCATTCATGAAAGTGTCCTTTTGTTCAATCACCTTTCTTTCAATCCCATGCTTTATCATATTGCTCAAAAGATGATTGAAACGATCAAAAGTTTGGACAAGCTTTTCTTCAGGCTTTTGCTTAAAATCACCAAACTCTGATAACAGGAGCGTTTGAATAGAATGTTCCAGATCTTCATATGTGGAATATAATTCCTTCAATCTATCCCAGATCTCCTTAGCTATAGCACAAGAACTTACCAGATGAAACGTATCCGATTGCAGCGCAAACCTTATCATCCTTAGAGCTTTGATGTTGCACTGGAACTTCTCTTTTTCATCCTGAGGAATGTATTTGACGTCATTAACAAGCTGATTGTATTCCTTCTGCGTTTTAACAATCTTTGACGTGCTTGAATGCGCGAATGGGCCTGAGGTGATTGCTTCCCAAATTAAATACCCATTGTCCTCCGATCCAATCACGTAGTCTTCAAAGTGATGCGTCCAGACTTCATAGTCTTGCGTATACAAGATCAGTATTCTTGTTGTAGACCCTATGCTGTTGAAGATATTGATCGGATTGGTTTGAGAATCGTCCATAGACATCGTGAATACTTTTGATCGAAAACCTGTAAAAGATCAGACTTGTAATTTTTCGATTAGGGTTGGATTAACAATTAATGAGATACGTCAATAAAGAGTGACGAATCAATAAATATCAATCAATGCGGAATTAAAAACCCTACGAACTTCTTCGACAGAAGAGGTGTGTATAGATTACACAGTCTCCTGCTCTGATACCAATTGATGAGTTCAAAACTCTTAGATCGTTTAGATCTTTCACAAGTATGATAAAATAATTCTAACAGTTTAAGAATAAATTAAGAACGAACACAGAACAGAATCAAATATGAGCTTATGATTCAAAAATGAGTCACGCCTCAGCAGATCTCGATGAAGAATTTCCACTGTAGAGGCGATCTAGGGTTTACAAAACAGTGAATACGAAAACAATGAAAGCTCTACCTTTTAAGTCTGCATGCATGCAGCTTATATACTATACCCTAATGCAAAATAATGCACGGCTGGACAGGCCCAATACCGGCAACTAAACTAAGCAATGGACCGAGCCCATGACGCAATCGACTAGACTCAACATACTCAAATTCTTATTACTATTGATATCATGGCTTTGAGACACATTGTTACAATTTTATAAATTGATATGACATTGGCAATGCTTTTGGTGAACTATATTATAAGTTACTTATTTAAAAATGAAATTTTTGGCCGTGAAAATTGGGATGTTACACATAAGCCCCAGTTCCTCTCAAATGTTCCTTCCGACACTGAACACCAGGTCAAATCCCGAACCAACAGTTGGACCTCCAAGGGCTACTCATTGCCCATCCAACAGTCAACTATATAATTCCTTCTCGCAATAGCTATCTTAGCCCATCATGTGACCCACGAAGTCACGAAGTTCGCCTTACCTCAAGCAAACTCTACAATCCCCTTCAGAAGTTGCCTCACCTCTGACTCCTGTCGTCTACTACTCGCTAGTTCCAAGCATCTCATGGTCCTTCCGAAACCAACGAACTGACCCACTCAATTCTAAAACACCAGACAGAAACACATCCCTCTCAGAATGAGATCAAACCAAGATCTCAACCCGCTCGTCCTCCACATAGATAGAGCCAAACTCACCCATCAGAGTCTGGTCCGATACATAATTGGACCCCTCGTTCCAATCTAGCGCTCAACTCATGACCCATGTTCCACGATTATACGTATGCATTACACCTGGATCCGTCCAATGCACGACAGTCTCTTTCTAACTCAAAACACAATGGGTTACGACCACTTCCGAGAACCCAGTCTCGCCCTTGGTCCGGCTCCCAGGGCCTCACATACTCCTCTATTAAGGCTCCCACAGCTATACAACACTCTCTCACAGACTAACAATTGTTACGGCTCCCCATAGTCCTTTGACACTCTCTCATTGCCTCGTGAATGCTATGGCTCCCTATAGTCTTACGATACTCTATCTTTAACTCATGTAGTTTATGGGTTCCCATAATCATACGATACTCTCTCTCTGACTCATGTGTGTTACGGCTCCCCGTAATCATCCGATACTCTCTCTCTGACTCATGTATGGTACGGCTCCCCGTAATCATATGATACTCTCTCTGACTCATGTATATTATGGGTCACCGTAATCATATGATACTCTCTTTTACTCTTCATTGGCTCTCTCCACGGTCTTCCCTGTCATTCCTAAGTGATTACCCCCACTCGGATTTGTTCACTCTCTTATCACCCTACATTGTCATCCTCAAGTCGTCACCCCACTAAGTCCACTAGCTCATGCTCTGTGGTCCAACCATAGATAGGTAAACACACCCACCCAGATTAAGCATCTCTTCTTTTGACGACAATTGCCGCAAAAAGACACTTTCTCCTGCTACAATTCACATTTGGATAGTCCCGTCCTATGACAATTAGGTGAAGGGTTCCAACTAGAACAATAGTCACTCGGTACACCACTTGTCACCTCACACCTCAAGTCTCAAAATAATCCCAAAAGCTTAGGGTGTCATACTCAGATACCCATGTAAACCATCATAGAACCTCACGATGTCTACTCTCATCCAGGGATCTTCCACTCACGACATCATACTCGGTTACTGCAATACAACCTCTCAGAATCTCACCAAGTCTTGCCTCGACCACTGATCTTCAACTTGAAATATGCAGGAATCATCAATGGCCAAGAACACATTGACGACAATCCGAAATCCCTTATCCTAATACTTAAAATCCATGTGAGAATACTCATACTGACTCTGAAGTTGATTGCCAAACAACTATTGACCTTCCTAGAGTGCATATAATAACCCATACATCAAACTAGAAATTCCCAGCAATCGAAACAGGACCTCAACGAGCCAACCGCCTTGAATCTCAACAACTGCAACTTGAAGAGTACTTAACCACAATAAGGTCCTTAGTCAACAGCTACTTACTGTGGTTGCACTATCTCACTCTACACCTTTTCTCATCCAGCAATGACCCAAGTCTCATATTTCCGTACTACAGATCTCCATAATCAGTTCTCTAACTGCACCTGAACAAATCTCTAATCCTCTTAATAAAATACTTAGTTCTCTCCCACTCAACGTTCGAACCATCACCAATTGGCATACTAATAGTCTACTCCACAGACTGTTTCACTAGGTACATCACACTTGACTCTTGGAACGTACCACATAATCACTCAATGATCTTCCCGATGGAAACCAAGCAACTCCAAATATCACATAACTCAGAAAAAAAATCTCAGAATCCTCCCAATGTGACTGAATCTAGTCATCTCGAAGCCTCAGAACGACACCACGCCAGATACCCCAATTGTTCCAAATTATTCCTGTCTCACAATCTGGAAATAATGCACTATCACGCACCCCGTCTCTGATTCCTCGACCTGCCTCTTATCGTGGGAATCATCATAAAAGCAAGAGACCTCACTCTCACAATCGATACTCCATGCAAGCAACGAGGGCCACTGCCCCGGTATACTCCTCTTAATAAAATGGAACAGCTGCTAAAAGGCATGCCTTACTCATTAAGGCACCTTCCTTTGTCTCTTCCATCTCAATCCCCACTAATGACACCTTCATGGTATAAGAAATACCTCACATCAGACGTACTGCCCAAATACTCTAGTGAAAATGTAAGCGCCATATGCTACCCCACAGGGTTTACCTCCAACTCTTAACCAGAAGCTCGCTATCTCTTTTGCTTCTCCCACGAAACGTGGACATCACAACTCTTGTCACAGAAGGTGACGTCTCATCTATCGGGTAGTTGCTTAACTCAAACCGCGAACCTTCATAAGCATCATCTCTACTCATCCCTGAGTCTTGCGAGTCTAACTGACATCTCACCCATAAAGACTCTGGAAAAGTAACTCGATTTCCCTCTCAAGGTATGATCTATCGAAACTCGTTCAACATGGACCTCTGGCCCCACACTCCATCACATTTGTTCTCAGTCTAATCAACCACAACGGGATAACTGGTAAAATCAGAAGCACTAACCACCACGAATGATGGTACTCGAACCAGGTTATTACCTCTCAATCTTCAACGAATCATGGTACTCGAACCATGTTATCACCTCTCAATCTGCTACTTAGAACCTTTGGAATTCTCCCTGTTTCGAGTATGGGTCCTTTGCTTTCAGTAGTACGGGCCCATACTACCTGCCACATCTACCCATACTTTCCACACGGATCATCCCAGATTTCCTAAGTAGCTACTGAACCTTCTCGATCACCAATCCTGATAAACCTGGTCGTTACCGAACAAATACTCTCCTCTATCAGCGTACTCTTCTAACAAAAGTCACTCCCTAGGCTATTCCTAGGTTCTCACACTTCTCTGCCATCATCTGCTGAAGAACACCTTACGATGCCAACCATCTACCTCCTCAATATCATCATATTCACTTAGTAGCTGACTCCCATCATAAAGAGTTCCACAAATCAAAAAGCAAGCAACATTCGGGCATCGAATAATCCCCACTTTCTCTACTCACACTCAAAACGTATCACCGAACTCAAGCAACCCTAACTCTTGCGGGTATCTAACTACTCCCTTAGTAGGCTCCTCTAATGCTCATCTAGTTATCTCTCCTAGATTACTCCTCTACTCAACGTTCTCTTTAAAAGATTCCTGCTGGATACTCTTACTCCATACATACTCAAAGCACATCACAAATAGCAACAAATCCTAGGCTAAGGCATCACAAATCAGACAAATCTAGCCCTAAAATATGAAATACCTAGCCTATCTTCTAGCATGCATCACTAATATCTCAATAATAACTCATAATACAAATAAGTAAGGTTATTTTAGGAAATCACCGTTCGGGCTCTGGCTGATTGTACACAATGCGCCTTCTTGTTTTTCTCTTAGAAACTCTTGCTTGTTTTAGAAAAATCATTTCTTTAGAAATTTCTTCTCAAATCCTCAGTTTGAGTCCAGACATACCAAAAGGTGCATCCGAATTCCTCAAACCAAGGCTCTGATACCAACTTGTAACACCGTAGATTTTCAAACAAATTTTTCATTTTAAAATCACATAATTCTCATAACGTATTTCACAAAAATCACAATTATTTAATTTACAAAATGCAACTCCATAATTGTTTAATTAATAATCCAGGATCCTCAAAACATAACGCTTTCTCTTGTGTGTACAATCAAGACGGCGCATTCCCGTGATCCTGAGAAGAACCTGAAACACATATCACATAACACGGTAAGCAATAAGCTTAGTGAGTTTGCCAAAATACCACACATTTCTCATTAGGCTCTCATGGCTATACTCATATAAGACCCTCCGGTCAATGTGTCTCAGTGGGACCCTCCGGTGCCACAACTCGGGTTGACCCTCCGGTCCTAACTCAGTAAGCTCAGAATAATATACAACATAAATCACAAAGACATAATGCAGGATATCAAAATACTCAATATAAGCGCATAAGACACCTCAGTCACATGAAGATACCACTCATGGTAAGTATAGTGAGAAGACTCTCCTCGTATGATGAACATCTCCTATAGATTCTGCTGTCGCACACCGACCTCTAACACTGGACCAAAATCCATAATTACCCAATTAAGATCTAAGTCCAAACCCTCACTCTTTGAGTCTAAAGGTAGTCTGTCACACCCCAAAACCAAGAACGGCGGAAACGTTCTGGGGTGGAGGACGTCATGTAAGGTAATCACAACACAGTAAATGTAAATAGGCAAACAACATCATCCATTGCATTAAATATATAAATTTAATACATGTGTGTTCTGTAAAATTTTAGACACCAAAAATATAACGTAAATCAAAATAACAAAATGATGAGTCTTGAGTACGCTCCATCATCTCAAAAGCTGGCATCGGTACCTGTCTACTGATGACCTGAGAATACAAGTTATTTTGAAAGAGTTTATCAGCATTAAGCTGGTGAGTTCATAAGTATTTTAGTGTCAATGTTCATTGTCAAAAACGTTTGAACTTGTCCCAAAGTATAAGTTTGTAAAAATGTAAATAAATGTTTAAAAGTATTTGCAAAAGTTTGAATCTCTCAGAAAATCCTATATTTTCTATAAAAGTAACCTTCTACCAAGGCTTAACAGTTTTGTAAACTCGTTTGTTGTAAAAGTGTGTGATTACCCAAGTATAACTATCATTTGATAAAATATAGTTTGTACTTTAATGCTTAAGTGAGATTATCACCAAAATATGTAATGGGTAAATCATTGTAGTACTGTAGTTTTGTATAATAAGAACTACTGTTGTACTAATTACTACTACCTTAAACCGGATTTATATTAAGGTATTATGTGATAATTGCACCATACTATCGACTGATAACAACGACATAAAGAACGGTCGTAATAACGGAATGACGTTTGGCACCCGCAGACCTGCAGGTCCGGCTGTAGCTAGCAGCAAGGTGTAGGATAGTCAATCCAGTATAGATCTATACGCAAACTCAACGCTCTCCCTCCAAGAGAATTCTGGCTACAACTCGGGCCATGACATTTAAGGCATGCTCCGATACAGTGGATCACATTTGTTATCGTATTCTTGCATGTGTGATGAAATGTTTCTTGTTCTAGTATAGTTGTATATGTTCTCGTAGTATAGTTGTATATATTCTCTTCCTAGTATAGACTCATGAATGAACTGACTCATTGATCTAGCAGTTGTAATAGTATGATTCTGTGTTACCCCGATGGTAACTTGTTAACAGTGCGTTTAGTACATATGATTATGGAAGTACTTTCATGTCTATATATGTATATTTGATATATAATTAATATGGAAACGACCTTCGGATGGTCACCCAAAATCCTATCAGACCACATCCAAATCGAGGAAAAGGAAACAAGGTGGATAGCCTTCCTAAGTCCTTTAAACATTATTTATACGTCTATACATATATGGGCATGCAATTTGTAATAAAAGCATAAATAAGTATTTATAAGGCATTTGAAACATAAGTATTATTTTTAAAGAAAGATTGACTTGATGTCAATCTATAAAACCATTTGAAGGTGTAGATTTGATTAAAACAGTTTAAGTATAAGGAACATTTGCTTAAATCACAGTTGTAGTGTAAATTTGAAAAGTAAATGGGTTTGGAAAACATTTAGAAGTAAACAGTTTGATAGATAGTTTGAATAGTGATAAAACCACTGATTTCCCTAGTTATTAATCACATGTGATTAGTACAATCACATGTGATTGAAACAATAACTATAAGTATTTAACTTGTATCCCCCCCCTTTTTAAAGCATATAAAAGCATTTAGAATATTTAACAGGTTGATGAAGGGGTATGAAACTCACTTGATTGATTGAAGAAAGCGAGATGGAAAACCGGGCAGAGTTTCGTCTCAGAAAACGGATTTTTCTCGGGATTCTCGGGAATCTCGGGAGTAAAATCGACCCTCGGGACTTGAGCAAAAAGACCAGAGCTTCGGGTTATAACGGGCACGGAAAACGAGACAAAGTTGTGAGAGAGAGGAGAGAAATGAGCAACATTTTCGGAAAGCCTCGCATCCTATTTATAGGAAGGCTGAACCGCCTCCGAACGCGGGGCGTACGCTCGTACGCAGCGCGTACGCGTACGTCATGCATGACCGAAGCCTCGACTGCCTCGGTTCGGATGGGACGGGTTGCTGGGTACGCGGGTCGGATGGGACGCCGGGTCGGATGGGACGTCGGGTCGGACGGGTCGGAGCTTCGGACGGGTCGGACGGGTTAGATTCTTCGGATAGCGCGACGTGGACGATCCGAGACCCTCGATCTCAGTACGCGGGGCGTACGAGGGTACGCAGGGCGTACTTCGGTCCAATCCGATGACTCCCCTTCGGATATTACCGGGAATTTATAATTAAATTCTTATTTATTTTAAATAAACTTCAAAAATTCATATCTCTCTCATACGAACTCCGTTTTTGACGTTCTTTATATCCTCGCGAAGGTGAGACCATGATCTACGACTTTCGTTTAGATTCCGTTGGCTAATTCCGAAATTATTTTTATTATTTATTTATTAAAATGACGTGATTAAGGAATTTCTTCAAAATTTCATAACTTCCTCATCCGGAGTCAGATTTGGACGTTCTTTTTATGTACACAAACCTTGATATGATTTCTATTACTTTATTTAATCCGAATAAGATTTTAGGAAGGTTACATTTTGACCTAAATTTGATCGGTTTTACATTACATTGACCCGAAATATCGGGTTGTCACATCATCCCCCCGTTAGAAGGAATTTCGTCCCGAAATTAGAATTTTAAGCAAGTTAGAAATTACGAATAACTAAGCAAAAAGGTGAGGGTATTTCAGTTTCATCTGATCCTCACGTTCCCAAGTGAATTCCGGTCCTCGCTTGGCATTCCAGCGAACCTTCACGATAGGGATACGGCTTTGCTTTGTCTGCTTGACCTCACGGTCCATGATCTCTACAGGTTCTTCCACGAAGTTGAGGCTCTCGTTGATTTCGATCTCGTCGAGTGGGATTACAAGAGTCTCGTCGGATAGACACTTTTTCAAGTTAGATACGTGGAATGTAGAATGTACGTTACGAAGTGCGTCTGGTAGTTCGAGTTTGTAAGCTACGGGGCCGACTCTTGCAAGAATCTCGAAAGGCCCTATGTACCTCGGATTAAGCTTTCCACGCTTGCCGAAGCGTATCAAGCCCTTCCAGGGTGAGACTTTGAGGAGGACTCGGTCTCCCACCTGAAATTCCAAAGGTTTCCTTCGCTTATCAGCGTAGCTCTTCTGTCGGTCTCTAGAGGCTTTCAATCGTTCACGAATCTGAACGATTTTCTCTGTTGTTTCCCGAATGATCTCCGGCCCGGTGAGAGTACTGTCGGAAGTTTGCCCCCTGGCTAATTGGGTATCACCCACCTCAGCCCAGCACAGAGGGGATCTGCACTTACGGCCGTAGAGAGCTTCAAATGGAGCAGCCTTGATGCTCGTGTGATAACTGTTATTATAGGAAAACTCGACAAGGGGTAAATGAGTATCCCATGCCTTCCCAAAGTCAATCACGCAGGCTCGCAACATATCTTCCAGAGTTTGGATGGTCCTCTCACTTTGTCCGTCGGTCTGAGGATGGTAGGCTGTGCTCATGTCCAGCCTTGTTCCTAGAGAATGTTGTAGTGATTGCCAAAATCTTGAGGTGAACCTACTATCTCTATCGGAGATAATGGACATAGGTACACCATGTAGCCGTACGATTTCCCTAATGTATGTTCTCGTAAGCTTCTCCATCTTGTCGGTTTCTTTGATAGGCAGGAAGTGTGCAGACTTGGTCAATCTATCAACGATGACCCATATGGTGTCAAGTCCACCCGTTGTCTTGGGCAACTTGGTTATGAAATCCATAGTGATCCGCTCCCACTTCCATTCCGGGATCTCTGGTTGCTGCAATAAACCAGAGGGCTTCTGGTACTCGACCTTAACCTTTGCGCAAGTAAGGCATTTACTTACGAAGGTAGCAATCTCTGCTTTCATATTAGGCCACCAGTATAGCTTCTTAAGATCCAGATACATCTTATCTGAACCTGGGTGGACGGAATACCGAGTGTTGTGCGCCTCGGTCATGACCAAGTCTCGGAAGCCACCATGTTTCGGTGTCCAGATCCGGTTCATGAAATATAAAGCTCCGTCACCCTTGGCTTCTAAATTCTTGTCCATTCCTCTAAGGGATTCACTTGACATATTTTCAGATTTCATGGCCTCAAGTTGGGCCGCCTGAATTTGCTTAGTCAGGTGTGAATGGATGGTTATCGATAATGACTTGACTTTGCGACCAGAATATTCCTTCCGACTTAGGGCGTCTGCTACTACGTTGGCTTTACCCGGATGATAACGAATATCGCATTCGTAATCACTGAGTAGCTCGACCCATCGTCGTTGTCTCATGTTGAGCTCCTTCTGATCGAAAATGTGTTGTAAACTCTTGTGGTCGGTAAAGATAGTGCTCTTCGTTCCATACAAGTAATGTCTCCAGATCTTCAGAGCAAACACTACTGCTCCTAGTTCAAGATCGTGGGTTGTGTAGTTAACCTCGTGTGTCTTCAATTGTCTTGAGGCGTAGGCGATGACCTTACCTCGCTGCATCAGAACACATCCGAGTCCTTGGTTTGATGCATCGCAATAAACTACGAAGTCTTCTATTCCTTCGGGAAGGGATAGTATTGGTGCAGTGCACAAGGCTCGTTTGAGCGTTTGGAACGCTCTTTCTTGTTTCTCTTCCCAGTCAAAGGCCACGCCTTTCTGGGTTAGTGTTGTAAGAGGCTTCGCTATTCGTGAGAAGTTCTGAATGAACCTGCGGTAGTAGCCAGCGAGACCTAGAAATTGGCGAATTTCTGTAGGCGTCTTTGGTGCTGACCAGTTCTCAATGGCCTTAATTTTGGATGGGTCCACGTGGATTCCCTCTTCGCTTACCACGTGTCCTAAGAATTCGACTCTTCGGATCCAAAATTCACATTTCGAGAACTTCGCATAAAGTTTCTCTTTTCGTAATGTCCCTAGAACTTGTCGCAGATGATCGCCATGTTCTTTCTTACTTCGGGAGTAGATTAGGATGTCGTCAATGAAAACGATGAAGAACTGATCCAAGTAGGGTCGGCATACTCTATTCATCAGATCCATGAAGACTGCGGGCGCATTGGTCAATCCAAATGGCATCACCACGAACTCGTAATGTCCGTAACGAGTTCGGAAGGCGGTCTTCGGCACATCCTCCCCTAGCACTCGTAACTGGTGATATCCGGATCTCAGATCAATCTTAGAAAAATAGTTCGCCCCTTGCAGTTGGTCGAATAGATCATCTATGCGTGGCAGAGGGTAACGATTCTTGACCGTCAGTTTGTTGAGTTCTCTGTAGTCAATACACATACGGAAGGATCCGTCCTTCTTCTTAACAAACAAGACCGGTGCTCCCCAAGGTGAGAAACTTGGCCTTATAAAGCCCTTGCTGAGCAGTTCGTTAAGTTGACCAGAGAGTTCTTGCATTTCGGCTGGTGCTAAACGGTAGGGCGACTTGGCTACTGGGGTAGCTCCAGGGACTAAGTCGATTCTGAACTCGACTTGTCGTTGCGGAGGTAATCCGGGTAGTTCTTCTGGGAAAATGTCGGGGAAGTCGCTCACTACTGGGAGGTTCTTTAGTTCTTTCGTTTCTAGGTTCGTGTCGACGACGTGAGCAAGGAATGAGTGGTATTCCTTACGCAGGTATTTCTGTGCTTGAATACTTGATATGATGCGAAGACTTGCACCGGGTTTGTCGCCATAGACTATAAGAGTTTCGCTAGACGGGAGGTTTAGACGGACTGCTTTCTCGAAGCACATGATGTCGACACGATGGAGGCTTAACCAGTCCATGCCAATGATGACGTCGAAACTTTTTATTGAGACTGGCATGAGGTCGATTGGAAATGAATGGTTGTCTAGAGTTAGGGTACAACCTAAGTATATGCTACTCGTATTTTCAGTTTTTCCATTAGCCATTTCTACTGTGAATAGTTCTTTGAGTGCGTGCGGTGGTTGATTAAGCATGCGAGCAAATTTATGGTTTACGAAGCTTCGCTCCGCTCCACTATCGAATAGAATGCATGCATAGGAGTTATCGAGGAGGAACGTACCGGTCACCACTGTCGGGTCAGCAACTGCTTCCCCGTGGCCAATAGCTAGTACCCTCCCTGCTCCTCCAGCATTCCTCGCTTTGGGGCAGTCCCTCTTAAAGTGGCCTGCTTCGCCACATCCATAGCAGGTTGGGCTCGCGCCAGAGCCAGGGACTTGGTTGATAGGTTGTGCCGGGAACTTACAGAATCGGACGGTGTGTCCTTTCCTGTTGCAGTTAGAGCACTGCAATTCACGGCAGGGGCCGTTGTGGTGGTAGCTGCATTTGGTGCATTTGGGCGAACTTCCAGCATACCGACTCACCGGAGCAGTTGTAGCAGTAGTAGGGGTTACTGCGGCATGAATTGCCACCAATTGCTGCTTTTTGGCAGTCTGCTGCTTCTTCCTTTCATCCCAGAATTTCCGCTTAGTATCGGCGGGTTTGGAGGGTTCCGAGATGGCTAGGGTGGTTGTGGTTGCAGGGGTTTTGACTCCATGGTCAATGAGTCGTTGTGCCAATCGTTTGGCACTGTCGAAGGTAGCGGGGTTTGATGCTAGCACATTCCCTTGATACGGAGGCACTAGTCCCCATATGTACCTCTCGATCTTCTTCCCCTCGGTAGGAACCATATTGGGGCAGAGGGCCACCAGCTCGCTGAATCGGGCAGTATAAGCGACCACATTGGTGCCCTTCATCGACAGGTTCCAGAGTTCCTGTTCCAGTTTCTGGATCTCGCCCCTCGGGCAGTATTCCTCAGTCATGAGGTCTTTCATTGTTTCCCAGCCCATGTCGTTAGCTACGACAAGAGTTAGGGCTTTGACGTGGCCGTTCCACCACGTTAGGGCTTTACCCTCAAAGGTGCATGCGGCATATTTCACCTTGCACGCAGCAGAGCATGAACAAATTTCGAAGACTGATTCAGTCTTCTCGAACCATTGCGAGAGAGCAATGACTCCGCCGGTGCCATAGAAAGGCTTCGGCTTGCAGTTTGTAAAATCCTTGTAAGAGCACTCCCTTGAGCGCACAGGGATTTCGATCGGAATAGATTCCACAGGGGTTCCACCTCTGCTGGCATCAGAAGAGTGATACTGAGCCATGGCGGTTGCCACTGCTGCAGCTACGACAGCATTAAGGGCTACAGTATCGATGACCGGAGGCGGAGGAGGTGGTGGAGGCGCAGGATTATTCCTATTCCTGGGAGACTTGCGAGGAGGCATCCTTCAGCTGAAAGTTTAAAAAGATAAGAAAGATGGTAAGAATCAATTTGTAAGCAACGCGAGAGTGACACATGGACTAACTAAACATAGTCCAACAGTTGAAAGGGTGCTTGAAACCACAACAAGCATTATTAGAAAGCACAAGTGTATAGATTTTTCCCCAGATAGATAGATCTCAAAAATTTACTGGTATTACTGATGTACTAAGCTCAGGGAAAATCGACCTAACAGTAGGTCGTACATCATACCATATAGAAAAGTTTGACAGTCCTTAGATTTCAAATTTGGGTACGGAAAGTTAGAAATATTTTACACACAAGTGCTACTTGGAGCACAGATGTTAAAGGCTATTCTTTAATTACAAGACGGAGATGTACTAGACATCAACCAACGGCGATGGGAAAATCCCGGGCGAGTACTGCGGTCGGACACTTGACGAAACACCTCTTTGAATGGGTCGATCCTTAGTCCTCTGACGAGCTCGAAGTTCCAATAATTCAGCTCGTGAGGCAGCCAACTGCTACTGCAGGGTTTTATTTGTCCTCCGGGTCCGTTCCATGTCTTCTTCAAGACGGCGGATACTGACTGTGTTGACACCTGAGTCGGCATCAATCTCTATGACCCGGTCGACGGCTGTTCTACTTTGCTTGACAATACGAGCTATTCTGCGGATAATGACAGGCAGAGCTCGGTCAGCAGAGCCACCATCGCTGACGTCTTAAAAGGTTCGGTCCCCAAAGTATGGTAAGGGTTGTCCCTGATCATTACTTCAGCGGTTCAGGTTGTTTGCCCACATGGGTGAAGGACCTGGAAACGCTGGTCGAGGGTTGTTGTTCGGGGCTTGACCTACAATCGGTAGGTTGTTGACTTCAGGCTCGGAGTCGGACCCATCTGAAAAGCCTTCTGCGAGGTGATCATTCAAAGGGATTGGATGATCAACTTCGGGCTCTTCATCGATCCACCCGGCATTGCCTTCATTGGGAAAGTACGGGTCGCCATGATGGATATCTAGCCATCAAGATCTACGCGAGAATAGAGGTATAAGGATATAGTATACGTGTAACTAGTAGCGCAAAATACTCCTATAGTATTTTAAGTTTAAATTCTATTGATCTTCTTGTGGTTTTGTTGGTAAGTTTTTAGACTTGCTAACCTATCACAACCATTCTAAGGCATGTGCTAATCACTCCTAGGATCAGCATAGTTGATCAGGCTATGCCATTCCCAGGACTGACCATACATCCCCGAGCTCACTTGTGATATTTAACAATCGTAATACTTTTGTTCTTGTCATTGTGACACTTATTTTAGTATGAATGCAGACTAGTATACTTAGTTAAATATTTTATTATTTAAAGTATAGACTCTTGGTCAGAGTTTAATCCCTAATGGGTTTATAGTTTAGTATATCTTTTATGGGTTGATAATACTCAATTCACTATAAACAATGCTCTGATACAAATCTGTCACACCCCAAAACCAAGAACGGCGGAAACGTTCTGGGGTGGAGGACGTCATGTAAGGTAATCACAACACAGTAAATGTAAATAGGCAAACAACATCATCCATTGCATTAAATATATAAATTTAATACATGTGTGTTCTGTAAAATTTTAGACACCAAAAATATAACGTAAATCAAAATAACAAAATGATGAGTCTTGAGTACGCTCCATCATCTCAAAAGCTGGCATCGGTACCTGTCTACTGATGACCTGAGAATACAAGTTATTTTGAAAGAGTTTATCAGCATTGAGCTGGTGAGTTCATAAGTATTTTAGTGTCAATGTTCATTGTCAAAAACGTTTGAACTTGTCCCAAAGTATAAGTTTGTAAAAATGTAAATAAATGTTTAAAAGTATTTGCAAAAGTTTGAATCTCTCAGAAAATCCTATATTTTCTATAAAAGTAACCTTCTACCAAGGCTTAACAGTTTTGTAAACTCGTTTGTTGTAAAAGTGTGTGATTACCCAAGTATAACTATCATTTGATAAAATATAGTTTGTACTTTAATGCTTAAGTGAGATTATCACCAAAATATGTAATGGGTAAATCATTGTAGTACTGTAGTTTTGTATAATAAGAACTACTGTTGTACTAATTACTACTACCTTAAACCGGATTTATATTAAGGTATTATGTGATAATTGCACCATACTATCGACTGATAACAACGACATAAAGAACGGTCGTAATAACGGAATGACGTTTGGCACCCGCAGACCTGCAGGTCCGGCTGTAGCTAGCAGCAAGGTGTAGGATAGTCAATCCAGTATAGATCTATACGCAAACTCAACGCTCTCCCTCCAAGAGAATTCTGGCTACAACTCGGGCCATGACATTTAAGGCATGCTCCGATACAGTGGATCACATTTGTTATCGTATTCTTGCATGTGTGATGAAATGTTTCTTGTTCTAGTATAGTTGTATATGTTCTCGTAGTATAGTTGTATATATTCTCTTCCTAGTATAGACTCATGAATGAACTGACTCATTGATCTAGCAGTTGTAATAGTATGATTCTGTGTTACCCCGATGGTAACTTGTTAACAGTGCGTTTAGTACATATGATTATGGAAGTACTTTCATGTCTATATATGTATATTTGATATATAATTAATATGGAAACGACCTTCGGATGGTCACCCAAAATCCTATCAGACCACATCCAAATCGAGGAAAAGGAAACAAGGTGGATAGCCTTCCTAAGTCCTTTAAACATTATTTATACGTCTATACATATATGGGCATGCAATTTGTAATAAAAGCATAAATAAGTATTTATAAGGCATTTGAAACATAAGTATTATTTTTAAAGAAAGATTGACTTGATGTCAATCTATAAAACCATTTGAAGGTGTAGATTTGATTAAAACAGTTTAAGTATAAGGAACATTTGCTTAAATCACAGTTGTAGTGTAAATTTGAAAAGTAAATGGGTTTGGAAAACATTTAGAAGTAAACAGTTTGATAGATAGTTTGAATAGTGATAAAACCACTGATTTCCCTAGTTATTAATCACATGTGATTAGTACAATCACATGTGATTGAAACAATAACTATAAGTATTTAACTTGTATCCCCCCCCTTTTTTAAAGCATATAAAAGCATTTAGAATATTTAACAGGTTGATGAAGGGGTATGAAACTCACTTGATTGATTGAAGAAAGCGAGATGGAAAACCGGGCAGAGTTTCGTCTCAGAAAACGGATTTTTCTCGGGATTCTCGGGAATCTCGGGAGTAAAATCGACCCTCGGGACTTGAGCAAAAAGACCAGAGCTTCGGGTTATAACGGGCACGGAAAACGAGACAAAGTTGTGAGAGAGAGGAGAGAAATGAGCAACATTTTCGGAAAGCCTCGCATCCTATTTATAGGAAGGCTGAACCGCCTCCGAACGCGGGGCGTACGCTCGTACGCAGCGCGTACGCGTACGTCATGCATGACCGAAGCCTCGACTGCCTCGGTTCGGATGGGACGGGTTGCTGGGTACGCGGGTCGGATGGGACGCCGGGTCGGATGGGACGTCGGGTCGGACGGGTCGGAGCTTCGGACGGGTCGGACGGGTTAGATTCTTCGGATAGCGCGACGTGGACGATCCGAGACCCTCGATCTCAGTACGCGGGGCGTACGAGGGTACGCAGGGCGTACTTCGGTCCAATCCGATGACTCCCCTTCGGATATTACCGGGAATTTATAATTAAATTCTTATTTATTTTAAATAAACTTCAAAAATTCATATCTCTCTCATACGAACTCCGTTTTTGACGTTCTTTATATCCTCGCGAAGGTGAGACCATGATCTACGACTTTCGTTTAGATTCCGTTGGCTAATTCCGAAATTATTTTTATTATTTATTTATTAAAATGACGTGATTAAGGAATTTCTTCAAAATTTCATAACTTCCTCATCCGGAGTCAGATTTGGACGTTCTTTTTATGTACGCAAACCTTGATATGATTTCTATTACTTTATTTAATCCGAATAAGATTTTAGGAAGGTTACATTTTGACCTAAATTTGATCGGTTTTACATTACATTGACCCGAAATATCGGGTTGTCACATAGTCCACTAACTAGCCCATCAATAATCGAAAACACATTGAGCCCACCAAATCCCAATAATGAATGGGCTCTCCTGAGGCCCAACTCTCAAGTCTAAAAGGCAAGTCCATCACAAGGGCACAAGACACACACACACACACACACACATATATATATATATATATATATATATATATATATGATATTTCCCTAGTCAAAATCTCTAGTACACAAGCCTAAACATCCAGGCCCAACCCTTAAGGCCCAGTAAAAGATTTAGCCCAAAAAGCCCACAACGAGGTTACGCGGGGCCTGCGTCCCTTCGGACACTCAGTGTACACAAGCATGCACAAATCCTGATTGGGGAGACCTATTGGATTAGGTGTCTAAGTTCATAACTATTTCTAGAATGTACTTGACCCGGTTAGCACGGTCCATTTCTGGTTCCATGGCATTGCAAAACTTGGATAGACTAAATGAGAGAAAGGACACTTATGGTTTATTAATATATTATAAGTTCTAATATATTAATAATATTATTTAATTAGCTTTGACCAAGAATTAATTTAGAATAAATTTGGTGATCAAAAGGAGACTAATTAAATATCTGGGGTTGATTGTGCAAATCATCCATTCTTTTATAGTGGGCTAATGATCCATGGTTTAGTGAATTGGGCTAAAACCCATAAGATGCTCCATTGATAGTCCATGGAGGTTATAAACCCATGTATCATGGAATATGGAAAGCCATGTCTATTAGGGTTTATATGTTGTAACCGTACTTGTGACACAACAATAAAAGGACCCCATGGCTAGATAAATTGGCACACTTTGTGTAGAACAAGAGAGCTAGCCGATTTTTGAGTGATAGCGTACTTCTCTTAAAGTTATTCCAAGAGTTGTGGTGTTGTGTCAAACATTTGAGGCATCACACTTGAGGTGCTAGGCTCACAAGGTTCTCAAGGAATCCAAGCAACAACAAGGGTATGTTCTTCTACTAGCTTTTATGTTTCAAAGTTCCCCATGTCATGCTAGTTAGGTTAAGAGCCTTGGAAATCAAATTTGCATGTATCTTAGTAAAACATAGATCCAAGGTTCCTAGGGTTGCATGTACACCTTAGGAGTGTTAGAATGCTCCAAACGCTTCAGTGGTATCAGAGTCTAGGCTTGCTTTCTTGATACTTGATGTAAATTGTTGAAAAAAACTCATGATTTCCGCATTCTACTAAGTGAAATCGCCGAGTACATGGGGGGGGGGGGGGAATCGATGAGTCCATGTATTATTTCATCCTACTCATCGAATAGGTTCTTGCACTGGATGAGTAGGAGGCTCTGAATGCAGATTTTCGAGTTTTGCTGCAGCAAATGGACTAGAAACATTACCCTAAATTGTTTTGGTCTTATAAAACTTGTTTTAGATGGTGTAATGCTTATGCTAATCCATTTACAAGGGCTATTATCAAAATTTCAATTTTTGTATGTGTTATTTATGATTCTTGAAGTTGTTGATATGAATGTTCATGAACTTATGAGTTTAGAAGATCATAGGAATCACTTGCAAATAGTTTGTTAGTTTAATTCTTGATGTTGATGTGTTTTTATGGAATCCATAATTTGTCCTCAAGTTATGGATTACCAAAAGTCTTTATTTTAATGTCCATTATAGAACACATAAGTTACATGAAAATGAAGAGCCTTCATTTTAGTAAACCCATTAACTCATAAGTTATGAAGTTGAAAAGCTCTAAAAGTTACAAACTTGTCCTCAAGTTTTGGAACATGTAAAGTCATTTTAAAAAACTTTAGTTATAACCCCTTGAATTGTAAATGTTAAAATTCAACCGTTATAGTTTATAATATTCTAATTTATATATATATATATATATATATATATATATATATATATATATATATATATATATATATATATATATATATATATATATGTATGTATAAGAACAAGTCGTTTTACTGTTAGTAGTCCTCATTCATGAAGCCAGTCTAAAAGGGGGTATAAGGTTGTTTCCTATAAAATGGCAGCTTAATGGGTGTCCACTCTCACCCACCGCTTCCTTGACTGGTGGAGGGTCGTTAGCCGAACGGGTAGGACAATGAATTTAATCCTCATTAAAAGTATAATGGTTATAAAGGAACTAAATGTTTTTATAAATTCCCAATCTTAGTTACTTTAGGAAAATGTGAATATGTTGCTAACCCATGAAATTACACTTTGCACTTTGCTTAAGTCGTTAGTGGAGCGTGTGTGGTCAACCGACACTCTAAATTGGACTTAACAAGGTAGGAAAAGGGTGGCTTAAGGTTTATTATAGATCGGTGGAGCGCGTGTGGTTAACCGATACAGAAGTTAGGTGATAAACATTAAGAGTACCAAGTAATTTGCATGGTTAATTCACACCTTGTTCTGTGATCCTCGACATCTCAATCACAAAAATTGAAGGGCACATTCGAGATTGAAACATCCCATTGAAAATTTTAATGAATCTCAAAAGAATATAGGAGTTTGAAAACCAATTAAAACCTAATAATTTATTTTGTTTTTCATGGTGGAAATTGGTGAATCGTCATTCACCTACTTCAAATATTTTATAGCTTGGATTACGGCATCCCTCGTCTAAGTTGTAAAATATTGTGTTGGGTCCTAGCCTTAATATTACATTTGGGTGTCTTATTAAGGACTATCTTTATATCTAATCTAAACTTGTCCTTATTTCTTTTTAGGTGTCTTCCAACAATGTTGCTTCTGGCTCAAACCTTATCGGCTCCTTGTCTCTCATGAACCTTTGTGATAAAGTCATCTTCGATGGTTCCAACTTTATGGATCTGATCTAGAACATCAGGATGGTCACTTGTTACCAAGAAAAGGTGTATGTCCTCGACACGGAGCTTAAGGAACTTGATGATTCGTATGCCACTCCTGAGGAGATCGCTGAATTCTGGACTTATGAGAGAGATGCCACGAAAGTGGCATTTATCATGTTGGCCACGATGACAGCCGAGCTCCAAAAGTCCTATGAGGACTATTACCCTTTTGAGATGCACCAGGACTTGATGGACCGCTACCATTAGAGAGCTCGTCTAGAGCGGTATGAAATCATCTCCTCCATTATAACAACCCGAATGAAGGATGGTGAACCCATCACGAGCCACATGCAAAAAATGCAAAGGTATGTGGACCGTTTGCTGAAATTGAACGTGAACTTCCCCGAGGAGTTGGCAATTGACATCATTTTGCATTCCTTAGCTTCGTGTTATGATCAATTCTGAATGACATACCACATGATCAAGAAGGAAGTTACACTCAACAAACTTCAAGGACTTTTGAAGACGGCCGAAAGTGGTCTTAAAGGTAAATCGGTTGTTACCACTCCTACTCCTACTGCGGCCCATGTCTTGGCAATCGGGCAAGCTACAGGTAAGAAGAGCAAGAGCCCTTCGAAGGGTACCAAAGGAAAGTCCCTAGATGGCTCCTGTTCAAGTGGAACCAAAAGAGGTTCTGTCACTCCTTCTGCCAACCCTAAAGAGGTTGACTGCTTCTATTGCCATGAAAAGTCGTACTGGAAGCGAAACTGCCCAAAGTACGTGCAAGATGTTATGGATGGGAAAGTGAAACCCAACTGATTTGTGTAAAACTAACTCATTTTATTCCTACTCTAAAAATATAATTTAAACACACAAAGGCAGTGAACCTATCTTTTAGTGGTATAGTTGAATAAGTAGGGCGTCGAACTCGAGGAACGAAAATTAACCTAATAACTAATTTTAACCAACAAGTAGTATAATTAAAATGGTTTTCTCTCGTTTTACAAGAGTAGAAACTTGGACACACTAACTAACATGCAATTAACTAATCAACTAAAACCAAGTAAAAATTTACCAAATTTAATAAAAGGTTTCTGCTTAGGTTCAACTCATTCACTCCTATGGTTAATTTTATGGCAAAGCAATAGATTAATTGTTATTGGTTACCGACTAAAGTGATTAGATTCGCATTCGCTATTACCAATCCTTAGAAAATCAATTAATTTAAGCAATGATCAAGTGTTTCAGCTAATTAATTCCCTAGTTCAATAATTCGGATTAAATAAGACTTGTAATTGGTTAATCAAATTACTAATTCAATTAGCCTCTTGTTGTTGGTTTATCAACAAGAAGAGATGTTCACAAATTTACCCATTCTCTAATTAATCCTAGTTTCATATTCCCTAATCCTAGGCACATAACAAAGTGTTCACATAAATCATATGAGCTAAACAATTAAGAGATGTTCATGCAGCCTAATTGCCTTCCTATTAACATAGAACGGTTGTGGTTAATGCATAAGGATCTTTAACTAACTTAATTTAACAAAATCACCAATAATCAATTAATAAAACCATAAAATTAATCCATAGGAGTAAAATTGTCTTCCCTAAACAGAAACTAGTAAATTTAGCTCATGATTACAGTAGTCAAAAAGCTAAAAATGAAAGTAATCAACTCAAACATTGTTCAATTCAAAGATAAAGTGAAAAATTAAACCTAAGTTGCCTTGAATCTTCTAAGAATGAGAGATTAGGGTTCTTCTCACATTCTTTAGGTCTCCAAGGGTCTCCTTATTCGCAAAGTATCCTCCAGAAAATCCAGAAAAGATAGTGGATTCGGAATTTGACTTCTATTTATAAGATCCTCAAAACAGGGGCAACTCGTCGAGTCTCTTTGTAAAATCCGTGTATGGCAAGGACTGTTCGTATTGCTTCACGAAAATTCGTGGAAACTCGTCGAGTAGACGCTTGGACTCGCCGAGTATCTTCAGGTTTGTACTTCTTTCTTCATTCTCCAGCTTCTAATTGCTTCTCCTTCCTCCTTTTTGCTCCCAAGCAAGACTTCTGGACTGAAAATACAATCTAAACATTATTAAGTACCATTTGTCCATAATATGCAAATAATTAGCTAATAATTGATAAAAATCTATACTAAATATTGATGGGTTTTGAGCATTCTAACACTTCCTAAGTGTACATGCAACCCTAATAACCTTGGATCTATGTTTGTCTAATTATCATGCAAAGTTGAATTCCAAGGTTATATTCCTATCTAGCATACATGGGGAACAATTTTAACTTGAATCATAGATAGAATAACTTACCTTGTTGTTGCTTGTGTTCCTTGAAACCTTGTGAGCCTAGCACCCCAAGTGTGATGCCTCAAATGCTTCACACAACACCAAATGCTCTTGGAAAGACTCTTGAGATAACACACACTTCTCAAAATCGGCCAAGCCCTCTAGTTTCTTAGTGTTCAACTTGTGTAGCCAATTTTGTGGAGAATGGGACTCTTATATAGTGTTGGCACATCTAGGGTTACACCATGTAAACCCTAATGTGTCATGACTCTTCATTTCCATGACCCATGGGTTTGTAACTCCCATGGAGCATCCATTGAGCATCCTATGGGTAGAACCCAACTTGATATTCCATGGAGCCTCTTAGCCCACTATACAAGATATGGATGATTTACATAATCAACCCATATATTTAATTAGTTATCCTTTGATCACTTAATTAATTCCAAATTAATTCTTTGATCAACTAATTAAATAATATTATTAATATATTAGAACTTATAATATATTAATAATCTCCAAGTGTTATTTCTCTCATTTAGTCTATCCAATTGCATGGTGCCATGCAACCCAAATGGACCATGCCGGGTCGGGTCAAGTACAAGCCCGAAATAGTTATGGACTTAGAGACCTTATCCAACAGTCTCCCACTTGGATAAGTCTAATAACTATATCTCTAGTACTTCAGGAACCGACCGGCAATCGTAGCTCTTTCAAGGTCTCTCGGAACTGAGAAGATGATGATACGCCATTTAAGATAAGTGATCATATAATCCTCTGTTCTAGATATCAGCCAGACAAATACATGGAATATTGTCTTGCTTATTGTCCAGCATTTGTTTCCCGATTTCCGATTTGTTTGACATAGAACTTGATTGAACACATCAACTTAGTTCTGACCGGGCCTGGTACATGGGTCAAAACAAAATCATCGAGGGGCCCAGATATCAGCTTCTAATCCAAGAAGGAACAGATAAACTTCGACTCATATGTTTGTTCTACCACTCATTGAATTACACACAAAAGTACGTTTTATAACATCGAGTTACCAATGCGGTTTCGTACAGTCAATGCATAACCAACTTGTAAGTAACAAATCATATCTCTAGGTTTGAAGACTTATATGATATTACCGTCTCACGATCACTCGAGATAGAATTCCATGAAGTGATTCTAGTGAGCGTGGGTTGAGTCCAATGATCAGAACTTATGAGCACCCATGATTGTTGTAGCCTTGTCCAAGACCTCTACAACCAAATTTATTCTAAATTAATTCTTTGATCACTTGAGAGTTGGGCCTCAGGAGAGCCCATTCATTATTGGGATTTGGTGGGCTCAATGTGTTTTCGATTATTGATGGGCTAGTTAGTGGACTACCTTTAGACCCAAAGAGTGAGGGTTTGGACTTAGATCTTAATTGGGTAATTATGGATTTTGGTCCAGTGTTAGAGGTCGGTGTGCGACAGCAGAATCTATAGGAGATGTTCATCATACGAGGAGAGTCTTCTCAGTATACTTACCATGAGTGGTATCTTCATGTGACTGAGGTGTCTTATGCGCTTATATTGAGTATTTTGATATCCTGCATTATGTCTTTGTGATTTATGTTGTATATTATTCTGAGCTTACTGAGTTAGGACCGGAGGGTCCACCCGAGTTGTGGCACCGGAGGGTCCCACTGAGACACATTGACCGGAGGGTCTTATATGAGTATAGCCATGAGAGCCTAATGAGAAATGTGTGGTATTTTGGCAAACTCACTAAGCTTATTGCTTATCGTGTTATGTGATATGTGTTTCAGGTTCTTCTCAGGGTCACGGGAATGCGCCGTCTTGATTGTACACACAAGAGAAAGCGTTATGTTTTGAGGATCCTGGATTATTAATTAAACAATTATGGAGTTGCATTTTGTAAATTAAATAATTGTGATTTTTGTGAAATACGTTATGAGAATTATGTGATTTTAAAATGAAAAATTTGTTTGAAAATCTACGGTGTTACAAGTTGGTATCAGAGCCTTGGTTTGAGGAATTCGGATGCACCTTTTGGTATGTCTAGACTCAAACTGAGGATTTGAGAAGAAATTTCTAAAGAAATGATTTTTCTAAAACAAGCAAGAGTTTCTAAGAGAAAAACAAGAAGGAGCATTGTGTACAATCAGCCAGAGCCCGAACGGTGATTTCCTAAAATAACCTTACTTATTTGTATTATGAGTTATTATTGAGATATTAGTGATGCATGCTAGAAGATAGGCTAGGTATTTCATATTTTAGGGCTAGATTTGTCTGATTTGTGATGCCTTAGCCTAGGATTTGTTGCTATTTGTGATGTGCTTTGAGTATGTATGGAGTAAGAGTATCCAGCAGGAATCTTTTAAAGAGAACGTTGAGTAGAGGAGTAATCTAGGAGAGATAACTAGATGAGCATTAGAGGAGCCTACTAAGGGAGTAGTTAGATACCCGCAAGAGTTAGGGTTGCTTGAGTTCGGTGATACGTTTTGAGTGTGAGTAGAGAAAGTGGGGATTATTCGATGCCCGAATGTTGCTTGCTTTTTGATTTGTGGAACTCTTTATGATGGGAGTCAGCTACTAAGTGAATATGATGATATTGAGGAGGTAGATGGTTGGCATCGTAAGGTGTTCTTCAGCAGATGATGGCAGAGAAGTGTGAGAACCTAGGAATAGCCTAGGGAGTGACTTTTGTTAGAAGAGTACGCTGATAGAGGAGAGTATTTGTTCGGTAACGACCAGGTTTATCAGGATTGGTGATCGAGAAGGTTCAGTAGCTACTTAGGAAATCTGGGATGATCCGTGTGGAAAGTATGGGTAGATGTGGCAGGTAGTATGGGCCCGTACTACTGAAAGCAAAGGACCCATACTCGAAACAGGGAGAATTCCAAAGGTTCTAAGTAGCAGATTGAGAGGTGATAACATGGTTCGAGTACCATGATTCGTTGAAGATTGAGAGGTAATAACCTGGTTCGAGTACCATCATTCGTGGTGGTTAGTGCTTCTGATTTTACCAGTTATCCCGTTGTGGTTGATTAGACTGAGAACAAATGTGATGGAGTGTGGGGCCAGAGGTCCATGTTGAACGAGTTTCGATAGAGCATACCTTGAGAGGGAAATCGAGTTACTTTTCCAGAGTCTTTATGGGTGAGATGTCAGTTAGACTCGCAAGACTCAGGGATGAGTAGAGATGATGCTTATGAAGGTTCGCGGTTTGAGTTAAGCAACTACCCGATAGATGAGACGTCACCTTCTGTGACAAGAGTTGTGATGTCCACGTTTCGTGGGAGAAGCAAAAGAGATAGCGAGCTTCTGGTTAAGAGTTGGAGGTAAACCCTGTGGGGTAGCATATGGCGCTTACATTTTCACTAGAGTATTTGGGCAGTACGTCTGATGTGAGGTATTTCTTATACCATGAAGGAGTCATTAGTGGGGATTGAGATGGAAGAGACCAAGGAAGGTGCCTTAATGAGTAAGGCATGCCTTTTAGCAGCTGTTCCATTTTATTAAGAGGAGTATACCGGGGCAGTGGCCCTCGTTGCTTGCATGGAGTATCGATTGTGAGAGTGAGGTCTCTTGCTTTTATGATGATTCCCACGATAAGAGGCAGGTCGAGGAATCAGAGACGGGGTGCGTGATAGTGCATTATTTCCAGATTGTGAGACAGGAATAATTTGGAACAATTGGGGTATCTGGCGTGGTGTCGTTCTGAGGCTTCGAGATGACTAGAGTCAGTCACATTGGGAGGATTCTGAGATTTTTTTTCTGAGTTATGTTACATTTGGAGTTGCTTGGTTTCCATCGGGAAGATCATTGAGTGATTATGTGGTACGTTCCAAGAGTCAAGTGTGATGTACCTAGTGAAACAGTCTGTGGAGTAGACTATTAGTATGCCAATTGGTGATGGTTCGAACGTTGAGTGGGAGAGAACTAAGTATTTTATTAAGAGGATTAGAGATTTGTTCAGGTGCAGTTAGAGAACTGATTATGGAGATCTGTAGTACGGAAATATGAGACTTGGGTCATTGCTGGATGAGAAAAGGTGTAGAGTGAGATAGTGCAACCACAGTAAGTAGCTGTTGACTAAGGACCTTATTGTGGTTAAGTACTCTTCAAGTTGCAGTTGTTGAGATTCAAGGCGGTTGGCTCGTTGAGGTCCTGTTTCGATTGCTGGGAATTTCTAGTTTGATGTATGGGTTATTATATGCACTCTAGGAAGGTAAATAGTTGTTTGGCAATCAACTTCAGAGTCAGTATGAGTATTCTCACATGGATTTTAAGTATTAGGATAAGGGATTTCGGATTGTCGTCAATGTGTTCTTGGCCATTGATGATTCCTGCATATTTCAAGTTGAAGATCAGTGGTCGAGGCAAGACTTGGTGAGATTCTGAGAGGTTGTATTGCAGTAACCGAGTATGATGTCGTGAGTGGAAGATCCCTGGATGAGAGTAGACATCGTGAGGTTCTATGATGGTTTACATGGGTATCTGAGTATGACACCCTAAGCTTTTGGGATTATTTTGAGACTTGAGGTGTGAGGTGACAAGTGGTGTACCGAGTGACTATTGTTCTAGTTGGAACCCTTCACCTAATTGTCATAGGACGGGACTATCCAAATGTGAATTGTAGCAGGAGAAAGTGTCTTTTTGCGGCAATTGTCGTCAAAAGAAGAGATGCTTAATCTGGGTGGGTGTGTTTACCTATCTATGGTTGGACCACAGAGCATGAGCTAGTGGACTTAGTGGGGTGACGACTTGAGGATGACAATGTAGGGTGATAAGAGAGTGAACAAATCCGAGTGGGGGTAATCACTTAGGAATGACAGGGAAGACCGTGGAGAGAGCCAATGAAGAGTAAAAGAGAGTATCATATGATTACGGTGACCCATAATATACATGAGTCAGAGAGAGTATCATATGATTACGGGGAGCCGTACCATACATGAGTCAGAGAGAGAGAGTATCGGATGATTACGGGGAGCCGTAACACACATGAGTCAGAGAGAGAGTATCGTATGATTATGGGAACCCATAAACTACATGAGTTAGAGATAGAGTATCGTAAGACTATAGGGAGCCATAGCATTCACGAGGCAATGAGAGAGTGTCAAAGGACTATGGGGAGCCGTAACAATTGTTAGTCTGTGAGAGAGTGTTGTATAGCTGTGGGAGCCTTAATAGAGGAGTATGTGAGGCCCTGGAAGCCGGACCAAGGGCGAGACTGGGTTCTCGGAAGTGGTCGTAACCCATTGTGTTTTGAGTTAGAGAGAGACTGTCGTGCATTGGACGGATCCAGGTGTAATGCATACGTATAATCGTGGAACATGGGTCATGAGTTGAGCGCTAGATTGGAACGACGGGTCCAATTATGTATCGGACCAGACTCTGATGGGTGAGTTTGGCTCTATCTATGTGGAGGACGAGCGGGTTGAGATCTTGGTTTGATCTCATTCTGAGAGGGATGTGTTTCTGTCTGGTGTTTTAGAATTGAGTGTGTCAGTTCGTTGGTTTCGGAAGGACCATGAGATGCTTGGAACTAGCGAGTAGTAGACGACAGGAGTCAGAGGTGAGGCAACTTCTGAAGGGGATTGTAGAGTTTGCTTGAGGTAAGGCGAACTTCGTGACTTCGTGGGTCACATGATGGGCTAAGATAGCTATTGCGAGAAGGAATTATATAGTTGACTGTTGGATGGGCAATGAGTAGCCCTTGGAGGTCCAACTGTTGGTTCGGGATTTGACCTGGTGTTCAGTGTCGGAAGGAACATTTGAGAGGAACTGGGGCTTATGTGTAACATCCCAATTTTCACGGCCAAAAATTTCATTTTTAAATAAGTAACTTATAATATAGTTCACCAAAAGCATTGCCAATGTCATATCAATTTATAAAATTGTAACAATGTGTCTCAAAGCCATGATATCAATAGTAATAAGAATTTGAGTATGTTGAGTCTAGTCGATTGCGTCATGGGCTCGGTCCATTGCTTAGTTTAGTTGCCGGTATTGGGCCTGTCCAGCCGTGCATTATTTTCCATTAGGGTATAGTATATAAGCTGCATGCATGCAGACTTAAAAGGTAGAGCTTTCATTGTTTTCGGATTCACTGTTTTGTAAACCCTAGATCGCCTCTACAGTGGAAATTCTTCATCGAGATCTGCGGAGGCGTGACTCATTTTTGAATCATAAGCTCATATTTGATTCTGTTCTGTGTTCGTTCTTAATTTATTCTTAAACTGTTAGAATTCTTTTATCATACTTGTGAAAGATCTAAACGATCTAAGAGTTTTGAACTCATCAATTGGTATCAGAGCAGGAGACTGTGTAATCTATACACACCTCTTCTTTCGAAGAAGTTCGTAGGGTTTTTAATTCCGCATTGATTGATATTTATTGATTCGTCACTCTTTATTGACGTATCTCATTAATTGTTAATCCAACCCTAATCGAAAAATTACAAGTCTGATCTTTTACAGGTTTTCGATCAAAAGTATTCACGATGTCTATGGACGATTCTCAAACCAATCCGATCAATATCTCCAACAACATAGGGTCTACAACAAGAATACTGATCTTGTATACGCAAGACTATGAAGTCTGGACGCATCACTTTGAAGACTACATCATTGGATCGGAGGACAATGGGTATTTAATTTGGGAAGCAATCACCTCAGGCCCATTCGCGCATTCAAGCATGTCAAAGATTGTTAAAACGCAGAAGGAATACAATCAGCTTGTTAATGACGTCAAAGACATTCCTCAGGATGAAAAAGAGAAGTTCCAGTGCAACATCAAAGCTCTAAGGATGATAAGGTTTGCGCTGCAATCGGATATGTTTCGTCTGGTAAGTTCTTGTGCTACAGCTAAGGAGATCTGGGATAGATTGAAGGAATTATATTCCACATATGAAGATCTGGAACATTCTATTCAAACGCTCCTGTTATCAGAGTTTGGTGATTTTAAGCAAAAGCCTGAAGAAAAGCTTGTCCAAACTTTTGATCGTTTCAATCATCTTTTGAGCAAGATGATAAAGCATGGGATTGAAAGAAAGGTGATTGAACAAAAGGACACTTTCATGAATGGTATCAGCTCTAAATGGATGGCCGTTGTGTCAACTGTCAAAGCTCATGAACAGTTCAAGTCATACTCTTTGGCAAAACTTGTGGGTATTTTAAAATCCCATGAGAATGCCTTATTGAAGGAAACGAATGTTGTTTCGGGTCTTGGTTCTCTAGCTCTTGTCTCTAAAGGAAAGAGTTCGATCGAAGAAGAAGAGGAATTAGATCTTGCTGAATTTGATCTAACCGGCGAAGAATATGCAGTGATGGTGTCGAACCCAAGAAAATTCATCAAGAAGAAATTCCCAGCCAACAAGAACCGAAATTGGCAGGGTAGTTATAGCGCCGAACGAGTCAAGGAGGAACCGAAGATGGGATCAAAATCTGAAGAGTCAAAGAAGGAGACTAAAATTGGAGGCGACTCAGGATTTGACTGTCATTACTGTGGAGGCAAAAATCATTTTGCCAAAGACTGCATGTTGAGAAAAGAAAGAAGAGAACACAGGCGAAGATGACGAGGAAGCGAGCCTCCTGAGAAGATTGGAGAAGATAAAGAAAAGAAAGCATGCTATTAATAACTCTACTATGAATGCTTTAATTGTGCAGGGTTCAACCAACAGTGATGAGTTTGGAAGTCTGGAAGTTTGGTCCACAGATTCGGAGGATGATGAAGTTAGTAAGCCTACTTACGGAAAGGCTATGATGGCAAAAGCAAAGCAGTCAATGGGAAGATTCTTTGCAGTGACCGAGGGTGTGTCCCAAATGAGGGGATACACAACTGATGGGGAGTTGAAGAAGAAAGAGAGCGAGAGGACAGATGTTTCGCTAGCAAGCCTGTCAGTGCTCAGATCAATGAATGCGATGAGTTGATCAAAAAGGTACAAGATATTCTTGCCTCTCTAAAAATACCAGCTAATAATTATGAAAAAGAATTAAATAATTTGAAGTCAAAATTCTCTAGCATAAGTAGCAGTCTCACCCAAAATCGTGTCACGAATTCTAACCTAACTGATCAAATCAGTACGATTTCATCAAAGAGTGAGGAACGAAGAATGTGGATCGAGCAAAAGGAAAAAGAATTAATTAGATCAAAAGATGATTCTATTTATTTGCAAAGAGATAATCTTAAACTTCTCAAACAGAGAAACGTTTTTTGTTTAATTGCTAAGAGGCTTTATTTTAACATTACTCGGTTGCATCTTGATTGTGAAATAGGGAAGAAAAGTCATCGTATGATTTTACCTTTCCTTGAATTAAAGGAGGATGAAATCGATGCAGAAGCATACAACTGTGAAAGTGTCGTGTCCTCTAATGAAGTGTCCCGAGCATATAAGATAGGTCTGGACAAAATTGAATCCTACATAAAGTCCAAGGACCACAAGGACATGCTAAAAAATCTACTAGATGAAAATGATAGGTTGAAACTGAGAACCGAAACTATACAAAAATTTGACTCATTGAATGTCAACTTAAGTTCAGGTAACAAAATTGATGTTGAAAATACATCTGAACTTAATGAGGATAATGATATCAGTCAAATTTTTGTAGAAGATTTGGTAGACTGTTCCGAATTAGCCAAGAATGAACCAAAGTCCAATAAGAACCTCATTTCTGAAAAATCTGTTGAGTTTGCTCGCTCCACTACTGACAAGTCCAAAACTCTCAAAGCTAAAGCTGTTGTGTAGCAAAAGGTTCAAACTACCCCAAATCAAGTTTACACTGTGTCGGGGGTCACTCCACAACAAACTGCAGAGTTAACAGCGATGGTAGAAGAAGACAATGTTGGTGGATGTGATGAGTACTTTTGGTCAGCCCCAATCGACAACGTATATGAAACGAAGGGTCTCTCTCAGAAAACCTCATGGAGAGTGAAAGGTAGATACATACCTGAACCACTAAATGAGCCTACAAAGTACGATATGCCGAGCACAAGTGGAACTAAACCATATGTGGATGAACCGATGCAAACTACGAGTGAAACTTCTTTAAAAAAGAGTGAATGTTGTGCTCATGCTTCTAAAAGAAAGGCCAACATTCATAGAAATCCCAAACAAGTCGCCGATCGAAAGCATCAACGGAACGTAAGATACAAGAAGAATCTCTCCGAAAGAAAACGATTTTGGAACTCTCAAAATCCTGATTTTGTATGGATTGAAAGAAAGTCTAAATTGGAGGAAAACTCAAGGAACCAGAAGCACAGTTACGATAGGAACCAAAAGAGTGGTTTCAGTCATTCAAAAGATTGGAACCGAAAGGGTAGTTTCGGTTCCTCAAGTGAATACAACTGAAAGAGCGGTTTCGGTCCATCACCCATCAACAACCAAAAGGGTGGTTTCGGTTCATCTTCCAACTACAACCGAAAGGAGAGTTTCGGTCCCTCATCCTTAAACAACCGAAAGGGAAGTTTCGGTCCCTCATCCTTAAACAACCGAAAGGGAAATTTTGGTCCCTCATCCCTAAACAGCCGAAAGGGAAGTTTCGGTCCCTCATCCAACTCTAACCGAAAGAAAAGTTTCAGTCCTCAAGCCTACAAGTCTGATCTCAAAAATCAAGAACCTAACGTATCTCCTAATTCCAAATCTCTAAATTCTAGTCCTTCTGTCAAAAGCCCTAGTTCTCCTAAGTCAACAAAAATTAAATTTTTCACCATTAAAAGAAAGGATGAAACCACTTTAATTAAACGCACATATATGGTTGATATTTCTCTTACTATATATTTTCCTGTAAAAGGCTCACAAGGACCCAAGAAACTTTGGGTTCCTAAATCTGCTTAATTTTTTGCAGGTTATACGTGACAAGCAGTTTGACGAAGAATGGTACATTGACAGTGGCTGCTCGCGTCACATGGCAGGAAGGAAGCAGGAACTAACGGAGTTTCACTCTCTAAAAGATGGTGGGATTGTAAAGTATAGCAACAACTCGTTTGGAACTATTAAAGGATATGGAATGATCACTAATGGCGAATTCTCCATAAGGAAGGTAGCATACGTTGTAGGGCTCCAACACAATCTCATAAGTGTATCACAGCTGGTGGTTGGTACCGGGTTGAAAGTATCTTTCGACGACGAAGGCTCAGAAATTGCCGAGAAGAAGTCAAGAAACGTTCTTTTAAGATCCAAGCGAAAAGGAGAAATGTGTCCACTGAACCTTAATCCGATAAGAGGTAAACCAGCAATCTGTTTACTCACAAAGGCTTACTCTGATGAAAGTTGGTTATGGCACAAGAGGCTCTCTCATCTGAACATCAAGGACATCAACAAATTAGTCTTAGGTGATCATGTTAGAGGACTTCCAGTTTTGAAATTTGATAAAGAACATCTCTGTGCAGCATGTGAAATGGGAAAGCAGAGTCGGTAGAGCCATCCTTCAATAATCAACACTAAGGTAAATGAACCATTGGAGTTATTGCATATTGATTTATGTGGTCCATCGTCCATCGAAAGCATTGGAGGAAACAAATATATTCTGGTTATAGTAGATGATTTCTCAAGGTTCACATGGACCTTCTTTCTCAAGCAAAAATCTGAAGCTGTAACAAAGCTCAAGCTCTTCATTAAACAGATAGAGACGCAACTCAGAAAGATTGTTCGTAATATAAGGAGCAATAATGGCCTAGAATTCAAAAACAAATATTTTGAAAGTTTTCTTGCTGAAAAGGGGAAAACTCACAATTTCTCAGCCCCCTATACTCCACAACAAAACGACATTGTTGAAAGGAGAAATCGATCCTTGTGTGAAGCTGCCCGCACCATGTTATGATTGGTATCCTTGCCATTATACTTCTAGGCTGATGCAATTGCGGCTCCATGCTATACTCATAATCGATCTTACTTGAATAAACGGTTCTCCATTACTCCTTACGAGATTCTGAACAATCGAAAACCAAACATGAAATTCTTTCATGTGTTCGGTTCTAGGTGCTTCATTTTCAACTCCGAAGAGAATCGCAACAAGTTCGATGCTAAGGCGGATGAAGGAATTTTCATAGGCTACTCCCTGAACTCCAAGGCATATAGAGTTCTCAATAAACACTCGAAGAAAATTGAAGAAACATACTATGTCACTTTTGATGATAGTTATGTTAAGAAGTTAGGGGCAACCGAAGATGCATCACAAGACATATTTCCAAAGAACGGTCAGGTTACTGTCTCAATCTCAAATATTTTTTACCAATTCATGCTCTTGTTTGATGAGCCTCAGAAAGTGATCGACTCAGAGTCAACTGCTTATGACAACAAAGTTGACAATATGAAACAAGTTATAGACGATGCTTCTAGGAAAAGGGCTGATGAACAATCCAAAGGAACCGAAGATACAACTGGAAGCCAACCTTCTGATGACCATCCTACTGTCGAGGGAGAGAGTTCTTCTCCTCATTGTGATCAAGGTTTTTCTTTCCAGGGGAGGACTCATCAACAAATACATCCACCTCCACTGCAACTCCAACAAATGAAGGAGGTACAAATGCTGGTCTTGAACAAGAATCATTCTTCAAGGGGGAGAAAACAGTTAGTGAAAATGACATCTTGTCTGAACTCGAAGAAGAAATCAATGCTGAATTGGATCCCATCTATGATTCAAAATATCCTCCACTTGTGAAATGAACCAAAGATCATCCCCAGACTCAAATTATTGGGAATCCTCTGAAAAGGTGTTGACACGATCTCAAATCAAAGCGAAACAGGCTGCACTATTTTCAAAAGTCGAGTTATGTATGTTCAATTCATTTGTGTCCAAAATCGAGCTAAAGACAGTTAATTTTTCTCTTGATCATTCAGACTGGGTTCAAGCCATGCAGGATGAGCTAAATGAGTTTGAAAGAAACTAGGTATGGCTTCTTATTCCAACATCAAAGGATGCTTCGGTTGTCGGTCTCAAATGGGTATTCAGAAACAAGATGGACGAAGAAGGAAATGTCATTCGTAATAAAGCAAGGCTGGTGGTCAAAGGATATTGTCAGGAAGAGGGAATAGATTATGAAGAAACCTTCGCTCCAGTGGCTAGATTGGAATCTGTTCGGATCTTTCTAGCGTACGCTGCTCACAAGAATTTTGAAGTCTATCAAATGGACGTCAAATGTGTCTTCCTCAACGGTGAACTTGAAGAAACCGTGTATGTTGAGCAACCACCGGGATTTGTAAACGAAAAGTATCCTGATCATTGCTATATCCTCGACAAAGCTATATATGGTCTAAAACAAGCTCCCAGAGCATGGTATGAAACTCTTACTCGTTTCTTAAAATTGTCTAAATTCAAACAAGGTTCGGTTGACCCAACCTTCTTTCGTAAGTGAGAAGGTAACCACCTTATGATAGTCCAAATTTATGTTGATGACATCATCTTTGGCTCCACGAATCCTAGCTTAACAGCTGAATTGAGAAAGTTGATGGAAACTAAGTTTGAGATGAGCTCAACGGGTCCAATTAATTTCTTTCTTGGATTGAACATTAGACAGGGATCCGAAGGCATTTTTATTAATCAGGAAGCATATACCAAGACTTTTCTCACCAATTTTGGAATGACGGGAGACTCTAAAGTAAAAGTGTCGATGGCTTTTGGAACGAAACTCACACCATTATTGGAGAAACCAGCAGCTGATACAACGCTTTATCGACAAATGATCGGGTTTTGATGTATCTTACAGCCAGTAGACCTGATATCATGTTCTCTGTATGTTATTGTGCTCGATTTCAAGCGAATCCTCGAGAACCTCATCTTCAAGTAGTGAAGAACAACTTTTGCTATCTGAAGCGAACGTCCTCTCTCGGTCTATGGTATCCAGCCAATTCCAGATTTTTCGTACAAGCCATTTCGGATGCTGATCTAGGTGGCCGTGGATTAGATTGTAAAAGCACCACAGGAGGATGTCAATTTCTGGATGGAAAATTAGTCAGTTGGCAATCCAAGAAACAAACTTGCATGTCGTTATCCACTGCAGATGCAAAATACATTGTTGCAGCATCTTGTACATCTCAAGTCGTATGGATACAGAGTCAACTCCGGGATTATGGCTTAAACATGAAGAAAATCCTCTTATACTGTGACTCTGAAAGTGCAATCAGAATTTTCCACAACCCAGTGCAACACTCAAAGACTAAGCATATCGCACTGAGGTATCATTTCATCAAGCATCACGTCGAAGATGGCAGCGTCGAAATTCACTTCGTAAGAACGACTGATCAACTGGCAGACATATTCACAAAGGCTTTACCTGAAGCAAGCTTCAATAAGATCTTACAAGGCCTAGGAATGATGTAAGCCGAGTCAGTACCGAAATCGCCTTCGCTCCCATAAAGGTAACAAGCGAAATAGAGCGAACCTATATGAACCGAGCGTTCGGTCTATTTCGGGTTTGGCCCATTTCGGGTTCAGTCTATTTCGGGTGAAGTTGGTCCATGAACCAAAATGAACCAAGCGTTCGGTCTATTTCGGGTTCGGTCCTTCTGAACTTCCTTATTTTTTTAAGGCGTTTTAAATGTATTCTTTTGTATATTTTTTTTATTATTACTTCCTTTTCATTTCTAAAATCCCAAAAATATTTTTTTCGTTCAATTGGTCAATTTTCACAAAAACCCAAAAATATTTTCTGTTTTTTTACTATTTTCCATATTTCTAACGTTTTTCTGTTTCTCTAAGTATGATTCTAGATGACGCATCTCTGGTTGGTAATTTTTTTTTGTTAGGTGTCCCTAGAGGCATGTTGCTGTATGTAGACTCAAGTCTCAACTGATTCTGAGTGAAGCCTTAATAACATGATCTACACCAATCATGTTTTCCCAATCCAGGCTATCAAGTTCACCCTAATCATGAGTTACCTTACTCTACTCAAACTGAGTTTAGACTTGTCTGCTTAGCCCATCTTTTCTTTAAAAAGCAGAGGTACATTCGCTTCTTACACCATCTCCATCATCTTTCTCCATTATATTTCGTTTCATCACTATAACCCCTAAGACTCTCAGTTTTAATCACTGAGGTTTATGGTTATACAAAATCTGTGTTCATGATCTTAGTTTCATGTTACTATGTACTAAGTGAAACCCAAAATTCAACACCACTAATGAATTGACGGTGAATTCACAAATTCAAGATCTTACTTGTTACCGAATGGAATCTCCTTTTCTTTTTGAGTGATCTTTATGAGATTGCCTTTCACCAAGGTTTCTCTAACCCTAAAAGATCCAGTTTATGTTTTTTTTAGATTTCTTAAATTCTCTCGTCACTATAAATTATTTCTCACCTACTTGTTCAACAGATCACAATGATCTCACAAGTACTTCATTCTCTTTTTGATCTTATGTTAAGTATCGAAATTATGAATTGAAGCGAAAGCCACCCACTTTAACCTTTAAAAGATGCCTTTCAAAACTTCTTAACAAGTTTCTGATCGTTATTTCATGGGAAACCAAGCAAGCACTTCAATATCTCTCTTGACTTTAAAGGAAGTGATTTTTGCCCATAATCAATTGGTTTATGTCTAAATACGACATCACAGATAATCCCAAAAAACTTGTTTTATTTCTTTATCTTTTACACCCTTTGCACGGAAATTTTTAATTTTCCAAAACTCTAAGTTTTACATAGATTATCAAGGCACAAACACTCTAGTGTCATCAGGTGAAATGATTGGGATGAAAAGGTAGCTGACTCAGTAGAAATTCAAACGGTTTGTCGATTTGAAAAAGGTGACTTTATGAAAAGGCGTGAAAAAGGGGAAATGTTTTTCTCTCTCCTGTGTCATCTTCGGCATGCCAACTGTTCCCACATCAATTCAGGCGCGATTTTAGAGATAATCCAAGATTTCAGCCGGATTCTTCTCTCTCTTCCTTGTACGTATAAATGGAATTGAAAGAATACTCTCTCAACCTTTATCACTTCCAAAAAGCCTTCAAAGAAACCCGCCTATTTTCTGCACTGTTCATCTTCATTCTCAAGCTCCTACAATGGCAGAATCTTCATCTGTTCATGATACCTCAGTTTGTCAACCCCTACTCACTATAAAACCCCAACAAAACCTAATCATCGATCTCACTCCCTTTGTTTTTGAGTCGTACATGCTGTGTGTGGTTGAGTGTCTCAAACACTCTCCATTTGTCGATACAATGACAAAGGTTGAAATTGTGCCTATGTCATTCTTATCCCATGTCTACTCTACGGCGTTCTACAACAAGGCTAATGAACGTATCCACTTCGAGCTTCACGATGAGAGGGTCTCCATCTCCAAGAGCGGATTTTTTGCCCTAATCGGTCTCTCACAAGATCCGTCTTTGGTAAACCCTGATTCTATTACAACTGGCCAACTGTTTACCATGTTTTATCAGATGGGGTAAATTGAAACCCTAACTACCATCACGAAGTTCAAGAAGTCCTGCCTTCCTCCTCAATGGAATGGCCTATTCACTATTTTATTCAAGGGTTTATCTAAGCGAAGTCCTGGTTCTGATGGTGCTAGCAAGGCTTTTATGATAGTGTTGTATGGGTTGTACAGTGGGCTCAACCTTGACTATGGGTCTATAATTTGGCAGTAGCTGGTTCAAAGTCTACTCTCTTCGTCAAAGCACTCAGAAATTTCATGTGGGCGTTTCTAGACCATTATCACCAAGTGGGCAATGGATCGCAATCGGTTTCCCTATTATGGCGGATTACTTGCTTTCCTCCATCGCCACCTTTCATACGACGAAGATCATTGTCACTGATCCTACCAAAATCTCGTACATTGGCTATATTCCTAAAACAATGCTTGGTTCTATCTCAGCCTCAAGCAATCTTTTTCAGCAGTACAGAAAACATAAGTCCATTGGTCCACGTGAGCTTACTCCTACAATGCTTCGTTCCATTGACGAAGCTGATAAACCAGCCAAAAGGAGCAAGAAACCTGAATCACAGAAGGAAGGACTTATAACAAAACCATCCAAGGGGCAGACCCCCAAGAAGAGGAAATCTGATAAAGCTGCTCCTTCTTAACCTCAACCCAAAAAGCAGAAGAAGCCTGCTAGGAAACTTATTCTTCAATCCTCAAGCGATTTGGATTCAGAATATGTTCCTCCTAGGCAGAAGAACGCTCCATCTTCAGACTTTGAGACCAAAAGTTCTGATGAAAAGGCTTCGGGCCGAGGGGACACTCTACCTCGCTCCCCTACTCCAGAAATTCCGGTTCGCTCTTTGCCTCCTTCACCTCAACCTGTTACAATTCCTACTTCTATCCCTCCTATCTCTCAAACAACCACCTCTCAACCCTTCACTTCAATACCTATTCCCACTCCCATTTTCACATATACAACCTCTACCATCACTACAAAACCTACCTTCACTATTCCCAAACCACCTGTAACCGAACCTACCTTTACAATCGAACCTCCACCAACAACCAAACCTCCAACTTCTTCCAAACCCTTATCTCCCACACCTTCTACAAAAACAACCCCGATTTTAGGCGGTGAGGACTTGGAGTTCGACTCCACATACTTCAGTCCTTATCGAGTCCAGAGTGAGAATGATGACGATGAGCATATCACCAAACGTCATCTCAAAGCAGTAAACGACAAGCTAGATCAACTGCTTTCCTCCTCTTCCCCTGGGGCTTATTCAGATGCTGCATTGAAGGCCCTGTTCTCCTCAGTTGTTGTTGAACATTCAGCCTCCTTAAATATTGCAGCCAAGGCTATTGAAGCCTCCACTTCTCAGTGTCAACAGGCCTCTCGTGCTGTTGATGCCTCTACAAAAGTGTGCAAGGATGCGACCGAAAAAGTCGATAAAACTAGTTTCCCAGGCTCACATATTCTAACACTCTTTGCAGGCTGCTGCTGCCAAGAATGTTGCTACAGTTACTTCTTCTGTAGAATCTCTTCAACAGACTCTTCATTATGAGTGCTCGAAGGTTGAAGCAGCACGCCTTGCTATTGAACAGGCGAATGAAGCGTTCCATGCTAATGTCAACGAACGCTTATCTCAACTACAAGCGGACTTAGCTATGGAAAATGGTGTTATGGATGAGCTTGCCAGATGCACAAATCAGCTTAAATTGCAAACTCACAAGCTGCGAACTGCTCATGCTGAGATTGATGACCTCAAGTCAGAAAGGGAGGTTATAAGGAGTTCTACTGCAGACGTTCACTCCATCCTTCTTCATCTTATTGAAGGTCATGATCCCTTGGTCACTATCACCATCCGAAGGCTTTTGGCAGACAAGCTTCGACCGACACTAGACTTCCTTATCCGTATCAAGGGTGTTCCGGTGACTGGTGTCCGACCGCAACAAGGGGGTGAGAAAGACTTGAAGCAAGAAAAGCAAGAGACAAATCTGATGGGTTTTGAGCATTCTAACACTTCCTAAGTGTACATGCAACCCTAATAACCTTGGATCTATGTTTGTCTAATTATCATGCAAAGTTGAATTCCAAGGTTATATTCCTATCTAGCATACATGGGGAACAATTTTAACTTGAATCATAGATAGAATAACTTACCTTGTTGTTGCTTGTGTTCCTTGAAACCTTGTGAGCCTAGCACCCCAAGTGTGATGCCTCAAATGCTTCACACAACACCAAATGCTCTTGGAAAGACTCTTGAGATAACACACACTTCTCAAAATCGGCCAAGCCCTCTAGTTTCTTAGTGTAACCGATTTTGGTGGAGAATATGCTTCTTATATAGTGTTGTCACATCTAGGGTTACACCATGTAAACCCTAATGTGTCATGACTCTTCATTTCCATGACCCATGTGTTTGTAACTCCCATGGAGCATCCTATGGGTAGAACCCAACTTGATAATCCATGGAGCCTCGTAGCCCACTATACAAGATATGGATGATTTACATAATCAACCCATATATTTAATTAGTTATCCTTTGATCACTTAATTAATTCCAAATTAATTCTTTGATCAACTAATCAAATAATATTATTAATATATTAGAACTTATAATACATTAATAATCTCCAAGTGTTATTTCTCTCATTTAGTCTATCCAATTGCATGGTGCCATGCAACCCAAATGGACCATGCCGGGTCGGGTCAAGTATAAGCCCGAAATAGTTATGGACTTAGACACCTTATCCAACAGTCTCCCACTTGGATAAGTCTAATAACTATATCTCTAGTACTTCAGGAACCGACCGGCAATCGTAGCTCTTTCAAGGTCTCTCGGAACTGAGAAGATGATGGTACGCCATTTAAGATAAGTGATCATATAATCCTCCGTTCTAGATATCAGCCGGACAAATACATGGAACATTGTCTTGCTTATTGTCCAGCATTTGTTTCCCGATTTCCGATTTGTTTGACATAGAACTTAATTGAACACATCAACTTAGTTCTGACCGGGCCCGGTACATGGGTCAAAACAAAATCATCGAGGGGCCCAGATATCAGCTTCTAATCCAAGAAGGAACATATAAACTTTGACTCATATGTTTGTTCTACCACTCATTGAATTACACACAAAAGTACATTTTATAACATCGAGTTACCAATGCGGTTTCGTACAGTCAATGCATAACCAACTTGTAAGTAACAAATCATATCTCTAGGTTTGAAGACTTATATGATATTACCGTCTCACGATCACTCAAGACAGAATTCCATGAAGTGATTCCAGTGAGCGTGGGTTGAGTCCAATGCTCAGAACTTATGAGCACTCATGATTGTTGTAGCCTTGTCCAAGACCTCTAAAACCAACCATGACAGTCTTGATTCATATCTACTTCCAACATATGACCGACTGTGGAGGTTTGAATAATATGTTATACCAAACAAAATTATTCTGGAAGTCAAAACATGCAAAAGAAATATAGTAAACGATCAACAAGAGATAGCAACACTTTACTCATAAATAAAACATCTTTTATTCATCATCTAATGTCAATTACACTTTACAAATTTCTGGGTTATCTAACTACTAAATCTAATATCATCCTTCAGCCCTATGCTCCGAGCATGCTGAAGATGCTTAACCCGAGTCAGTCCCTTTGTGAGGGGATCTGCCGGATTCTCATCTGATGATACCCTCTTTGCCACGAGGTGTCCTTCTTCGATCTGATATCTAATGAAATGGTATTTTCTGTCGATGTGTCTGGATCTCCCGTGATCCCTTGGTTCCTTGGCTAAGGCAACAGCACTTTCACTATCACAGAAAATTTCCATTGGCTCTTTAATAGCTGGTACAACTCCAAGGTCTCCAATGAAGTTCTTCAGCCATATCGCCTCTTTTGCTGCCTCGCTAGCTGCAATATACTCTGATTCACAAGTAGAATCTGCCACTGTCTCTTGCTTGGAACTCTTCCAAGAAATTGCTCCTCCGTTTAGGGTAAAGACCCAGCCCGACTAAGAGCGGAAATTATCCCTATCAGTCTGGAAGCTAGCATCACTATACCCTACAACTCTCAAGTCATCACTCCCACCGAGGGTAAGAACCCAGTCCTTAGTCCTCCGTAGGTACTTGAGGATATTCTTTACCGCAGTCCAGTGTGCCTTGCCAGGGTTCGCCTGATACCTGCTAACCATGCTCAAGGCAAAAGCTACATCTGGTCGAGTACACGTCATAGCATACATGATCGATCCTACAGCCGAAGCATAAGGTGTTCGACTCATTTCTGCTATCTCAGCCTCAGTGCTAGGGCTTTGTGTCTTACTCAATCTGGTGTTACTCTGGATGGGTAACTCTCCTTTCTTGGAATCCTGCATGCTGAATCTCTTCAGCACCTTATCCAAGTAGGTACTCTAACTAAGTCCAATTAGTCTTTTACTCCGATCTCTCAAGATCCTTATCCCTAAAATATAGGCAGCTTCACCAAGGTCCTTCATAGCGAAACACTTCCCAAGCCAGGACTTTCCTTCCTGCAGGGTTGGAATGTCGTTTCCTATGAGTAGTATGTCATCCACATACAATACCAAAAAGCTAACTATACTCCCACTAGCCTTGACATACACACAAGATTCATCTTCACTTCTAGAAAAGCCAAATTCCTTGACCTTTTCATCAAAGCAAAGATTCCATCTGCGAGGTGCTTGCTTCAATCCATAAATGGATTTCTCAAGCTTACACACTCTATTAGGGTACTCGTTGCTGACAAAACCCTCTGGCTGACTCATGTAAACATCTTCAGCCAACTTTCCATTAAGGAAAGCGGTTTTGACATCCATCTGCCATATTTCATAATCATGAAATGCAGTTATGGCTAACAGAACCCGAATAGACTTAATCTTGGCTACCGGAGAAAAGGTCTCGTCATAATCCACTCCAGGAATTTAAGAGAAGCCCTTTGCAACCAGTCTAGCCTTATAAGTGTGTACTTTACCATCCATGTCGGTCTTCTTCTTGAAGACCCATTTGCACCCTACTGTCTTACGACCTGGTACATTTTCAACCAAGTTCCAAACTCGATTGTCATACATGGATTGTATCTCGCTATCCATAGCCTCTTTCCATTTAGCAGACTCGGGGCCTGCCATGGCTTCCTCGTAGCTGTTAGGGTCATCTTGACTTACTAGTGTCCCATCACTAATAAGTGTCTCACCTTCTGCAGTAATATGGAATCCATAGTAATGCTCAGGTGCACTCCTAACTCTCGTGGAACGTCTCAGAGGTACAGATTTGTCAATTGGCTCAACAGGAGTTTCCTCCTCAAGTTGAGGGCTAGAGTTTGAAGTTCCCTCACCGCTTGATTCTTGAATTTCTTCAAGATCAATTTGCCTCCCACTGTCTCCTTGGCTTATAAACTCTCTTTCTCGAAAGACTCCTCTTCTTGCTACAAAGACCACATTGTCACTAGGTCTGTAGAAGAGGTAACCAAAGGATTGTTGTGGGTAACCGATGAAAATACACCTCTCACTTCGAGGTTCGAGCTTATCATGAGTCTCGCGTCTCACGAAAGCCTCGCAACCCCAAATCTTGATGTGGTCTAGTTTAGGTACTTTACCAGTCCACATCTCGTGAGGAGCTTTGGCAACTTTCTTTGTAGGGACTAGATTAAGAATATGGGCGGCAGTCTCTAAGGCATACCCCCAGAATGAGATTGGTAGCGTAGCTCGACTCATCATGGAACGAACCATATCTAACAAGGTTCGATTACGCCTCTCAGCCACACCATTCAACTGTGGTGTCCTGGGAGGTGTCAATTGTGAGACTATCCCACATTCCCTTAGACAGTCGAGGAACTATGAACTAAGATACTCACCACCACGATCGGATCAAAGCATCTTAATGTTCCTGCCCAATTGATTCTCGACTTCCTGTTTAAATTCCTTAAACCTCTTGAAAGTCTCTGACTTATGCTTGATCAAGTAGACATATCCATATCTACTATAATCATCAGTAAAAGTCAAATAATAACGATTAGCATCCCTTGTGGCATGTTTGAATGGTCCACACACATCCGTGTGTATAAGGTCCAACAAACCTTCACCCCTCTCACACGAACCTGTGAAGGGTGACTTTGTCATTTTTCCAAGTAAGCATGATTCGCAACTATCATCTGACTTTAGGTCAAACGACTCCAAGACTCCATCCTTTTGGAGTTGGCCTATGCGCTTCTTGCTTATATGTCCAAGACGACAATGCCATAATGATGCTTTATCCAAGTTATTATTAGTAGAATCAATACACAAAACATTATTTCCTAAGTTATCTACAACAGATATAGCTTCATACACACCATCACAAGGTAATGCTTTAAAATAAAGAACATTATTAAAGAAAGCATCAATAGAACCAACTTCATTATTAAATGAAAAGGTAAACCCTTGTTTGTACAAAGCATGAAAGGAAATAATATTTCTTTCCATTCCTGGCGAGTAACAACATTTATTCAAATCTAAACTAAACCCACTACTTAGCGATAAAGTATAAACTCCAATCTTGGTAACAGGTATAGCTTTCCTATTCCCCATGATCAAGTTTATCCTTCCTTGCTCCACATCCTCACTTCTTCTTAGTCCCTACAAGTCACAACAAATATGAATACCACACCCGGTATCAAGGACCCAAGAATTAGAATGGGGTGAGTTATTAGAAATGATAGTGTAAATACCTGCATGGTTGGGTTTACCTTTCCCATCCTTCACATCTTGCTGGTATTTTGGGCAGTTCCGCTTCCAATGAGATTTTACATGGCAATAGAAGCATTCAGCCTCTTTTGGGTAAGAAGAAGGAGTAATGAAACCTTTCTTGGTTCCACTTGAAGAAGAGCCATCAAGGGTCCGAGCCTTGGTACCCTTAGAAGAGCTCTTTCTCTTCCTCCCTCGACTTTTCCCGATTGCCAAAACCGGAGTAGAGTTTTGAGTAGGAGTGATAGCAACCGACTTCCCCTTCAGACCTGATTCTGCGGTCTTGAGAAGTCCCTGAAGTTTGCTGAGGGTGACTTCTTCCTTGTTCATGTGATATGTCATGCGGAATTGATCATAGCACGATGGTAAGGAATGCAAAATAATATCTATTGCAAGATCCTCCGGGAAGTTGACATTAAGCTTCAGCAAACGATCCACATACCTTTGCATTTTCTGCATGTGACTCGTGACGGATTCCCCGTCCTTCATCATGGTTGTTATCATGGAGCAGATGATTTCATACCTCTCTTGTCTTGCACTTTGATGGTATCTTTCCATCAAATCTTGGTGCATTTCATAAGGGTAGAAATCCTCATAAGACTTTTGGAGTTCCGCTGTCATCGTGGCCATCATGATGCAAGCCACTTTCGTAGCATCCCTTTCATGGGCCCGAAATTCAGCGATCTCCTGAGGAGTTGCAGTGGACTCATCAATCTCCTTAAGCTCCTTGTCAAGAACATATTCTTTGTCCTCGTAGCGGGTAATCATCCTGATGTTTCTGATCCACTCATTGAAGTTGGATCCATCAAAGGTGACTTTCCCACACAAGTTCATAAGGGTAAAGGAGCCATTAGGATTAGAGCCAGAAGCATTGTTGAAATACATCTGAAGAAAAGAGAACAAGATTAGTTTAGATATAAGAGAGTCCTTAATAAAACACCCAAATGTAATATTAAGGCTAGGATCCAATCCCAATATAATATAAATTAGAAGAGGTATGCTGTAATCTAAGCTATATCATATTTGAAAGGTAGGTGAATGACGATTCACCAATTTCCACCACGAAAACCGCAATATTTTTAGTATTAGGTTTTTGAATGGTTCTTAGAAATTCCTAAATTCTTTGAGATTCAATGAACTTTTCAAAGGCATGTTTCAATCTCGAGTGTGCCCTCCAAGTTTTGTGACTGGGATACCAAGGATCACAAAACGAGGTGTGAAGTAACCATGCAAATCACTTGGTACCCTTAAAGTTTATCACTCAATCGATGTGCCGGTTAACCACACACGCTCCATCGATACTATAATAAACCCTAAGTCACCCTTTACCTACCTTGTTAAGTCCAAGTTAGTGTGCCGGTTAACCACACACGCTCCACCAACGACTTAATCAAAGTGTAAAGTGTAATTTCATGGAATAGCACCTTATTCACATTTTTCCTAAAGTAACTAAGATTGGGAATTTAATAAAACATTTAGTTACTTTATAATATTCATCATACTTTGAATGAGAATTAATAAGTCCTTGTCTTACCCGTTCGGCTAACGACCCTCCACCAATCAAGCAAACGGTGGGTGAGAGTGGACACCCATTAAGTCACCATTTTATAGGCAACAACCTTATACCCACCTTATAGACCGGCTTCGTGAATGAGGCGTACTAGCGGTAAGAAGACTTTGTTCTTATACATATATATATAATTATTAAATCATAATAATATAAGTATAAGGGTTGAATTTTAACTTTTAAAATTCTAGGGGTTGGAACTAAAGTTTTAACTTAACTTTACTTGTTCCAAAACTTGAGGGCAAGTTTTGTAAACTTTCAAAACTTTTCATTTCTTGTAACTTATGAGTTTAATAGAGTAATAAAATGAGGACTTTTCATTTTTCCTAACTCTTGTGTTCTTTTAATGGTTTTTAATCCAAGAGACTTTTGGTTTTCCATAACTTGAGGACAAGTTATGGACTCCATTAAAACACATTATGATCATGAATTAATCTACCACATAGGTTACAAATAATTCCTATGATCATCTAAACATCATAAGAACAAGAATATGAATATGAACACTTTCAAGAATCAAAATCACATTTAATCTTTGTAATTTTGATAACTAGTTGTTGTAAATGAGTTCGAAAAGACATTACACCTTCTAAAACAAGTTTTCAAGTACCAAAACATTTTAGGGTAATGATTCTAATCCATTTCCAGCAACTCAAGTCGAAATTCTGCACTCTGTCGACCCTACTCACCGAGTGCATAAACCTACTCGCCGAGTAGGTTGAAGATACAAGTGAACTCGACGAGTCCTCCCCATGGACTCGCCGAGTCTATCAGTCAGACAGCAAGATTTTCGACTTTCTTCAACTTTTAAGCACAAATAACAAACAAACAAGCCTATGCTCTGATACCACTGATGGGTTTTAAGCATTCTAACACTTCCTAAGTGTACATGCAACCCTAATAACCTTGGATCTATGTTTGTCTAATTATCATGCAAAGTTGAATTCCAAGGTTATATTCCTATCTAGCATACATGGGGAACAATTTTAACTTGAATCATAGATAGAATAACTTACCTTGTTGTTGATTGTGTTCCTTGAAACCTTGTGAGCCTAGCACCCCAAGTGTGATGCCTCAAATGCTTCACACAACACCAAATGCTCTTGGAAAGACTCTTGAGATAACACACACTTCTCAAAATCGGCCAAGCCCTCTAGTTTCTTAGTGTTCAACTTGTGTAGCCAATTTTGTGGAGAATGGGACTCTTATATAGTGTTGGCACATCTAGGGTTACACCATGTAAACCCTAATGTGTCATGACTCTTCATTTCCATGACCCATGGGTTTGTAACTCGCATGGAGCATCCATGGAGCATCCTATGGGTAGAACCCAACTTGATATTCCATGGAGCCTCTTAGCCCAGTATACAAGATATGGATGATTTACATAATCAACCCATATATTTAATTAGTTATCCTTTGATCACTTAATTAATTCCAAATTAATTCTTTGATCAACTAATTAAATAATATTATTAATATATTAGAACATATAATATATTAATAATCTCCAAGTGTTATTTCTCTCATTTAGTCTATCCAATTGCATGGTGCCATGCAACCCAAATGGACCATGCCGGGTCGGGTCAAGTACAAGCCCGGAATAGTTATGGACTTAGACACCTTATCCAACAAATATAAGGCTAAATATGTACATATCAAAATACCCCACACTTGACTTTTGCTTGCCCCCAAGCAAAAACTGAATTTTAGCACACTAGAATCACATGAGACAATCCCAATCAAACCCAGCCATTATGCCAAGACCACAACGCATGCATTTGTGTCTAAATTTTTCCTAAATGACCCCCCCTCATCTTAAATACTCACAATCCTCATAAATACTTTCCCACTTCTTTCGAACAATACTCATTTTATGCATCCCTCGAAATCCATCCTCAGAAAACTCCCTTAACCTCAAGGTATATTTGGTTGAGCAACCAAAGCATACATAATCTAGACAATTACAATTTTCGATACCACTATGGAACTTTTTGGAATTCCTCACTTTCTTGATAACTTGAACTTTGATTTCTTTGAATTCTTCAAATTTGCCAACTTTTTGATTTTCTTTGATTTTGGGTATCTTCAACTTTTTGAATTTTTGGAATTTTGATCTTTTGATCTTCACTTTAAAAGCTCCAATTTTTTTCAACTTTTCTTGTAATTTTTTCTCTTTTTTAATACATGTACCTAACTTTTTATCACTCAAAATCTACATGCTTAAGGAGGGGCGCTCAACTTCAACCTTTATTGGTTAAAGATAAAACAAAAATTTCCTTGATACATTTCTGGTACACGATGCTAAACTTATTGTGATCCTCAAACTAAGCGAGGTCGTGTTTTTGTCCCATGTTTTCACTAGAATAGGGAGGCCACAAATGCACTAGAACTTATATAGGCTCAACTAAACATTTAGGTCTTCATGTAATCATCAAACATAACACTAACATGGAATCCTGATTGCTTTTACCAAAATTTTCTAAATTAAGATCCTAGCAATATTACTGCAATTTTTTTTTAAAATTAAGCCTAATTTAGGATTCTAAATTTACTAATATAACCAACCCTTACCCACACTTAATTCATGCGATGTCCCCATTGCATGTTATGCATTAAAAGAAACATGCAAAAATAAAGAGGGAATTGGAACAAACTCCCCTGGGATAGCAGTGGCGAGGCTGATCATATTCAATGTAGGTCTATCTTCAAATGACTTTAGACATAGGAACACTTATCCATGCCTTTGGTGTCATGTCTCGTGTGGTAAAACATCTAAATAACTCCAATTACTAAGGAAAAAGCTCTTAGAAATCTCCCTGAATGAATCTTCATGATAATATGACTAAAACCTGAATCTTGAGTGACTCGTCAAGTAGAACGGAAACTCGGAGAGTAATTTGATTCTAATCAGAAAATCGTGATATTGCAAATGGAATCGTCGAGTCCAATACGTGCACTCGGCGAGTAGAGCGCTGGGTGGAAAAAATAATGTTATGCTTCTGATCCATTGCTAATCTGTTGGAATATGTCAATTATGTGACACTTCTTTGATTTCTTCAATAAATAACACATTTTGTCACCATTATTCCTAACGGACTCGATCTTAAACTTGAAATTGCATACTCTTATCTAGACCTGACCCTCACTCTAACCTTGACGAATGAGACTCTTATATTGCATCCTAATCTTCAAACCTGAAAAGATACAAGCCAACCACAAGTAAAAGAAAACAAGCACACTCCTAATTAAATCTTAGTACATAAAAGTTCAAAACACCAAACCAACAAAGTAAAAATAACATCCAAATTAAAAACATAAACTTTCAATCTTCTTCAATATCATCTCCTCTAGCTCCACTCCCACTTGCTTGATTGTTCCTCTTCAGCAGACGCTCCTCCCAACTCATCACATATGGGAATCCGGGCCCGGGCCTCGGTGCAACATTCATTTGTTCAAATAGATAAACAAATGATTCATTACTGTAGTTAATGCCCCGACTAATGTCATCCAAATGCCTCCTTAATTCCACATTATCCCATTATGTGTTTTCCTCTTCCACCGGAATGACCTGTGGGTCTTCTTGGTGTCGATCCCTCCTTTGGGATCCCAAATGTATCCTCAACAAACTTCTCAATAATCCTCGCCCTCCTAAATAATGTAATGCTAAACGGAGGGGGAGAAATCATTGTTAATGCCCTTGCTTCTTGCCTATCCAAAATCCTAGAAGACCTTGTCCATCTCGTAATAAACATACCCCCAGTAATTTTCGAGGTAATTTTTTCCATGACTGCTCCTTCCGCAAGGTACTTTGCTATACAATAAGGCAAGTTGCAAAAAATGTCCGGTGTGATAATACTCCACAAATAGAAAATGTCGAGAGTGGGAACTTTGTCATCATCCTTCCTCATGTTGATGGTGCTAGCAATGAGACGGTGGATAAGACGATGGATGGGTGAACGGATAAAGCCTTCTTGGACGGAAGATGGAATATAGACCCGGTTGGCGATCATATTCCACCAAGTACAGGGAAAAACTCCTTCAGGTAAATCCTTATGGCATTGCTCCAAAAATGCCTCGAAATCCTCTGACATGATCACGTTTTGATCAAAAATCCCAATCCTCCACGCAAGCTCCGATATGTTGCATTGATGCAGCTCTCCTCCAAGGCAATAACTTCTAATATTCGGGCTATAGTAATCACTACCACCCCATAATGAGATGGTAGCGAAGAACTCCCAGCATAGCTCTTCGAACACGGGTTCTTGCATCTTGAATAGCCGAATCCACCCATCACAAATGATTGTTATTCTCCTATTTACACAGGAATTTACCAAGTAAAGGGTTAGTTCCTCCTCCAGCTCCGTCTGACTCATCCATTCCATATTAATTGCATTGCGAACGTATATCTCCTTCTGTTTCAGTGTTTCAAGATTGCGTTTTGCATGGACTTGTGAAGATTTTGAGGTAATTTACTTGAAGTTAAGCCATGGAATGTGTCCATATCCACCTCCTCTAGAGCTCTGGCCACGTCTAGACATAATTCCATCAAAACAAAATCAAGAAAACAAGAAACCAAACCCATAACATATTAAACATAAGCAAAACAGGTCCACTGTGAGATGTACTCGCCGAGTTCATGAACTACTCCGCGAGTAGTATGAACTGCGAGTTCATTTTCCAGTCGGTCCAGATTAATCCATCCAATAACAGTAATTTGTATAGGGGTTTTCTATTCTAAGGCTATTAAGCATAAATTCACAGGAAATTTTGTCCAAAACCTCCTAATTTGTCCTAAAATCAAAATCCTAGATTTGGAGTAAACCCCCAAATCCAATTTTTTGCAAAATACCTACTACAAGCTGTCCAAGTTATGACCTTTATTAAGAATAAAGTAGAAAAATGTTACCTTTTTGCTTGTAAGAGGAAGAACTAGCGAAAATTGAAGAAGTTGCTTGAGAGAACTTTACTCGGCAAGTGTGGGTTGGGAGGCGGCTGAATGAAAGTGATTAGGGTAAAACAGAACCCTATTAACAGTTTGTAAAAAAAAAAAAAAAATTCAGTTAAATTTCTGGACTCGCCGAGTAGGAGTGACTACTCGCCGAGTAGAAGCGCGAATCTGCAACTTTGCGTGAATTTCAGAAAGGACTCGCCGAGCAGGAGTGAAAGACTCGACGAGTTGCTTAATCAGTTTAACTAAAATTCGATTTTTAAGCACGACCCCACACTTGAGCATTTCTTGCCCTCAAGCAATCATTTTAAGCATAATTTCAGAAGAAGATTGATAAAAATAGATCCTAAAAGTAAAAAAAAAAATAAATGAAAATAAAAAGCAAAGGAAAAGAATGCAAACTCTAAACTTAGGTTGCCTACCGGAAGCGCTTCTTTTTAAGGAGTCATTAGATGGACTCCTTCCCGCTTACGTTTCTGTAATCTCTTCCAGCAGTAGCCCTTCTTCAAATTCTTCATTTCTCGAAATTCCTTCTTCATATCTTTTCACCCTATGACCATTGACCTTGATGGAATTCCATCTATTGATATTAGCTCAATAGCTCCATGTGGAAAAAATTTCTTCAATATAAATGGACCATCCCATCGTGTCTTTAGCTTGCCCGGAAAAAGTTTGAGCCTTGAATTAAAAAGTAACACTTTTTTCCTTCATGAAAGTGCTTATTACCCTTGAGTCTTTTTTCATGCCAGTTCTTAGTCTTTTCTTTGTAGATCTAGGAACTAGTGTATGCCTCATTCCTTAGTTCTTCAAGGGCATTCATTTGCATCAATCGGTTGTGTCTATGTTCAGCCAAATCAAAATTACACATTCTTAAAGCCCAAAATGCTTTATGCTCAATCTCAACTGGCAAGTGGCAAATCTTCCCATATACCAACCTATATGGTGTAGTACCAATAGGTGTTTTGAAAGTTGTTCTAAACGCCCAAAGTTCATCATCAAGCTTATCCAACCACTCCTTTCTATTACTTCCAACCGATCTTTCTAATATTCTCTTCGGTGCCCTATTTGTAACTTCAGTTTGCCCACTCGTTTGAGGATGATAGGATGTTGAAAATATGTGGTGGACACCATATTTTAGCAACACCTTAGCTGATTGATCATTGGCGAAGTGGGTGCGTCGATCACTAATTAAAGCCTTTGGAACTCCAAACTTTGAAAATAATTTCTTGAAAAAACGTACCGCTACTCATGCGTCATTCGTGGGTAATGCTTGTGCCCCCGCACATTTGGATACATAATCGACTGCTACCAAAATGTATTTATTTCCCTTTGACATTGGGAAAGGTCCCATGAAGTCAATTCCCCAAACATCAAATATTTCGCAAACTTGAATGCTATTTTGGGGCATCTCGTTTCGTGATGAAGTGTTTCCCGATCTTTGGCATGAATCACATTATTTGACAAATTTGTAGCAACTTTAAAGATAGTAGGCCAATAAAAACCCGAATCAAAAACTTTCTTGGTTGTATATTGCGCTCCATGATGTCCTCCGGTGGGCCCGCTATGACAATGCTTCAAGATTTCATGACTTTCTTTCCCGGATACACATCTTCTTATCATACCATCAGCACAACTACGAAAGAGGTATGGCTCATCCCAGAAGTAATACTTAATTTCTGAAAAGAACTTCTTCTTTTGTTGGCGGGTCAAGTCTTGTGCGATGTATTCACTAGCTAAGTAGTTAGCTATATCCACAAACCATGGAATCTCTCCTACTATAACTAATAAATATTCTTTAGGAAATTCATCTCCAATCTTGTTTTTTTCTAACTCTTCCAAGTGTGGGTTTTCCAATCTCGATAGATGATAGGTAGCCATGTTTTCCATCCCCTTCTTATCTCGTATTTCAATGTCAAATTCTTGTAGCAGCAGCACCCAACAAATCAACCTTAGCTTAACATCTTGTTTAGCAAAAAGATACTAAAGGGTAGAATGGTCGGTAAAAACTATGGTTTTTGACAAAACCAAATATGAGTGAAATTTATCAAATGCAAAAACCACTACTAGTAGCTCCTTTTCTATAGTAGTGTAGTTCTCTTGTGTTGGGTTCAGGGTATTACTTGCATAGTAGATCGGCTGAAAATGCTTGTCAATTCTTTGTCTTCAAACAGCTCCCACCGCATAGTCACTGGCATCACACATAAGCTCAAAAGGAAGACTCCAATTTGGAGCTACCATAATAGGTGTAGTAGTCAACTTTTCCTTCGACAAATGAAATGCATCAATACATTCTTTAGAAAAGTTGAATGGGGCGTCCTTCAAAAGAAGTTGAGTCAAGGGCCTTGTGATCTTCGAAAAGTCTTTAATAAAGCACCTATAAAACCCTTAATGGCCTAAAAATCTCCTTACCCCCTTGACATTTGTTGGAGGTGGTAATTTGGCAATAGTGTCCACCTTTGCTCTATCCACCTATATCCCCATCCTCGAGACCTTGTGTCCAAGCACAATTCCTTCTTTCACCATAAATGACACTTCTCCCAATTAAGGACAAGGTTGCTCTTCTCACATCTTGCTAACATTAGATCCAATTTGGACAAACAATCTTCAAAAGAGGACCCGAAAACCGAAAATTCATCCATGAAAACCTCTATAAGCTTCTTGATCATATCATGGAAAATGGCCATCATACACCTTTGGAAAGTAGTCAGTGCATTGCATAACCCAAAAGGAATGGGTCGATTGGAATTTGAAAATACCCCGAAAAACCATCGAGAAAGCAATAATATAGATGCCTGGACAGCCTCTCGAGCATTTGATCAATAAATGGCAATGGAAAATGATCCTTAGATGTGGAATCATTTACTTTCCTATAGTCGATGCAAACACACCACCCGGTAGCCGTTCTTATTGGAATTAATTCGTTATTTTCATTTGCTACCACCGTTATTCCTCTTTTCTTCGGTACCACCTGCACCGGACTCACCCACGGGCTATCGGAAATTGAGTAAATAATCTCGGCATCTAATAGTTTCACTACCTCCTTTTTCACAACTTCTTGCATGTACGGGTTTAGTCTTCTTTGGCGTTGAACAACATGTTTAGCCCCATCTTCTAAGTTAATTTTATGAGAGCAATAAGTTGGACTAATTCCCTTGATGTCGGTTATCTTCAATGCTATAGCACCTTGCCTCTTCTTTAGTACCCCCACAAGACTTTTTTTCTCATGTTTGGCCAAATCAACAGTTATAATTACAGTTTTTTCTTGACCGTCTTCAAGAAATGCATACTCCAAGTGATCTGGTAGTGCTTTTAGCTTAGTTTTCGTGTTCTGGATGTTGCACACGTCGAGTCCAATGAGGGGACTCGTCAAGTCCTGGGCAAATTTCACGACTGATTGGGATTCCTTGGATGGACTCGTCGAGTTGGTCGAGTTTAATCGACGAGTACACTGTTCAATACTTCTGGTCAGCCCATTATAATCAGCTTCCTCAAGCAGTCTCTCTATTTCCAGTTGGTCTCTTTCAACATCGAATTCTTCATAAAAGGTGATGGTGGACTTGTTTGGTTCTTCATTATTCCATTCCTCCATTAATTCTTCCAACATATCGATCGAAAATGTTGTGTCATCACAATTCCTTGCGTGCTTCATGGCTTGATAGACCCCAAAACTGACTGATCCATACGCTACCCGTAGAGTAAGTTTGGAACTCTCATGTCAACTATAGCGCTTACGACGTTAAGGAAAGGTCTTCCAAGAATGATTGCGACTTGAGGATCCGCTTCCATGTGTAAAACTATAAAGTCCGCGGGAAATACGAACTTATCAACCTTCACCAGTAGATCTTCGCATATTCCCCTTGGGAATGTAACCGTTTTATTTTCTAGGTGAATTGCCATTCGAATTGGCCTTGGCTCCGGGAGGTCTAATTTCTTGAAAAATGAGTATGTCATGAGATTTACACTCGCCCCTGAATCAGTGAATGCATAGATGGTAGCTACATTTCCGATTTGACAAGGTAAGGTTAAGCTTCCCAGATCACGCTTCTTCTTTGGTAGTTTGTTCAACATGGCAGCTGAACAACTTTCATTTAGAACCACTTTCTTCACTTCTTTGATCATCTTTCTATTAGTTAGAAGCTCCTTGAGAAATTTGGCGTATTTTGGCATTTATGCAACCACTTCTATGAATGGTATATTGATTTGAAGAGCCTTTATGTGTTATAGAAACTTCCGGTATTCTTCTTCATTCTTTTCTTGTCTAGCTCAGGCTGGATATGGTAGTGGAGGCTGATATGACTTAACAGGAGACTTAATTTTCTGATCAGGTGTCGGACTCGTCGAGTCCATATCCTGGACTCGGCGAGTAGTGTCAGAGGAGTAATTATCTTCCCACTCCTAATTGTTACAATATTTATATGTGCGCCTCATGGATTGTTTTTTGTATTACTAGGAAGTTCTCCCGATGCTCTTTGATTTATTTGTTGGGCAAGTTGGCCCAGCTGCTTCTTAATGTTGTGAATAGATGCTTTCTAATTCCTTAACATTGTTCTTGTATCTTGTATTGCAGCATCGTGGTCATTGTGTCTTTTCTCGGATGCAACTACAAATTTAGTGAGCATTTCTTCTAAATTTGGTTTCTTTTCTTGTACCGGCTCCTCCTTTTGGTAAAAACCCCTTGCCTTTTGTCTATACTTCTCCTCCTTCGCCTTCTTGTACTCATCATAAGGAAGCCATTCTTTCTTAGGTTTTCGCCAATCTTCATGAAATCTATCACCACTAGAATAACATACTTGCGCTTTCTTTTTCCGGTTATCGTCCAAATCACAATCTCTAGTAAGATAAGGCCCATTGCAATTCTCACATCCTACCCAAATAGCATGGATTGTTTGATCCATTTTATCCATCCTTCTATCCATGCTTTTCAACATTGCCATAACTTCCGAAAAATCTTCTGAAGCTGCATAAGTTGATCCCTTTGTCACATCATTTCTTGGGTTGTGGTATTCTCTAGAATGCTTAGAGAATTCCTCAATTAGTTGTTTTATCACCGGGGGTGCCTTCTTTGTGAGCGCTCCTTGCGAGTCAAGTAATTACCTTGTCGTCACGTTTACTCCATCATAAAAAATGGAGACTTCTTGCTGACTATTAAGATCATGTTGTGGGCAATTCCTTAGTAAGCCTTTGTACCTCTCCCACACCTCATAAAGTGATTCTCCGACTTGTTGCCCAAAATTAGCTATAGCTTTCTTCAACTTGTATATCTTTGATGGCGGGCAAAATTGATCAGCAAACTCTTCTTTCATTTTAGCCCATGTGGTGATGGATCCTGGAGGGAGTGATTTTAGCCAGTCTTTTGCAACGCCTTTAAACGTGACCGGTAACATATGAAGCAAAACGGTGTCGCGGGCCACATTAGGAAATTTAACGTAATCAGCTATGTCATTGACCTCTTCTAGGTGCTTGTACGCGTCTTCGTGATCTTTTCCATACAACAGAATTTCTTTAAGTTGGGTGAGTATGTGGCCTTTAAGTTCGAAAGTGGCTGTCGTGAGAATCACGGGTTGCATTAGTCCTGGGCCGGTATTGTTACGTATCCTCTTCTTCCATTCTCCCATGGGGACTTCATCGATGTTAGCCATGGGCTTAGCTAATTCTCCTTCCAATTCGCTTTCTTCCTTTGTTTCAGATTCTCCCCTTTCGGTTTCGTACTCGGTGTCCTCCTTTTTCGGGTCTTCGTCCTCCACTGAAGAGAAGTTGGATTCTCCTACTTTGTTCCCCTTTTTCTTACTAAAGACAACTTTTAGATTCTTCAAAGGTGAGTTCTTTGAAGATGCAGATTCTCCAACGGTTTTGCCTTTGTTCTTCCTTAAAGTAGCTTCCCCGTCTTCAAGTGGTGGATTTAAAGGTGTATTGCCTCCTCTGGTCATAAACACTTTGCAATCAAAGCAAGAAAAACACGTAAAAAGAACAAAAAGCGAAACTGGAAATCAGCACTGAAGTCGCCGAGTAGGTTCGACTGCACTCGGCGAGTACACTGCCTAAAAGCCTAAAAACAAATTAAAAAACAAATAAGAACAAATAAATACTAAAACTTAACCTGATTACTAAATTACTGAAAAATAACTTTGTGCAAGATAAACTCAAACAAAGGATCGATAAAACTATAAATTAGAATTAATTTTTGAATCGTTCGCCGACAACGACGCCAAAAACATGATGTGTGTAAAACCAACTTGTTTTATTCCTACTCTAAAAATATAATTTAAACACACAAAGGTAGCGAACCTATCTTTTAGTGGTATAGTTGAATAAGTAGGATGTCGAACTTGAGGAACGGAACCTAATAACTTATTTTAACCAACATGTAGTAAAATTAAAAGGGTTTTCTCTAGTTTTACAAGACTAGAAACTTGGACACACTAACTAACACGCAATTAACAAATCAACTAAAACCAAGTAAAATTCATCAAATTTAATAAAAGGTTTTTGCTTAGGTTCAACTCATTCACTCCTATGCTTAATTTTATGGCAAAGCAATAGATTAATTGTTATTGGTTACCGACTAAAGTGATTAGATTCGCATTCGCTATTACCAATCCTTAGAAAACCAATTAATTTAAGCAATGATCAAGTGTTTAAGTTAATTAATTCCCTAGTTCAATTATTCGGATTAAATAAGACTTGTAATTGGTTAATCAAATTACTAATTCAATTAGCCTCTTGTTGTTGGTTTATCAACAAGAAGAGATGTTCACTAATTTACCCATTCTCTAATTAATCCTAGTTTCATATTCACTAATCCTAGGCACATAACAAAGTGTTCACATAAATCATATGAGCTAAACAATTAAGAGATGTTCATGCAGCCAAATTGCCTTCCTATTAACAGAGAATAGTTGTGGTTAATGCATAAGGATCTTTACCAAGCTTAATTTAACAAAATCACCAATAATCATTTAATAAAACCATAAAATTAATCCATAGGAGTAAAATTGTCTTCCCTAAACATAAACTTGTAAATTTAGATCATGATTACAGTAGTCAAAAAGCAAAAAATGAAAGTAATCAACTCAAACATTGTTCAATTCAAAGATAAAGTGGAAAATTAAACCTAAGTTGCCTTGAATCTTCTAAGAATGAGAGATTAGGGTTCTTCTCACATTCTTTAGGTCTCCAAGGGTCACCTTAGTCGCAAAGTATCCTCCAGAAAAGCCAGAAAAGATAGTGGATTCGGAATTTGACTTCTATTTATAAGATCCTCAAAACAGGGACAACTCGTCGAGTTTCTTTGTAAAATCCGTGTACGGCAAGGACTATTCGTATTGCTTCGCGAACATTTGTGGAAACTCGTTGAGTAGATGCTTGGACTCGCCGAGTATCTTCAGGTTTGTACTTCTTTCTTCATTCTCCAGCTTCTAATTGTTTCTCCTTCCTCATTTTTGCTCCCGAGCAAGACTTCGGGACTGAAAATACAATCTAAACATTATTAAGTACCTTTTGTCCATAATATGCAAATAATTAGCTAATAATTGACAAAAATCTATACTAAATATAAGGCTAAATATGCACGTATCACCAACCATGCAGGTATTTACACTATATTGTCTAATAACACACCCCATTCTAATTATTTGGGTCCTTGATACAATTTGTGGTATTCACATATGTAATGATTTGTAGGGACTAAGAAGAAGTGAGAATGTGGAGCATGGGAAGATAAACTTGATCATGGGGAATATGATAGCGTCACCTGTCACCAAGATTGGAGTTTATTCTTTGTTGCCAAAGAGTGGGTTAATATTAGATTTGAACAAAGGTTGTTACTCGTCTGAAATGGCGAGAAATGTTATTTCCTTTCATGTTTTAACGAACAAGGGTTTAGCTTTTCATTTGATTATGAGTGTGGTGGTATTAATGCTTTCTTTAACAATGTTCTTTATTTTAAAGCATTACCTTGTGATGGTGTGTATGAAACTATGTCGGTTGTTGATAACCTAGGAAATAATGTGTTGTGTATCGATTCTTCCACTAACTTGGATAAAGCATCATTATGGCATTGTCGTCTTGGACATGTAAGCAAGAAACGCATAGGCCAACTCCAAAGGGTTTAAAGTCGGATGATAGTTGTGAATCTTGTTTACTTGGGAAAATGACAAAGTCAGCTTCACTACTTCTTGTGCTAGGGGTGAGGGTTTGTTGGATCTCATGCATACTGATGTATGTGGACCCTTCAGAACCTCCACAAGGGATGCTAACCGCTTCTATGTGACTTTTACTGATGATTATAGTAGTTATGGATATGTCTACTTAATCAAGCATAAGTCAGAAACCTTTGAAAAATTAGAGGAGTGTAAACAGGAAGTGCAGAATCAGTTAGGCAGGAAGATTAAGATGCTTCGATTCGATCGAGGTGCTGAGTATCTTAGTACAGAGATCCTTCACTATCTTAAGGAATGTGGGATTGTCTCACAACTGACACCTCCCAAGACACCACAGCTTAATGGTGTGGTTGAGAGGCATAATTGAACCTTGTTGGATATGGTTCGTTCCATGATGAGTTGAGCTTCGCTACCAATCTCATTCTGGGGGTATACCTTATAGACTACCGCCCATATTCTTAATCTAGTCCCTACCAAAAAGGTTGCCAGAACACCTCACGAGACGTGGACTGGAAAAGTTCCCAATCTAGACCACATCAATATTTGGGGTTGCGAGGCTTTTGTGAGGCGCAAGACACATGATAAGCTCGAACCTCGAATTGAGAGGTGTATTTTCATCGGCTACCAACATAAATACTTTGGTTATCTCTTCTACAGGCCCAGTGATAATGTGGTCTTTGTAGCAAGGAGAGGAGTCTTTCGCGAGAGAGAGTTCATAAGCCAAGGTAATAGTGGGAGGCAAATTAACCTTGAAGAAATTCAAGAGTCAACTGGTGAAGGAACCTCAAACCCTAGCAATCAACCTGAAGAGGAAACTCCTGTTGATCTGACAAACGAGTCTGTACCTCTGAGGCGTTCCACGAGAGTTAGGAATGCACCTAAGCATTACTATGGTTTCCATATTACTGCAGAAGGTGATACACTTATCAGTGATAGCACACTGGTAAGTTTGGATGAACCTAACAGCTACTCGGAAGCTATGGCAGGCCATGAGTCGGCTAAATGGAAAGAGGCTATGGACAACGAGATACAGTCCATGTATGCTAATAAAGTTTGGAACTTGGTTGACAATGTACCAGCTCGTAAGACAGTCAGGTGCAAATGGATCCTCAAGAAGAAGACCGACATAGATGGTAATGTACACACTTATAAGGCACGACTGGTTGCAAAGGGCTTTCCTCAAACTCCGGGAATTGACTATTATGAGATCTTTTCACCAGTAGTGAAGATTAAGTCAATTAGGGTTATGCTAGCCATTGCTGCATTTCATGACTATGAAATATGGAAAATGGATGTCAAAAACCGCTTTCATTAATGGATGTCAACCAGAGGATTTTGTCAGCGCAGAGTACCCTAATAGATTGTGTAAGCTTGAGAATTCCATCTATGGATTGAAACAAGCACCTCGCAGATGGAATCTTTGTTTCGATGAGAAAGTCAAAGAGTTTGGCTTTTCGAGGAGCAAAGATGAATCTTGTGTATATGTCAAGGCTGGTGGGAGTATAGTTAGCTGCCTATATCTTAGGGTTAAGGATTTTAAGAGACATGAGTAAAAGACTAATTGGGCTTAGTCAAAGTACCTACTTTGATAAGGTGTTGAATAGGTTCGACATGCAGAATTCCAAGAAAGGAGACTTACTGATCCTGAGTAACGCCAGTTTGAGTAAGACTCAGATCTCGAGTACAGAGGCTGATATAGCGGTGATGAGTCGAGTACCATATCCTTCCACTGTAGGCTCGATCATGTATGCTATATATCAGGGGAATCCTGGCAAGGCTCACTGGACTACGGTAAAGAACATTCTCAAGTACCTGCAGAGGACTAAGGATTGGCTCCTTACCCTCGGTGGGAGTGAGGCAGCAAAGGAGGCTATATGGCTAAAGAACCTCATTGGAGACCTTAGAGTTGTACTGGATATAAAGGAGCCTATGGAGATTTTCTATGATAGTGAAAGTGCAGTTTCCTTAGCCAAGGAACCAAGGGATCACGGAAGATCCAAACACATTGATAGAAAATACCATTTCATGAGACATCGAATAGAAGAAGGACTCCTCGTGGCAAAGAGGGTTTCATCAGATGAGAACCCAACAAATCCCCTCACGAAGGGACTGGGTAGGGTTAGGCCTCTTCATCATGTGAGGCGCATAGGGCTAAAGGATGATATTAGTTTTAGAAATTAGATAGCTTTGAAATTTGTAAACTGTAATTGACATTTGATGATAGTTTTAGAAATTAGATAGTTTAAGTAAAGTGTTGCTATCTTATGTCAATCATTTACTATCATTTCATTTTGCATGTTTTGACTTCCAGAATAATTATGTTATGGTATATCATATTATTCAAATTCTCCATAGTCAGTCATATGTTTGAAGTAGATATGAATCCAGACTGTCATGAAGTTGGTTGTAGATGTCTAAGGTGTTGGACATAGCAAGAGTTGCTACAACACTCATGTGTGCTCAGAAGTTTTGAGTATTGGATTCAACCAATGCTCACTTGTATCACTTCATGGAATTTATCTCGAGTGATAATGAGACGATAATATCATATAAGTCTTCAAACCTAGAGATATGAGTTATTGATTATGAGTTGGTTATACATTGATTGTAAGAAAACGTATTGGTAACTCGATGTTATAAAACGTGCCTTTGTGTATGATTCAACAAATATTAGAACAAGCATATGAGTTGAAGTTTATTTGTTCCTTCTTGGATTAGAAGAGAAATCTGGGCCCCTCGATGATTTTGTGTTGACCTATGTACCGGGCCCGGTCAGAACTAAATTGATGTGTTCGATTCAGCTCTATGTCAAACAAATCGGAAATCGGGAAACAAACTATTGGACAATAAGTAAGACATTGTTCCACGTATTTCTCCTACTCATATCTAGAATATAGGATTATATGATCACATATCTTAAATGGCGTATCATCATCATCTCAGTTCCGCGAGACCTTGAAAGAGCTACGATCGGTTCCTGAAGTCATTCTTGCAGTCATAGTTATTAGACTTATCCAAGTGGGAGACTATTGGATTAGGTGTTTAAGTTCATAACTATTTTTGGAATGTACTTGACCTGGTTAGAATGGTCCATTTTGGGTTGCATTGCATTGTAACACTTGGATAGACTAAACGAGAGAAAGGACACTTATGGTTTATTAATATATTATAAGTTCTAATATATTAATAATTTCATTTAATTAGTTTTGATCAATAATTAATTTAGAATTAATTTTAGTGATCAAAAAGAGACTAATTAAATATATGGGTTGATTGTGCAAAGCATCCATTCTTTTATAGTGGGATAATGATCCATGGTTTATTTAATTAGGCTAAAACCCATAAGGTGCTCCATGGATAGTCCATGGAGGTTATAAACCCATGGATCATGGAATATGGAAAGCCATGCCAATTAGGGTTTACATGTTGTAACCCTACTTCTGACACAACTATAAAAGGACCCCAATGCTGGCCAAATCGACACACTATGTGTAGAACAAGAGGGCTAGGCAATTTTTGAGTGATAGTGTACTTCTCTCAAAGTTATTCCAAGAGTTGTGGTGTTCTATGAAACATTTGAGGCATCAAACCTGAGGTGCTAGGCTCAGAAGGTTCTCAAGGAATCCAAGTAACAAGAAAGGTATGTTCTTCTACTAGCTTTTATGCTTCAAAGTTCCCCTTGCCATGCTAGTTAGGTTAAGAACCTTCAAAATAAAATTTGCTTGTATCTTCGTTAAACATAGATCCAATGTTTCTAGGGTTGCATGTACACCTTCGGAGTGTTAGAATGCTCAAAACCCTTCAAGACCAACCCAATACGGAGGGCGTACTAGGATTACGCTCAGCGTACATCCAGTATGGCTTTTCTCACTCTCTTGGTCTTAACCCGTTAAGACCTTAGCTCATATCACATATCTGGAATCCGTAGAGGCTCTTACTCCATAAAGTCTGTGACTTTAAGCCTTTGCATGACTGATAAAGTCACAAACACCCAAAACTCTCACTCTCTTGTCTCAACATGCTCATATCTCATGCATGGTTTGATTCAAAAGTCCAAGTCTTGATTTTTATGAATCTACATGACTGAAGATACTCAAAGGAGCTGATAATAAACTCTGGAGCTCTATGACAACCTGAAATTTCCATTCTGTAAAAACCATTTGATGCCAATAGAAGTAGAACAGTTACAGTGAAACTCCAGACTTCGAGAATAAGTTTGGCAGTTTTCAGGATTTACACTTAAGGAGATATTAAGAGAGTGGATGCACTAGGGTTTTGTAAAACACTGTTATTCCAATACTCTAGGATATTAGAGTTCATTCCGGGAATAAAAATATTTTCTGCCAAAAATCCCAGGACTATATATAGAAAACTGAACCAAATAGTTCATTAGTTACATTTCCAATTAGAGAAAAGCCAAAATTCTCTCTCACGGATCTTCGGGTTTTTATCCCAAATTGTGAGTAACTCTTTCTAGTAGCGTTAGAAAGCTTTAAATGTGTTCATAACATAGATTACATAGCTAAATCATTCGATTTAGGAGTTTACTCCCCAAGGCGTTCTTAGGCGGTAAACTCCCGAAACCAAGCCTAGATTGTCCCCCGTGATATACTACTGCCTTGGACTTGTATAGGAGTGTATTAGGGACATGAAATCAAGCAAGGATCACCCAAGTTTGGGAGTTCACGGCCCAGGAGCATCTTAGGCCGTAAACTCCAAAGTTCATGCTCAAAATGGTGCTTTTAAGGCACCTAAGGCCTTAGACTTTTATCTAGACTTGTTACCATTAAATCAAGGGCCTTAAACACAATAAAATCACCTTACAAAGTGAGTTTATGGCCATGACATGGTTCATGGGCCATAAACTCATTAAAGGGGCACCAAAGTGTGTCAAGAGTCTTCATATGTTTGGAATAAAAGCCTAGAACTTATACCACTTGTGCATGAGGCTTGAAAACACCATAAACCTTCCCCCAAAGGAGTTTACGGCCATAATCTCCATGGGATATGGTCCCAGGGCCGTAAACCCCTATAAAAGGGGAAAATGTCACCCAAACACTTGATTTAGCCTTAAAACAATTCACCAAACTAGTTGTATAAATGATAGTTTTCGATTAGAGACCTTGTTGAGAGTTTACGGCCAGGAGTTTACTCCCCTGGGCCGTAAACTCCAAAGAATATGGTCATTTGACCATAAACTCCCATTAGATGTTGTGCACTCCTTTGTTGCAACCCATTTGCCCCCTAGCACTTGACCAAAAGTGTTTTCCTCGCGTTAAAATGTTTACACTTGTATAATTAGTGTTTTAATCACTAATTATTTATATACATATGTCTTCATATGTAATTAGGATCATTGTGTGTGTCTAAAGTCTTCACTTGACACCAAGCACTTGTCCGATCCTTCCTTACGATAACAGTCCGTTCAATTCCAGTCACTTACTGCAGGTGATTTCATACCCTTTAATCAATGTTTTAAACTGTTTTTAAATGTTTTATAGGGGGGATACAAGTAGAATTACGCTAAATATTATATCCATCACATGTGATTAGTAAGCAGCATTCAAATGATTGGCTACTCATTAGCCGCTTTACCAAACAGTTTCCTTCAAATGTTTTCCATAAACATTTTATATGTTTTAAAACTCCTTATTACATTGTACATTTTACTCTGTATATTACATTTCAAACTTATTTACAATTGTGCTTCAAACAAATGTTCTTTATACTAAAATGCTTTATCAAACCCATGCCTTCAAACTGTTTTATAGATTGACATCAAGTCCATCTTTTCTTAGAAAATATTTATGTTCAAAGGTTTTACAAATCTTATTTTATGCTTTTTATATTATAAATTGCATGCCTCTATATGTATAGTTATATAAGGAATGTTTAAAAGACTTAGGAAGGCTATCCACCCTATTTCCTTTTCGCGCTTGAGATGTGGTCTGGTGGGATATCGGGTACTCGTCCGAAGGTCGTTTAAATATTAGTTATATATCATGTGTACACATATAGTCATTAAAGGTCCTTCCAGTTCATCCCATGCCCTTAGGTAGCAAGGGTATACATCCATGTTCATACGTACCATTTAGATTACTAGTAAACTACCATATGGGTAGTTTAGAAAGATACTAGAACTATTACTAGAACGCGATATCATATTATAAGTCAGTTCATTCATGAGTCAATACTTACTACTAGAAGAACATATACAGCTATACTACTAGAAGAACATATACAACTATACTACTAGAAGAACATATACAACTATATTACTAGAAGAACATATACAACTATACTAGAGAAGAACATATACAACTATACTAGAAAGAGAACATATACAACGATACTAGAACGACTAAATTACTATACTTGCTAGGTAGAGAGCACATACATTACAGCTAGAATAGTTCATGGCATTACATATATATGAATACGTTAATTATTGTGATATGTATCGGAGCGTGCCTTAAATGTCATGGCCCGAGTTGTAGTCCAAGTCTCTTGAAGGAAGAGCGTGAGTTTGCATATAGATCTATACTGGATTGACTATCCTAGACCTTGCTGCTAGCTACAACGGGACCTGCAGGTCTGCGGGTGCCAAACGTCATACCTTTTTTTACGACCATTCTTATGTCGTTGTTACCAGTCAATAGTATGGTGCAATTAATCACATGATGCCTTAATATAAATCCGGTTTAAGGTAGTTAGTACAGCAGTAGTTCCTATAATACAACACTACAGTACTACATTAATTTCCCCTTTTCACATTTTAGTGATCATTTCACTTAAACATTAAATGTACAAACTATATTTTGTAAATGATAGTTACACTTGGGAAAATTACACACTTTTACAAGAAATGAACATTTAGAACATTTAATTCTTGGTAGAAGACTACATTGAGAACAGTTAGGTCTTGGTAGAAGACACACTTTATATAATAGTAGGAATCATAGGGATTTCTAGGGCTTTTCAAACGTTTACAGTTGTTTTACAAACATTTTTACATTTACAGTTCATATACATTTTCAATACTTACAATTCATATACATTTTCCATACTTACAGTTCTTAAAATTACAAATTTTTACATACAAATTAAGACACTAAAATACTTATGATCTCACCAGCTTCAAAGCTGATACTTGCTTTCAAAATTACTTGTCTCCACAGGTCATCATATACAGGTACCGATGCAAGGAATAGGGAAGATGGAGCCCGTTGAAGACTCATCTTTCATTTTGATTTATGCTTTAGCGTTTAACAAAATTTGACAGAACACACTTGTATAATAATTATATTATTAATGCAATGGATGATGTTGTTGCTTGTTTATTACTTTACATAGTTGTGATACTGTACATGACGTCCTCCGCCCCAGAACGTTTACGTCGTTCTTGGTTTTGGGGTGTGACAGATTGGTATTAGAGCATTGTTTATAGTGAATTAAGTATATCAACCCATAAAAGATATACTAACTATAAATACATAAGGGATTAAAAATACTCTGACCAAGAGTTTATACTTTAAATAGTAAAATATTTAAGTAAGTATACGTGTTGCATTCATACTAAAATCAGTGTCACTAGGACAGTACAAAAGAATTACGATTGTTGGGCAACACAAGTGGGCTTAGAGACATATGGTCAAAACTGGGAAGATATAGCCTGATCACCTATATTATCCGAGAGTTGACTAGCATGTGCCTAAGTTTAATTGTGTGGTTGCAACAATGCTAAAATCTTACCAACCCTACCACAATCAGAACAATAGAACATAACATTAAAATTTAAAATACTATATGAGTATTTGGTGTTACTATAAGTACTTTATACTTGAGAACTAAAAGGGGATCTTCATTACTAAGTTGATAGTTGCTATGTGGATACACTAAGGATATATGTAATTAGGATGTTATAGACTGAGAATCTGTGAAATTTTACCTTACCCCGATTCTGTGTGAATTTGGAGTTAAGGTCACATATTCGAAGGCCTATCCTGTTTCGATTACATATAACTGGTATGCACTTCACAAATAGCGATGTAACTGATGAAGATTTTCTAAATAATTATCTAGATAGTTCGTCTAATAATTATTTTCTTACCCCAATTCTCGCGTAGATAACATAGCTGGACTCCATCCCCACGGCAACCAGTTGCTTCCGAACGAGGTCATTGCTGGTTGGTTTGGTGAAGAACCAGATAATGATCATCCTATCCTTCTGATGATCACCATGATTAAGACCCTTCAGACGATGCTAAATCCGAACCCGAGGTTGAGAACCTACCCCAAGCAGCTCCATTTCCAATTCCTAACCCTCGTCCGGCTTTTCATAGCCCGACGCTTGAGTGGGTGGAATGCTTGGAAACATGGAGCCAAGGACAAGATCAGCCCATGCCATTTAATGGTGACCGAATCTTTTACGACCTGAGCGATGGAGGCTCAGCAGATAGAGTCTTGCCAATCTTTGTCCGTAGAGTGGCCCGAAATGAGATTCAAGGCAGGAAAGCCCTACATCAGATTACCGAAGATGTCGTTGATACGAGAATGCATACCATCTGCACCATTTGTCTAGAAGAGGCTCGCGAGAAATCTGAGAGAAACCATGAAACTCTGCTGCAAGCACTGACTGAATCACGAGCCGAAGTCATAGAGCTCCGAGTATGCCAGAGGGTGTACGAAAGACACCTACTTGATGTGGAATGTCAACTGGCTGAACTGAGAGTTCACCAGAGGGATGACCGTCGCGAGTAGTAGACGCCTTACTTTATTTTCCTTATTAAAAGGAATCGTTTTTTTTGTCTTTGGCCGATGTGGCATTTTCTATGAAATTACCTTATACTGTAAGTACTTTGGGTTAGGTCCTTATGCTGTCAAGAACTATCTTCTTTGGATATGATGTAAGACCTTTACAAGGTCATTTTCCTGAATCTTTACGTCGTGAATATCAAAGATATTGATAGTCGACTAACTTCCGTGTCATTCTTTATTCAAGTACTCTTATCATACATTTATTGGAGTCTAGCTGAAACCTGCTTTAGTCAAGGCATTGGACTATAGTAATTTAGCTCCGGAGACATTTCCAAGTGTCTTTCAGTGGTTGGATCTTGTTATTCACCAACCCACGATACCTCGGCTTGAACGACAAACGTCTTGAGACCATTCTACGAACTTACTTCTACTCATTACTAGGACTGCATCATAGTGATGTAGGTGAAACCTTCGTGATCATACCTCCAATCCGTACTAGGACTGCATCATAGGGATGTAGGTCAACCTTTCGAGAACATACTCTTACTCTTTTCTTGTGCAATGGAAGTACATCTAGGGTCAACCAAAATCGCTCACAAAATCTTTATCTTTCGTGTTACAGAATCATGTCGTCATCAGGAAATAAACAGCCGAGCAACAAAAACCCTATCCTCCATATCGACACCGCTACATTACAAGCTGCAGTAGCAGCTGCTGTGACAACTTTCCTTACACACATCAACTCAGGCAACACAAATAAGACTAAAAAAGGAGTTGGGAGTTCCGATGGTAGTACCAAATTGGGAAACCAACAAATGGCAACAGTCATGGACTTGCGAAGCCTAAAGACCGAAAGGAAAAGACGATATCGTAAATCCTTAAGGGAGCGCAAGAGAGCCCAAAGTCTTGCCATGCCACAGCCACCAGTGGCAACTCCGACCGAACGCTTTAGGAAGCAATTTTCAAAGTGGAGTAACGAGGAAGGCACTCGTGTCCACATAACACTGGCTAAACACCGCAATCCCATCACCAATGCAAGTACTAGCCAGTCATGCCACCAATGCGGTGAGATAGAGCACGTCAAGAAGGATTGCCCAATAGCAAAGAACTCTAGCGTAGATGGGAGGATTCTCAGGATCACAGCTGTAGGAGAGCCTACTCCGGAACCCTCGTTAATGTAACTTAGGCGTGTTGTTGTAACAGACTTATAAACTATCCAGAACTAGTGCAACTAGAGTCTTACCTTTTGCGAGATCTTGTCTGTATAGGGATTCTCGTGCTGCGTATACTTGTCTTTTGTAGTATATCTTATTCGCGGCAATAGTCTAGTGGTAAATCTGAAGTATTGTAACTCTGTTCATGGTTGCACGGTTGTGTTTTGTCTGTAAACGTCTTATGTTCAAATCTAATGTCCTTAAGTTTCAGTATGATTCCGACATTATCATACGACTCGATTCAATTTGTTCTTCACGAAAACAGCTTCATACATACATCTCTTTCTTCTAGATCACTTTTCCAGCGAAGCCGTCATATCAGAACACCGAAGTACTCATGCCAGGAGTACCTCTTAGTTATTTTCTTTCCGAAGAAATCCTCGAAGTCCCCCTCATGCAGTACGTCAAGTTCAATCCAAGGATTCATGCGATTGATCTATCACTGAGGAATGTATACATAAGAGAGATATATAATCAAGGTTCTACAGGTTTAGAATTCATGATTCCACTTTAACTTCTTTTTCCCCGATGGGATGTGAGATTAAAGAAGAATCAGTTGTTCGACTACCTTTTCAATCTTAATTATATATGACTCGTATACACGAAATTGTGATTGTGAACCATGTATGAATTCTAATATGAACTTCAGGACGGAGAACTGCTTAAGCCTACGAGTAATCACATCGTCATGTGAACAAACATAGGACCCAATACGACTCTTGTAAACAGATCACCCTATAGTCTAAACACCTACGAAGATACCAAAACAGCCCAGACAACTTAGCGAACTACATAGAAATAGAATTTCATGACTATGCTTCTCACCTTGGAGAACCCCAGCCTTATTCTCCCATAGATTGACGGATTACATAATATGTACCTCGGATATCGAGGACTCCGTCAATATTTTTCATTAGAAATCGTTATCTCTGCCTCGCATAGATGAAATGGTTGAGCAAACGCAAGGAAAGAATTACTTTCAGAAATGGATTTGAGATCTGAATATCACCAGTTCGAGTGTTAGTGAAGGATGTCCGTAAGACTATCTTCCGAACTCGATACGGACACTTCGAGACCTGGTATAGTAGATGCTATCACACATACAATCATACTCAATTCGATGGAATTGTTTGATCTTAAAGGGGATCTTCTATAATTTCGCACGTGAGGGGTTATTTCTTGGTTTCGTCCAGTCATTAATAACTTGATTATTTTTAGATAATAGTAGATAGAAACAACGCTTGTAAGGAGTCCTATTAAAACCAAGAAATATAGGCCTGCCTGCCATCCACACCAGAATAAATAGAGTTTTCCGAAAAAACCTGCTAGTGGAGGAAGACCTCCTAGGGATAAGAGACATAGGGCTAAAGAGAGAGCCAAAAAAGGATCTTTCGTGTATAATCCTGCATAATCTCGAATGTTCTCAGTTCCGGTACGTAGACCAAATAAGACAATGCAAGCAAAAGTTCCTAGATTCATGGAGATATAGAACAACATATAAGTTATACCCTTCGGATAGGACCAATACGCCCATAGTTTTCATGAACTATATGACTAGGGTACGTCTTTCTTACTTGGATCGGTTCGTCAATTCTCCATGTAATGACTTACTTATCTACCCTCGTAGTAAGAAGAAAACCCATGGAAACATTACCTTTAGAGGAACTTTTCGCGAAGTTCCCTAGGCACGAGTTTTGAAATTGAAGAGTCGAATTTCTATGACACACTGCTAGTAACGTGGGAAACTTTGAGTACTTTTTCAATTTGTCAAAACCGGTGAGCATTTTTCGACACCGGAGACGCCAACAGTCATTCGCCAAATTCTAGGTCTTACAGACCTACTGTCATAGTTCATCCAGAAACCCTCACAAATCACAGTAAACCGTACGACTTTGACCCAACAAGGGGTGACCTTTGTCTGGGAAGTTAAACAAGAAAAAGAAACCATTGGAATTCCAAGTGAGTGACCAAGTTCCTTAGGAAGTCTAAATCCAAGATAGACAGGACCTCCGAGATTCTTACCAGAATCAGTCATGTATCTCGCAAAATAGACCTACTCCATGAACTCAGTAACGTACATTCTACTCTTCGCGTCTCGATCGTGAAACCATACCTTTCCGTTAGGACTCTAGTAAGTCCACTTGTCGAGATCCTCGCCTTCGTATTAGAATCGTAGTGACCCTCGGCCGAGAGGTCAAGAGGACGAAACAACGCCATCGCCCGTTAGTGAAGGTTCGTTGGGATGCCAACCGAGAACCCGATTTCACTTAGGTGCGCTAGAACCAATCGATTAAGAAGTTTCCTCCTCACGACTCGATCATTCATACTTACTTCCTTATCTAAGTTCTAATTTCGGGACGAAATTCCCTTTAACAGGGGGATGATGTGACAACCCGAAATTTCCATTCTGTACAAACCATTTGAAGCCAATAGAAGCAGAACAGTTACAGTGAAAATCCAGACTTCGAGTATAAGTTTGGCAGTTTTCAGGATTTACACTTAAGGTTTAACGCCCGCAGATCCGGGCTAGTTAAATTAGAGGCAATAAGTGTCGAAAGTGACTTTTCGAAAGAAGCTTATAAATAATTTGAACCAAGTTGTAGTATATGTCACTAGGTTTCCGTACATATAAATAACGCCGAAATCCAAGTTATAACGAAGAAGTTATGACCCGTCAAAGTTTCGCGACGGAACCGGCTCGATACCCGGAGGCGAAAATAGTGAATTTAAGATAGAGCGTGATTTAGCCTTGGCGCTCTAAACGAAAGTCGTAGAATATGTTAAACTAAGAACTTCGATAAAAGTAACGCCCAAATCTGACTTCGTATGAAAAAGTTATGATTTTTCGAAGTTTCGGATTAGCAGTGCACAGCCCAAAATTCGAATATTAGATCGAGCGGTTTTTAGCCGACACGACCTAAACGAGAATCGAAGATCTCGTTATTAGTAGCATAACGATAAAAAGACAGACAAAAATGGACATCGGATGAAGAAGTTATGAGATTTTAACGGACCAATCCTGTCCCGGCTTGTTAAAAATATAACTTTAAAAATAAATTCAAAATTAGCCGACGGGTTCTAAACAAAAGTTGTAGGGTACGTTCCCGCCTACGCGTGGATATAAAGAACGTCAAAAACGGAATTCGTATGAAATAGTTATAAAATATAATAGCATATTTACGTATTAAAATAAAGTATAAATCATATATACGTACAAATATATATACATATGTATATATCATTAGAAAGGTATCGACGATGTGGTCATTATAAGAATAATGTTGAGTTCTTTCGACATTAGTTTAGTGCAAAATTGTTAAATCTATTTAAAATAGTATTATAAAGGGGTGTTTAGTTGTTTATATAACTATAAGGTCATTAAGTAATTATGGAGGGTAGTTTTTGTAAATTCAATTACTAGAAATAAGAGGCTTGGGCTCTCATATTTCTTGCACCATTCTCTTGATTCAAGAGTCTTTCTCTCCTTATCCCCCGAGCATTTTGGTCCCTCGTGATTCGACTTCTCTTTCTATAGTTTTAGTATAGTAAGGTGAGCGCTGAAGCGCTGCACGAATCTTTCTTAGAAAGATTCAGAGACGAAGTTCTGCCCCTACAAAGCCCGACTCCTAGCTAAAGTCCCCTTGTAAGTAAGTTATGCTTACCCTATTTTAAATATAGTTTATATTTAAAATTAGTATTGTTATTATAAATTTATAATAAATATTGGAGCTATTATTATGACTTATATAAGTGTCGTTATAATATCTTTTTAACTACTAGTGGTACGGGGAATCTGGTTTAATGGGCCGCATAGGGTTGTTGGATTTCAGAAGTGCTATATGCCAAAATGGTCCTGCCCTCTGGTGTTTTATATCTGGCCCCTGTCTGTACATAGTGGTTGGAAAGTATTGTTTAAACGCTTATATAATAATAATAATAATAATAATAATAATAATAATAATAATAATAATAATAATAATAATAATAATAAGACTAATAATTAGTCATGGTAAATACTAGACTAAAATCTAGTGGTAATAATACTAGGTTTCGTCGAAGAAAATTATTTTAAAGTAAACGAAGCGCTGTCCGAGTACCGAGTCACCACCTTCTCAGGTGAGTGCATAGTCCCTTTCATCTTACACATAGACATGAAGTATTTTAATATAAATTACATGTTGTGTGTGCATATTATCTGAGTACTTGCTGTCTATGCTGGGTGAAAGATTTTTATACATGTTTTAAATGACTTAAACTATATATGTATTTTATATCTACAAAATGTGTTGGGTAAAACATGGGTAGATGAAATAGTTTTTTTGTGATAACACGATGGGAGACATCAATGTTGTCAGTGATCCAGTCATCTAGTGGAGTATAGATGATGACCATGGGCGATACTAGACGGTCCAGTGGAACGCTAGTAAGCTCGTAACCTGTAGGTGTTTTTGAACTAGGTGCTCATTAGGTATTTTGAACTGAGTGTGTTCACTATGTATCTTTGAACTGAGTGTGTTCACTAGGTATTTTTAACTAAGTGTGTTCACTAGTTACTTTTGAACTAAGTGTTTACCAGATGTTTTGGACTACGTGTTCACCAGTTGTAATCTACAAGCTTTGGTAACGATGGACTTCGTGCCGATTCCTTAGGATAATCCTTAGTAATGAATGAACGAGAAATAGTTGATTCTTAGGGTAGATCCTTGAGAGCAAATAAGATAATGGGGATGGGTAATTGGGTTTAATTGCTTGATTGTTTAAACATAATAATTATATTATTGTGGGTTGAAAACCCTATGTACTCACCAGGTTTCCCAACATGACCCACTCAGTTTATTTATATCACAGGTGTTGATATGAAGTCACATTACACTGAGAGATTAAAGAGATGTAGATCAGTAGTGTAAATAAATGTAAGTTATGTTTATGCTTATGTTTTTGTATTGACGATGACATCCCAAATGTTTTAAAATAAATAAAATATGTTTCTTCGAAAATGTTTTGATAACATATTTATCATGTTTTTCTGGGAACAAATTCCACAACATTTTTATGAAAAGAAGTACTCTGATTTTTTTAAAGCATAAACAAAATCGGTCTTTTCTGGCCGTGAAAATGGGGATGTCACATAAGGAGATATTAAGAGAGTGGATGCACTAGGGTTTTGTGCAACACTGTTATTCCAATACTCTAGGATATTAGAGTTCATTCCGTGAATAAAAATATTTTCTGCCGAAAATCCCAAGACTATCTATAGCAAACTGAACCAAATAGTTCATTAGTTACATTTCCAATTAGAGAAAAGCCAAAATTCTCTCTCACGGATCTTCGGGTTTTTATCCCAAATTGTGAGTAACTCTTTATAGTAGTGTTAGAAAGATTTAAATGTGTTCATAACATAGATTACATAGCTAAATCATTCGATTTAGGAGTTTACTCCCCAAGGTGTTCTTGGGCGGTAAACACCCGAAACCAAGCCTAGATTGTCCCCCGTGATATATTACTGCCTTGGACTTGTATAGGAGTGTATTAGGGACATGAAATCAAGCAAGGATCACCCAAGTTTGGGAGTTCACGGCCCAGGAGCATCTTAGGCCGTAAACTCCAAAGTTCATGCTCAAAATGGTGCTTTTAAGGCACCTAAGGCCTTAGACTTTTATCTAGACTTGTTCCCATTAAATCAAGGGCCTTAAACACAATAAAATCACCTTACAAAGTGAGTTTACGGCCATGACATGGTTCATGGGCCATAAACTCATTAAAGGGGCACCAAAGTGTGTCAAGAGTCTTCATATGTTTGGAATAAAAGCCTAGAACTTATACCACTTGTGCATGAGGCTTGAAAACACCATAAACCTTACCCCAAAGGAGTTTACTTCCGTAATCTCCATGGGATATGGTCCCAGGGCCGTAAACCCCTATAAAGGGGCAAATGTCACCCAAACACTTGATTTAGCCTTGAAACAATTCACCAAACTAGTTGTATAAATGATAGTTTTCGATTAGAAACCTTGTTGAGAGTTTACGGTCAGGAGTTTACTCCCCTGCGCCATAAACTCCAAAGCATTTGGTCATTTGACCATAAACTCCCATTAGATGTTTTGCACTCCTTTGTTGCAACCCATTTGCCTCCTAGCACTTGACCAAAAGTGTTTTCCTCGCGTTAAAATGTTTATACTTGTATGATTAGTGTTTTAATCACTAATTATTTATATACATATGTCTTCATATGTAATTAGGATCATTGTGTGTGTCTAAAGTCTTCACTTGACACCAAGCACTTGTCCGATCCTTCCTTACGATAACAGTCCGTTCAATTCCAATCACTTACTGCAGGTATGTTCATACCCCTTAATTAATGTTGTAAACTGTTTTTAAATGTTTTATGGGGGGGATACAAGTAGAACTATGCTAATTATTATATCAATCACATGTGATTAATAAACAGCATTCAAATGATTGGCTACTCATTAGCCATAAACATTTTATATGTTTTAAAACTCTTTATTATACTATACATTTTACTTTGTATATTACATTTCAAACTTATTTACAATTGTGTTTCAAACAAATGTTCTTTATACTAAAATGCTTTATCAAACCCATGCCTTCAACCCGTTTTATAGATTGACATCAAGTCGATCTTTTCTTAGAAAATATTTATGTTCAAAGGTTTTACAAATCTTATTTTATGCTTTTATATTATAAATTGCATTCCTCTGTATCTATAGTCGTATAAGAAATGTTTAAAAGACTTAGGAAGGCTATCCACACTATTTCGCGCTTGAGATGTGGTCTGGTGGGATATCGGGTACTCGTCCGAAGGTCGTTTAAATATTAGTTATATATCATGTGTACATATATAGTCATAAAAGGTCCTTCCAGTTCATCCCATGCCCTTGGGTAGCAAGGGTATACATCCATGTTCATACGTACCAGTTAGATTACTAGTAAACTACCATATGGGTAGTTTAGGATGACACTAGAACTATTACTAGAATGCGATATCATACTATGAGTCAGTTCATTCATGAGTCAATACTTACTACTAGAAGAACATATACAACTATACTACTAGAAGAACATATACAACTATAAAACTAGAAGAACATATACAAATATACTAGAGAAGAACATATACAACTATACTAGAGAAGAACATATACAAATATAGTAGAAGGAGAACATATACAACGATACTAGAACGAGTACATTACTATACTTGCTAAGTAGAGAGCACATACATTACAGCTAGAACAGTTCATTACATTACATATATACATATGAATACGTTAATTATTTTGATATGTATCGGAGCATGCCTTAAATGTCATGGCCCGAGTTGTAGCCAGAGTCTCTTGAAGGGAGAGCGTGAGTTTGCGTATAGATCTATACTGGATTGACTATCGTACACCTTGCTGCTAGCTACAGCGGGACCTGCAGGTCTGCGGGTGCCAAACGTCATACCTTTTTTTTACGACCATTCTTCTGTCGTTGTTACTAGTCAATAGTATGGTGCAATTAATCACATGATGCCTTAATATAAATCCGATTTAAGGTAGTTAGTACAGCAGTAGTTCCTATAATACAACACTACAGTACTACATTAATTTCCCCTTTTCACATTTTAGTGATCATTTCACTTAAACATTAGATGTACAAACTATATTTTGTAAATGATAGTTACACTTGGGAAAATTACACACTTTTACAAGAAATGAACATTTAGAACAGTTAAGTCTTGGTATAAGACTACATTGAGAACAGTTAGGTCTTGGTAGAAGACACACTTTATATAATAGTAGGAATCATAGGGATTTCTAGGGTTTTTCAAACGTTTACAGTTGTTTTACAAACATTTTTACATTACAGTTCATATACATTTTCAATACTTACAATTCATATACATTTTCCATACTTACAGTTCATAAAATTACAAATTCTTACATACAAATTAAGACACTAAAATACTTATGCTTTAGTGTTTATAAAAATTTGACAGAACACACTTGTATAATAATTATATTATTAATGCAATGGATGATGTTGTTGCTGGTTTACTACTTTACATTGTTGTGATACTGTACATGACGTCCTCCGCCCCAGAACGTTTCCGTCGTTCTTGGTTTTGGGGTGTGAGAAGGTCAATATCTCATAAAGTCACCAACTGTGGGACTAAAACCCTAAAATACACTAAAATGATGCACAAAACAAAAGAGTAACAAATCTTTGAGCTTTATACCTCAACATGAAGCTTCAAACTCAGATAAGCTCAGATCCAAAGCCTAGAATCCCACTCCTTCTTCAAGGCTCCTTCTTTACTCCAAAGAAACACAAGATCACTCAATATCTCCCAAATGGACATACAAGCTCAATGGATGAGTATTTAGGGTTTGAGAAGGCTGATTGTCTAAGGATGGTGGCCAGGAATGAGGCCATCTTATTCTTTATATAAGGACACCCCCTGATATAGATTTTTCACTTTGTGCCTAGTACACCTAACGTACCCTCTGGTATGCCCAACGTACTAGGTGACTCTACTTCAAATTCACACACATGAGTATGCTAAGCGTACACACGCGTACGCCCAGTGTACTCAGCTGCCACCTTCCTCAAATAAGGGACCTATCTTGTCAAAACTTCAAACTTCCATAGTTTCCTCGATATAAATCCGTTTACACTGAACCTCATATCCACGAAAAGGTAACGAGAAGCCCTATGCTTCTAGCAACTAGTCATAGCCCCAAGGCTTCCACATGCCCAGGTTACAGCCAACAACCCTAAATCACGAACGACCCAAAACAGGATGTTAAAAATGGTAACATATGTGATAAAGAAAAGATTTCTCTTACCAATCGAAAGGGATCGACCAAGGTCAACTAGTTTGACCATATGGTAAAGAGAAAGAATCATTCTGAGATCGTTCCGCATGTTGAACATAATGATTACATTTGTTTCTACTACCAATTGAAGGTACATTGGAAGTGAAATTACCCGAAATACCTAAAAGATCTTATAGATAGTAAAGTTAATTCGGGTGACTCTACTTCATGTACATCCATTATCTAACTCCATAAGTTCCTATTCTTAGACTCCTAAAACATAATGTGATGATCACATTTTTATGGTATTTGAAAATCTAGATGAAAGAAGGAAGCTTGAGCAATGTGAGGTAAATTTGATCGTGAGAAGTTGACTTCGGTCACATGGTTCGATGGTTTGGAATTGGAGCTACTACTATGGAGTTAGTTAAATTTAATAGATTGCTATTACTCTTCGAAGATGTCTAGAAATATAGTTTTTCATTTTATGCATTGTAAGGCCAAGTTCCAATTTTTTATTTAGAAATAAAATGAATTTTTGGTTTATGAAATTGCCTTATTTGTAGTTCATTGCAATGGAATTTATGAAAGTGTTGATTATGTTTCTAATAATGGCAATATTAATGGTGGATATTGATTCTTTTAGAACGTGCTTCTGGAATTATCAACTTTGACCAAGTGAAAACAAACCTCATTGCTAAGTTTCAGTTGGAAAGGAACTTTGAGTCATACAATTTAAAATTGGATGATGCATGAGAATCTCGTTCACTACAAAATTATAACTAATTCTTTGTTCACATGTTTATTTGATGAAAGTGAAGGACTAATGGATCTAGTACATGTTGATATGGACTTTGCAGATCCACCACAAGGGATGATAACTTTATTCATCATTATTTACCGATGCTTCAACAAGTATGTGTATAAGATTAAACAGAATTCTGATACTTTTGAAAAGGTTCGAAGAGTGGGAGAACGAATAGAAGAGTCTATTAGGCAGAAAGATAAAAGTTTCTCTATTCTGAAGGGAAAAGGAGAGTACTTTAGTATAATGTTTTATGATCATCTTAGTAATTGTGGAATTGTATCACAATCAATACTCAAAATAACATCTTAGTGAAAGTGTATGACTAACAGGATGAATCAAGCATTGTTGGAAATGGTTCAATCATAGATGATTCATACTTTGTTCCAATCAAGTTTTAGAGACATGCTCTAGTAACTAAAAATTGTATCTTGAAACTAATTTCAAACTAAGAATGATTATAACACCTCATAATATGTGGAGTAAAGAATGCTTTCCTTACTCTAGCACATTTAGAATTGGAGTTTTGATGTTTTCGTTGATCAAGAAACAAAAGATAAAATAAGTCCTATTCTATGGAGTGTGTTCTTGTTGACAGTCCGCACAAAATTTTGAATATTTGTTTTAGCCCGTCAAGAAATGTTCCTTGAGAGAGAAACTTATATGTCAAGAATCCAGTAGGAGGCGTATTGATCTTGAGATCTTACAAGTGACAACTGATAATGATCCTTTTAGTCATCACTAGCATGTGGCCTGAGGTTTACAACATGTTGTGTCTAACTGAAATGTTCTAATTTATGTGCACTTTCAGTTGATTTGGCAATGCTTATTAGTTCTATTAGTTTAATTTAACTGCAAAAGGCAAAGCACGTTGATCAGTGAAAGTATATTGATCAATATGGGTAAGATGTTAACAACATGGAAGCACTGATAGGCCCTTGAGCTACAATAAGGCAAGATATTAAAAATATCGAAGTTTAGTCCATTAACGAAAACTGAATTTGATTTTAGATTTCCCTAAATCTTGTCTTATGACTGTAGGTTGGAATTGATAGATTCACATGGATCAGAACGTATGCACCTTAAAATCTAAATGGCAAACGGTTTTGCTCTAATTCATGAATATGGTTATGTGGAAATACTTTTGCTAATGGATTTTAAGGATCTGGTCTATATAGATATTAGTTGTGTAAATTTTATTTTTAAATTCACAATATGATTATGTCATCCATCTTCATATTTCAAATTATGAGGAATGATAACTAATTGTTTGAACTTTCAACATATATTTCTATTAGTCTTGAAATGGTTTAAACACACACACACACATTATCCAACTAAGGTATATAAGCACAAGAAGTATAGTTGGAGACTTATGGAAGCATTGCATAACATAAATCTGCACTTCCGTAAGAAAGTCAAAGGTTATTTATTTCTTGAAGCCCATTTATTTTTGGGTACATGTCAAAGTTAGTGGAAGCACAACTGTATGCTGGTATTGCATGTTGACAATACTGTTTGTAGGAATAATGTCTATGTTTTTGCAAATGGCATAGGTCAGAAAATGTTTCACTATAGTGGACTTAAGGGAGATGGCACTCATACTTCATTTTGAGTCCAAAGGTTTAGATCGTATTGTCTAATAGAACTTAGTCAAATAAATATATGAATATCATGTTGAAATGTTTTAACGTTGGAGATTCCATATGTAGAAATATTATAGATAGTAATTGAATAGATATTAAATCCTTGTATAGGGCATAATGAGTCGAGTCCCATATGCATCAGATATAGGATCGATTACATATATACTATAATATTCACTTATTCTAATTTTTCAAATGCCTAGAGATTTGTGTGAAAAGGATTAGAATTTTTTGTGACTAAGGTTGTTAAACAACTATCACGAACATTATGAGGTTTTACGGAAGATTGGTTGCTTGTGGATAGGTAGAAGTGTGACATTATTTGGGATGGACCATAGTGGCACATTTTAGATTGAGATGATTTTTGGTCAGAATTAATGGTCATATGGGATTATGAAAATGTTTCCATAATGGGAGATGTTTGCAAAATCTACATGTGAGTTGGAAACTTTAATGCAAGAAAAGTGTTCAAGGAATGTATCTTGAATTTATGACTTCATAACCATGGAATTTTTGGATTAAGTGTCTAAGTCCATAAATATAATTGGTATGTACATGATTTCATAGTAGCATGGTCCTTTTGGGTTGCCTTCACTCTAGCAACTTGACTAGATGACTTTTGGAGAGAGAGGTTGAATTTATTATTTGGAATAATAAATTGATTTATTAAAGTATTATGAAAATCATATATTAATTAGAAATCATGTTATTTAATTAGTGCTTAATCATAAATTAATTTGGAATTAATTTTTAGGATTAAAGGAACTTATTAAAGAAACAGGGGTTGTTTTGCACATCATTGATAGTTGTGAAACTGGGTTAGTGGACTCCATAGAAGGGAGTGGACGAAAACTATAGGGAGGCCCTATATGTTTTGCCTAAGGTCTCTAAATGAGGAGTCCATGGGCTACATAAGCCTTAAGCAGGAAATTAAGGTTTCCTCCAAAAAAACCCTTTCAGCCCACAACTATATAAAGAACCCCACGACTTATGATTTTCGGAAAATGCTTGCATCTAGAAAACCCTAGCCAAAATTTGGTGCTATTCCCTCCTCTCTCCTCTCATCCTCTTGTTAGTGGTGTTTGTAAGCCATTAGAGGTGCAACATTTGAGGCACTAAGCTTTCAAGAGTTAAGGATCTACAAGGTTTCTTGTTGTTGCTACGTAACAAGTAAGGTAAACATCAAAACCATTTTATTATGTAATTTTTGAAAATCATATGCTAGATCTAGGGTTTTGCTTTGGTATTCAATTTTCATGTTCAAATAGTGAAAAATATAGATCCAAAGCAATTAGGGTTGCTTGAACACATAGGTTGTAGTTATGCTCAGAATACATCAGTGGTGTCAGAGCCTAGGATGTTTTTCATTTGAATTTGATGCATATTTGAATTGTCCAAAAGAGGAGGGAACAGATTCATCAATATGTTCATTGAACTTGACGAGTTTCTCATGGGACTCGACAAGTTAATCAAACTCGACGATTTCATTGCCCAGAACTCGACGAGTTGACTCGTCATATCCCTGATTTTTCGATTTTCATACCTTGATTTAATTTGGTTAATTGCCTTAATTCGTTTTTTTGCTTAAAATTGAATTTTTTGAAAAGGTAAAGGTATGTCCTTATCAAGATAATTTATTTGGTCAAATTTTATGATAAAGACAAAATTAATTTATTAATTTAACTATTTAAAATTTGATCCAGTATTTTTGAATAGTTTTAAAAATACACCCTATGGTTTTACAATTTAAAATTTAATTAAATAGTTTAATTTTGAAATCTTAAATTTATGAACCCTAGTATTTTAAAAGGTTTAAAGTACATCCTTATGGATGTTATTAATAATTTAATTAAGTGTTTAGTTAAAAGATAATTAATAAATCCATAAAGGGTTAAAATGTAATCAAATTAAAACTTAAATTTATTTAAAGGATTAAACCCCTAGTATTTTAAAAGTTGAAAATACATCCTTATACTATTCTAGAATTAAAAGTTTAGTCTATATATATATATATATATATATATATATATATATATATATATATATATATATATATATATATATATATATATATATATACATATATGCAGTCTTACCGTTAGTAGGTCTCATTCACAAAGCTGGTCTATAAGGGGTGTTTAAGGAAGCGTCCTATAAAATGACCGCCATTAGGTATCCATTTTTACCCACCGCACTCTTGACTAGTGAAGGGTCGTTATCTGAACGGGTTTGATAGGACATTATTCCTCATTAAAAGTATAATGAATTATAAAGCAACTAAACCTTTTTTCTAAATTCCCATTCCTAGTTACTTTAGGAAAAATGTGAATTTGATGCTAACCCATGAAATTTCACATTACACCTTATTGGTCCTTAGTGGAGCGTGTGTGGTTAACCGGCACACTAATATGGACTAATATTGTTGGCAATGGGTGTCTTGTAAATTATCATTGATTAATGGTGCGTGTGTGGTTAACCGACACACTAATTATGTCACACCCCAAAACCATGAATGGCAGAAACGTTCTGGGGCGGAGGACGTCATGTATAATATAACAACAATGTAAAGTAGTAAACAAGCAACAACATCATCCATTGCATTAATAATACAATTATTATACAAATGTGTTCTGTCAAATTTTGATAAACACTAAAGCATAAATCAAAATGAAAGATGAGTCTTGAACAAGCTCCATCTTCCTTTATCGTTGCATCGGTAACTGTCTATGATAACCTGAGGATACAAGTAATTTTGAAAGCGAGTATCAGCTTTGAAGCTGGTGAGATCATAAGTATTTAGTGTCGTAATTTGTGTATAAGTATTTTTATGTAAGAATTTGTATATGAAATAGTACTATGGTGTAGTACCGGACTACAACCATACCAATTACCTTAAGACCAAGGTAATATTTAAGAGTACTGCAGCATTTGAAATAAATGACTACATCGGTACCCAACTACCTTATTTGAGGGATAAGGTATAATGTGATGTCTAGATCTCAGACTATACGCTCCCCTAACAAAGGGATTTCGGGACCTACCCACGACCACTGCATGTATGCAAGCCGTGAGCATCCACATTACTATGATCATATATAGTTGATATAACTATCACAATTGCGTTGTGATTCAGCAGTATAGTTAGATCCTGAACTCGTTCCATGCTATAGCACCTAGTGACGTCTGTCCTATGTATATGTAAGCGTACTCATGTAAGTGTGATCATGTAATTGTACTTATGTAAGTGTGATCATGTAATAGTATAGTAATGTACTGTAATGTTCCACGTGTGCTAGCTGTAATGTGTGTTCTCTCTATCTAGCAAGTATAGTAATGTAACGTAATGTTATAGATGTCATGTACGTGCTCTCTACCTAGCAAGTATAGTAATGTACAGTAATGATCTAGAAAGTAATGACTCATGAATGAACTGACTCATTGTATGATATTGCGTTCTAGTAATAGTTCTAGTATCTTCCTAAACTACCTATATGGTAGTTTACTAGTGATCTAACTGATACGTATGGACGTGGAGGTATACCCTTGCTACCCAAGGGTATCTGTTGAACTGGAAGGGCCTTTTATGATTATATATGTACACATGATATATAACTAATATTTAAACGACTTTCGGACGAATACCCGATATCCCACCAAACCACATCTCAAGCGCGAAAAGGAAATAGGGTGGATAGCCTTCCTAAGTCTTTTAAACATTTCTTATATAACTATACATATAGAGGCATGCAATTTATAATATAAAAGCATAAATAAGTTTTGTAAAACATTTGAACAAAATTAATATCTTAAGAAAAGATCGACTTGATGTCAATCTATAAAACAATTTGAAGGCATGGGTTTGATAAAACAGTTTAGTATAAAGAAACGTTTGTTTGAAACGCAATTGAAAATAAGTTTGCAATGTAGTATAAAGAGTAAAATGTACAGTGTAATAAGGAGTTTAAAACATATAAAATGTTTATAAAAATCATTTGAAGGAAATTGTTTGGTAAAACGGCTAATGAGTAGCCAAATCGTCTGAATGTTGTATATTAATCACATGTGATTGATGTAATAAGTAGCATAATTCTACTTATTAATCACATGTGATTGATATAATAACAAGCATGTTTCTACTTGTATCCCCCCATAAAACATTTAAAAATAGTTTAAAACATTAGTTAAGGGGTATGAACTCACCTGTAGTAAGTGACTGGAATCGAACGGACTGCTATCGTAAGGAAGGATCGGACAAGTGCTTGGTGTCAAGTGAAGACTTTAGACACACACAATGATCCTAATTACATATGAAGACATATGTATATAAATAATTAGTGATTAAAACACTAGTTATACAAGTATAAGCATTTAAACGCGAGGAAAACACTTTTGGCCAAGTGCCAGGAGGCTAATGGGTTGCAACAAAGGAGTGCAATGCCTCTAATGGCAGTTTATGGTCAAATGACCATATGTCTTGGAGTTTACGGCCCAGGGTAGTAAACTCCTGGCCGTAAACTCTCAACAAAACCCCTAAATGAAGTCTATCAATTATACAACTCATGTGGTGAATTGTTTCAAGGCTAAATCAAGTGTTTGGGTGCCATATTAACTCCTTTAAGGAGTTTACGGCCAAGGGACCATATACCCTTGGATTTTACAGTCGTAAACTCCCTTGGGAGGGTGTTTATGGTGTTTTCAAGTCTCTAAAGTAACTAGCAACTAATCTAGGCTTTTGTACTTGGCTTTAGAAGAGTTTATGGCACCATTTGGCACCATTTTATGGAGTTCACGGCCCTAGAACCTTTTGGGCCGTAAACTCCCTTACTCTTGGTGTTCTAAGTGTGTTAGCTAGTCCAAAACTCATTTAGGTACATGCCCAAATTCGTCTCTTGGCATAAGGAAGGAGTTAGGGTGTCATTTGACCCTTTTATAGGTGTTTACGGCCCAAGAACTTGTCTTGGCCGTAAACTCCTCAACACTTGTGCTTCCTTATGTTTTCTAGGTTCTAAACACTTTAGGGTACATGTCTAAAATAAAGTCTAAGCCTTGGGTGCCATAAAATCACCATTTAGAGCATGTTCTTTGGAGTTTACGGCCTAAGATATTCTTGGGCCGTGAACTCCCATACATGGGTGATTCTAGCTTGATTTCATGTTCCTAATACACTCCTATACAATTCCAAGGCAGTAGTACATCACGGGGGACAATCTACGCTTGGTTTCGGGAGTTTACCGTCCAAGAACACCTTGGGGAGTAAACTCCTAAATCGGATGATTTAGCTATGTAATCTATGTTATGAACACAATTAAAGCTTTCTAACACTACTAGAAAGAGTTACTCACAATTTGGGATAAAAACCCGAAGATTCGTGAGAAAGAATTTTGACTTTTCTCTAAATGGAATTCAACAAATGAACCAATTTGGTTCAGAATCCTATTTATAGTCCTGAGATATTTTTGGCAGAAAATATTTTTATTCCTGGAACGAACTCTAATGTCCTAGAGTCTTGGAATAACAGTGTTGCACAAAACCCTAGTGCATCCAATCTCCTAATATCTCCTTAAGTTTAAAATCCTGAAAACGGCCAAACTTATACTCGAAGTCTGAATTTTCACTGTAACTGCTCTACTTCTATTGGCTTGATATGGTTTGTTCAGAATGGAAATTTCGGGTTGTCACATCATCCCCCTGTTGAATGGAATTTCGTCCCGAAATTAGAATTTAGGCAAGGAAGTATGTAAGAATGATCGAGTCGTGAGGAGGAAACTTCCTAATCGATTGGTTCTAGCGCACCTAAGTGAAATCGGTTTCTCGGTTGGCATTCCAACGAACCTTCACTAATCGTCGACGGTGTTGCTTCGTCCGCTTGACCTCTCGGTCGAGGGTCACTATCGTTCTAATACGAAGGTGAGGATTTCGACGAGTGGACTTACAAGAGTCCTAACGGAAAGGTATGGTTCCACGATCGAGACGCGAAGAGTAGGATGTATGTTACTGACTTCGCGGAGTAGGTCTAGTTTGTGCGAGACACAGGAGCGATTCTGATGAGAATCTCGGAGGTCCTAACTATATTGGATTTAGCTTTCTATGCGATACGAAGCGTATTAAGCCATTCCCAGAGTGAGTTAACCTAAAGATCTTGGTCACTCACTTGGAATTCCAAATGTTCTTCTCCTTGCTTAACTTCTGGGTCAAAGGCCACCCCTTGTTGGGTCAAAGTCGTACGGGTTTCTGTAATTTTTCGAGGAGTTCTGAATGAACTAAGACGGTAGGTCGGTAAGACCTAGAATTTGGCAAAAGACTGTCGGCGTCTCTGGTGTCGATAAATGCTCAATGGTTTTGACAAATTGAAAGAGCGCGAAAAATTTCCCACATTACTAACATTGTGTCTTAGAAATTTGACTTTTCAATTTCAAAAGTCGTTCCTAGAGAACTTCGTTAAAAGTTCCTCTTGTAGGAAATGTTTCCATGGGTTCTCTTCATACTACGAGGGTAGATAAGTAAGTCATTACATGGAGAAATGACGAACTGATCCAAGTAAGAAAGACGTACCCTATTTGTTTAGCTCATGAAAGCTATGGGCGTATTGGTCCTATCCAAAGGGTATCACTAAAGACTCAAAGTGTCCGCACCGAGTTCGGAAGATAGTCTTCTAGACATCCTTTCCAAACACTCGAACTGTTTATATTCGGATCTCAGGTCCATTCCTGAAAGTAATTATTTCCTTGCGTTTGCTCAACCATCTCATATATGTGAGGCAGAGATAACGATTTCTATGCAAATCTTGACGGAGTCCTCGATATCCGAGGCACATACGATGCAATTCGACGATCTCTGGGAGAATATGACCGGGGTTCTCTAGGGTGAGAAACCTAGTCTTCTAATTCTATTTCTGTGTAGTTCGCTAAGTTGTCCGGACTGTTCTTGTATCTCCGTAGGTGTTTAAACTATAGGGTGATCTGTTTACGGGAGTCGTATTGGGTTCTAAGTTTGTTCACATGATGATATGATTACTCGTAGACTTAAGCAGTTCTCCGTCCTGAAGTTCATATTAGAATTCTTACATGGTTTCACAATCACAATTTCGGGTATACGATTCGCATATAATTTAGATTGAAAGGTAGTCGAATAACTGATTCTTCTTTAAGCTCACATCCCATCGAGGAAAAAGAAGTTAAAGTGGAATCATCAATTCTAAACCTGTAGAAGCTTGATTATATATCACTCTTATGCATACCTTCCTCAGTGATAGATCAATCGCATGAATCCTTGGATTAAACTTGACGTACTGCACGAGTGGTACTTCGGGGATTTCTTCAGAAAGAAAATAACTAAGAGGTACTCCTGGCATGAGTACTTCGGTGTTATGATATGACGGCTTCGCTGGAAAAGGCGTTTACTGAAAAGGAGACGTACGCATGAAGCTGTTTTGTGAGGTTCAAATTGAATCGAGTTGTATGATAATGTCGGAATCATACTGAAACTTAAAGACATTAGATTTTGTGACAACCCGATATTTCGAGACAATGTAATGTAAAACCAATCAAATCTAGGTCAAAATATAACTTTCCTAAAATCTTATTTGGGTTAAATAAAGTAGTAGGAATCGTATCAAGGTTTTCATACATATAAAGAACCCTAAAATTCGAGTTATAACGAAGAAGTTATGACCAACCGAAGATTCTCGGCAAAACCGGCAACAACAATTAAACGAAAAACACGAAGTTTCAATACAATAGTTTTTAGCCTTAAGTATCTAAATGAAAGTTATAAATAACCTCAAACCGTGAGCGTACATAAAAAGAACGTCCAAATCTGACTTCGGATGAGGAAGTTATGAATTTTTGAAGAAATTCCTTAATCACGTCTTTTTAATAAATAAATAATAAAAATAATTTCGGAATTTGCCAACGGAATCTAAACGAATGTTGTAGATCTTAGTCTCACCTACGCGTGGATATAAAGAACGTCGAAAACGGAGTTCGTATGAAGGAGATATGAATTTTAGAAGTTTATTTAAAATAAATACAAATTTAAATATAAATTCTTGGTAATATCCGAAGGGGAGTCAGCAGATAGGACCGGAGTATGCCCGCGTACCCTCGTACGCCCCGCGTACTCGAATCAAGGGCCTCGGATCGTCCACGTCGCCCTATGCGAAGCTACCGACCCGCCCCGTCCGATCCGTCCCATCCGAAGCCGAGGTAGTCGAGGACTCGCTCATGCATGATGTACGCGTACGCGCTGCGTACAAGCGTACGCCCCACGTACCGAGGCGGTTCAGCACCCCTATAAAAGGGATGCGAGGGTTTCCGAAAAACTTGCCCATTTCTTCTCTTTTCTCTTACGTTTTGCCTCGTTTTCCGTGCCCGTTCAAACCCGAAGCCCTGGTCATTTTTGCCCAAGTCCCGAGGGTTAATTTTACTCCCGAGATTCCCGAGAATCTCGAGAAAAATCCGTTTCCCAAGACGAAACTCTGCCCGGTTTTCCATCCCGCTATCTTCAAACTTTCAGGTGAGTTCATACCCTCTTTAATCAACCTTTGAAATGATTTTAAATGTTTTAAATACTTATGGGGGGGGGGGGGATACAAGTTAAATACTTATAGTTATTGCTTCAATCACATGTGATTAATAACTGGGGAAACCAGTGATTTTATCACTGTTCAAACTGTCTATCAAACTGTTTTACTTCAAAATGTTTTACAAGCCCTTTTACTTTTCAAACTTATATTACAACTGTGATTCAAACAAATATTCCTTATACTTAAAGTGTTTTATGCTTTTATATTATAAATTGCATGCCCATATTTGTATAGATGCATAAATAATGTTTAAAGGGCTTAGGAAGGCCATCCGCCCTATTTCCTTTTTCTCGATTTGGATGTGGTCTGGTGGGATTTCGGGTGACCATCCGAAGGTCGTTTCAATATTAATTATATATCAAATATACATATATAGACATAAAAGTACTTCCATATTCATACATACTAGACACACCAATAGTAAGTTACCATCGGGGTAACACAGAATCATACTATTACGACTGCTAGATTAATGAGTCAGTTCATTCATGAGTCCATATACAACTATACTAGGAAGAGAACATATACAACTATACTATGAGAACATATACAACTATACTATGAGAACATATACAACTACACTAGAACGAGAAACATTACCCTTACATTAATACGTTAACAATTGTGATCCACTGTATTGGAGCATGCCTTAAATGTCATGGCCTGAGTTGTAGCCAGAATTCTCTTGGAGGGAGAGCATTGAGTTTGCGTATAGATCTATACTGGATTGACTATCCTACACCTTGCTGCTAGCTACAGCCGGACCTGCAGGTCTGCGGGTGCCAAACGTCATTCCATTATTACGACCATTCGTATGTCGTTGTTACCAGTCGATAGCAAGGTGCAATTATCACATTTTACCTTAATATAAATCCGGTTTAAGGTAGTTAGTATAGCAGTAGTTACTATAAAACTAAGCTACAGTACTACAATGATTTACCCATTACATATTTTTAGTGATAACCTCACTTGAACTTTAATGTACAAACTATATTTTGTTAAGAGATTGTTGCACTTGGGAAATTACACACTTTTACAACAAACGAACATACAAAACAGTTAAGCCTTGGTAGGAGGCTACTTTATTGGAAAATATAGGTTTTTCCTGAGAGATTCAAACTTTTGCAAACACTTACATACATTTCACAAACTTATACTTGAGGCACGTTCAAAGGTTTTTGATAACAAACACCGACACTAAAATACTTATGAACTCACCAGCTTAATGTTGATAAACTCTTTCAAAATAACTTGTATTCTCAGGTCATCAGTAGACAGGTACCGAGGCCAGCTTTTGAGAAGATGGAGCACATCCAAGACTCATCATATTATTATTTTGATTTACCTTATATTTTTGGTGTCTAATACTGTACAGAACACGCTTGTATTAAAATTATATATTTAATGCAATGGATGATGTTGTTTGCTTATTTACATTTACTGTGTTGTGATACTCTACATGACGTCCTCCGCCCCAAAACGTTTCCGCCGTTCTTGGTTTTGGGGTGTGACAGATTTGAACATAAAACGTTTTACAGACAAAACACAACCGTGCAACCATTAACGGAGTTACAATTATTTAGACTTACAACAAGACCATTGCTGCGAAATAAGGTATACTACAAAAGACAAGTATACGCAGCATGAGAATCCATATACTGACAGGATCTCGCAAAAAGTAAGACTCTGGTTGCACTAGTTCTGGATAGTTTATAAGTCTGTTACAACAACACTCCTAAATTACATTGACGAGGGGTTCCAGAGTAGGCTCTCCTGCCACTGTGATCCTGAGAATTCTCCCATCTGCGCTAGAGTTCTTTGCTATCGGGCAATCTTTCTTGAAGTGCCCTATCTCCCTGCATTGGTGGCATGACTGGCTAGTACTAGCTTTGGTGACGGGATTTCGGTGTTTAGCCAGTGTTATGTGGACACGAGTGCCTTCCTCGTTACTCCACTTTGAAAATTGCTTCTTAAATCGTTCGGCGTTATAACTAATCTTGTGTGTAGGGTTAGCCCCGATGAAAGGGACTTGAGTGATGGGTTGTGCCGGTGCTTCACAGCCACGAGCATGGTGCCCTATGTTTAGGAAATTGCAACATTGCATCTTATGGCAAGCCCCATGATCATGGAAACTACACTTATCACACTTCGGGAGTTTTCCCTCGTATGGCCTGCTCGGTACGGGAACGGTAGGGGTTTCCACTTGTTGCTGTTGTATAGCCAGCCCTTGGGATCTCTTGCGTTCTTTCCGGGCTTGACGCTTTCGTTTCTTGTTCTCTGCTTTTCGGCTTTGCAAGCCTGTGACTGTTACTGTTTGGCGACTTCTTGGATGGGTACCACGATTGGAAACTTCATTCCCATCAGCAGTATTGACTGTGCTGATAGCGCTACGGTGCGCAAGGACCGCGGTTACGGCAGCCACTACGGCAGCTGTAACTGCTGTTTGAAAGATAGCGGCGTCCATAGGAAAAGCGGAGGTTTCGCTGTTCGACTGATTGCTTCCGGATGACAACATGATTTTGTAACAAGAAAGATAAGGATTTTCTGAGCGATTCTGGTTGACCCTTGATGTACTTAGATTGTTCATGTAAAGAGTACGACTATGTTCTCGAAAGTTTGACCTACATCCCTATGATGCAGTCCTAGTACATAATGAAAATATGTTCGTGAAGGTTTGACCTACATCCCTATGATGTAGTACTAGTACGGAATGGAAGTATGTTCGTGAAGGTTTGACCTACATCCCTATGATGAAGTCCTAGTAATGAGTAGAAGTAAGTTCGTAGAATGGTCTCAAGACGTTTGTCGTTCGAGCCGAGGTATCGTGGGTTGGTGAATAACAAGATCCAACCACTGAAAGAGACTTGGAAATGTCTCCGGAGATAAATCGCTATAGTCCAATGATTTGACTAAAGCATGTTTCAGATAGACCCCAATGAAAGTATGATTAGAGTACTTGAATGAAGAATGACACAAAAGTTAGCCGGCTGTCAATATCTTTGATATTCATGATGTAAAGATTCTGGAAAGTGACCTTGTAAAGGTCTTACATCATATCCACAGAAGATAGTCCCTGACAGCATAAAGACCTAACTAAAGTACTTACGGTACAAGATAATTTCATAGAAAATGCCATATCGGGCATAGACAGAAAACACGATTCCTTTTTTTTTAATAAAGAAATAAAGTAAAGCGTCTACTACTGGCGACGGTCATCCCTCTGGTGAACTCTTAGTTCAGCCAATTGACGTTCCATGTCAAGTATGTGTCTTTCGTACACCCTCTGGCGTACTCAGAGCTCTATGACTTCGGCTCGTGATTCAGCCAGTGCTTGCAGCAGGGTTTCATGGTTTCTCTCTGATCTCTCATGAGCATCTTCTAGACGAATGGTGCGGAGGGTATGGATTCTCGCATCAGCAACAACTTCGGTAATCTGATGTAGGGCTGTCCTGCCTTGAATCTCATTTCGGGCCACTCTGCGGACCAAGATTGGCAAGACTCTATCTGCTGAGCCCCCATTGCTCGAGTCGTAAAAGCGTCGGTCGCCATCAAATGGCGTAGGCTGATCTTGTCCTTGGCTCCATGTTTCCAAGCATTCCACTCACTCAGGGTCGGGCCATGAAAAGCCGGACGAGGGTTAGGAATTGGAAAGGGAGCTGCTCGGGGTAGGTTCTCAACCTCTGGTTTGAAGTTAGCATCATACGAAAAGTCTGCATCATGGTGATCATTCAAGGGGATAGGATGATCATTATCTGGTTCTTCTCCAAACCAACCAGCTATGACTTCATTCGGAAGATACTGGTTGCCGAGGGGATGGAGTCCAGCTATGTTTTCTATGCGAGAATTTAGGGTAAGAGAATAATTATTAGACGAACTATCTAGATAATTATTTAGGAAAACCTTCATTAGTTACATCGCTATTTGTGAAGTGCATACCAGCTATGTGTAATCTAAACAAGATAGACCTTTGAATAAGTGATCTTAACTCCAAATTCACAGAGAATAGGGGTAAAGCACAATTTTCACAGATTCTACGTCTATAACATCCTAATTACATATAGCCTTAGTGTAACCACTTAGCAACTATCAACTTAGTAATGAAGATCCCGTTTTAGTTCTCAAGTATAAAGTACTTATAGTAACACCAAATACTCCTATAGTATTTTAAATTTTAATGTTATGTTCTATTGTTCTCATTGTGGTAGGGTTGGTAAGATTTTAGCATTATTGCAACCACACAATTAAACTTAGGCACATGCTAGTCAACTCTCGGATAATATAGGTGATCAGGCTATATCTTCCCAGTTTTGACCATATGTCTCTAAGCCCACTTGTGTTGCCCAACAATCGTAATTATTTTGTACTGTCCTAGTGACACTGATTTTAGTATGAATGCAACACGTATACTTACTTAAATATTTTACTATTTAAAGTATAAACTCTTGGTCAGAGTATTTTTAATCCCTTATGTATTTATATTTATTATATCTTTTATGGGTTGATATACTTAATTCACTATAAACAATGCTCTGATACCAATCTGTCACACCCCAAAACCAAGAACAGCAGAAACGTTCTGGGGCGGAGGACATCATGTATAATATCACAACAATGTAAAGTAGTAAACAAGAAACAACATCATCCATTGCATTAATAATATAATTATTATACAAATGTGTTCTGTCAAATTTTGATAAACACTAAAGCATAAATCAAAATGAAAGATGAGTCTTGAACAACCTCCATCTTCCTTTATCGTTGCATCGGTAGCTGTCTATGATAACCTGAGGATACAAGTAATTTTGAAAGCGAGTATCAGCTTTGAAGCTGGTGAGATCATAAGTATTTAGTGTCGTAATTTGTGTATAAGTATTTTTATGTAAGAATTTGTATATGAACTGTAAGTATGAAGATGTTTGTAAAACAACTGTAAACATTTGAAAAACCCTAGAAATCCCTATGATTCCTATTAGTAACAAAAGGAGTCTTCTACCAAGACTTAACTAATCTCGATGTAGCCTTCTACAAAGGCAATCTAGTGTCTGTGTGTGTCTCTAGTAAGAGTGTGTATTTTCCCAAGTCCGACTACTATTAGCCAAAAATATAGTTTTCTACATTATCGTACGTCGTGTGAAATATTCACGAAGTGAATGTAATGGGAAAATGAAATAGTACTATGTTGTAGTACCGAACTACAACCGTACCAATTACCTTAAGGCCAAGGTAATACTTAAGAGTACTGCAGTATTTGAAATAAATGACTACATTGGTACCCAACTGCGTTATTTGAGGGATAAGGTATAATGTGATGTCTAGATCCCAGACTATACACTCCCCTATCAAAGGGATTCTGGGACCTACCCACGACCACTGCATGTATGCAAGCCGTGAGCATCCACATTACTATGATCATATATACTTGATATAACTATCACAATTGCGTTGTGATTCATCAGTATAGTTAGATCCTGAACTCGTTCCATGCAATGGCACCTAGTGACGTCTGTCGTATGTATATGTAAGCGTACTCATGTAAGTGTGATCATGTAATTGTACTTATGTAAGTGTGATCATGTAATAGTATAGTAATGTACTATAATGTTCCACGTGTGCTAGCTGTAATGTGTGTTCTCTCTAACTAGCAAGTATAGTAATGTAATGTAATGTTATAGCTGTCATGTACGTGCTCTGTACCTAGCAAGTATAGTAATGTACAGTAATGATCTAGAAAGTAATGACTCATGAATGAACTGACTCATTGTATGATATTGCGTTCTAGTAATAGTTCTAGTATCTTCCTAAACTACCCATATGGTAGTTTACTAGTAATCTAACTGATACGTATGGACGTGGAGGTATACCCTTGCTACCCAAGGGTATCTGTTGAACTAGAAGGGCCTTTTATGACTATATATGTACACATGATATATAACTAATATTTAAACGACTTTTGGATGAATACCCGATATCCCACCAGACCACATCTCAAGCACGAAAAGGAAATAGGGTGGATAGCCTTCCTAAGTCTTTTAGACATTTCTTATATAACTATACATATAGAGGCATGCAAATTATAATATAAAAGCATAATTAAGTTTTGTAAAACATTTGAACAAAATTAATATCTTAAGAAAAGATCGACTTGATGCCAATCTATAAAACAATTTGAAGGCATGGGTTTGATAAAACAGTTTAGTATAAAGAAACATTTGTTTGAAACTAAGTTTGCAATGTAGTATACAGAGTAAAATGTACAGTGTAATAAGGAGTTTAAAACATAAAAAATGTTTATAAAAATCATTTGAAGGAAATTGTTTGGTAAAACGGCTAATGAGTAGCCAAATCGTCTGAATGTTGTATATTAATCACATGTGATTGATGTAATAAGTAGCATAATTCTACTTATTAATCACATGTGATTGATATAATAACAAGCATGTTTCTACTTGTATCCCCCCATAAAACATTTAAAAATAGTTTAAAACATTAGTTAAGGGGTATGAACTCACCTGTAGTAAGTGACTGGAATCGAACGGACTGCTATCGTAAGGAAGGATCGGACAAGTGCTTGGTGTCAAGTGAAGACTTTAGACACACACAATGATCCTAATTACATATGAAGACATATGTATATAAATAATTAGTGATTAAAACACTAGTTATACAAGTATAAGCATTTAAACGCGAGGAAAACACTTTTGGCCAAGTGCCAGGAGGCTAATGGGTTGCAACAAAGGAGTGCAATGCCTCTAATGGCAGTTTATGGTCAAATGAACATATGTCTTGGAGTTTACGGCCCAGGGGAGTAAACTCCTGGCCGTAAACTCTCAACAAAACCCCTAAATGAAGTCTATCAATTATACAACTCATGTGGTGAATTGTTTCAAGGCTAAATCAAGTGTTTGGGTGCCATATTAACTCCTTTAAGGAGTTTACGGCCCAGGGACCATATACCCTTGGAGTTTACAGTCGTAAACTCCCTTGGGAGGGTGTTTATGGTGTTTTCAAGTCTCTAAAGTAACTAGCAACTAATCTAGGCTTTTGTACTTGGCTTTAGAAGAGTTTATGGCACCATTTGGCACCATTTTATGGAGTTCACGGCCCTAGAACCTTTTGGGCCGTAAACTCCCTTACTCTTGGTGTTCTAAGTGTGTTAGCTAGTCCAAAACTCATTTAGGTACATGCCCAAATTGGTCTCTTGGCTTAAGGAAGGAGTTAGGGTGTCATTTGACCCTTTTATAGGTGTTTACGGCCCAAGAACTTGTCTTGGCCATAAACTCCTCAACACTTGTGCTTCCTTATGTTTTCTAGGTTCTAAACACTTTAGGGTACATGTCTAAAATAAAGTCTAAGCCTTGGGTGCCATAAAATCACCATTTAGAGCATGTTCTTTGGAGTTTACGACCTAAGATATTCTTGGGCCGTGAACTCCCATACATCGGTGATTCTAGCTTGATTTCATGTTCCTAATACACTCCTATACAAGTCCAAGGCAGTAGTACATCACGGGGGACAATCTAGGCTTGGTTTCGGGAGTTTACCGTCCAAGAACACCTTGGGGAGTAAACTCCTAAATCGGATGATTTAGCTATGTAATCTATGTTATGAACACAATTAAAGCTTTCTAACACTACTAGAAAGAGTTACTCACAATTTGGGATAAAAACCCGAAGATCCATGAGAAAGAATTTTGACTTTTCTCTAAATGGAATTCAACAAATGAACCAATTTGGTTCAGAAGTCTATTTATAGTCCTGAGATATTTTTGGCAGAAAATATTTTTATTCCTGGAACGAACTCTAATGTCCTAGAGTCTTGGAATAACAGTGTTGCACAAAACCCTAGTGCATCCAATCTCCTTAAGTGTAAAATCCTGAAAACGGCCAAACTTATACTCGAAGTCTGAATTTTCACTGTAACTGCTCTACTTCTATTGGCTTGATATGGTTTGTTCAGAATGGAAATTTCGGGTTTTCACAGATTAGGTGATAAATGGCATTGAGACCATCAAGTTAATTTTTAGGGTTATTCACATCTCGTTTGTGATCCTCGGCATCCCAGTCACAAAGTTGGAATCGAGATTAAACATGCTATTGAATAGTTCAATGAATGTCAAACGATCTAGGAGTTTCATTTGATTGAAACTGGTAATTGCTTACCTACCTAAAATATATCCGAATTTGATTATTGAATCCCTATTCAGAATTCGAATAAAAAATATGGATCCTAGCCTTAATTTAAATTTAATAATTAAGGATTAAATAAATCAACTAACTTGAATTATTTTCTCCCTTTATAGATGTCGAGTTTCGACAACTATGGTATTCCTCATCCTTTTGGAAATTGTTTCCTTCCCAATCTAAAGATGATCTTCCACAAGTTGATCAAGGTGAAAGAATGATCCCTTCTTCAAATGGTTGAACTGGAAATCATACGTCTCCAGCTCTTACTTCACCACCTCCAGTAATTCTCCCCGACCCATGTTTTCATCAAATTGAAAAGTTCAAGGTTACTCAAGTCATGTTGACGTGAAAACACCTAGATGGAAATTCTATGTGTGCACATGTTCTAAACATAAAGTCGCACATTGACAAATTGGAAATGTTGGGTGTCGTTTTCCTAAAGGACTTGCCTGTTGACTTGTTTCTTCACTCGCTTCCTGAGTCATATAGTCAGTTTGTTAAAGACTATTATATGACTAGATTGACATGACCCTTATTGTTCTGACATATTTGCTAATTTCTACAGAAACAGAAATGCTAAAGTGCAATGGTCAAGCAAATGTGTTTGAAGGATAAATCTCCCAAGTTTCCATGTACATTGAAGATGGCAACATTGGTAGTCCAGAAAAGCTTTCTCTTCCCAATGGAAAGGGATGGGCCAAGGTCAAACTGTTTGACCATATGGTAAAGAGAAAGGCTAATTTTGAGATAGTCATGTGTGCCATTCCTGAAGATTCCATTGCCAATTGAAGGGACATTGGATTTGAAGCTTCCATGTCTACCTGAAAGATCGTAAAGATAATAAAGTCAAGTTGTATGACTCTACTTCAGGTACATCAACTATCTAACTCTATTAAGTTCCTATTCATACATTCTTATTGCATGATGTGATAGTCACATTTTGATGTCTTTCTGGATCTAAGAGAAAGAAGGAAACTTAAGAAAATCAAGCTAAATCTGATCGTGAGAGATGGATTTTGATCGCATGGTTCGAGGATCAAATTTTTGAGCTGCTGATTAGGAGTTATTTTAGTTTAATAGATTGCTTATGAAATATGTCTAGATACATAGTTTTCATATGTTTGCATTATAAGGATAAATTTTTCCACATTTTATCAATAAAGTGAATTTTTGGTTTTATCTTATTTACATTATGTATCCTCGCAATGGAATTTATGAAAATTGGTGGTTATATTTCTATTATTAAGCAATAATAAATATGGATTCAACTCTTTGTTATATCATTTGTGGTAATGTCATAATTGACCAAATGAAAATGAACTCTCATCACCCAAGTTTCAGTTCGATAAAAACTTGGAGTCATACAATTCGAATTGTGTGATGTATGAGAATCTTGATCTTCGGAGGATTAAGATTAATTCGTTGATGACATGTTTGTGTGAGTCAAAGTGGAGAACCAATGGATTAAGTACACATTGATGTGGACTATTTTGATCCACCACAAAAGTTGATAAATCTATTCGTCATGATTTGCTGATGCTTCAGTAAATATGGTTATACTTATATGATTAAGTGTAATTCTGATTCTTTGAAAAGTTTCAAAGAGTGGCAGAACGAATAAGAAGAATCTATTAGGCAGAAAGATAAAGGTTTCTCCAATTTGAAAAGAAAGGAGATTACCTTAGTATCATGTTTGATGATCATGTCAATGATTATGGAACTATGTCACAATTGATCCTCTAAGGACATCTCAGTGAAATTGTCTTAATTAAGAAGACGAATCAAATATTGTTGAATTAGTTTAATCAATAGATGAGTCATACTTCATTTCAAAATAAAGTTTTAGAGTCATACTCTAGTAACTGCGAATCATACCTAGGTTTATAACACCTCATGAAATTTGGAGTATAAATGTTTTCTTACTGGAGCACATTTGAAATTAGTAGTTGTGATGTTTTGGTTAAAACAAATATAAACTAATACCAATTAAATGAAGTATTGTCTTGTTAAAAACCCACACTATCTTTTGAATATTGTTTTTGCTTTTCAAGGAATGTTCCTTAACAAAAAAAAATATACGTCAGGGAGTTAGTGGGGGGCTAAATGATCTTGAATATTTAAAGGAATCAATCAAGAATAAACCTGTTAGTTAACACTAGCACACAACCTAAGGTTGATTACCAATCATGTTAAGTTGACACATACTTGTTTCTATGCACCTTCCAGTGGAGTTGGCAATTCTTACGAGTTTTATGGTTCTCATTTGACTACAAAAGGCAGAGCACGTTGGTTAGTGATAGTACATTGATCAATATGGATGAGTTGTGTCACACCCCGAAAACCAGAGGCGGAAACATTTCCGGGGTTGACTCCACGTTAAGTATCAAATCCAATGTACATAGTAATCACAGTAAACAACCATTACATTACATATATTTGAAAGTTTAAATTTGTTTCAAAAGTAAATTTTACAAGTGTTATACATATATCATATGAACAAAATATGACACGAGTCTTCGGAGCACTCCGTCTTCTCTAAAAGATATTGTCGGCTACCTGTCTAGCGTGGACCTGAGAATACAAGTGGTTTGAAAATCAGCATAAAGCTGGTGAGTTCATAAGATGTTTATTTGCAGAAAAATGTACCAGTTTCCTTTAGTTTTACGAAAAGGTTTGTTATCCAAAAAAATCCCATATTTTCTTATGTAAAACAGTTTAGTTATCCTTCATTACAGTTCAATTACGCGTTATATGTTACCCCAGGAAAATCCCATATTTTCCTAATTACAAGACCGATTGAATATCACATAGTATAGTTTAATACACAAAACTATATATTGAGAGTCTTGGGATTACTATCCCAAATTAGATATAAAATACTTTAATATACGTGAACTGTAGATGGAAAAATAGTTTGAAAGCCTTGGGATTAACATCCCGTACTACATATAGATTTAATACCATGGGACTATCGTCCCGGACTAGATACAAGATAGTTTGATATACTTGAAAATATAGATTGAAAACCATGGGACTAACCTCCCGAACTAGATACAAGATAATTTGATAAAACCATAGGATTACTAACCCGAACTAGATATAAGATGTTTTGATAAAACCATGGGATCACTATTGCGAACTACATATAAGATATTTTGATAAAACCATGGGATCAATATCCCAAACTAGATATAGATTCTAACCATAGGAATAACATCCTGCAATAGATATAAAACTTATAGACCAAAAACCATGGGATTACCATCCCATACTAGATATATATCTCTAAAACCAAAACCGTCAATAAACTTATATTAATACATATTGTGAGTCGGGTAACCATGCTGATACCACAATGAGACCTCCTTGACGCTTGTCAGACGTCGGACGATATCCAGAATTTGTCACCCCAGGTGTGCCCGCCTAACTGTAGCTAGCAGTTAAGGTGTGGGATTGTCAGTCCCGAATAGATCTATTCACAAATTCCTCGCTCTCCCTCTACGAGACTCTGGTTACACTTCTGGGGAGGATTTACTGATCATCCATAAAGGGTAGTGACTAACTCACAAACTAGTACTAAATTATTCACAGGGTTCTCATACGATATCAAACATACAAAAGACTATGAAACATAATACAGTGAATATAGATACATACAATGAAACTATCTAGCAATACATTCAAATGATTCAGAGATAAACTGAATCAGACATAGTTTATCTAATAACTTTATACACATATCAGTACATGATAAAACGAGAACTAAAGAACCCCCAAATTATTCCCATAATAATTTGATTAGTTTGGTTATTTTCATAACTAAAATCCATTTAGTTGTAGTTGATAGATCATCCCTTATGCTCAGCATAATACATAAGGAGTAAAAGTGTTTATAAATTTGCCAGATATATTTGAAACACATCAATGTTATGTTTTGAAAACAGTTATAGTTTGCTTGTATTCCCCCCCCCCTCTGAAAACATTGAAAAACACAGAAAAAGCGTAGGGGTATGAACTCACCGGACGAGAAACGTGACGATTTCGGACGCTAAACGATGGTACAGGACTTGCAAACGCACGAGGTTCCTAAGTATAATACAAAGATACACATTTGTATCTAATTAGGACTTAGATTATTTAATTGTTAGGGAGCAACACTTTTAGTCGCGGAAACACCCCATTACAAGTGTTTGGAGGGACCCGGGTGGCGTTTGGGGACACATATAGCTAGGATATTGAATTGGGACATCAAGAGTAAACTCTTTAGGGCGTTTACGGCCCTAATGACCCCCTCCCCATGAGTTTATGACCGTAAACTCATGGTGGGGTGATTTATGGTGCAAATTGGCTTGAAACACTTAGGGGAAATTTCTAGGTTTGGTTTAAGGGCTTGGAATGAATTTTAAACACCAAATGACATACTTAAGGGAGTTTACGGCCTAGCATGGGGCTCATGGCCGTAAACTCCTATATAGCCATGAATAATTTTGTTATTGATTCCAAACAATTCACATGTGATTGCTAAACTTGTTCCAAGGCCTTACATGAATTTTTATGGGACTTTTGAGGTGTTTTTGGAGTTTACAGCCTATGAGACCCCCCTCATGGACATAAGATCACCTAAAGGGTGATTCATTATGTTTTAAGGCCAAAAACTTGTTTGTATGCACTTCTAAAAATTATTCTAAGGCTTTAGGGGTGTTAAAGTGGCTTGCTAACACCTTAAAAGGAGTTTATACCCCCAAAATGAAGGGTTTACGGCCCAAGCACAAGCCTTGGCTGTAAACTCTCAGTTATCCCTCAAATAATATGTTTCAAGTGTCCCAAGGCTAAAACCAATTATTCTAAAATTCATATCTAAGCCTTATTAGTGTTTTGGAAGGGTTTAAGGTCACAAAATCCCCATATTTATGAGTTTACGGCCCAAGAATGTGCCTTGGACGTAAACTCTTTCAAGTCCTTCAAAATCCATGTTTAAAATGTTCTAAGTCCATTCCATGAAGTCATTAAGCCATATCTAAAGTCTAGTTGTGGTTTGGAAGGGTTTTAGGGCTTAAAAACCCCTTTACTATGTGGTTACGGCCTAAGCCTCTACCAAGGCCGTAAACTCACATTCAAGGCCTTATTTCATGATTAAATTCCGAATTTGGAAGCCAAATATGCTATACATTAAGGTTAGGAAGGTACCTTAGGGATTTTGAGGCCTTAAAATTGAGTTTTGGACCCTTAAACTTGGATTTAGGAGAGAGGTTAAAGAGAGAGTAGTGAGAGAGAGAAAAAGCTTCAAATGAAAGGTTAAACACATTTATATAGGTCGCAAAACTTGGACACAATGGAATTCTACCCGATACTGGCATTAAGCGGGGCTTTTGGTCGCACCCGATTGAGTTACCGTAACCCGGTGAGGACATTTCTAAATTTATGAATTAAACATTTTGAGCTAAATTCATGACTTCCTAAGAGGTTTGGACACTCATTAGCATCAATTAAACATATAAGTTTAATTAACTAAACCCAAAAATGACATCGGAACGTTTCGATATACGGCGAGTTATACGGGTAGAATAGGTTTTCGGCGATGAACAACTTCGGGTTGTTACATTATCCCCCCATTAGAGGGAATTTCATCCCGAAATTCAAAGATTAAGATATAGATCATGAATTAGAATAAGAAACGAATGGATTTGTTGTCTCGAACGATCATGCTCTCAAGCGGAGTCGGGTTTACACTAGGCGTTCTATCGATCTCTCACTATCGGGACGTGACTTTGTTTCGCACATTGACTCTCTCTCAATCTATGATCTCAATAGGTTCTCTCATGAAGGTTTCAACCCTGGACGACTTCGGTTTCCTCAAAGGAATCACTAGGGTTTCGTTGGGTAAATACTTCTAAGGATTCGAGACGTGAAGTACCAGATGGATGTTACTAGGTTCTGGGGGTAGCCGAAATTGGAAAGTTACGAAATCGATTCTATGAGGATTTTGAAGAGTCTACTGTATCACGGGGGAAGTATTTCACACTTCTCAAAGCATATCATGCTTTTCTGGGATAAAGTCATCAACAGAACATACGCTTTCAACAGGAAAGTACATCTTCAAGGAGTCGGGTAGCTAAGGGTTTGATGACTTTAGAAGAAATTTATGGGTAAGACCGCGATATTAGTCGATGGGACCCAAGAATCGACAGGTTTCTATAGGTATTTTTGGTACCGACTAATTCTCTATCGCCTTAGATGCTGGAAAGGTACACGGTTACGACTAGTTTGCTTGGCTACATGATCGAGGAAAAGAGATTTGACCAAATGGATACCACCACTAATCCGTAGTGATCATATCAGTTCTTGGTCATCGTTTTGAACACGTCATTCTCAGTGAGGTTCGGTCACGAGGTAGATCCAGAGATTAGGCCGATGCGGAACTAAGTTAAACGTTCGAAAGGAATTCTCGAGAATTCTTCGGGAAAGACATTTAGGGAAAAGAGTTGCTGACTTCCCGTTTCTTAATGATCACAGAAACGAGGGATGCGTGATATTTCATATCGGGAAAAACTTTTGAGTTTTAAGGCATGAAATGATACGAAGGTTTGATGCCGAAGATCACGAGAGACGGGTTGGGGAAAAGATCTAGACTAGCGACCCTTTTGAAACTAAAAGATAACAACATGAATGAGACTCGGTCATTAAATGTCCAACATAGCATCAAAGTATTTCATGAAAAGTTTCCCTTCTGGTACTAGAATCATAAAGAGTTGCAGGTATAAGAATTTACAAAGAGAAGTATACCTGCGGCGATAGTGGGATCAGCGGTTGTAGCTACTTTGGGGCAATTTCTTTTGAAGTGCCCTACTTCGCCACAATTGTAGCAGGCTGGACTAATTCCCGTTCCGGATGATTGGTTCGTTGATTTGGCTGGTTTTCTGCAGGTTCGAGCAAGATGGCCCTTCTTGCCACAGTTGTCACAGATCCTTTCGCGACATGGACCAGGAATGCGGTGATGGTAGCTGCACTTATCACACCAAGGAAGGGTACCAGTGTATCCACTGGTAGGAGTTTGGGCTGTGGACCCGACAGCTGAAACAGTAACAGGAGCAGTAGCAGCATGGACTGCTACTGTTTACTGTTTCTTAGAAGACCCTTGCGTACTCTGAGCCTTCCGCTTGTTCCAAAATTTCTTTTTACTTCCACCTCCACTTGTGACTGGCTCGGGACTGGTAGCCTCCTTATCAGAGTTGTCTTCGTGATCGATCAAGATTTTTGCAAGACATTTAGTATTATCATAGGTGTCTGGCTTCGCAGCCAAGACATTCCCTTTGGTTGGCTGGGTCAACCCCCAGATGAACCTCTCAATCTTTTTACTCTCCGGGGTAACCATTCCCGGACAGAGTAACGCCAGATCGTCGAATCTTGAAGTATAAGAGGCTATGTCGGAACCCTTCATCTTAAGGTTCCAGAGTTCGTGTTCTAGCTTTTGAATTTCGCCCCAAGGGCAATACTCTGCGAGTAGAAGCTCCTTCATAGCTTCCCAACCCATAGCATTTGCTACAGGTAGAGTTAAGGATTTGACTCAGCCGTTCCACCAAGTCAGGGCCTTATCAAGGAAGGTGTAGGCGGCGAACTTAACTTTGTCAGACTCTGTGCAGGCGCATATTTCAAAGATTGATTCGATTTTCTCGAACCATCGGGTGAGGGAAATGACACCTCCGGTGCCATCAAAGGATGTGGGCTTAACGTTCATGAATTCTTTATAGGACCCCTCCTTTTCGGTGTTCCTGACTGTTCTGGGTTTGCGTGGCACCGGAACCATCTGAGTTCCTTTGGGCTAGAGCAGCTGCCACTGCGGCATTGACAACGGCCTGGAAGATCACTGGGTCAAATTCAGGAGGAGGTGGTGGCGGAGGGTTGTTGGTGTTCTTCGAGCTACGTCTCTTTCTTGGAGGCATCTTGATCTAAAAAGATTAGGAAAGAGAGGATCATAAGTCCTCTGAATTGAATCAAGAGATATGGAACATGGGATATCTCATCAAGACAGATATAACACCGTATTAAGCGATAAAGCAGGAAAGAGTTATCAGGACAGAACATTTTATCGCTAGAGGAATGATCAAGGAACAATGCGTATACGAGGATTTTCTACAAAGGATTGACTCGATAAATACTCCCATAGTATTTCATGATTCACTGCAACGACGACTTATTGTTTGGGGTATTGGGTAAGTTTTAGGTATGCCGCATACCACAGTCACTCCCAAGCACATGTTGCCATGTCTCGAATGAATATAGTTGGCCAGGCTATATTGACCCTAGACACGACTACATAACTACCCAAGTTTAACTGCAGCGTACAACACCCATTTACTTATGTTTTGTTCTACTTGTAGTTACGGATCTCGACGGCTCGGCATACTTAAATACTTTTGAAAATACTTATATTTTGAAGGATACTTTTAGTTCAGAGCACTTAGGCCCCTTAATGTTTATAGTTTTATACCATTTAAGGTTTGGTATACTCCGTTCACTATAAACAAGGGCTCTGATACCAATCTGTCACACCCCGAAAACCAGAGGCGGAAACATTTCCGGGGTTGACTCCACGTTGAGTATCAAATCCAATGTACATAGTAATCACAGTAAACAACCATTACATTACATATATTTGAAAGTTTACATTTGTTTCAAAAGTAAATTGTATAAGTGTTAGACGTATATCATATGAACAAAATTTGAGACGAGTCTTCGGAGCACTCCGTCTTCTCCAAAAGATGTGGACCTAAGAATACAAGCGGTTTGAAAATCAGCATAAAGCTGGTGAGTTCGTAAGATGTTTATTTGCTGAAAAATGTACTAGTTTCCTTTAGTTTTCCGAAAAGGTTTGTTATCCAAGAAAATCCCATATTTTCTTATGTAAAACAGTTTAGTTATCCTTCATTACAGTTCAATTATGCGTTATACGTTACCCCAGGAAAATCCCATATTTTCCTAATTACAAGACCGATTTAATATCATATAGTATAGTTTAATACACAAAACTATATATTGAGAGTCTTGGGATTACTATCCCGAATTAGATATAAAGTACTTTAATATACGTGAACTGTAGATGGAAAAATAATTTGAAAACCTTGGGATTAACATCCCATACTACATATAGATTTAATACCATGGGACTATCGTCCCGGACTAGATACAAGATAGTTTGATATACTTGAAAATATAGATTGAAAACCGTGGGACTACCCTCCCGAACTAGATACAAGATAATTTGATAAAACCATAGGATTACTATCCCGAACTAGATATAAGATGTTTTGATAAAACCATGGGATCATTATCCCGAACTAGATATAAGATATTTTGATAAAACCATGGGATCACTATCCTGAACTAGATATAGATTCTAACCATAGGAATAACATCCTGCAATAGATATAAAACTTATAGACTAAAAACCATGGGATTACCATCCCGTACTAGATATATATCTCTAAAACCAAAACCGTGAATAAACTTATATTAATACATATTGTGGGTCGGGTAACCATGCTGATATGACAACGAGACCTCCTTGACGCTTGTCAGACGTCGGACGATATCCAGAATTTGTCACCCCAGGCGTGCCCGCCTAACTGTAGCTAGCACTTAAGGTGTGGGATTTTCAGTCCCGAATAGATCTATTCACAAATTCCTCGCTCTCCCTCCAGGAGACCCTCGTTACACTTCCAGGGAGGATTTACTGATCATCCATAAAGGGTAGTGACTAACTCACAAACTAGTACTAAATTATTCACAGGGTTCTCATACGATATCAAACATACAAAAGACTATGAAACATGATACAGTGAATATAGATACATACAATGAAACTATCTGGCAATACATTCAAATGATTCAGAGATAAACTGAATCAGACATAGTTTATCTAATAACTTTATACACATATCAGTACATGATAAAACGAGAACTAAAGAACCCCCAAATTATTCCCATAATAATTTGATTAGTTTGGTTATTTTCTTAACTAAAATCCATTTAGTTGTAGTTGATAGATCATCCCTTATGTTCAGCATAATACATAAGGAGTAAAAGTGTTTATAAATTTGCCAGATATATTTGAAACACATCAATGTTATGTTTTGAAAACAGTTATAGTTTGCTTGTATTCCCCCCCTGAAAACATTGAAAAACACGGAAAAAGCGTAGGGGTATGAACTCACCGGACGAGAAACGTGACGATTTCGGACGCTAAACGATGGTACGGGGCTTGCAAACACATTAGGTTCCTAAGTATAATACAAAGATACACATTTGTATCTAATTAGGACTTAGATTATTTAATTGTTAGGGAACAACACTTTTAGTCGCGGAAACACCCCATTACAAGTGTTTGGAGGGACCCGGGTGGCGTTTGGGGACACATATAGCTAGGATATTGAATTGGGACTTCAAGAGTAAATTATTTAGGGAGTTTACGGCCCTAATGACCCCCTCCCCATGAGTTTACGGCCATAAACTCATGGTGGGGTGATTTATGGTGCAAATTGGCTTGAAACACTTAGGGGAAAATTTCTAGGTTTGGTTTAAGGGCTTGGAATGAATTTTAAACACCAAATGTTATACTTAAGGGAGTTTATGGCCTAGCATGGGGCTCATGGCCGTAAACTCCTATATAGCCATGAATAATTTTGTTATTGATTCCAAACAATTCACATGTGATTGCTAAACTTGTTCCAAGCCTTACATGAATTTTTATGGGACTTTTGAGGTGTTTTTGGAGTTTACGGCCTATGAGACCCCCCTCATGGCCGTAAACTCTCCTAAAGGGTGATTCATTATGTTTTAAGGCCAAAAACTTGTTTGTATGCACTTCTAAAAATTATTCTAAGGCTTTAGGGGGTGTTAAAGTGGCTTTCTAACACCTTAAAAGGAGTTTATACCCCAAAATGAAGGGTTTACGGCCCAAGCACAAGCCTTGGCTATAAACTCTCAATTATCCCTTAAATAATATGTTTGAAGTGTCCCAAGGCTAAAACCAATTATTCTAAAATTCATATCTAAGCCTTATTAGTGTTTTGGAAGGGTTTAAGGTCACAAAAACCCCATATTTATGAGTTTACGGCCCAAGCATGTACCTTCGCCGTAAACTCCTTCAAGTCCTTCAAAATCCATGTTTAAAATGTTCTAAGTCCATTCCATGTAGTCATTAAGCCATATCTAAAGTCTAGTTGTGGTTTGGAAGGGTTTTAGGGCTTAAAAACCCCTTAACTATGTGTTTATGGCCTAAGCCTCTACCAAGGCCATAAACTCACATTCAAGGCCTTTTTTCATGATTAAATGCCAAATTTGGAAGCCAAATATGCTATACATTAAGGATAGGAAGGTACCTTAGGGATTTCAGGCCTTAAAATTGAGTTTTGGACCCTTAAACTTGGATTTAGGAGAGAGGTTAGAGAGAGAGAGTAGTGAGAGAGATAAAAAGCTTCAAATGAAAGGTTAAACACGTTTATATAGGTTGCAAAACTTGGACACGGTGGAATTCTACGCGATACTGGCATTAAGCGGGGCTTTTAGTCGCACCCGATTGAGTTACCGTAACCCGATGAGGACATTTCTAAATTTATGAATTAAACATTTTGAGCTAAATTAATGAGTTCCTAAGAGGTTTGGACACTCATTAGCATCAATTAAACATATAAGTTTAATTAACTAAACCCAAAAACGACATCGGAACGTTTCGATATATGGCGAGTTATACGGGTAGAATAGGTTTTCGGCGATGAACAACTTCGGGTTGTTACAAGTTGCTTAAACAACATGGAAGACATGGTAAGCCCTTGTGCTACCAGAAGGCAAGAAATTAAGAACTAGTGAAGTTTAGTCCATGAAACGAAAACTAAATTTGATTTTGGTTTTGTCCTCAACCTGATATTATGATTGTAGGTTAGAACTAATAAATTCACATGGATAGGAACACATACACCATAAAATCTAAGTTGCAAATTTTTTTCGCTCTAATTCATCAAAATGATCATGAGGAAACACTTTTTGTAGTAGATTTTAATTATGAATTGATATCATTATGGTTGGCACTTGTGATAACTGCGTTCTCAATTTCTTATATGATTACGGCATCCCTTTTCATAGTTCGAATTATGAGAAATGGAATGAAATAGTTTGAACATTCAGGAATTATTGTTTTAAGTTTTAAAAGGGTTTAAACACACACGTATGCTATCTAATGAAAGGTGTGTGAGCTTGAGAAGTCTAGATGAAGACTTATCAAAGCATCACGTAGTAGAAATCCTAAATTTAGTGAGAAGTCAAGAGCCTTGATTTCTAGAAGTCCAATTGATTTCTGGGTACATGTCAAAGCTAGTGGGAGCATAATTGCTATGCAGATCGGAGTATAATTATTATGCTAGTGGGAGCATAATATGTAACGCCCATGTTTCTAGGCTAGGTATTGATGTTGATGTAAGAGTCTAGGTTAAACTTTGTAACCCATTTTGAAATAATAAAAATGTATTAATTGAGTATTATGTGTTTTATGCTTAATTGTGTGACTTAAATGAATTAAGTAGAAAAATAAGCGATAAAATAAAATATTAGATAAACCCGATATCTATGAAGGAAGTTGTAGTGTTCGTGACAACGATTCCGGATATATAAAGAATACCGAAATCCGAGTTATAACGGAGAAGTTATGACCTGTCGAAGTTTCACGACAGAACCAATACAACAGTGTGTGACGTAAATCGTGAATTTACGTTAGAACGATATTTAGCCTTAGTGATCTAAACAAAAGTCGTAGAATACATTAAATTGAGAACGTGCATCAAAAGAACGTCTAAATCTGACTTTGTATGAGGAAGTTACGATTTTTCTAAGTTTCGACTTAGCGGTATGCAACCCAATGTTCGAATTTGAGATCGAGTGAGTTTTAGCCGAAACAATCTTAACTAGAATCAAAGATCTCGTCGATAGTAGTGCAACGGAAGAAAGACAGATGAAATCGGACGTTAGATGAAGAAGTTATGAATTTCAAACGGAGTTTTCCTATCCCGTCCCAGTAAAAATAATATAATAAAAATAAAGTGAAAATTAGCCGATGGATTTTAAACGAGAGTTGTAGAGCATAATCTCACCTACGCGTAGATATAAAGAATGTCGAAAATGGAGATCATATGCGAGAGTTATGATGTTTTGAAGTTCGAGGCATGCATTCCAAATGGGAACGCCTCGCGTTCAATTGGGGAACGCCCCACGTTCATATGTTAGGCCTGGGTTGGGCCACGTCAATGCTAAGTCAAACGGATAAGGAATCGGGATGGAACCCCGCTCCTACACGCAACGTTCGGAGGAACGCCTAGCGTTCGGGGAACATGCTGCGTACCAAGAGGGAACGCGTCGTGTTCGAGGGCCAGACCCCTCCTATAAATAGAAGTCAAGTCCAGCCGTTTATGCAAGTTATACCCCTGAAGCCCCGATCATCCTGACACCCGTAGCTAGTCCCGAAGCCCTGAAGATCCTGAGAAATAGAGTTCTCGAGCCAAAACTCTGCCCGCGAGAAGCCAGGTTTTCAAGGAAGCATCACGGTTTCACCGAAGAATACTACATTTAGAGTCGTAGTGCTATCCGATCATCGTATTATCAAGTGAGTGCATAGTCCATTTCATATACACAATTTTTATACAAGTATCGATTGAATGTGTTAAGTATATGTTTTATGTGAGTGTATATTCATTTTCTTCTAACACATAAATATGAAGTATTTGTTGGATTAATGTCTAAGTCCATAACTATAATTGGTAAGACTTGACCCGACCCGGCATGGTCCATTTGGGTTGCATACCATCATGCACTTGAATGAGAGAAATAAGACACTTATGGTTATTAATATATTATAAGTTCTAGTATATTAATAATAAGAATAATAAGATTATTTAATTAGTATTGATCAAGAATTAATCTAGGATTAATTAAGTGATCAAAAGAAGACTAATTAAATATATGGGTTGATTGTGTAAATCATCCATACTTGTATAGTGGGCTAATGCTCCATGGATAATCAAGTTGGGCTAAAACCCATAGGATGGTCCATGGATGCTCCATGGTGTATTTGTACCCATGGATCATGGAAATGAAAGGCCATGTCAATTAGGGTTTACATGGTGTAACCCTAACTATATAAGCATCTTATTCTTGACCAAATTCGGCCACTAGTGTGTGTGAAGAAAGGGCTAGCCGATTTTGGTGAGTGTAGAATTCTCTCAAGTCATTCTAAGTGTTTTGATGATTGTGATTCCATTTGAGGTGTCACACTTGGGGCACTAGGCACTCTAGCTTCATGAAGACTTTCTTCTCCAAAGAGGTATGTATTCTATCTTGCTATAGTTATTGTTTTGTATGCTAGATTAGGATAATACCTTGGATGTTCTTATTTGCATGTATAATAGAGAAAACATAGATCCAAGGTATTTAGGGTTGCATGTACACTTAGGAGTGTTAGAATGCTCAAAACCCAACAGTGGTATCAGAGCCAGGTTTGCTTTCTCTTATACTTTATGCAAATTGCTGAAAAATGCTGAAAAACTCGATTTTCTGGCTTTCTGGGCACTGTACTCGCCGAGTCCACTGATGAACTCGCCGAGTACATGAGTAAAATCATCCTACTCGCCGAGTAGGTTGATGCCACTCGCCGAGTAGAAGCCCCAGACAGCATATATTCGAGGTTTTTGGCTAGAAATGGACTAGGAACATTACCCTAAGTTGTTTTTGAACTTATAAACTTGTTTTTGATGTGGTAATGTTCATGCTAATCCATTTTCAAAGATAATTGTCAATAGATTCATGTTTTGTATTAGTTTAAGGTTTAGACTAATTACATGAAAAAGTTTGATTTGAATTATCTTGTTCTTATGAGTTGCTTAGATTAATAGAAATGTTGAGTGAAATAGTTGTTTTCAATCCATTTTAATCTAAGAGTTGAGTATAAAATGTGTTTGTGTAACTTGTCCTCAAGTTACATGAAGAGTCACATTAAAGACTCATAAAACTCATAAGAGTTGGCAATGGTTACAAAATGAAGAGTCTTGTGTCATTGAATAATTTGTATGACTCCATAACTTGTCCTCAAGTTATGGAAGTTCAAGAGTCACTTCATTAAAAGAAAAATATGTAACCATAATTAAATCCATAAGTTATAAAATAAAGAAAAAGTTAGTTCTTTTATTAGTTTAAAGTCTTCCATAACTTGTCCTCAAGTTATGGAACTTGAAGAGTTTTTGGATTAAAACTACTTTAAACACAAAAGTTATGGAATTAATTAGTTTTGAATAGTTTCAAAACTTGCCCTCAAGTTTTGGAATTTGAAAAGTTTTCAAGTATGAATACTTTAATTCCAAGTTAGCCCTTAGAATTTTAAAAGTTAAAATTCAACCCTTATACTTTATAATATTATAAGTTAATAATATATATATGTATAAGAGTAAAGTCAGTCTTACCGCTAGTACGCCTCATTCACGAAGCCGGTCTATAAGGTGGGTATAAGGTTGTTGCCTATAAAATGGCAACTTAATGGGTGTCCACTCTCACCCACCGCTTGCTTGACTGGTGGAGGGTCGTTAGCCGAACGGGTTTGACAGGACTATAATTCTCCCTTCATTATAAGTATTAATGAAAAATACTAAGTAACTAAACTCTTAATAATACCCAATCTTAGTTACTTAGGAAAAATGTGAATAAGGTGCTAATCCATGAAATTACACTTTGCACTTTGTTTAAGTCGTTAGTGGAGCGTGTGTGGTTAACCGGCACACTAACTTGGACTTAACAAGGTAGGTAAAGGGTGACTTAATATTTATCATAGTATCGATGGAGCGTGTGTGGTTAACCGGCACATCGATTGAGGGGTAATTTATTAAGGGTACCAAGTGATTTGCATGGTTACTTCACACCTTGTTTTGTGATCCTCGGCATCCCAGTCACAAAACCTGAAGGGCACACTCGAGATTGAAACATGCCATTGAACAGTTCAATGAATCTCAAAGATCTAGGAGTTTCAAAACCAATTAAAACCTAATAATACATTTCGTTTATCTTGGTGGAAATTGGTGAATCGTCATTCACCTACCTTCAAATATTTTATAGCTTGGATTACGGCATACCTCTTCTAAGTTATAAAATAGTTTGTTGGGTCCTAGCCTTAATATTTCATATTGGGTGTCATATTAAGGACTTAAAATCAACTATCTTGAATATCTCCCAAAAGATGTCTGGTTTAGACACCTATGATCTTCCCAAATCTCTTGAAACAAGGTTTCCTAATGAAGATGATGTCCCATGGATATCATACTTCTTTCTCCTCCTCCATCCATTCTCCCTAACCCACAAGTTCTTGAAAAGTTTAAGGTCACTCAAGCCCTATTGGCAAGGCAAGGTCTAGGTGTGGTCACATCTTGGAGATGTAGTCACATATTGACAAGCCGGGAGAGTTGGGTGTCAAAGTCTTGAGAAAGTTGGTGGCTCAATCACTTTCTAAGTCACATAGAGAGTTCCTTTGGGACACCTATGAAACAGACTATGACAAGACCCTTAATGATCTTATCTATTTGCTAAGATCAACTTCCTAAAACTTTATGGACATTGACAATGATGACATTGGATATCTAGTAAAGCATTCTCTTCCCAATGGAAAGGGATCGGCCATAGTCAACTCGGTTGACCAAATGGTAAAGAGAAAAGCTAAGTCTGTGATAGTCTCGTGTACCATTATCAAAGGGTCCATATGTTTGTATTGCCAAAGAAAGGGCATTGGTTGCGAAGCTGCCAAATTTACCTAAGGATGTTAAAGTCAATAAGTTTGACTCTACTTCAGGTAAATTCCACTATCTGACTCTGTTAAGTTTCTATTCTGAGATTCCTGATACATGATGTGACTGGGTCACATGGTGATGTTTTAAGAATCAAAGAAAAGTGAAGAAACTTAAAGAAAGAATATGCTGAATCTGATGGCGTAGATGGATTTCTATCGCATAGTTTGTAGATCGGATTCCTGAGCTACTTCTTAGGAGTTATGAGGAATAGATAACAACAAGTTTTCATATGGATTGTGAGGATAAGTTTTTCCGCAAAGTTTTAAAATAAAAGGAAAATTTTGATTTTATTTATTTTAAAATATCCTTACAATGGCATTTGAGGAAAATTTGTTGCTTATATAATTCCATTAAGAGCAAGAGTGGAAATATGAAATTGATTCTTTCATTTGTGGTAATGTCTAAATTTACCAAATAAGGAAAGATTCTCATCACCCAAGTTTCAATTGGACCGAAACTTGGAATCATGCAAGTTGTATAGCATGATGAATGAGAACTTTCAAGTTTTGGAAAATTAAGACTAATTACTTATTCACATGGATGTGTGAGTCAAGTAAAAGACTAAGGGATCGAGTACACATTCTTGTGCACTGGTCAAGTCCACCACAAAAAGATTGATAAAACTATTCGTCATAGTTTACTAAAGCACAGTAAATATGATTATACTTACATGCTTAAGTGTAACTCTGAGACATTGGAAAAAAAGGTTCCAATGTATGGCAGAGCGAATAAGAAGAATCAATTTAGGCAAAAGGATAAAAGTCTCTCAAATCTGAAAAGATGGGAGAGTACTTTAGTATCAGCTTTTGTGATCATCTTAATGATTAAGAAACCATAGCACAATTAGTTCTCTAAGGAAATCTTAGTGCATTCTTATGACTAAGAAGAGGAACTTGAATTGTTGAAATGGTTAAATCAAGAAGATGAGTCATACTTCGTTCCAATACAAGTCTTAGAGTCATACTCCAAGATTGTCATTAGAGTGACATGTCTTAAAGAAGGTTAAAACACTTGTCAAATGTAAGAGTAAAAGTTTTCTACTCTTGTACATTTGAAATTGGTAAGTTGTGATGTTTTGGATAAAACAAAGACCAACTTAGGCCAATTGAGCAAAGTGTTTTTCTTGATTAGAATCCACACTATCTCTTGGATATTTGACAAGGGAGTCTTATAGGTCAAGAGGACAGTGGGAGTCTTTAAGGTCTTGAAAGTCTCAAGAACTAATCAAGAATAAAACCTGAAGTTCTTCGCTAGCACACGACTTGAGGTTTATAACCTATCGTGTTGACATATCTGTGCCCATTCCAGTTAAAGTTGGCTTTGCATATGAGTTCTTAGAGTTCTCAGTTTGTTGCATAACAACTTGGAAGCAATGGCAGGCCCTTGAGCTGCCAGGTGGCAAGTAGTTAAGATTGAGTTCAATCCATATGAGTTTGGATTTGTCATTATCCTTGTCTTGTGACTATGGTTTTGACAATTCACATGGATAAGAACACATACACCATATAAATCTAAGTGTCATAAGGTTTCTCTCTGATTCATGAAAATGATGGTGAGGAAACACTTTCACTAAGTAGATTTTAGCTAGATAGCATTTGTGATATTTGCATTCTCAAAGTCGTTAGTGGAGCGCGTGTGGTTAACCGGCACACTAACATGGACTTGTGAGAAATGGCAAAAAGGTCTAAACATTATGATTACGGCATACCTCTTCATAATTGTTTAGACTCACAAGTGTGCTATCTAAGGGAAGGTGTATGATTTTGATAAAGTCTTATCAAAACAATCTAGTATCAGAAATCTGAACTTTGGTAAGAAAGTCAATGAAGTATTGATTTCTAGAAGTCCAGCTGATTTCTGAGTACATGTCAAAGCTAGTGGGAGCATAAGTGTTATGCTAATAATCATCATGTTAGTGGGAGCATGATAATTATGATAAGTATTGCAAGTTAGCAATGTTAATTATAGAAAACAAAAGTTCCAACTGGGAAAGAGTTGTTTTGCTATAATTAAGGGAGAGGAAATTATACTTCATCTCAAATCTATAAGCTTAGATCGTGAGGTTTTAATCATTTAGTCAAGGATATATATATGAATTTCATGTTGGAATGGCTCAACATAAGGAAATTCTGTATATGGGTCCATTATTTGCGTTCTAAAATTCGATTATGATTACGGCATCCCTTTTCATAATCTGAATTATGAGAACTTGGCAAATTGAAATGGACATATTATAGCAAAAGACTAGTTTAGTCTTTATGTGAGACATCATGAATCGTGTCCCATATGCTTCGGATATAGGATCGATTACATGTGCTATAATCATCCGTTCTAAAATTTTCAAAATGCCTGGGGCATTAAGAAGGGAAAAGGTTTAGAACTGGATATGACTAAAAGGATTAAACAATTGTCGAGGACAATCTAAGGTTTACCAAAGATTGGTTACTCAAGGACAATTGGAAGTATAGTGATAATTCTGGAAGGTCCATATTGACATAATCTGTAAGGAGGCAACTCTTGTTCAGAAGTGATAGTCAAAATGGAATCTGGAAATGTTTCAAAGTTAGAATTTTCAATCTGTGAAAGATTAAGGAAACTTAATGCAAGAAGGATATTTCCAAGGAGTGGATCTCCTTTGGAATACTCTGTAATGATTGTTGCCAAGTCTCTGTGAGTGTGTGCATAATCGTTACAAGAGGATCAAGGCATATAAGTTTAGAATCTGACAGATTCCAGTAAATGGCATGAATTTGGAATTCTTGCATTTGCGGTAAGGATTTGGGAGTGTGAAAAGAGAATCATTGAAGTTATGTTCAATTGATCTAGTTCACAAAGTAAGGATCATAGACAAACATAGTATGCATACTTGGTGTGTGGCATGACTAGTGTTTAAGAAAACATAGTGTACATGCTTGGAGCATGGGACAACTATTGTTTTAAATTCAAGAATAAAGTTGATAGCTGAAACAGTATACAATGAATAATGTGTAATCATATGGTGATAAATAAAAGGTGTTTTATTTATGTTCAAAGTGTTGATACCATATTGGATTCAATTATCATTGTGTTTCATTTTGCATGTTTTGACTTCCCGAATAAACTGGGTTATTCTTCCGGAATGACTAAGTTATTCAAACCATCCACAGTCGGTCATATGTTGGAAGTAGATATGAATTAAGACTGTCATGATGGGTTGTAGAGGTCTAAGGTGTTGGACAAGGCTACATCAATCATGAGTGCTCATAAGTTCTGAGTATTGGATTCAACCCGCGCTCATTGGAATCACTTCATGGATTTTATCACGAGTGATCATGAGACGATAATATCTTATATTCTTCAAACCTAGAGATATGAGTTGTTACTATGAGTTGATAGTACATTGATTGCACGAAACCGCATTTGGTAACTCTGTGCTATAAAACGTGCTTTTGTGTATGATTCAACAAGTAGTAGAACAAGCCATATGAGTCGAAGTTTATCCGTTCCTTTTACCTTCGGGATAAAAGTGATATCTGTGGGCCCCTCGATGATTTGATGATGACAAATGGAAGTGCTCGGCCGGGCCAGGACTGATTTGATTTGTTCAATTAGTCAGTTGTCATAAATCGGAAATCGGGAAACAACAAATGGACAGAGAGAATGATTATAATCCATGTCTCAGTCCATATGATATCTAGAATGGAGGAATATATGATCCCTTATCTAATGGACAAGTCATTGACAAAGGTCAGAGTTCATCGACAAGGTCAGAGTTCGACAGAAGCTTTTGAGAGCTACGATTGCCGGTTGGTTCCTGAAGTCATACGCAATAATAGTTTTAGACTTATCCAAGTGGGAGACTGTTGGATTAATGTCTAAGTCCATAACTATAATTGGTAAGACTTGACCCGACCCGGCATGGTCCATTTGGGTTGCATACCATCATGCACTTGAATGAGAGAAATAAGACACTTATGGTTATTAATATATTATAAGTTCTAGTATATTAATAATAAGAATAATAAGATTATTTAATTAGTATTGATCAAGAATTAATCTAGGATTAATTAAGTGATCAAAAGAAGACTAATTAAATATATGGGTTGATTGTGTAAATCATCCATACTTGTATAGTGGGCTAATGCTCCATGGATAATCAAGTTGGGCTAAAACCCATAGGATGGTCCATGGATGCTCCATGGTGTATTTGTACCCATGGATCATGGAAATGAAAGGCCATGTCAATTAGGGTTTACATGGTGTAACCCTAACTATATAAGCATCTTATTCTTGACCAAATTCGGCCACTAGTGTGTGTGAAGAAAGGGCTAGCCGATTTTGGTGAGTGTAGAATTCTCTCAAGTCATTCTAAGTGTTTTGATGATTGTGATTCCATTTGAGGTGTCACACTTGGGGCACTAGGCACTCTAGCTTCATGAAGACTTTCTTCTCCAAAGAGGTATGTATTCTATCTTGCTATAGTTATTGTTTTGTATGCTAGATTAGGATAATACCTTGGATGTTCTTATTTGCATGTATAATAGAGAAAACATAGATCCAAGGTATTTAGGGTTGCATGTACACTTAGGAGTGTTAGAATGCTCAAAACCCAACAGTATTCTCTATGAAATACGTGCTATGTGTTTATATATTATTTGTTATTTGAAATGAGTATTCATTGAATGTACAATACATGTTTTAAACTGTAAATATTTTTATCTACAAATGTGTTGGGTAGAACATGGGTAGATAGTTGATGTGTGATGAAATAAAATGATGAGAGGTCTCGATGTTGTTGATCTAGTCATCTAGCGGAGTATGGATGACGACCACAAACTCTTTCTAGACTGTCCAGTGGAACACTGGCAAGTTCATAATTTGTAGGTGTTGTGAACGATGTGTTCACCAGTGTACTCTATCCCCATCATGGTTGCCTTTAGGACATCAATTGATGAGGAAAGCCCTTTGCAGTAATGTCCATCTCGATGAAAATCCTAGATTAGGTCCCTGGTAATAGTTGTTGTTTTAGGGATGTAAAGTGAGGATAACGAGAATGGGTAATCGAGTTATTGTTGGTTGGTGAAATTAAATATAATTATTTATTGTGTTCTGAAAACCGTATATGCTCACCAGGCTCCCAAGCCTGACCCACTCAGTTTCATTTGTATTACAAGTAGTGGCGCGAGGGCATAAGATGGATGAATCATCAAGTTATTTTGTTTATAGGCTTGTGGTTGTATATAACTATTGCGAGGCTTATAATGTGCCGTTTATGCTTTTGGTTTGTATCGGAACATGACATCCCAAGTTTTGGTATATAATGAAAAATACATTTCCTTACGAAATGCTTTGGTAAATATTATTTTATCATATTTTGTTTCGGAACAAATTCCGCAACTCTTTTAATCAAAGGATTACTCTGAAATTATTTTAAAAGCATAAATTAAATCGGTCTTTTCTAGCCATGAATTTAGGCATGTCACATAATAGTTATGGTAAGTTTTGCAAGTTGGCAATGCTATTCATAGGAAAAAAAGTTTTTAATTTGCAAGTTGCTATATTTGAGAATTGTTTTGCTATAAAAGGGATTTTGGGGAAAAGGTACTTATACTTCATTTCAAATATAAACGTTCAGATTTAATGGAACTTAGTCATTAACATATAGGAATATCGTGTTGAAATGATTCAACATAAGAAATCTATATATGGAAATATTATAGCAAAAGACTGATCAAGTATCAAGTCTTTATGTAAGACATTATGTATCAAATCTCATATGCTTCGTATATAGGATTGATTACATATGTAATGAAATTCACTTGTTCTAATTTTTTCAAATGCCTAGGGAATTAAGAAGGGAAAAGGACTGGAGCTGGATATGACTAGAGTTGATGAACAACTGCTAAATGACAATATGAAGTTCGCTAAATATTGGTTGCTTATGGACAGTTGGAAGTATAGCATTTCGGACGGACCATACTGATATGTTTCAGATTGGGATAATTATTAATCAGAATTGATTGTCATGTGGGAATATGGAAATGTTTCCATAATGGGATTTGGTGATTGGAATCTGAATGTGAGTTAGAAAGCTTAATGTAAAGAAGGTGTTCAAGGAGTTACGTTGAGTTTGATACTTCATTACCATAAAATTGTTTTAAGAAACAAAGTTTTAATGGAGCATTTTGTGACATCGTTGGCGAAGTCTTTGTGACTTCTAGGCCATGTCATCACAAAAGGATATTGCATGCAAGGTTAGACACTAACACAGTTAGTGGTGACGAGAATTTGGAATTCTTACACTAGTAATAAGGATTAGAAATTGAGAAATGAGCATCATTGGAATAATGTCCGATCGATCTATTCATAAAGGACAGACCATAGAGAGACATAGTATACATGTTTATTAAATGGCATGATTAATGTTTAGTTCAAGTGTTTAGTTGATTAATCAAAACATTATACAATTAATAAAGTCTAATTAATATGATGATTAAATAATAAGTTTTTTATTTATATTCAATAGTTTTGAGACCATATTTAATTAGGTTATTATTGTGTTTCGCTTCTCATGTTTTACTTCCGGAATAATTGGATTATTCAAAACATCCACAGTCGATCATACTTTGGAAGTAAGTAGTGAATTAAGATTTTCATGAGTTGGATTGTAGATTGTCTAAGGGTTTAGACATAGCAATGGTTTGCTGCAACATTCACGAGCACTTTTGAAATGGGGATTTGAGTATTGGATTAATCCACGCTCAAAGAATTACTTCATGGATTTTATCGCGAGTAATTTTGAAATGATAATATCTCATATTCTTGAAACGGATACATATGAGTTGTTGTTTACGAGTCAGTTGTGCATTGATAATACGTAAACGCATTAGTAACTTGATGTTATAAAATGTATTGTTGTGTATGATTTGATGAGTAAATAGTACAAGCATATGAGTCAAATTTTATCCGTTCCTTTTGCCTTAATGGGGAAAAGCGATATTTGTGGGCCCGTCGATGATTTGATGATGACATCTAAAGCGCTTGGTCAAGCCAGGACTGAATTAATGTGGTCAATAAGTAGTCTAATATCAGTCTTCATAAACTAGAAATCGGGAAACAAACATTGGACAAAAGAATTGATTATAAACCATGTCTCGTGTCCATACAATATCTTCTAGAATGGAGGAATATTTGATCCCTTATCCGAGGACACGTAATCATAGTTATTAGACATATCCAAGTGGGAGACTGTTGGATTAAGTGTCTAAGCCCATAATCCTTTTGGGTTGCCTTCACTCTAGCAACTTGACAGGATGACTTTAAGAGAGATATATAATTTATTATTTTGAATAATAAAGTGATTTATTAATGTATTATGAAAATAATATATTAATTAGAAATTATGTTATTTAATTAGTATTTAATCAGAAATTAATTTGGAATTAATTTTAGGATTAAAGAAACATGGATTGTTTTGTATATCATTGATAGTTGTGAAGTTGGGCTATTGGACTGGTTAGAATGGAGTGGATGAAAACTATAGGGAGGCCCTATAGGTTTTATCCAAGGCCTCTAAATGAGTAATCCATGGGCTGCTTAAGCCTTAAGCAGGAAATTAGGGTTTCCGCCAGAAAACCCTAGCAGCCCACGTCTATATAGAGAACCTCCCCCCCCCCCACCTATGATTTTTGGCCAATGCTTGCATCAGGAAAACCCTTTCTGAAATTTGGTGTTGCTCCCTCCTCTCTCATCTCATCCTCTTGCTAGTGGTGTTTGTAAGCCATTAGAGGTGCAACATTTGAAGCACTAAGCTTTCAAGAGTCAAAGATGTAACAACCCAAAGTACGACCCAAAATTTTTTGTTTTAATATTACTAAAAATCACATCATCCAATATCATATATAACAAGAACGATGGAATGACTACTCAAAAGTCATAGTAACCGTGTTAAAACAAAACTGTATCAACCATAACAAAATGTCTAAGTAAAACTCCCAGGATAAAACTAAAGTTGTGGTGGGTGCGATGCCATCAACACGAGCTCTTCCCTTTGCTCGCGGAAGTACCTGAAACCAAAACTGAAACTGTAAGCACAAAGCTTAGTGAGCCCCCCTAAACTACCACATACCATACAACAACATATAAACACATATTAGGCCTGGACCACTGCATCGGACCGATGTCCGGAAACTACATCGGAACGGAGTCAAAAACTGACTAGGGCCTTGCCCTCTGCATCGGACCGAAGTTCGGAAACTGCATCGGACCGAAGTTCAGAACTAACCATGGCCTTTCCCTCTGCATCATATAAATTTCCGGAAACTACATCGGACCAGTGTCCGCAACTAACCAAGGCCTTGCCCTCTGCATCGGACCGAAGTCTGGAAACTAACAAAACATAACATAGCATAATCATAACTACTAGCAGAAACACATATGTTGCATACTGCATCGGACTCAAGTCCGGAACACATAACACAAATACAGGCTTGAATCACAAAGACATCAAGCACACTGAACTACTGCATCGGACCTATGTCCGGGACTACTGCTAACTAGATGGGTCGGCAATGTGGTCATACGCCCATTGCTACTGGAAGGAAACTCACCTCATAATGTTGGCTACCGAGATGCTAAATCTGGAGCTGCCTGACCGCTGCTCCGAAACTCCCCAGCAACAAATCCCGTAAACACTAAATCAAACACTGATAACTAATCTCAGGGAAAAATTACTATTTACCCCTGGGCAAGTCAAAGTCAATTTCCTGTTGACCGGACTCACCGAGTTGGGTAATCAACTCGCTGAGTCCCTATCATCCATTCTAGTCCTCTACCCGCTTCTACTCGTCGAGTTTGGCAAAGACTCGACGAGTTCTTCCTCGATGCTAACATCGAGTCTAACTTCATCCGACTCGCCGAGTTGTATGAACAACTCATCAAGTTCTCCATTAACATATGAACACGTCCAGTCTATGACTCGCCAAGTCGTATGAACAACTCGTCGAGTCTGAAGAACAACTCGCCAAGTTGAAGAACAACTCGTCGAGTCCCAAGCATGCTATTATTATATAGCCGATTCTAATCAATTTCAGTGCTTCCATAACATACATCTGAGCTCCTAGGACTGGTTTTACACATAAAGTTTCCAAATTTACGTGTGTGCACAAGGGTATGAGGCTAAAATACTCAAAATCATCAAATACTAAGCACTCAGGGTTTAGAACAACTCCAAGATTGCATAATGGTGGCTATAATGAATTCCTAGAGTTCAAGAGATGCTAGATCTGAAGTATAACTCGATCATAAGGCTTTATTACAAAGGATTTGGGGTTTTTGAGCTTAATATCAACAATTTGTGGAAAAACTAGATTTATTATATCAATAAGCAAGATGGAGACTTTATTACATGAAAAGATGACCACAAAGGAGTGTGTTCCGGATCTACTTCTTCTTCCTTGGACACTTCAACCTTCTCCTTCTTCTACTTGCTCCAAAATGCACCAAAATTTGCTTCACAAGGCAACAATCACTCACACACTCTTTAAGGAGGCTAGAGTTTGATAAGAAATGTTCTGAGGGTGATGGAGGCAAGGTTGGGGCGCATAAATATATTTAAATAGGGTGCAGACCCTTAAACCTACTGCTTCATCCAAACAGCCGGACTCGCCGATTCCCAACTTCTGGACTCGTCGAGTAGCCAACTCAATTTGCATGATCATCCTGTCTCTACTCGATGAGTCGGGCTACAGACTCGTCGAGTACCCCTTAAGAATTGAAAATACTTATTTAAATTACATACCAGAAAATGCGGCGTTACAACTCTCCCCCACTTATCTTAGACTTCATCCTCGAAGTGCACTCTGAACCCTTTCGATGCTGCGACTGCACCTTCACTAACTGAACCATCTTGTTCCTCAAGGTCTTCGCCTTCCGATTTATGATCGTAACTGGCCTCTCCATAAACATGGAAAGTGTTGTGGAATTGGCTAAGCTCTGCCTAAAGATCCAACCGATAAGCAACCCGACCCACCCGGGCTAAAACCCTAAAAGGACCAATGAACCTGGGGCCCAGTTTGCCCCTTTTCTAGAACCTGATAACACTCCTCCAGGGTGATTCCTTTAGGAGGACCATATCGGCCACCTGAAACTCCAAGTCCGAATGCCTCCTGTCGCCCGAACTCTTCTGTCAACTCTGCGCAGTCTGCAATCTGCTACGGAACTACTGGATCAACTTAGTGGTCTTGAGCACCACCTCGGTGCTCCTGATGACTCACTGACTGACCTCTCCCCAACAAATCGGGGTCCTACACTTCCTTCCGTAGAGCATCTCGAAAGGAGGGTGGTCAATACTAGAGTGATAACTGTTGTTATATGGAAATTCCGCCAAAGGAAGATACGTATCCCAACTGCCTCCAAAATCTAGGACACATGCCCAAAGCATGTCCTCGAAAGTCTGAATCGTCCTCTCGCTCTGCCCATCCATCTGGGGGTGGAAAGCGATGCTAAATTGAAGACGAGTCCCCATCTCATCATGAAACCGCATCCAAAACCTGGAAGTAAAACGGACATCTCGGTCTGATACTACTGATACAGACACCCCATGTCGTGCCACTACCTCGCGCACATAAATATTGGCTAACTTCTCGGCCGATATGTTCTATTGAATCAGTATGAAATGTGCGCTCTTGGTCAGCCGATCCACTATGACCCAAATCGAGTCAACTCCACGTGCGGTCATGGGAAGCTTAGTGATGAAATCCATAGTGATATCGTCCCATTTCCACACCGGAATGTCTAATGGCTGCATCTTGTCGTGGGCTCTCTGGTGTTCTGCTTTGACCTTCCTACAGATCAAGCATCTCTCTACGTACCAGGCTACATCCTGCTTCATGCATGGCCACCAATAATTGGGTCGAAGATCTCTATACATCTTTGTCGCCCCTGGATGGATGGAGAACCGAGACTTGTGGGCCTCATCCATCAACACATGCCGAACTCCTCCCTAATACGGCACCCAGACCCTCCCATGAAGGGTCAACAATCCTCGGCTGTCATAATCGAAAGAAGCTACTCGGCCCTCAATCCTCTCACACTTCTGCCTCTCCTCCTTCCGGCCCTCGACCTGTGCCTCTCTAATCGATTCCAACAATGGAGTAATCACTGTCATCCTCAGACATATGTCTCTAATTGGTGCCGCCATCGCCTTGCGGCTCACGACGTCGGCCATAATGTTGGCCTTGCCCAGATGATAAAGGATCTCACAATCATAGTCCTTTACCACATCTAACCATCTACGCTACCTAATGTTCAACTTTGGCTGGTCCATGAGGTACCTCAGACTCTTGTGATCCGTGTACATGGTGCAGCGGACCCCATAGAGGTAATGTCTCCAAATCATGAGAGAAAACACAACTGCCCGCAACTCCAAATCGTGCGTCGGATAATTAGCCTCGTGAGGCTTCAACTGTCTAGATGCATATGCTATCACATGCCCTCGCTGCATGAACACTGCTGCCATCCCTGTGATCAAATTATCACAATAGACTACAAATTCATCCACTCCTTTTAGCAGGGTAGGAATCGGTGCCTCGCACAATCGTTGTCTGAGGGTCTCAAATGTTGCCTGCTCCTCAGGCCCCCTAGCAAAACACCACCGACTTCTTAGTCAGTCGGGTAAATGGAATTGCTATCTTGGAGAAGTCTTGGATGAATCACCTGTAGTACCCTGCCAACCCTAGGAAGCTCTGCATCTCAGATGGAGACCTTGGGACCTCCCATTGCATCATGACCTCTATCTTGTCTGGATCCATAAATATCCACTTCTGGTTGACGAGGTGTCCACGGAACTGCACCACGCACAACCAGAACTCACACTTGGAGAACTTCGCGAAAAGTCTCTCCCTCCTCAAAGTCTCTTGCACCTCCCTCAGGTGCTCCTCATGCTGCTCCTGAGTCTCAGAATAAACCAAGATATTGTCAATGAACATTATCACAGACTGATCTAACATCGGCCTGCATACGCGGTTCATGAGGTCCATGAATGCGGCTGGAGAATTGGTGAGCCCAAACGACATCACCACAAACTCATAATGACCATAAGGGCTGGAGAATTGTCTTCTGAACATCCTCGCCTTTGACTCGCATCTGATGATAACTGCATCGCAGAGTAATCTTGGAAAACCAAAATGCCCTCTGAAGCTGATCGAACAAATCATCTATCCTCGAGAGTGGGTAACGGTTCTTCACCGTTACCTTGTTCAACTCCCGGTAATCTATACACATACGGTGCGACCAATCCTTCTTCTTGACAAACAGGATCGGGGCTCCCCATGGTGAACTACTCGGTCTGATGAAACCCTTGTCTAGCAGGTCCTACAGCTGCGTAGACAACTCATCCATCACTGGAGGAGCCAACCGATACGGCGCCTTGGCTATTGGAGCCACACCCGGAACCAGGTCAATCTAAAACTCAACCTATCACTCCGGAGGTATCCCATGCAGATCCTCTAGAGATGAATTCGGGTACTCACGTACCACCGGTACATCATCAGCAGTCGCCTTGCCCTTCTCTCGGGCATCCAAAACATAGGCGAGGTACCCCATACAAGCCTGCCAGAAGTAGCGTCAAGCTCTGGCTGCCGAGCAAAGCATCAGTCCGCGTTGTGTCGTCTTACCCAGAATCACTAGTTCTCCCCCGCCAAGGGTGCGTACCCTCACTAACTATAGCTCACAATCAAGCACTGCCCTATTGGGGCTTAGCCAATCCATACCTACTATAACCTTATTCCTCGCAGGGGAATGGGAACGAAGTCCACTAAAAACTACACATCAAATAACTGCAGCGAACAAGCCCTATGTACTCTCGCGATCCTGACGGTCCTGTCATCAGCTAACTCAACCTCAAGTGGACAATCCAGCTCCCTCGGAGCTCCGCTGAACCTCTTGTTAAGTGCAAGTGAGACAAATGATCGGGTAGCCCTCAAATCAAACAATACTGTAGCTGATATGCCGTTCACTAAGAACGACCCTATATAAAAACATATAACCATAAGAAACAATCAAAATTAATATAGAGATGAAGGGAAGACACATACCCGTCACCACATTAGGATTCGCTCGCACCTCCTCAGCTTTCATCTCAAATGCTCTACTCTTTGCCACTGGCGCCTCACTTCGGCCCTGACGGCTGTCTGTAAGCCTCAATGTTGCAGGGGCATGTGCTGCCACCTTCCCTGCTGCTGCTGCTGCTGACAAATTCAGACACTTGGACTTTTTGTGTCCCCTCTGATTACAATGGAAGAAAATCAGATCAAATACCACAGTAACAGTGGGAGTAGCTATATAATCTCTGCTCATATGCCCGGTCCGGCCGCACTTGTACCAACCGGGACTCTCTACCTTGCATGCACCGTCGTGCAGTCTCCCACACTTGCCACATCTGCCGTGGCTCTGTTAACCTCTAGATCTGTGATTTGATACCTTGGGTTTTTTTCCAGAACTCCCAGTGCCAGATACCGCCTCTGGCTTCCTCTTCTTCTCCATCTCTAGATCAATCTCTCTCACGAGCCCTAGAAATCATGTCATCCAGCGTTTTACAGCTGGACCGGCTCACAAACTGGCGGATATCACTCCGAAACATCTCATCATAACGGGCCTTCTTCATTTCCTCATTAGTTTTGTACTGAGGAACGAGTAGAGCCCTCTCCCTGAACTTGGCGGTAATCTCCGCCACTGTCTATGTAGTCTGGGTGAGATCCTGAAACTCCCTGGCTAACCGCTGCACCTCGATAACCGGTGCAAACTCGGCACTGAAACTGGTAGTAAAATCAGCCCAAGTCATTGCATCAAGTGTTGTGTCATCCCTGATGACATTCCCGATCTCCTCCCACCAATCTCGTACACTGTCCTTCAGAAAACGGGATGCTACTCTGACCTTGTCCCCCTCAGGACATCTGCTGGTGCGGAAAGCATTGGCGATATCCTCGAACCACCTGGTACTCGCTATGGGGTCCTGAGCCCCATGATAGGTAGGAGCTCCACATGCTCTGAACTCCCTGAAGGTGAGCATGCGCGACCCCATCATGGTCGCCACCTCAGCACGAAAGGTGCTCAATCTCTCATCCATCAACTCCAAAATACCCTCCTTTATCGAACCAAATATCAAAGGAGTCTGCTCCAGTATGATGCGAGTAATCTCTAAAGAGAGAAACTCCCTAGTCTAATCATCCAAATGCTCGGCTCCCGAGCCAGGTCCTGATCCCTCACCGACACTTGAATTGTCGACTGTTGGTCTAGGGCATAAAACCACCATTCTAAAACACATAATGACAACGTCAAAAATACTGATATATCTCGAGGGATCACTATTACTACAAGCTTCCTGGTTTCACCTTATCCTTCCTTGATTCAAGTATAGATCCTCTGCTTTCAGTAGTATGGGCTGCTACTACCTTCCACATCTATCTGTACCTTCCCCAAGAACTGCCTTGAATCCACCAAGTCCCTTCTACTACCGCTGCTGATCTCATGCTAATCTCTTCCTAGGCTTGCCCTAGGGTAATCACCAACCCACTCTCTGCCATAAGCTGCATAAGAAATACCCACTTTCTTCCCCTAACTAGCTCGCGAATAGTATTACATATCACTCAGACTAGATAATTCTTCGAATGAGAGATCCTACCCTATAACGGTTGGACTCAAACAAGAGCTGCGAAATAGAGATAGACCTAACCTTCTAAAATTATTTAGTCCTGGAAATATGTAACCTAACATATTCGTTTACTAGTTAGCGAAAGACAACTAGAACTCCTAAAAGCACAAAGCAAACAGCATTCGGGGATTGAGTACATAATTAAGCATATACCACTCTGGCTATCATACTGACTAATCTGCACTAGCATACAATGCTAAGCTCATACAATCAGGCATAACCTAACCAGGCTATCCTACTACTGTCTACTCAATACTAGCATGCAATTCTCATAAAGTTGAAACACATATAGCAGGCACATAAGGCATCCTCCTAGATCCTTAGTCCTATTCTAGCATGTTGTTCTAGTGAAACTGAAACTGATAATCATAGCATAAGCTTGTAAGGGTAATTTGGGAGTACTTACTTGAGCTCGGCTGATCGCATGCACCACACCGCTTTTTAAGAAAACTCTTTTTCTTTCTAAGTTCCTTTCAAAATTTCTATTAGAAAACGTTTCTCTTTTAAAAATCATTAACCATTTCATTAGTTTGAGTTTAGACACACTCGAAAGTATGCCTGAATCTCTCAAACCAAGGCTCTGATACCAACTTGTAACAACCCAAAGTACGACCCAAAAATTTTTGTTTTAATATTACTAAAAATCACATCATCCAATATCATATATAATAAGAACCATGGAATGAGTAATCAAAAGTCATAGTAACGGTGTCAAAACAAAACTATATCAACTATAACAAAATGTATGAATAAAACTCCCAGGATAAAACTGAAGCTGTGGTGGGTGCGATGCCATCAACCCGACCTCTTCCCTTTGCTCGCGGAAGTAACTAAAACCAAAACAGAAACTCTAAGAACGAATCTTAGTTAGCTCCCGTAAACTACCACATACAATACAACAACATATAAACACATATTGAGCCTTGCCCACTGTATCGGACCGAGGTCCGAAAACTGCATCGGACCGAAGTCCAGAACTGACTAGGGCCTTGCCCTCTGCATCGAAACGAAGTCCGAAAACTGCATCGGACCAAAGTCCGGCACTAACCAGGGCCTTGCCCTCTGCATCCGACCAAAGTCCGGAAACTGCATCGGACCAAAGTCCGTAACTAACCAGGGCCTTGCCCTCTGCATCGGACCGAAGTCCGAAAACTGATTGAACATAGCATAGCATAATCATAACTACTAGCAGAAACACATGTACTGCATACTGCATCGGACTCAAGTCCGGAACACATAACACAAATACAGGCTTGAATCACAAAGACAGCAAGCACACTGAACTACTGCATCAGACCGAAGTCTGGGACTACTGCTAACTAGACAGGTCGTCATTGTGGCCATAGACCCGTTCCTACTGGAAGGAAACTCACCTCGTAGCGCTGGCTACCGAGTTACTAAATCCGAAACTACGTGACCGCTGCTCCGAAATTCCCCGGCTACAAATCCCGTAAACACTAAATCAAATACTGATATGTAATCTCAGGGTAAAATGACTATTTACCCCTACGCAAGTCAAAGTCAACTTCCTGGTCAAAGTCAACTTCCTGTTTACCTGACTCGCCGAGTTGGGTCGTCAACTCGCCGAGTCCTTATCATCCATTCTAGTCCTCTACCCGCTTCTACTAATCGAGTTTGGCAAAGACTCGACAAGTTCTTCCTTGATGCTAACATCGAGTCTAACTTCATCCGAATCGCCGAGTTGTATGAACAACTCATCGAGTTCTCCTTTAACATATGAAGATGTCCAGTTTGTGACTCACTGAGTCGTATGAACAACTCGTCGAGTCTGAAGAACAACTCGTCGACTCCCAAGCATGCTAGTACTATAAAGTCGATTCTAATTGATTTCGGTGCTTCTATAACATATATCTAAGCTCCTAGGACTGGTTTTACACGTAAAGTTTCCAAATTTACGTGCATGCACAAGGGTATGAGGCTAAAATACCCAAAATCATCCAATACTAAGCACTTAGGATTTAGAACAAGGCCAAGATTGCATAATGGTGGCAATAACGAGCTCCTGGAGTTCAAGAGAGGCTAGATCTAAAGTATAACTCGATCATAAGGCTTTATTACAAAGGATTTGGGGTTTTTGAGCTTAATATCAACAATTTGGGGACAAACTAGATCTATTAGATCAATAAGTGATGTGCACAAAAGTACTCACTAATTTTAATATTTATAACCTAACAAACTTAACTAACTATGCACTTATAGGCAGTGTACCTAGTCAGATTACAGTATAGCTTGGGTAAGTCGGGTGTCGATCATAGGGAACGGTGTTCTAATTAATCTACTTACTATTAAATTAACCTAATTTATTAACAAGTTTAATAAGGGGTTTTATCTGGTTTTACAAGATCAAATGAACTTAATAAAAACACACTCTTGTTTAGTTTTGAATCCACTTCTCCCTTATGGCTAGCTAATGATTACGGATTATTAAGTTGGTTTTTAGTTGTATTAGTAATTTAGTTCTATCTTACCAATAACTAACTAATTCATGTCAAACCGTGTATGTTAACACATAATTAAACACAGAACTAATTATGAATGTAAATATGCTATGTAAGATTTTTTGTATAAACGCAATTATGGTCACAATACACGTTCTCTAGCACAGCTAAGCTTTATTTATTCTAATTGCTAACTAAAATTGGTCAATCCTAGCTCTAACAATTCAATGTTCACTAAATTATTAAGTAAACAGGTTCATGCAGTTTAATGATCACTAAGCTACACAGAACATGCAATCAAGCAAATAGATAAACAAATAATAGCATGCTAGGTTATACAAATCAAACATAAGCAATTTCTTTACCAACTAAATTCAATCCATAAACATATAACTATTCATAAGTTCAAAGCTTCATCTAGCTAAACAAGAGTAGCTAGATTCAGCTGCTCATCATAGCAGATAAATCAACAAAGCTAAAACTAATGAAAGACATGTTCTTATATAACTAAAATATAACTTTACTTCTTTTGGTGTTGAAAACCCTCTTCCAGAACCTTTCTTACGTTCTTGTTCGTCTTCTGGAACTCTTTTTCTTCTGCCAAAAGCCTCTCATTTTGTAATAATCAGGAGGACTTATATAATCCTCAAAAACCCCGCGCCACGTCGTGGCCAGATGTGCCACGTCGTGGGCTTCAAGCAATTCGTATCCTTCAAGGAAATCCTCCGCGTCGCGATGTTTATCTTCTGGAACACCCGTGCCACGTCGTGGGCTTCACCGCCACGTTGTGAATTGAGCGTTTATCGTGAATTTATTATTTTCTTGTCTTTCAAGCCTTCCATGTTCCACATTTTGGCACTTTTGGTCCCTTTCTTCGAAAATCCTTTATATTGACTGAAAATAACAATTTAAAGTCATAAGTATCATTATTCTAAACAAAAATGTACTTAAATATTGCCAAAAAATAAGTATAAATATGGCAATATCAAAATACCCCACACTTAGGCTTTGCTTGCCCTCAAGCAAATTTAAACTTAATTCTTAATTACTAGCACCAAATAGAACAATCCGACTCTAGTTCAGCCATTATGCCAAGACCTCAATGCATGCTTTTGTGTCTAAAATTTTCCTAAAGTACCCCCCATACTTTAAATACTCACAATCTTCATAAACACTCGCCCACTTTTTCCGAACAATGCTCATTTTATGCAACCCTTCGAATCCATCCTCAGAAAACCTCCTTATCCTCAAGGTATTTTTAGTTGAGCAACCTAAGCATACATAATCTAGAATTACAATCATTGATACCACTATGGAGCTTCTTTTTGAATTCTTCACTTCCTTGGTAATTTGATCTTTGATTTCTTTGAATTCACCACCTTATTTGAATTGATTTCTGGTATCTTCAAATTTTTAGATTTCTTCAGAGTTTTGATCTTTTGATCTTCACTTTATTTGCTCCAAAATTCTTCACTTTTTTTGTAATTTTTTTTTCTTTTACATGTAACTCACTTTTTTTTTCACTCATAACCTACATGCTTAAGCAGAGGCGCTCAACCTCAACCTTTATTGGCTAATGATAATAACTTTCCTAGATACATTTCAGGTTTAGGCTGCTAAACATATTGCATCCCTCAAACCAAGCGGGGTTGTCTTTTTGTTCCATGATTTCACTAAAATAAGGGAGGCCACAAATGCACTATAACGTGTATTCGCTCAACTAAACATTTGAACTTTCATCGGATCATCCCACATAATACTAGCAATTATAGCTCTAATTAATATCACTAGATTCAATTATTGAAAATTTTCAAAATTTCCTAGCAATTTACTTTACTTTTTCTACCCCTACCCCACACTTATTTGATACAATGTCCTCATTGTATAAAAATAAATAAAAATTAAAGAAAAGGGAGAAAAAGGAACAGACTCCCCTAGGATAGTGGCGTGAGCATCTCCAAAAGTGTGGAAAACGTGCAATTGGACTTCCAAAAATAGAAACTTGGTGTAGAACTGGTTGAATACGACTCGAAACTTCAATTCTTCAAAGTGGGTATTTGTAAGGAAAAATGTGACAATGATAAACGGGTCACGCCGTGTCAGGTAGTTGGCCACGTCGTGATATGGGTTGAAACCGTGAACACCAAAATGCTGAATTTCTTCAAACTGTAAGAGCGCCACGACGTGGCACAAGGTTTCCACGTCGTGGAAACTGAGCATCAGTAGAAAATGGCTTATTTGTTTTAGTGACTCTAGCAACTTTGACCAATGGCTAACTGGTTTCAGACGCGTCTAGGCAAATATATTTCCTAACAAAAACCTCTCTCCTAATATACCCCACACTTATCTTGAATTGTGGGTTCCGACTCACGACTCTAAGCTTCCTTTACTAGACAAACACGACTCGAAAGTTAACCTTTTATGCTCCTTAGAATTCCAATGCTAATCTGAAAAAAAAAATGGACAACCCAAAAGAAAGAAAAGGTAACATCATAGTTTAATAATGTTTTACATCACACACCAAATGCATCATAAAAAAACTACTTAAAAACAAAACAAAAGAAATAAAATCAATCATCATCTTGATCTTGTGCTCCACTTGGCCCTGCCCCATCATTTTGTGGACGCCATAGCTCCTCCCATGTCGGAAAATTGGGATACTGTGGTGGCATAGAAGATGGTCGGGTCAGACCCAAATGCGAATAAATACCCCTAGTAAGTTGGGTATGGTAAATGGCATGCCCCCGTAGATTATCCAAATATGTTCCTACCCGACTCTGAAAAGGGTCGGTGGGCACTTCCTGCACATACTGCGAAGCAGCACGCTCTCGCTCAACTTCACCTCTAGCCCATACATTCCGACGCCGCGGTCTGGCTGCTGGTTGCTGTCCCGGCTGCACCTCCTCCTGCTCGTCATCTATCGGCGGTATAACAAAACGACCCCCGATATTCACCACCGCTCGCATCACACCCAAGACTTGAATCGTCAAGTCTGTGTCCAGGAATCGAGTAAGATTCCTCACAAAGTCATGGGTCAAAATATGATATGACCTAGCCAGGCGAGTAACCAAATGCCCCCCAGTAATCGGGCTCCCAGGCCTAGAATTCGCCACTTTCTTTCCCATAAACCTCGCCAACATATAAGGTAAATCACAACAAACTCTCGGGGTAATAAGAGTCCATAAATAAAACAGATTCTGAATGGGGACCTTATCACCATGGTGCTTGTGATTTATTGAAAAAGTGATAAGAAGGTGCAAAAATCGGAAAACAAGATTCCGAATTTGTGACTCACTCGAGTCACGAGTGTTGTACTCATGGTTAGAAATGCCCCGCCAAAACTGCACATCCAAAGTACTCTGAGCAAAATCCTGCACACATCCAAGCAAGAAAGGGATAAAAAACGGAGATTGCGTCTCCACTTCCGTATAGAGCCCCATACGCCAAGCAAATTCCCGAAGACTACACTCACGATATACACCCCCCAAACGAAACACAAGTGCCCGGTTGTAGGTGACCTCAAGGGTGCGTCCCTCGAAGCATACGGTAGAGAAAAACTCTACCGACAATTCCCGATACACGGGTTCTTGAATGGCGAATAAATTCCTCCACTCGTGACAAGTGAAAGAAAATTGGTCCCCTTCATAAGTCTTCGACCAATAGCGTGTTAACTCTGCAACCATTCCCACTCCACCAAGCCATCCCCAATCGATAATTGGAGTTATTGCAAACTCCCTATTATATAACCATCCAAGCCGATTCTCGTAGGTAGTTAGTAACGGTCAGGGAATGTTTTGAGGAAACTGGTATAAGGGATGTATGCTTGCTACATCTATCGGGTTTTCCTCCTGCGGAACAGCTCGTCGTCGTCCCATTTTTGCATAAACAAGCAAACCAAAGCAGCAAACAACCAACACATTAAAACATATTAAATGGGTCTTCCAGAAGTCACGACGTGGCCAGGCTATGCCATGTCGTGGTCCGCATCGCAAACAGATTCTGAATCGGTCTTTTTACAAGCGATTTCTACAAAAAATAGTGCTTAGGGTTTGTTCCTATGGACATTTAAATGACATGCAATCTAACATCAGCCACTAGATTCAACCAATTTTGTGAATCATACAAACCCTAACCATGAAAACTTGAAATTGGAAGAATTACTACAAAATAATGAGTAAAACACGTACCAAATAGATTAATTAGCAAGATCTTGCAAGGAAATTGGAAGTAGAATAAGAAATTGGTTGTGGGGTTATAATGTTTCCGTTCGTGCGGCAGTCTCCAAGTGGGGAATGAGATTTCTCGGTCAAAGGGTTTTAAGCAATTGGTCCCCCCTGATTTTTAAAGGCCACGACGTGGCTGGCTATGCCCACGTCGTGGACCTTAAATCTTTTTTAGGATCGCGCATTCCATTTTAACCCACGACGTGGCTGGGCTATGCCCACGTCGTGGAAACTGCTAGATGCAAAACTTTAATAAAGTTTATCATATCATTCATTATTTAAAGTTCCCAACAGCTAATTCTCTACTAATTACCGGTTTTTAGATGATGAATTGATGTCTTCCCTAATTAAAAAGAAAGAAAAGAAAAAATTTAAAAAGAAAATGCAAACCAAACTCGGGTTGCCTCCCGAGAAGCGCTTCTTTTTCTTGGTGTCTTGAGCTGGACTCCGTGCCTTTTACGTTGAATCTTCGGAAGAGTCTACCACCAGGATCTTTTGCTCTTTGAACCGCCGCTTGTAAGCTCGAACTCTCCTTTTATACGCCTTCTTTGAATTTTCCTTTTTAGCTTTTCCATCTTCTTCAAGCTTGCGTTTTGTGCCCTTCGTTTGTTCCTTGAACTCCATAGCATTCTCTTCTTCTTTCACCACTGGACTTGTTACTCTTGAAGTGAGTTCCTCTTCATCACTTGTCATTTCCTCGTCCTCTTCGCTCACCCAAGAAGGCGGGCTCTTGTAAGCTATGACTTCGATCACATACGGAACAGATGCCCTTGGTTTGGTCCTCTTGACTTGATGAACTGCCTTTATCTCTTCTTCCATAAGCTTTTCCAGTTCTTCTAGTTCATTCTCTTCATTAATCGTGAACACCTCTTCTTTATCTTCTTGAAAGTCATCTTTTATCCCAAAGACTTCTTGTTCATCTCCAACCCTCAAAGTGAGCTTGGACTCGCGGATATCTACTAGGGCTCCAGCAGTGTTAAGCAATGGCCTGCCAAGGATTATTGGAACATCCGGATCTTCATTCATGTCCAAGACTACAAAGTCTATTGGAAAAACAAATTTTCCAATTTTTACCAAAATATCTTCCACGATGCCGCGGGGTTGTGTCACCCAACAATTTGCCATGTGAATCTTCATTTTCGTAGCCTTCATCTTCTGAATCTCCAATTTTTGATAAAATGAAAAGGGCATTAGATTAATGCTAGCCCCAGAATCGGCTAAAGCATTAACCTTCATTTTGTTCCCAAACTCACATGGAAAAGTGAGGCGTCCAGGATCCCCCATCTTTTCTGGTGTTTCTCCTAACACAGCTTTTGAAGTTTGTTCACTTAGAATCACTGTAGACTGCTTCTTTAATTGCCTTCGCGTATCTATCAAGTCTTGCAGTAATTTCTAGTTCTCGGGGGCTTTGGATAAAGACTCGACAAAGGGGGTATTAATTGGGATCCCCTTCACATGCTTTACGAACTCTAAATGTTCCTTCTCCAGTTGACTAAGTGCTGCTCGGGTGGGAAACGGCAAAGGTGGATGATAAGTTGGACTGGGCTCAAAGGATTTTTTATCAGACTTGCGCCACGTCGTGGCCAGAGGAGTGCCACGTTGTGGCGAGTCTGGTTCAGCACTTTCTCCATTTTCGATCCTTGATTTCTTGGGCTGCTGCAGTTCTTCTTTCAACGCCTCCAGGAACTCAGATATTGCATCTTCTTCAGTGTCGATGGCCATTACGTGAGATTGGGCCTTTACTTCGGGATTCTTCGGGGACAATTTTTCATGAACTAAAGTGGCTAGTTGACCAAATTGTACTTCAAGGTTATGGATGGAGGCTTGCTGGTTCTTTATCAATGTTCGTTGTTTCATGATAGCGGAATCAGTGGCATCATGTCTCTTTTCTGAAGCCTCCATAAACTTCATCAAAACGGTCTCTAGGTCTGGTTTCTTCTCGGCCGGCGACTGCTCCTTTTGATATAGGCCTCGACCTGTCTGCCTATATTTCTCTTCTTTCTGCCTCTTATACTCTTCATATGGCAGCCACTCCTTCTTTGGTTTCCTCCAGTCCTCATCAAATTTATCCCCACTAGAACAGCATACTTGAGCTCTTCTGTTCCCAAACTCATCTATATTGCAGTCCTTGGTCAAGTGTGGACCACTGCATCTCTCGCACCCCACTCTTATGGCATGTATCGACTGGTCCATTTGTGTTATCCTGCGATCCATGTTATTCAGCATGGCCATGACAGCTGCAATTTCTTCAGTTTGGGCCCCTCCACCGCCTTTGATTCCATCTTGCCTTGGGTTGTGGTATTCACGAGAGTGTTTCGCAAATTCTTCAATTAACTCCTTAACCTCCCTTGGATTTTTCTTTGTCAAGGGTCCTTGAGAATCAAGGAGTTGTCTTGTCATCACATTGACCCCATCATAAAAGATTGACATCTCTTGCTGCACATTTAGGTCAAGTTGAGGGCAATTTCTAAGCAAGCCCTTGTACCTTTCCCATGCTTCGTATAGTGACTCCCCCGGCTGTTTCTCAAAGTTGGCTATTGCCTTCTTGAATTTAGATATCTTGGATGGCGGGCAAAACTGGTCCAGAAATTGCTCACGCATTTGAGCCCAAGTGGTGATTGTACCCGGTGGGAGTGCTTTGAACCACTCCTTAGCAGCTCCTTTGAAAGTGATGGGAAGCATCCTAAGCAAGACTGTGTTTCTATTGACATTTGGGACATTGAAGTAATCCGCAATGTCATTGACTTCATCTAGATGCTTAAAAGCATCCTCATGATCTTTCCCGAAAAATGGGATGTCCTTCAGTGCGGTCAGTATGTGTCCCTTCAACTCGAATGTGGCAGTGGCAGGTATTGCGGGTTGGACTAAACCGGGACCCATATCCTCTCGGATCCGCTTCTTGTAAGCTCCCATGGACATTTCTTCAATCGCTGCCATCTCGTTCCTTGGCTCGTTCTCGGGTTCGCTTGTGTGTTCTTCAAATTCTGGCTCGGTCTCGTTTTCGGACCCGGTCTAGACGGGTGTATGATCCAAATGCTCAAGATTGCTCTTGTGCTTCGTTGATGAACTTGACTCTCCTGTCTTCTTTCCCGACTGCCTAGAAAAGGCTGACTTCAATTCCTGCAAGGGCGTCTTTTTCTTGTGAAGTGCAGACTCGGGATCTTCCAGTGGTGGCACCAAGTGTGTGTTTGAGCTTCTGGTCATGAACTCCTGCAACTTGCTAAACTAAAAACGTAAAACTGAACTAAAATAAGAAAGACTAACTTCAACTAAAAAAATCTAGTTTTTAACTGTCCACGTCGTGGCCAGAGGAGTGCCACGTCGTGGACTCTGTGAATAACAGAAAAAATTATTTTGCTGAAAAATTAACTTTTTGTGGGTTTTTACTCCACAAGAAGGATCGATCAATTTAATGCAAATAAATAAGCTAAAAACTAAGCCGTTCCCCGGCAACGACGCCAAAAACTTGATGTGCACAAAAGTTCTCACTAATTTTAATATTTATAACCTAACAAACTTAACTAACTATGCACTTATAGGCAGTGCACCTAGTCAGATTACAATATAGCTTGGGTAAGTCGGGTGTCGATCACAGGGAACGGTGTTCTAATTAATCTACTTACTATTAAATTAACCTAACTTATTAACAAGTTTAATAAGGGGTTTTATCTGGTTTTACAAGATCAGATGAACTTAATAAAAACACACTCTTGTTTAGTTTTGAATCCACTTCTCCCTTATGGCTAGCTAATGATTACGGATTATTAAGTTGGTTTTTAGTTGTATTAGTAATTTAGTTGTATCTTACCAATAACTAACTAATTCATGTCAAACCGTGTATGTTCACACATAATTAAATACAGAACTAATTATGAATGTAAATATGCTATGTAATATTTGTTGTATAAATGCAATTATGGTCACAATACACGTTCTCCAGCACAACTAAGCTTTATTTAGTCTAATTTCTAACTAACATTGGCCAATCCTAGCTCTAACAATTCAATGTTCACTAAATTATTAGGTAAACAGGTTCATGCAGTTTAATGATCACTAAGCTACACAGAACATGCAATCAAGCAAATAGATAAACAAATAATAGCATGCTAGGTTATACAAATCAAACACAAGCAATTTCTTTACCAACTAAATTCAATCCATAAACATATAACTATTCATAAGTTCAAAGCTTCATCTAGCTAAACAAGAGTAGCTAGATTCAGCTGCTCATCATAGCAGATAAATCAACAAAGCTAAAACTAATGAAAGACATGTTCTTATATAACTAAAATATAACTTTACTTCCTTTGGTGTTGAAAACCCTCTTCCAGAACCTTTCATTCATTCTTATTCTTCTCCTGGAACTCTTTTTCTTCTGCCAAAAGCCTCTCCTTTCGTAATAATCAGGAGGACTTATATAATCCTCAAAAACCCCGTGCCACGTCGTCGCCAGATGTGCCACGTCGTGGGCTTCAAGCAATCCGTATCCTTCAAGGAAATCCTCCGCGTCGCGATGTTTATCTTCTGGAACACCCGTGCCACGTCGTGGGCTTCATCGCCACGTCGTGAATTGAGCGCTTATCGTGAATTTATTATTTTCTTGTCTTTCAAGCCTTTCATGTTCCACATTTTGGCACTTTTGGTCCCTTTCTTCGAAAATCCTTTATATTGACTGAAAATAACAATTTAAAGTCATAAGTATCATTATTCTAAACAAAAATGTACTTAAATATTGCCTAAAAATAAGTATAAATATGGCAATATCAATAAGCAAGATGGAGACTTTATTACCCGAAAAGATGACCACAAAGGAGTGTGTTCCGGATCTACTTTTTCTTCCTTGGACTCTTCAACCTTCTCCTTCTTCTACTTGCTCCAAAATGCACCAAAAGTTCCTTCACAAGGCAACAATCACTCACACACTCTTTAATGAGGTTAGGGTTTGATAACAAATGTTCTGAGGGTGATGGAGGCGAGGTTGGGGCGCATAAATGTGTTTAAATAGGGTGCAGACCCTTAAAAGTAGGGCTTCATCCAGACAGGCGGACTCGCTGAGTCCCAGCTTATGGCTCATCAAGTAGCCAACTCAATTTGTGTGATCATCCCGTCTCTACTCGACGAATCGGGCTACATACTCGTCGAGTACCCCTTAAGAATTGAAAATACTTATTTAAATTACATACCAGAACATGGGGCGTTACAACTCTCCCCCACTTATCTTAGACTTCGTCCTCAAAATCCACTCTGAACCCTTTCGGTGCTGCCACTGCACCTTCACTAACTGAACCACCTTCTTCCTCAAGGTCTTCGCCTTTCAATCTAAGATCGTAACTAGCCTATCAGGAAACATGGAAAATTTTGTGGATCTGGCTAAGCTCTGTCTGAAGATGCAACCGATAAGCAACCCGACCACAGCTCCTTTGCGAAAAAAAATTTCACTGACTCTTAACTCTCGTTACCGTCCATGGCATTTTCAGGTGCTTCTCTTCTGACACATGCTACTTCCACATCCGATGCCATCGCCCTTCAACTTCCTCCACTCACCGTCAAGCTCGATCGAGACAACTACTGCCTCTGGCGATCTACAGTTCTCTCTGCCCTAGAGACATTCGATTTAGAGTCCTTCATCCTCAAATCCGATTCTCCTGCTGCTACATATGTCTCGAGTGATTCAGATGATGACGCTGCCACAGCCCCCAAACCTAATCCTGATTACACTCGTTGGAAGAAACAAGATCGATTTGTTCTCCTTTGGCTTAAGACAACACCCTCTGAGCGGGCCGAAACCCTAAAAGGACCAATGAACCTGGAGCCTAGCTTGCCCTTCTTCTGGAACCTGATAACACCCTTCCAGGGTGATAGCTTTAGGAGGACCATATCGCCCACCTAAAGCTCCAAGTCTGAACACCTCCTGTCGGCATAACTCTTCTGTCGAATCTGCGCAGTCTGTAATCTGCTACGGACCTGCTGGATCAACTCTATGGTCCTGAGCACTACCTCGGTGCTCGCGATGACTCACTGATGACCTTGCCCCAACAAATTGGGTTCCTAAACTTCCTTCCTTAGAGCATCTCGAAAGGAGGGCTTTCAATACAAGCGTGATAAATGTTGTTATACGAAAATTCCGCCAAAGGAAGATACATATTCGAACTGCCTCCAAAATTTAGGACACATGCCCGAAGCATGTCCTTAAGAGTCTAAATCGTCCTCTCGCTCAGCCTGTCCGTCTGGGGATGTAAACCAGTGCTAAAATGTAGACGAGTCCTCATCTCGTCATGAAACCAATTCCAAAACTTGGAAGCAAAACGGATGTCTCGATCTTATACTACTGATACAGGCACCCCATGCCATGCCACTACCTCGCGCACATAAATATTGGCTAACTTATCGGCCGATATGTTCTCCTGAATCAGTATGAAATGTGCGCTCTTTGTCAGCCGATCCACTATAACCCAAATCGAGTCAACTTCACGTGCAGTCCTGGGAAGCTTAGTGATGAAATCTATAGTGATATCCTCCCATTTCCACACTGGAATGTCTAACGGTTGCATCTTGATATGGGGTCTCTGGTGTTCTGCCTTGACCTTCATGCAGGTCAGGCATCTCTCTACGTACCAGGCTACATCCCGCTTCATCCAGGGCCACCAATAATCAGGTCGAAGATCTCTATACATCTTCGTCGCCCCTAGATGGATGGTGAAACGGGACTTGTGGGCCTCATCCATCAACACCTGTCGTACTCCTCCCTAATACGGCACCTAGACTTTCCCATGAAGGGTAAACAATCCTCGGCTGTTATAATCGAAAGAAGCTACATGGCCCACAATCCTCTCACACTTCTGTCTCTCCTCCTTCCGGCTCTCAACCTGTGCCTCTCTAATCTGTTCCAACAATGGAGTAATCACCGTCATCCTCAGACATATGTCTCTAATCGGTGCAGCCATCGCCTTGTGGGTCAGGGCGTCGGCCACAACGTTGTCGTTGCCCGGATGATAATTGATCTCACAATCGTAGTCCTTTACCACATCTAAACATCGTTGCTACCTCATGTTCAAATTTGGCTGGTCCATGAGGTACCTTAGACTCTTGTGATCCGTGTAAATGGTACAGCGGACCCCATAGAGGTAATGTCTCCAAATCTTGAGAGAAAACACCACTACCCCCAACTCCAAATCGTGCGTCGGATAGTTAGCCTCGTGAGGCTTCAACTGTCTAGAGGCATATGCTATCATATACCCTAACTTCATCAACACTGCTCCCATCCTTGTGATCGAAGCATCACAATAGAATACAAATTCATCCACTCCTTCTGGCAGGGTAAGAATCGGTGCCTCGCACAATCGCTGTCTGAGGGTCTCAAATGATGCCTGCTCCTTCGGCCCCCAGCAAAACACCACCGACTTCCTAGTCAGTCGGGTAAGTGGAACTGCTATCTTGGAGAAGTCCTGGATGAATCTCTTGTAGTACCCTGCCAACCCTAGGAAGCTCTGTATCTCAGATGGAGACCTCGGGACCTCTCACTACATCACGGCCTCTATCTTGGCCGGATCTACCAATATCCCCTTCTAGTTGACGAGGTGTCCAAGGAACTGCACATCGTGCAACCAGAACTCGCACTTGGAGGACTTCGCGAAAACTCTCTCCCTCCTCAAAGTCTTTAGCATCTCCCTCAGGTGCTCCTCATGCTGCTCCTGAGTCTTGCAATAAACCAAGATATCGTCAATGAACACTATCACAGACCGATCCAACATTGGCCTGCATACGCGGTTCATGAGGTCCAGGAACGCGGCTGGAGCATTGGTGAGCCCAAACGGCATCACCACAAACTCATAATGACCATAACGGGTCCTAAAAGTTGGCTTCTGAACATCCTCACCTCTGACCCACATCTGATGATAACCGCATCGCAGATCAATTTGGATAACTAAGATTCCCCCTGAAGCTGATCAAACAAATCATCTATCCTCGAGAGTGGGTAACAGTTATTCACCGTTACCTTGTTCAACTCCCGATAATCTATATACATACGGTGCGACCCATCCTTCTTCTTCACAAATAGGATCGGGGCTCCCCATGGTGAACTGCTCGGTCTGATGAAACCCTTGTCTAGCAGCTCCTGCAGCTGTGTAGACAACTCCTGCATCTATGGAGGAGCCAACCGATACGGCGCCTTGGCTATCAGAGTCGCACCCGGAACTAGGTCAATCTGCTACTCAACCTGTCTCTCCGGAGGTATCCCACGCAGATCCTCTGGAAATACATCTGGGTACTCATGTACCACTGGTACATCCTCAACAGTCGCCTTACCCTTCTCTCGAGCGTCCAAAACATAGGCGACGTACCCCGCGCAACCCTACTGGAAGTAGCGTCGAGCTCTCGTTGCTGAGCAAAGAATTGGTTCGCGTTGTGGCCTCTCACCCTGAATCACTAATTCTCCCTTGCCAGGGGTGCGGACCCTCACTAACTATAGCTCACAATCAATCACTGCCCCATTGGGGCTCATCCAATCCATACCCACTATAACCTTATTCCTTCGCGGGGGAATGGGAACCAAGTCCACTGAAAACTGCTCATCAAATAACTGCAGCGAACAAGCCTATGTACTCTCGCGACCCTGACGGTCCTGTCATCAGCTATCTCAACCTCAAGTGGACAATCCAGCTCCCTCGGAGCTCTGCTGAACCTCTTGCTAAGCGCAACTGAGACTAATGATCGGGTAGCCCCCGAATCAAAAAATAAAGTAGTTGATATGCCGTTCACTAAGAACGACCCTATATAAAAACATATAACCATAAGAAACAATCAAAATTAATATAGAGATGAAGGGAAGATACGTACCCGTCACCACATTAGGAGTCGCTCGCGCCTCCTCAGCTGTCATCTCAAATGCTCTACTCTTCACCACTGGCGCCTCACTTCGGCCCTGACGGCCGTCTGTAATCCTCAATGTTGCAGGGGCAGGTGCTGCCACCTTCCCTGCTGCTGCTGCTGGCAAACTCAGACACTGGGACTTTTTTTATCCCATTTGATTGCAATGGAATCAAATCGGATCAGATACCATGGTAACAATGGGAGTAGCTGTACAATCTCTGCACATATGCCCTGTCTTGCCTCACTTGTAGCAACCGGGAATCCCTGCCTTGAATGCCCCGTCGTACAATCTCCCACACTTGCCACACCGACCGTGGCTCTGCTGACCTCTAGATCTGTGATCTGATACCTTGTGCTTTTTTCCAGAACTCCCAGTGCCAGATACTGCCTCTGGCTTCCTCTTCTTCTCAATCTCTAGATCAATCTCTCTCTCTCTCTCTCACGAGCCCTAGCAATCATGTCATCTAGCGTTTTACAGCTGGACCGGCTCACAAACTGGCGGATATCACTCCACAACATCTCATGATAACATGCCTTCTTCATTTCCTCATCATCTGCGTACTGAGGAACGAGTAGAGCCCTCTCCCTGAACTTGGCAGTAATCTCCGCCACTGTCTCTGTAGTCTGGGTGAGATCCTGAAACTCCCTGGAAAACTGCTGCACCTCGATAACTGGTGCAAACTCTGCTCTAAAATTGGTAGTAAAATAAGCTCATGTCATCGCATCAAGTGTTGTATCATCCCCGATGACATGCCCGATCTCCTCCCACCAATCTCGTGCCCTGTCCTTCAGAAGACAGGATGCTACTCTGACCATGCCCCCTCGAGACATCTGCTGGTGCGGAAAGCATTGGCGACATTCGTCAACCACCTGGTACTCGCTATGGGGTCCCGAGCCCCATGATTGTCTGGAGCTCCACATGCTCTGAACTCCCTGAAGGTGAGCATGCGCGACCCCATCATGGTCGCCACATCAGTACGAAAGGTGCTCAACCTCTAGTCCATCAGCTCGAAAATACCCTCCTTGATCGAACCAAAGATCATAGGATTCTGATCCAGTATGATGCGAGTAATCTCTGAAGAGAGAAACTCCCTAGTCTAATCATCTAAATGTTCAGCTCCCGAGCCTGGTCCTGATCCCTCACCGACTCTTGAATTGCCGACTGCTGGTCTAGGGCGTAAACCCACCATTCTGAAACACATAAACGTCAAAAATACTGATATATCTCGAGGGATCACTATTACTACAAGCTTCCTGGTTTCTCCTTGGCCTTCCTTTATTCAAGTACAGATCCTCTGCTTTCAGTAGTATGGGCCGCTACTACCTTCCACATCTATCTGTACCTTCCCCAAGAACTGCCTTGAATCCACCAAGTCCTTTCTACTACCACTTCTGATCTCATGCTAATCTCTTCCTAGGCTTGCCCTAGGGTAATCACCAACCCACTCTCCGCCGTCATCTTTATAAGAAATCTCCACTTTCTTCCCCTACCTAGCTCGTGAATACTATTACATATCACTCAGACTAGATAATTCTTCGAATGAGAGATCCTACCCTATAACGGCTAGACTCAAACGAGAGCTGCGAAATAGAGCTAGACCTAACCTTCTAAAATTATTTAGTCCTGGCAATATGTAACCTAACATATTCGTTTACTAGTTAGTGAAAGACAACTAGAACTCCTAAAAGCACAAAACAAGCAGCATTCGGGCATTGAGTACATAATTAAGCATATACCACTCTGGCTATCATACTGACTAATCTGCTCTAGCATATAATGCTAAACTCATACAATCAGGCATAACCTAACCAGGCTATCCTACTACTGTCTACTCAATACTAGCATGCAATTCTCATAAAGTTGAAACACATATAGCAATCACATAAGGCATCCTCCTAGATCCTTAGTCCTATTCTAGCATGTTGTTCTAGTGAAACTGAAACTGATAATCATAGCATAAGCTTGTAAGGGTAATTTGGGTGTACTTACTTGAGCTCGGCTGATCGCATGCACCACACCCCTTTTTAAGAAAACTCTTTTTCTTTCTAAGTTCTTTTCAAAATTTATATTAGAAAACGTTTCTCTTTTAAAAATCTTTAACCATTTCCTTAGTTTGAGTTTAGACACACTCGAAAGTATGCCTGAATCTCTCAAACCAAGGCTCTGATACCAACTTGTAACAACCCAAAGTACGACCCAATTTTTTTTCTTTAATATTACTAAATATCACATCATCCAATATCATATATAACAAGAACCATGGAATGAGTACTCAAAGTCATAGTAATGGTGTCAAAACAAAACTGTATCAACCATAACAAAATGTTAGAATAAAACTCCCAAGATAAAACTGAAGTTGTGCTGGGTGCGATGCCATCAACCCGAGCTATTCCCTTTGCTCGCAGAAGTACCTGAAACCAAAACTGAAACTATAAGCACGAAGCTTAGTGAGCTCCCCCAAACTACCACATACCATACAACAACATATAAACACATATTGGGCCTTGCCCACCGCATCGGACAGAGGTCCGAAAACTGCATCGGACTAGAGTCCGGAACTGACTAGGGCCTTGCCCTCTGCATCGGACCGAAGTCTGGAAACTGCATCAGACCAAAGTCTGTAACTAACAAGGGCCTTGCCCTCTGCATCGGACCAAAGCCCGGAAACTGCATCGGACCGGAGTCCGGAACTAACCAGGGCCTTGCCCTCTGCATCGGACCAAAGTCCTAAAATTGACTGAACATAGCATAGCATAATCATAACTACTAGCAGAAAAACATATACTGCACACTGCATTGGACTCAAGTCTGAAACACATAACACAAATACAGGCTTGAATCACAAAGACATCAAGCACACTGAACTACTGCATCGGACCGAATTCCGGGACTACTGCTACCTAGACGGGTCGGCAATGTGGTCGTACGCCCATTGCTACTGGAAGGAAACTCACCTCATAATGTTGGCTACCGAGATGCTAAATCTGGAGCTGCCTGACTGCTGCTCCGAAACTCCCCAGCAAGAAATCCCATAAACACTAAATCAAATACTGATAACTAATCTCATGGTAAAATGAGTATTTACCCCTGGGCAAGTCAAATTCAACTTCCTGGTCAATGTCAAATTCCTGTTGACCGGACTCGCCGAGTTGGGTCGTCAACTCGCCGAGTCCCTATCATCCATTCTATTCCTTTACCCGCTTCTACTCGTCGAGTTTGGCAAAGACTCGACGAGTTCTTCCTCGATGCTAACATCGAGTCTAACTTCATCCGACTCACCGAGTTGTATGAACAACTCATCAAGTTCTCCATTAACATATGAACATGTCCAGTCTATGACTCGCCAAGTCGTATGAACAACTCGTCGAGTCTGAAGAACGACTCGCCAAGTTGAAGAACAACTCGTCAAGTCCCAAGCATGCTATTATTATATAGTCGATTCTAATCGATTTTAGTGCTTTCATAACATAGATCTGAGCTCCTAGGACTGGTTTTACACGTAAAGTTTCCAAATTTACGTGCATGTACAAGGGTATGAGGCTAAAATACCAAAAATCATCCAATACAAAGCACTTAGGGTTTAGAACAAGGCCAAGATTGCATAATGGTGGCTACAATGAGCTCCTGGAGTTCAAGAGAGGCTAGATCTGAAGTATAACTCGATCATAAGGCTTTATTACAAAGGATTTGGGGTTTTTGAGCTTAATATCAACAATTTGGGGACAAACTAGATCTATTAGATCAATAAGCAAGATGGAGACTTTATTACCAAAAAAGATGACCACAAAGGAGTGTGTTCCGGATCTACTTTTTCTTCCTTGAACTCTTCAACCCTCTCCTTCTTCTACTTGCTCCAAAATGCACCAAAAGTTCCTTCACAAGGCAACAATCACTAACACGCTCTTTAAGGAGGCTAGGGTTTGAGAAGAAATGTTCTGAGGGTGATGGAGGTGAGGTTGGGGCGCATAAATGTGTTTAAATAGGGTGCAGACCCTTAAATTTAGGGCTTCATCCAGACAGGCGGACTCCCAGCTTATGGACTCGTTGAGTAGCCAACTCAATTTGCATGATCATCCCGTCTCTACTCGACGAGTCGGGCTACAGACTCGTCGAGTACCCCTTAAGAATTGAATATACTTATTTAAATTACATACCAGAAAATGGGGCGTTACAAAGGATCTACAAGGTTTCTTGTTATTGTAACATAACAAGTAAGGTAAAGATCAAAACCCTTTTATTTTGTAATATTCAAAAATCATATGCTAGATCTAGGGTTTTGCTTTGGTATTCAATTTGCATGTTCATCTAATGAAAAACTTAGATCCAAAGTAATTAGGGTTGCATAAACATATAGGTTGTAGTTATGCTCATAACCCATCAGGAATTTGTTCTATTAACAAGTTCCGGTGGAACATTATGTAATATCGAAGGCTCAATCTTTGTGACATTAGAACCTTGACATCACAGAAAGACAGTGCATGAAAGATGAAATTCCACTACATCTTAGATAATGATAAGAATTTGGAATTATGAAATGAGAATCATTAGAGTAATGTCTAGTTGATCTGTTCATAATGAAAGGACCATAGAGAGGCAAAGTATGCATGTTCATAACTGGTGGGCAAACATAACAACTAGTAAGCTAGATTTCCTGAAATCCATGACTATCTCGCATCTAATAGCTTGATTACTGATTCCATCAGAATACATATAGTTTTGATGGTCAACACATGGTTGGTGAGAGTTACAGGTTTTCTGCTAACAGCAGTAATACTTTTAAAAAGTCTAAAAAGTATTTTTCTTTGTAAGTAAAACCATACTTAGAATGGTATTTGTAAGCGTCTTTGAATAAGTTTTGAAAAATAAATATGTATCTTTGCAAAAACAAATCCATACTTAAAATAATTTTGAAAAAAAAAACAAGCCCATGGTTTATAGTAAGAGGGAGAAAGAGAGAGAGAGAGAGAGAGAGAGAGAGAGAGAGAGTGTGTGTGTGTGTGTGTGAGTGAGAGAGATTCTAGTTAATGTTTTTAGTGAGTCCTATAACCGATGCATGTGACTGAATGTACCCCCTACAACGCTTCATTATATGATGAAGTAACAATAGTAGATACTTACATCCACTTCGATTAATCGGTCGAGGTTGTAGCTACCAACCGCAGGTGGGGATGTCAAACCTGTATAGATCTATCCATACGTATCTCGCTTCGAAGATTAACAGTTATAGCAGTGTGGGTATGCTAAGTGTTTAGACTTAGTTAATGAATAGCGTCTCACTACAAATCCCTTAACTGAGGCATTTAAATAGCTTGAGAGCTTCTACAACCTGAATGAGGGAGGCTCAGCAGACACAGTCCTTCCTATCTCGGTTCGTCGTGTTGGTCGCAATTTTGAGCAGGGAAGAGCAAACTTCGACCAAGGCATGGAGATCTGTGCTAACTCCGGAGTCAACATGGTTCGTCTCCGTCACTTGACCGATGACCAGGACTTTGAAAGGTCTTGCACTGATGCCCTACAGATGGAACTAAATTCCTGTCGATCTGAAGCTATGGATCTTCGTCAGAACCAGGTGACACTACAAAGGCGTGTGTGGGAAACAGAACAACAGCTGGCTAAATCCAGGGCTGAATCAAGTACCAACCAGAACAACCCTCATCGTGAGTAGAGTCTACTCTACTCTCTCTTTTGGATATAAATTAGGTCTGTGTATAGACTATAGTATTAATTTCCTACTTATGTTAAGACCTTGAGCTTTCAGTCTGTTAGGTCTTTGTGCTGTCAAAATTTTCTCATTTCTGGTATGATGTAAGACCTACTCCAAAGTCAATTTTCCCGAACTTATTGCATCTTTAATAACAATGATATTGAATCGCAACAAATCCTCTGGGAAAATCCTTATCCAAATGCTTTCATCTTTCTAGTAATGGATCTCTATTACAAACACATTCTCATTTACTTGTTGAACTATGGCAAGTTAGTTCATGGATCACTCTCATTATCCTCACTATTGAATTCTTACTATTATCTTCATCTTTGTAATCTTTCAATCGAAAGATGGCTCCTCATAGAACAACAAGTTGCAATCCTCTGATAACTCTAACTCAGCCACCACCTCCTCAATATGATACAACAGTCTTCCAAGCTGCGGTGATTGTGGCTGTAAGGGCATCCCTAACTTAAATAAATGCTAGCGGTACAATCAGAGGCGGTTCGGTTGTTAACTTGACCCAAGGTGATAGTCATGGACATCCTAGGGAGTGTTCAAACAAGGACTTCACCGACTGCAAACCCAAAGCCTTTAATAGTAGTGGAGGAATCATTGCTCTATCACAATGGTTCGAGAAGACTGAGTCGATCTTTAAGATCTGCTCCTGCACGGAAGGAATCAAAGTAAAATTTACTGCCTGCACCTTCTAGGTCAGAGCCCTCACATGGTGGAATATCCATGTCAAGTCACTTACCCTTGTAGTGGCTAATGCAATGGGATGGGAAGCTCTGAAGGAGCTGATGATTGAGGAATACTGCCCGAGGGGCGAAGTTCAAAAACTTGAATAGGAAATTTGGAGCGTAACAATGAAGGGCTTCGACATAGTAGCCTCTACTGCCAGATTCGGTGATCTGGTGGCTCTATGTCCAGGGATGGTCCCCACTGAGGGAAAGAATATAGAAAGGTACATTTGGGGGTTGGTACTTCCATTTTAGGGGAATGTGCTAGCTTCAAACCCCACTACCTTCGACAGTGCCAAACAATTAGCACATCGACTCATTGATCATGGAGTCCGCACACCAACAACAACAACCCCTACTGTCTCAGAACCACCGACAACAAGAGGAAGTTTTGGGACAAGAAGAAGAACAACACGGCACAGAACTCTGCCAATAAGTAGTAGATCGTGGCTGTTCATGCCGCAACAGCACCTGCTGCCATTGCGGTGATGAAACAGTATGTTGGGATTTTGCTAAAGTGCAACAAATGCAACTTCCACCACAACGGACCCTGCTGGGAAATGCAGTGTGCGAACTGAAACAGGAAAGGGCATACTGCTCATTTCTGTAAACCTCCGGCTAGACCAATCACCCTGGTCCCTGGCGTTGGAGTGGGCCAGGCCTGTTATGGTTGTGGTGAGGTTGGTCACTACAAGAGGAACTTCCCGAAAGTAGTAAAATGCTGGTGGAGTGGAAAGAGTCTTGGCGATAGGCCATGAGGAAGCTATAGCAAACCCAACAGTGGTCAGTGGTACGTTTCTCCTCCATAACTCTTACGCATGCATACTATTTCATAGTGGAGTGGAGAGAAGTTTTGTGAACCAAAAATTTTCACACTTACTTAAACAACAACCACGAGCACTAAGAGAAACGTTCACCATAGAAATGGCTAACAGGAAAACTGAGAGCACTAGCAATATATACATAGGATGTACCCTATCTCTAGATAGCCATTCATTTCCAATCGACCTCATTCCATTCACAATTAAAAGTTTTGACGTCATTATCGGCATGGATTGGTTGAGTCTTCATCATGCTGTCATCATGTGTTTTGAGAAGGTTGTTTGTCTGAATCTAACGAATAGCGAAACCCTAGTTATCTATGGCGACAAACCAGGCACAAACCTTCAGATCATCTCAAGTATACAAGCCCAGAAGTACTTATGAAAGGAATATCATGCGTTCCTTGCTCATGTGGTTGAAGTAAGAAAAGAGGCGAAAGACATAAAGAACATCCCAGAAGTACGCGACTTTCCCGACATCATTCCCGAAGAACTGCCAGGATTACCACCACAACGTCAAGTTGAGTTCAGAATCGAGTTAGTTCCAGGAGCTACTCCTGTAGCCAAATCGCCTTATCGACTAGCACCAGCTGAGATGCAGGAACTATCCGATCAACTAAACAAACTGCTCAGCAAGGAATTTATTAGACCAAGCTTCTCACCTTAGGGAGCACTGGTCTTTTTCATAAAGAAGAAATACAAATGGTTCTGTATGTGCATCGACTATAGAGAACTAAACAAACTGACCATTAAGAACCGATACCCTCTACCATGTATAGACGACTTGTTCAATCAACTGCAAGGGGCAAACTACTTTTCCAAGATTGACCTGAGATCCAAGTATCACCAGTTACGAGTTTTAGAGGAAGATGTTCCCAAAACAACCTTCTGAACTCGTTATTGGCACTACGAGTTTGTAGTGATGTCTTTCGGATTAACCAATGCGTTCACAATATTCATGGACTTGATGAACTGGGTGTGCCGTCCTTACTTAAATCAGTTTGTCATTGTATTTCTCGATGACATACTTATCTACTCTCATAGTAAGGAGGAGCATAGTCAACATCTACGACAGATCTTAGAAACACTATGGGCAAAGAAGCTTTATGCGAAGTTCTCTAAATGCGAATTTTGGATTCGAAGAGTCGAATTCTTGGGTCACGTGGTTAGCGAAGAGGGAATTCACGTGGGTCCTTCCAAAATAAAGGCCATTGAGAACTGGTCAGCTCCAAAGACGCCTACAGAAATTCGTCAATTTCTAGGCCTCACTGGCTACTATCGCATGTTTATTCAAAACTTTTCTAGGATTTCAAAACCACTTACTGCCTTGACCCAGAAAGGTACAGCCTTTGACTGGCAAGAGAAACAAGAGAAGGCATTCCAAACTCTAAAGCGATCCTTATGCAGCGCACCGATATTATCCTTCCCAGAAGGAATAAAAGATTTTGTAGTTAACTGCGATGCATCCAACCCAGGGCTTGGCTGTGATCTTATGCAACGAGGAAAGGTCTTCGCCTATGCCTCAAGACAGCTTAAGATGCACGAATTCAATTACACTACACATGATCTTGAGTTAGGAGCAATGGTATTTGCTCTGAAGATCTGGAGACACTACCTGTATGGTACAAAAAGCACTATCTTTACAGACCACAAAAGCCTTCAACATATATTCGACCAGAAGGAGCTCAACATGAGACAGCGAAGGTGAGTCGAGCTACTCAATGACTGCGAATGTGAAATTTGTTATCATCCCGGTAAAGCGAATGTAGTAGCTGACGCCCTAAGTCGGAAGGAATACTTAGGTTGGAGAGTCAAGGCATTAACTATGACAATCCATTCGTATCTGTCCATAAAAGTTAAGGAGGCTCAACTGGAAGCTTTGAAATCTAAAAATGTGGCAAGTGAATCCCTTAAAGGGATGGATAAGAACTTAGAAGTCAAGGGTGACGGAGCCTTATACCTCGTGGATCGGATCTGGACACCGAAACTAGGTGGCTTTAGAGACGTTGTTATGAGTGAAACGCACAATACTCGATACTCTTTTCATGTAGGTTCAGATAAGATGTATCTGGAACTCAAAAAGTTATATTTTTGGCCTAACATGAAAGCAGAATTGCTACCTTCGCGAGCAAGTGTCTTACTTGCGCCAAGGTTAAGGTCGATTACCAAAAACCCTCAGGTTTACTACAACAACCGGAGATACCTAAGTGGAAGTGGGAGCGGATTACAACGGACTTCATAACCAAGTTTCCTAAGACAAAGGGTGGTTTCGATACTATTTGGGTGATTGTAGACATGTTAACTAAGTCCGCACACTTCCTGCCGATCATAGAGACCGACAAGATGGAGAAACTGACAAGAACATACATTAGGGAGATTGTACGACTACATGGTGTTCCCATATCTATCATCTCTGATAGAGACAATAGATTCAATTCAAGATTCTGGCAGTTGCTAGAAAAGTCCTTGGGAACTAGGTTGGACATGAGTACAACCTATCACCCACAAACGTGGAAAGAGTGAGAGGACGATACAAACATTGGAATACATGTTGCGAGCTTGTATGATCGACTTTGGTAAAGCATGGGATACCCATTTGCCGTTATTTGAGTTTTCATACAACAACAACTATCATTCTAGTATCAAAGTTGCTCCATTTGAAGCCCTCTATGGTCGGAAGTGCAAATCCCCTCTGAGTTGGGCTGAGGTGGGTGACATGCAACTAGGTAAAGGACGAGTTCCTGACAGCACTCTCACAGGTCCGGAAATTATTCAGGAAACGACAGAGAAGATTGTTCAGATTCGTGAACGATTGAAAGCCTCTAGAGACCGACAGAAAAGCTATGCTAACAAGAGACGGAAAACTTTGGAATTTCAGGTTGGTAACCTTGTTATATTGAAGGTCTCACCCTGGAAGGGCTTGATGCACTTCAAAAATCATGGGAAGCTAAATCCAAGGTACATAGGACCTTTTGAGTTTCTCACTAGGATCGTCCCTATGGCTTACAAACTCAAACTACCTCAAAAACTTAGTAACGTACACCCTACCTTCAAAGTATCGAACCTGAAAAGTGCCTATCTAATGAGACTCTTGTTATCCCACTCGATGAAATCGAGATCAATGATATCCTCAACTTCGTGGAAGAACCAGTAGAAATCCTGGACAGGGAGGTTAAGCAAACAAAACAAAGTCGTATTCCGACAGTGAAGGTTCGCTGGAATGCAAAGCGGGGACCCGAATTCACTTGGGAGCGAGAGGATCAAATGAAACATAAATATCCTCATCACTTCCCTTAGACTATGTGTATTTGCTTAAACTCTAATTTCGGGATGAAATTCCCTTTAACAGAGGGATGATGTGACAACCCGAAATTTCTATCTTGTAAGTCAATTAAATCAATCAAAAGTTCAGACTTGTTTTTGTTATCTTCTACTGAGTTAAGGGTCTTATTATGAGTTCTAGGCCTAGTACACTTAAGGGATTGTGTGTTAGGAAGTGTTAGCAAGAGATCAGTGGACTGCATTCGAGCCGGAAACACATTTAAAAGTTTTCAGGACTGTGAACCTACCATTGGGTCATGAACTACCCTTCCTCCCCCCCCCCCCCCCCCCATATATATGAGTCTTAGCCATTTTTTTCTTCATTTATCATCTTCCAACCGTGAACTCTCCCTTCTCTCTCAAGTATCATCCACAAAAGGGTCTCCTTTCATCTCAAAAATGTAAGAACACTTCCCTTTCTTGTTGTTTATTAGAAGTTTCTTGCCTTCCATCTTGATTCATCATCGTTTCACTTAAGGATCTTCAAGAGTTCTGGCCGTGAACCCTTCTTATGGCCGTGAACCCTTCTTATCTTCATCATAGGGTCGTGAACACATCAAGTGTTCTTAGGTCGTGAACAAATCAAGGGTCGTGAACGCTTCTAGCTTGGTCGTGAACATCTTTCAGCCATTCATTCTTGGTTCTAACACTTCATTGTAAGTTTTTCCTAGTTCCTAAGGTTGTTCCTATACATATTAGTTGTTGGTAGTTGTTATAGGCCCTAATTTCATACATATATGTGTTAATATATGCTAAATAGGATCCATTTGTGCTCGGGACTTCATTTGGCATACCAAGCATCCTATATCGATCTTTCATTCGAATCACTCACTACAGGTGAGTTTATACCCCTATAATTACACTTTTAAATACTTTTAGGGGGAGAATACAAGTAGAACACAATACAATTGTGTTACCCATTTATATGTAAAAACTATACCCAAAAGGATTTCTTATACTCAAAAACTGTTAATACTCTTTAAAACTATTTTAAACTTCTTTTATATCAAATCATATTCAACTATCTATTTATGTATAAGTATGCTTTAACGAAATTAGGACTATTGCTAGTTACCTTGACTCTTGTTCCTTGTTTGGTTGTGGGCTTCGAGTAGGATCACTAGTCCGACGGTTGGCTAAGTCATAGTTATATTTATTAAATACATATATAAATATTAAACCAAATTTTAAGGAACATACTTAACTTAGTTGCTTATAGTGAGTAATTGAGTCTTTTCTACAAACCAGTAACAGTTAAAACAAGCATACTAGTAAACTATAATAGGTATAGTTTAGAAAATCACTACATACTATATCTAGAACAGAGAAAGATACATGAGTCAGTACATTCATATCATTACTATACATTACAAAACATACTATAACAAGAACAGAAAGGAACACAAATACTATAACAACAACAGAATAACTACAATATGAAGCACTATTTCATGGCATAACAATATACTTGTTGTGTCATGTTTTGTAACCAGAGACTCCTGGAGGGAGAGTGTTAGTTTGAGTATAGATCTATATGGGATTGACCATCCTACACCTTGCTTCTAGCTACAGTGGGACCCGCAGGTCTACGGGCGACAAATGTCATACCACTTTCGACGTTTGAAGAACGTCATGTTTATTACTAGTCAATCCAACATGGTTATAACCTAATCATATTTTAACCTTAATTAACAATTTGGTTTAGGGTAGTTAGTGCTTCAGTTGGTATTTTATACAACACTACTGTACATTTTCATTTTCCATTATATTCATACAGTGATATTCTCACATAAAAATGCATACTATTTTTCGTGTAAAGATAGTTTTACAAATATGGAAAACCCACATGTATACTATTACAAGTACAAACATACATCTTATATAATTTTTCAAAGAGAAATAGAACATACAAAACAGTTGAGTCTTGGTAGCAGACTACTTTTCATATTAGTAGAAATATAGGATTTTCTAGGGAGTAAACAAACATTTACATCAAAACACTTACAAACATTTTCATGAAACAGATGCAAAATTTTGACCCCAAAATACTTATGCACTCACCAACTTAAATGTTGATCTACTCTTTCAAAATAACTTGTATTCTCAGGTCACCATTAGACAGGTACAATGGACCAGGTTTTGAGAAGACGAAGCAAGTTCAAGAATCATCTTTCATTTTGATATGTATATTTTTGGTGTTTTATAAATATACACAGAACACACATGTATAAACTATATTACTAATGCAATGGATGATGTTGTTGCATGTTTTACTATTGTGTATTATTATGATACTGTACATGACGTCCTCCGCCCCCGAATGTTTCCGCCATTCTGGTTTAGGGGTGTGACATCACAAATCTTGTGTTTATACTCCTAGAATCATCATATTTTTTAGGATCCTCTCAAGAAAGCTTCGAGGGCCGAGATCCTTCTCAATCTTCATCCAAGACTGAAAACAACAACACAAAGTGTGTTCATACCCCTTATTTTTGGTTTTTACTATGTTTTAGGGGAGAATACAAGTTGTTTTGTGTAGATCTATGTGTGTATGCATGATTTTGTGTGTTTTTCATATTATATATTTGATTATGTGTTATAAACTCCATGAACTTAAAGATCTACTAAAAGATGATGCTATTTGTAGAACATAACACTCATTTAAACTTATCTTACAAGGAAATGGTTTTAAAATACATACAAGTTACTTAAAACTAAGAAAAATTGCATAAGAGGGCTAAAGGAGACAAAATGACCCAAAAGTGGGTATAATTATGTAACTCACGATTAGTAGGGATTCAAAAAGGATTATTTTTGCTAAACATGGTTAGTTAAGGCATTTGAGACCCTACAAGGACTAAAATGTAAAAATTTTCATAATTGGGCCTTATTTGGGCTTCTCACGGCCTTGCGCAAAAAAATTTAACTTTTGGGCTTTTGTGGGCTTAAGTGTCATTTTCAACATAGTTGTGTCAAAAATGTAAATTTTTGCTAAGAAAAACTAATAATATGAAATTGTTAGAACTTGGACTAAAAAGATAAAAATTATTTTCAAATTGGCCAAGAATGCACATTTTCATAAAAACAAAGCCAAAAATGATATTTTAACAAAAGGGGGTTAAAAATGTTATTTTAACAAACGGGATAATTACATCATTCTCATGTTTATTAGGCCTTAGTGACCCATTTATATGTTTGATAGGTCTTGTATACTCTTTACATGTTTATTGGGCTTTGTTGACCCATTCACATGATCCACGGACCTTGGATACTCCTTACATGCTTATCGAGCCTGTAAATAATATACATGTTAATTGGGCTTTAGCTGTCCTTTTACATATATATTGGACCCGGGATATATATATATATATATATATATATATATATATATATATATATATGCTTGATAGGTCATGTATACTTTTTACATGCTTATTGGACCTCTAAATAATATACATATTAAATGGGCCTTAGCTGTCCTTTTACATATTTTGGGCCCGGGATATATATATATATATATATATATATATATATATATATATATATATATATATATATATATATATATATATATATATATATATATATATTCTCAATCCTTTTGAGCCTAGAAATGATTTACATGCTTAGTGGGCCTGAGTTGTCCACTTAGATGTTCATTGGGCTTAGAATGTAGCTTATATATATATATATATATATATATATATATATATATATATATATATATATATATATGTTTATTTTCGCGTAAATTCGATTAAGTATCTAGTGAAACGTGTCGGTTGACACCTATTGAGTGTACGAGCGTAGCCTATTGTTATAACCAGAGTCTCTTGGAGGGAGTACGAGGGTTTGTGTATAGATCTATACGGGGGTGATACCCCATAGCTGAGTTGTTCGCTGCAGTTAAACTAGACCAGTCTAGGGTGACAAAAACCTTACCTTATTCCGTCGGCGTCCAAAAAAATGTCATGACAGGCGAAATTATCATTATCTAGTATGGTTATAACGACTCACTTAGAGGAATTAATGTTATAAAATTTACGACAAACCATTCTCTTTTCTCTTCGGATTACTCAGTAACACACTCACTGTAACATCCAGATTTTCAGGTACATTTATGTATGTTTAAAATTTTTAAGAATTTTGGAGTGACTCGGCAAGTTGAGAGTCCAACTCGTCAAGTAGAGTCGAGTTGTCTGCATGGCTTTAATGAATGGACTCGACGAGTCAAAGAGTCGACTCGCCGAGTAGATGTTGGGCTGAGAAACCCTAATTTTCCGGGTTTGTGTCCTATTTAGAGGGCCTTAAGCCCTCATTTCCACCTCCCTTATCTCTTGAGAGACCTGTGGAAAACCCTAGATCAGTTCCATCCATTGTGAGTAATAAAGAGGCTAATTTGGGTGTTCTTGTGCAACTTTGAGAGGGGAACTGGAGAGCATCTTGGCTTGGATCAAGAGAAGGCTTTTGGATCCAGAGATTCTTTGGTGTTTTGCTTCAGTTGGAGGTAAAAAGATGCTAGCTTGATCATTTCCTTATGAGATCTTGCTTTAGGGAACTTTTAGGGCTTTCTTCTATTTATCTTGTGTCATGGAGTGATTAGTGTATGGATTGAGGTTCGAACCTCAGATTTGGACTATGAGTGGCCGTGTGAGTCCAGAGACCCAAGCTTATTGAGCTGGAAGCAAGCTCTTGTGCATCTATCCCTTGTTGGAGCATGTTTTGGCATTTTGAGCCTTTTACGCCAAGCATGAACGTAAAGCTTGCAACTTTACGTGCTTTTCGAGCCTTAGGAGGATATATATGGAGTGTGGGGTTATAGATCTGCCTTAAATCGTCTAAATGACGAATCAAATCGAAGGGACTCGCTGAGTCCATGGCCTGACTCGATGATTCGGTGAGGGTCTATCACGATGAGCTTGATTGTGCGATAACTCGACGAGTTGGGGGTCAACTCAACGAGTTTAGCTGGACTTTCTTGAGACTTTTGAGGGAACAAGGGAACTCGACGAGTTGCAAGAGTGCACTCGACGAGTAGGGTCAAACATGGACTGTTGACTCGAGTTTGACTTCTGTTGACTTTAGGGTGTAACGCCTGTGTTTCTGTGCTTGCCATTTTTAGCAATGTAATAGTCTAGGTTAACCTTTGTAACCCGTTTTAAAATAATAAGAATGTATTATTTGAGTATTATGTGTTTTGTGCTTAATTGCTTAATTATGTGGTCTGATTAATTAAGAATAAAAATAAGCGTCAAAATTTAAGTGTAAAATAAACTTAATATCTTTGGTTAATGTTGTAGTAGTTGAAACGAGGTTTCCGAATATATATAGAACGCCCAAATCTAACTTCGTATGAGGAAGTTATGATTTATCGAAGTTTCGACTTAGCGGTATGCAGCCTAAAATATTCGATTTGAGATCGAGCGGTTTTTAGCCGAAGCATTCTAAACGAGGATCGAAGGTCTCGTTGTTGGTATCGAAACGATAAAAAGTTAGGCGAGAACGGACGTCAAACGAAGAAGTTATGAATTTATAACGAAAGTTTCTGTCGCGGCCTATTAAAAATAAATAATAAAAATAAATTCGAAATTAGCCGACAGAGTCTAAACGAAAGTTGTAGAGCGTAGTCTCACCTTCGCGTGGATATAAAGAACGTCGAAAACGGAGTTCGTATGAAGAAGATATGAATTTCCGAAGTTTGATAGATAAATTGTATTTATTTTTAATTGAAAAATCCGGCATTATCCGAAGGGGGAGTCACCAGTCCGATCCGACGTACGCCCCGCGTACTCCAAAGAGTGTCGACACTTCGGATGACGCATGCAGTGACGATTTCGGAGGCCAGTACGCCCTGCGTACAGGCGTACGCCCCGCATACTCCGAGGCTCCAGCCTCTATAAAAGGAGTCCGAAGGCAGCCAGCTATTTTGCCAATTTCTTCTCTTCTCTCTCCCGTTTTGCATCGTTTTGCGTGCCAGAAATACCCCGAAGCCCCGGTATTATTCTCAAGCCCCGAGGCAAGTCCCGAGATCCCGAAGATCCCGAGAAGTGCGGTTCCCGAGTCGAAGCTCTGCCCGCGAGAAGTTCGATTTTTGTGAAGACCTTCCAGATCTGCTGAGGATTACTACTTCTGCAAGTCGTAGTGCTGTCCGATCATCTTTTGATCAAGTGAGTGTATACTACCTTTTATAAACACGATAATAATACAAGTGCGGTTTGAGTGTATTAAGTAAATTGTGGTTTATATGTGTGAGGGTGTAGTTACTTTCTTCTAACAAGTAACTATGAAGTATTTTATGAGATATACTTGTTATGTGTATATTTAGTGATTGTATGCGTGAATGGATATTCACTTTATTCCATCTCATAGATCTGAATTGCTTTCTATGAAATACGTGTTATGTGGGTATGCCTCATCTGTTATGTGGAATATATATTGAATGAAAATGATATATAGGTTTTAAACTATGTATGAAAGTATATATTTTATCTACTAATATGTCGGGTAGAACATGGGTAGATAGTTGGTGTGTAATAAACAGATGAGAGGCCTCGATGTTGTTGTTGTTGTTGATCTAGTTATTCAGCGGAGTATGGATAACAACCACAGACTCTTTCTAGACAGTCCAGTGGAACGCTAGCAGGTTCATAACCTGTAGGTGTTGTGAACGATGTGTTCACCGGTGTACTCTATCCCCCTCATGGTTGCCTTTAGGATATCTATTTTTGAGGAAACCCCTTCGCAGTGATGTCCGTCCCGATGAAAATCCTAGATTAGGTCCCTTGAGATAGATGTTATTTTAGGGACGTAAAGTGAGGATAACGGGAATGGGTAATCGGGATAGTGATTGGTTGGTGAAATTAAATATAACTTATTTATTGTGGGTTTAAAACCCTATATGCTCACCAGGATCCCAAGCCTGACCCACTCAGTTTTATTTGTATTACAGGTAGTGGCGCGAGGGCATAAGATGGTTGAATCATCAAGTTGTTTTGTTTACAAGTCTGTATATGTATATATTTGTTGAATGACTTGTAATGTTATCGTTTATGCTTTATGGTCTGTATCGGAACATGACATCCCGAGTTTTATTATATAAATGAAAATGCATCTCTTGATGAAATGCTTTGATAAATATTATTTTATCATGTTTTGTTTTGGGAACAAATTCCGCAACTCTTTCAAATCAAAAGGATTTACTCTGAAATTATTTAAAAGCATAAATGAAAATTGGTCTTTTCTGGCCGAGATTTTGGGGATGTCACATAGGGTTTGGTCAAACATGAGTAATGGAGACCATGGAGGGGTAAAATGGTCTTTTACCCAATTCAAGAGTTAGAGAGAGAAGAATAGCATTTGGTTAGTTAGAGTAGAGAATCAAGTATTAATTGGAGATATTTACCCTATGTGTTAGGCGGTGGCTAGTTCAAGATTCGAGTTCGAGGATAATTGCTTGTTGGCTTGCAAGGTGAGTCTTCTCACTATACTTTACCTAGAGTGGTACTTATGTGTGACCGGAAGGTCTTATGTGCTTACATTGAGTATTATGTTATCCTGCCTTATGTTGTATGATATGCATTATGTCTTTGTGATTTATGCTACGCGGAGTTTTATAGACCAGACCAGAGGGTCCAACAAACCGTGGGACTGGAGGGTCCCACTAAGACACATTTACCGGATGGTCTTATAGTGATATAGCCTCGAGTGGCTAATGACCTATGTGTGTGGTATTTTAGAGAACTCACTAAGCTTTGTGCTTACCGTGTTATGTGTTATATGTTTCAGGTTTTCTCAGGATCGCAGGAAGGCACCGGCTTGATTGTACACACATCAGAGACAAAGTTGAATTGAGAGGATCCTAGAGTTTTGATATATATAGTTTTTGGATATGAGATTTAATGATTTGAAATTGAGACATTTTGTGAGTTTATAATTGTGATAAATGCATTTTTAAATTGAAAAAATTGGTTTGAAATTTACGGTGTTATACTCGTGCTGGTACTCAACCTCGGGGGTCGAGATACCAGCATTCTCTTTCACAGACAACATCGGGTTGTCTGGGGTCATTCTCTTTATAATCTCTTTGTCATTCTCTCCATACTTTCTTTGCATTCTAGTAATCATTAACACGCATGCATCAATACAAGATTGGACACAAACCTACTAAATTGTTTTGAGAAAATATAGGATTTTCTGGTGTTTACAAAGTAATATAAATCATTTTCTCAAACATGCTTACGAACTCACCAACATTCTTATATTGACCCTTTTAAATTAAATTGTATTCTCAGGAAACCGCTGAGCAGGTTGGGCAGAACAAATTCATGGATATTTCGTTATGTTTTGTTTCATCATAGTTTGATTACTTTGGCATGTAATATTGAAACATAATACTTGATGTAAACAATGAATGTTGTTATATTACTTGTGTGATGATGATGATGTTATGTTTTAATTATATTCTCTGTGATGATACTATAAAGATGACGTCACACCAAGCCCCCGAACGTTTCCGCCGTCTAGTTCAGGGGTGTGACAGAACACCAAAACACACACTAATGGCTCAAGGATACTCAAAAATGGATTAGGGTTAGCTAGAGTCGAATATGGAGTGAAGGATAAAGAATGAAAATGTAAGAGGGTGCAAAACTTCTAGATCCAAGGTTGTTCCAAGTGTAACGCCACAATCCTCATGTATTAATTAATTAAGAATTTATGGATGAAGCTCTACTCGACGAGTTGGTCGACCTACTCGTCGAGTAGCAGCGGGGTGAGAACACGTGTTTAGTGACCTACTCGGCGAGTCCACTATTAGGACTCGGCGAGTAGGATCTGGCAGATGAAACCCTAAATCTCGGGGTTTGCACCCCTATTTAAAGGAGCCTCAGCCTCCTTTGGGTCTCCTTACAGTCTTTGAGAGCCCTTAAAACCCTAATTCGTGTGTGTGTCCCTTGGTGTGGGTTTGAAGCTTGGAAAACAGGATCTTGGAGGAAGGAAGCTAAGGGTGCAAAGGAAATTGAAGCAAGAAAGGAGTGGGAAGTAGCTTTTTCCTCAGGTAGCATCTTTTGAAGGTATGAAAGTGCCATTCTTACTTCCTTTTCTTCTCTTTTGTTGAATTCTAGGGCTTTTTATGGATTTTTAAGTTGGGATGATGAGCTATGGGCTAGATCTGAAGTTGTAACTTCAGATCTGGAACCTCGTTGGATGCTAGAGTCATAAAGTTGTTGTATTGGTTGTGGTTGAAGTCCCTCTTGGACTCGAAGCTCAAGAACATAAAATAGACATTTGGAGCCTTTATAACCATGCATGCACGTAAAGTTTGCAACTTTACGTGGTAAGTATGCCCTAGAAGCTTGGATCTGTGATTTGGAGCCGCTGCATGGCTCAAAACAAGTCTGTATGGAAAGAGGACTGGATGGACTCGGCGAATCGCAAGGATGACTCGGCGAGTCACATGAAGATAGTCATTGAACTCGGTGAGTTGGATGAACAACTCGGCGAGTCCGATGAAGATCGCCATAAAACTCGACGAGTTGAAGAACAAGTCGGCGAGTCGGATGGATTTTCCTTAGGATATGCATGCGTGTGTACCCGTCGAGTAGAAAGGAGGAAACTCGACAGGTGGCCTTAAGGATTGATCAGGATTCGAAGGAACTCGACGAGTCACTCTGATGACTCGGTGAGTTGGAATGTGCTCCATGGACTCGGCGAGTGGCCGAGTGTACTCGGCGAGTTGAGGTCAACATGGCCTGTTGACCTTGACTAAGGGTTTCTACCTTGATCAGGAATCACTAAGAGGTTATGGGGTGTCTCATAAGAGTCAGAACTTATTAGTATATTATGTTATGGTTATAGGTGGTGGAGCCGGTGTCAAGTGATCCGATACTTGGAGTTTGCATTTCGAATCGACATCTGCGAGGTGAGTTATCCTCACTATATCGATAGGGTCTATGGCACCAAGGCCGGCCCTTTATGATTTACATCCTGGTTTAGGATGGTTGCTTTGTTATTGCCATGTTAGATTTCATCCTGGTTTAGGATGGGTGTTATGTTATTGCTATGTTAGAATTCATCCTGTTTAGGATGGTTGTTATGCTAGAGATCGGTTAGATCGATTGTCATGGTATGCTACATATGATTCTGATCTGTTAGATCGAAATCAGGATAGATAGTATGTTATGCTTTAATGATCCGTAAGGATTGGTATGTTAGTGACCTGTTAGTTCGATGCTCTAGTTACGAGTGAAACTCTATGATTGATGGTAAATAAGATAGATATGTTTGCTATGTGTATGTGCCAGTATATGATAGTATGCGTAATTGGTTAGTTGCTTGTTGGTTGGGTTGAGGCGGTCCTGCTTTGTGCTGAAGGCCAACACACCCTCTGAGCGGTTCGTGAAGACTGTAGGCCCATGCGGCAAACCAGTCATGCCGAAGGCTCGGGATAGATTCAGATAGACTATAGGCCAAGTAGGGCGGACTAGTCCGGCAGATGGCCCAGTATGTATGTTGTTTGATTGATCGTTATGGATATGGTTTTTGCCAGTGTGGTATTAGTATTTTGGGGGTAGCTCGCTAAGCCCTTCGGCTTATAGTTTTCAGTTTATTGTTTCAGGTACTTCAGGAGAGCGAGGGAAGGCAAAGGCGTGACCGTACCGCTCCTCATCCTCATGATCTATTTTAGGACACTCTGATGATAAAAGAATTGGAAATGTTTTGTAAAAACAATTACTATTTGACTCTTTTGTTAGTATTAAAAGTTTAAATTTGGCATAAATTTTATGGGTGTTACACCAAGCTTCCAAGATATTCTCCCCCTGACTACGTACGCCTAACGTACACATGCAACCCCCACTTTTCATTTAAATGCCATTTGTGACCAATTTGCAAGCAATTTCCATACCAATGGTCAAAATGTTAAATACCTGGAAATCAAGATGTTACGCAATCATACTTTGTTGGATGGGTTCTTAGTACTAATTTACTTTTTACGGTGGGTTCTTAGTACTGATTTATAAATTTATATAGATTTAATGTTTGAAGTTCTTTCTTCTTGTTGATGCCATTTTCATGATCTTATGAGTACAAGAGTACAATCAAGCGACTACACACCACCCAAAGAAGTTAAATCTGTTGGTTTTCAAATTTGTGTTGATGAGGTAGTTAAAAAGGAAGTGTAACTTTGTGTGTATGTGTTTTCGTGAGAGAGAGAGAGAGAGAGAGAAAGTCATTTTCTTTATTTATTTATGATAAAATAGTTTAAAAAATAAAGAAAAATGAAAAATAAATATATTAAGGATATAAAAGTCTTTTCAATTTGGGGAGAGACTAAAAAACGCAAACAAACTTGCTGAAAATTAGGGTTGTTCATTATTCGGATAAAACCGAATTATCCAATTGGACAATTTGGATTGGACTATTTGGTTCAGATATTCGAATTTTTGGATTGGTTTTCAATAAAACCGAATTATTATTTTGGATTTCGGATTGGTTTTGGTTTATAAAATAAGAACCGAATAGTCCAAAAAAACCGAATAAATATTTATTATTTATCTATTTATAATATATATCTATAGTTATTTATTAATTTTGTAATTTATTTTTTTAAATAAGTTCAAAACATTTCACCCGATAAAAAAACATTAATATGCATTTTCTCTCAAAAGTTTTCTTCCTATAAAATATTTAACTATAATATATCTTCTAATTAGTTGTTTATAAATTTCAAATGACAACTAAATAATTAGTTTTTCCTGCTTGTGAAATATTATAATTATATGTCGTTTTAAAATGTTTCGGTTTTTAAAAACCGAATTATAAAAACCGATCCAACCGAATGGTAATTGGATCGGATCAGATCGGATTTGAATTTTGGTTTGAACTATTCAGATTCATATTTTGAAAACCGAAATCAATTTGGATTCACTTGATTGGATCGGATCAAACCGATCCATCCAAACGAACACCCCTACTGAAAATAACCACCGATCCGAAAGTTTAGTGGTTTTGACATTTTTCTTGAAAAAATGTATATCCTCAAGGACCATTTTTGCAGTTTTATTTAGAAAAAATGTTAATTTAGCGGTTTTAATTGAAAAAAAAAAGTTTTTTCATCATAAACGGCTAAACCAACAATATAAGCCGACGATGTGAAATTTTTTTACGTTTATTTGCTCTTTATTTTTACAACAAAGTTCTAATAAGTTTAGTTAAATATAATAACAAAACGATTATGTTTACTTCAAGAGAATGATTAAAACTAATATACCATTATCTTAAAACATACATTAAAATGAAGTATAAGTTTTTATCGTTAACGAAAAGGTAAATAAAAAGGTTCGTAATTAGCACGCGTTATGGACATAATGATTTAGAACTAATGCGAGTCGTATGGAAGAGTGAGCATCTCCCATTATTAGTGTCCCAAATCCAGTACTTTATCACAACCCTCAAACTTTATTTTTTATTATTTGATTACCTTTTGTGTTTTTAGAGTGTCGATTTCTCCAAATTGTACTCATATTTATTACTAGTATGTTAAAAAGTACATTGTTCAATATTATTCAAATAAGTAAATTGATGCGTTCGAACTACTTTGTTACAGTATATAAGTATTATTTGTAAATAGTAGGTAAAATTACTGATTGTTAACTATGCTAGTTGAGAATTTTCTCTTTGATATTGTCATGTATACGAAGGTTGCAGTCTATTTGATTGATCATCATTGGAAAATCTTGATCTTAAGTAAATAATCGAATTTAATCGATTAATTTCCAAAATCAAAAGGTATAATTTTGGATGATTAATCACAATCCTAATTTGACATACTGATTTTTATCTTTTTACCCTTATGAGAGAAGTTTAATTATTAGAAATACGCAAAATCTTAAAATTATTACAAAATGTCATTTTCAATCTTAAATATTGATTTTATTTTGATAAGTCAACATATTGGTTATTACGTTCTTACAATAATTAAGGTTGTCATTCAAACTTACAAACTTCCAAACATAAATACATATATTTGGTTTGGGAGCGGGGGTTTCACAGTTGGACAGGCCGCTTTGAAAGCTGATGCGTGCAAAGTGGTAAAACATGAGAATTCATATATAGCAAATCAACATGTGTTTGTTCCTTTTACATTCGATACATTTGGTTTTCTCGCACCAAAGGCGGTGGAGCTCCTCAATTGAGTCCAACGGGTCATGCATTCTAATGTCATATCTCATAGATCCACAAATGTAGTTTTCAAAAGAATGGTTTTGGTATCCAGAAAGGACTGGCGGTGCAGTTTGTTGTCCGTTTGCCTTCAATCGATATATATTGAACTATGAAATCGAACATTGGATATTTGATTTTGATGAAATTGATCAAGAACTTTGAAATTTTTGTGAAGGACATACATACACAAACATGTCTATATATACAGTTCTATTAAAAAAATTTATATAAAAAAGAAATAACATAAGCGAAAGAAATTACAAAAAAGGGCATATGCAAGTGGGATAATAAAAACCAAACAGTGTCAAACTCATTCTCTTAAGAAAATTGACACACAACATGAATGCATGTGGCAGACATATCTCGGACCACCTATCCCCTATCCCCAATTCACAATCACTGATTCACCATCATAGAGTTTGCAAAGGACTCGAATTTCTATCAAGTTATCCAAGCTTTATCGATCAAGGCGAATTTTATCAGGTTCGAATTTCGAATGCACAATTTATTATTAATGTCATAAATATTTTTTAGTTATCAGAGTTTTCGAATTGAGTTAACTTTTCTAGATCAAAATCCAAGCTTATATTAGAAGAACGTATTAGAAAAATGTCGAGTTATCAAATCAAATGTGAGCTTAACCTAACATCATCAAGTGATCTCGAGTTCTAGTTATTATAGAAATAAATATAGTTTTCATATGCGCTAATAATAATGAAAGTCAAAGTAAAAAAAAATTATATTAATCGGAAACAATTGAGAAGAGCGTGATGTTAATTTGAGTTGGAATAAACCAAATCAAAGATATACTGGTGAAACTTGAAAACAGTTGATATATTTCAAGATAATCTTTAGCTGAAATTGTATTTATGCATGGTGTGCTAACATGCATGGATGCATCAGTCGTGGCCCGTGGGCAATAAATAGTTTTACATTTTGAAGTGCAATTTACTAGCTTTTAAAAAAACAAAAAGATTTATTTTAAGTTATAAGTAAGTTTGTTGACTAAAAATTGTGGTAGTTATATATTTAAGATTTCATACGAGACTATGAAAGTCGAGAGATGCAATATTGCAACTAGGCCAAATACTTTTTGCGTGCATATGAAACTAAATCAGATAACCGACACAAATACTCCCGATGGTTTGGGCAGTATCTTCGTTTGTCCCTAACTCTTTTTTATTTTTTATCTTTTTATTTTAATTTTATTATTTTTTAACTTGGGTCATCCTTACATTTTGATTTGGTTTCGATTTTACTTTCTGATCAATTTAAATCGACTATTTTACTCTTTATCATATTTTTTAACATATTTTTAGATTTTATGCATAAAAGTCTCATTATTTATGAAAAACTTTTGATAAAGTTTTAAATATATTTTTTTTGAACAAAAAAATCCAATTATTTTGGAAAAATCACATAATCTATTATTTTCTATTAAAATATGATAAATAATGTTTTTGTTAATTTGGACAAAATGTTAAATAATCAAGATTTTTCTATTAAAAAAATTACGCCTTTAATTATCAAAAAAATTCCTAAAATAATGAGATTTTTCTACACACAAACCTTTAAATTATTATGATATAAGTAAATTATTTAAAGGATTATCTCTCTCTCTCTCTCTCTCTCTCTCTCTCTCTCTCTCTCCCAAAAGAACACCCATCAGAAGAGCAAGTAATTGTTCCTTTCTCCACTTCGACGTCGTCAGACACGTGTAGGTGGTGGTTATTCGGAAACTTAGTTAAACCATTCCTTTTTCCCATTTCACATCTATGCTATCCGAAACCTCCTTTGATGGTGATGAATTTTCTAGTGTGGAGAACTAGTGTTGGCGAGACTATAGAGAGATCAAGGATGCAAGGTGGGGGAGAGATAAGGGAAAGAGGTTTGGTGTGCATATTTACACAATTATTCTATATAAGAATTAAAATAAAATTAAAATATATTATTAAGGGAAAAATAATTATTATACGGACCAAAATCCAACGGATTATACATAGTAATGACATTGACCTCAAGATTTATAGATTTTTTTTAAAATAATTGGTTTTGTCATCCAAAAAGGAGTTGCAGCACAGTCTGTTGTTTGTTTTACCCGCTATGTCTATGTAAAACTTTCTTCAATTAATGATAATGATTATTGACCGATAAAAAAAAATCATAAGGATGGTTCGAATTTAAAAAAAAAGATTAAAGACCAAGCATGTATATTAACCCACAAACCACATGGAACATTCATGTAATTTACCCAAAGATTTGTGATTAATTTGCAAAGTGTATTTTCAAAGGATTAAAGGCAAAGTAATACTATATTTTCGAATTGATTCCATTCAAGTTAATAAGTATATTTTCAAGGGATTAAGGTCATATATTTTTTTTCTTAAAAGACAATTGGTGTAGACCATTGAACTACCTCAAATGTGGTTGCCCCTGCTCTCCTTTGATCCTTAAACATAATCATCCGAGACTTGAATAAAATTAACATGCGTGGTAAGGGGTCGTTTGTTATTGCTTCTACTTGCATCTAACAAGGACCTGGTCCAAAAAAGATAGATCAAGAAGTTTGATTTTGTTTTTTACAATTAAGGACTCGGTCCAAGCATAAGACTCAGTCTAAGAAAAAAGGTTGATTCAGTCCTTCCCTCTCAATCGCTGGACTAGGACGTATATTGGTTATGCGTATTCGGAATTTACCCTACGTAATATGTTGAGAACCTGCACAGAGAAAAGGCAGTGATCAACGAAGCAACGACATGACCGATCAAAAGGTAACAATTTCTTCTTTCTTCCTTCGTTCTCATTCTAGATTTCTTCATTGAATGTTATGTTCAATTCTTTTCCCACGATCAGCTACTTCTTTGCTTCTTCATTCTGAATTTTTTTTAACTGTTTGCTGATTTCTTCTTCCCCCCCCCCCCCCCCCCAACTCGTTCCTTCTGTTTTTGGCTGAGAAATATATGGGTTTTTAGTGGGATTTTGGGTTTTGCTTAGATGTATACGAGTTATGTGTTTGGCTCAGATATCATATTCCTACTTTGTTGTTTAATGTTTTGTTGCTTTTATTCCTAAAAGTTGAAAAAGCTTTTGTATACCTTTAACTAAAATTACACAAAAGTTGTGTATATGTTTCTTTATTTATATGTCTGCATATGTTTTTTCTTTTGTATACCTTTAAAGTTATGTATTTGTCTCTCTCTCTCTCTCTCTCTCTCTCTATATATATATATATATATATATATATATATATATATATATATATATATATATATATATATATATATATAGGCTTAGGTTATTTTGTTTCTAGTAACTATTGTATGTCAGAATGCACAGATCTGGACCATTGGATGAAATATAATCAAGGGGCGTGATTTGAGGGTCTATGATAGTAGAATAGGATAGCATGTATCATATAATCACATAAGTTTAAGCATAAGGGCATTTTAGTCAATTAACCTATAGTAAAAAAGGAAATTTTCGTATTTTTAGGGATAATTAATTCCTTTATTTTCAAAAATCTGAATATTTTAAATTAATTCAAAATTAAAAATCCAATTCTATTCTATCAGAATTATATAATGTTAGCAATAAACTAGTAAATATATTTTTCGATTTTATGTTGTCAGAATGACAGAATGTCAACCATAAACTAGTAAATACATTATGAAAGAATATACAAAATCGATTCATGAACTAATAATATACCAAATAATTACACTGTATGATTGTGATTCATTGAATAATAACAAACATTATGAAAGAATAACAAGTATAATTCTTAAAAAATAAAAACATTCTTAAACAATAAGTGTGATCATTCTTTAATTCATTCTTCAAGCCTTTCCCATCATGACTTCAAGCAATTTCTATCTGAAATTCATTGCCAAGTAATTCGTAGTGATACACTTGTAACAACTGCACATTAAACATAAAAATAATTAACTACAATTCTATCAGAATACAACAATAATATTCTTACAGAATAAACTATTCTTGCAGAATGGTTTTGAATATTCTTAAAGAATTAACTACAACCATAGCCATAAACCATCATTCTTCTCTTATACTTTCGAGCATATGCAATTAAACAATTATTATTATTATTATTATTATTATTATTATTATTATTATTATTATTATTATTATTATTATTATTATTATTATTATTATTATTATTATTTCTCCTTATAAAAAGAACATGTCAATTAAATATGTTACCTTGTTCAAAAGGGCAACAAGCAGGATCTTCACCAAAATATAATGCCAATGCATCAACATTTCTACCCTGCAACACAAACATTATAAAATAATACAAAATATATATAAAGTTTAATTCAAAGGGTTGTTCTTGATTCTTACCACCACAAAATACAAATTTCTTATGGACCCTACTTCCAACTCAACAATGCTGATAAACTGCTTCGGTGTCTAAGAATGCAACAAAAAGAAATATTCGCATCAGATTGTAGTTTTATATAAAAAAAAGATATCGAATTAGAAGAAATTGAGTAAAGTATTTGTGTATTTACTTTATGAAAAACTTCATAGACAGGGCCATCGTTTGCTGAAGCATCTAGTTCTTGTATGACCTTTTCAAGACCCTTAATAATGGCCTGCATTTCTTCTGCTAAAGACTTCAATTGTATCTGCAAACAAGAAAAGCCTTTCATTTATCATTTTCTTTAAATAAATCTTTTTTTTAGAAAATATTTTGTTTTTTCTTACTGGCATTTCGTCGAACAGTTGGAATGCATGATGTGTATGCAACATCGATTATTAGGCGACAATTGATAGACATCAGGGGAGGGTCAACAGCATGAGAAAAAATCGACAGTAGGAAAAATTTAACAAAATCTAACCTTAGCTGGGTGTGACTGTCTCCAATGTTATTCGTTGTGACAATCTTCATGTTCTTACCTCAAACTGTAACAAATGGGATTATATTTCTTTCCTGTATGCCTTAACAAGAGTATCCCCTAATCAGTAATATCAAATGAAACACGTTTAGGGCTTCCTTTAGAATCGATTATAGGGTTCTAAACTGTTGTACCGTTAAGATGTAGACCAAAATTGAAAACAGAGAAAATACCAATGGGAAAAAACGACGACGATACGGTGCTTGTGGCTGCTGTTGGGTGGAGATCGTCCGATGCAAATAGGACGGTGGTGGAAATAAGAAAAAAAATGTGAAAAGGGGGAGAATCGTGATCGGCAATGGTCGACTATGGGTTTTAAGATGTAGAATGACAGGTTTTAAGGAGAACTAATCAAAATTTCCATATAAAAAGATGCGTATATTACTATTATACTCTTAAATAATTTATTTAATTATTTGTTATTTCTTGAATTCTCATTGGTGCATTTAGGCACACAATAATTGCTAAAAACATTTGAAGCTATCTCTCTCTCTCTCTCTCTCTCTCTCTATATATATATATATATATATATATATATATATATATATATATATATATATATATATATATATATATATATATAAATATATATGTGTGTGTGTGTTTATTCCCAAGTTTAGCTTTAACAAAAATTACACAAAGGCTTTTGCAAAAGTTGCAATTATTTATTATAAGACAATATGTGTATATGTATATATGTTTGTGTATATGTGTGCATATTTGTGTGTATATTGGTGTATATGTGTATATGTGTATATATTTATGTAACATGTTTAGCATTCATTTATTCCATAGACATGGCATAAAAGATAAGTAGAGCTAGTTGGTCTTTGGATTTTGTGAACAAAACTTTTCTTGACGCATGTATACAATAACTAACAAGTAATGGTCGTGAGGGTAGTGGTCTCAAATGAAACTTATGGAATACAATAGCTGAAAAACTAAAAAAACGAACATGACTTTGTTGTTGAAAAAAAAATATCATTATGACTACTTGAAAAGCAAGTATGCGGTTTGGTTGAAATTAAAAAACAAAACTGGGAATCTCTATAATCCTATAAGAAACACGTTTCTAATGACGGGTGAAGAGTGGAAAGCGGAGACGAATGTATTCTTTTATTTTAAAACACATTATTATTTTGTTTTAAAAGTTTAATAATAATATCATTTTTTCAAACAGTTGAACAAGATGGTAGAGAAATTAACAAATGCGCCCCTCCTTTACCCATATCTATGCACCGAGTTGTTTGATGGTGTGACCACGACTGGTGCTGTCAGTTGGGGACTATCTTCGACACTCCCTCATCCTCCATCAAAAGTGTTTACTACAAAAGATTATGAGGATATCGAGATGGTAGATCCACCACCTCAAATGGATATCCCAGCCTCAGCTTTAACACTACACCCCCAACAAGTTCCTCAACAGTACCCCCACCTATAAGTGCATCACATGTAAGTGAAGATTCCTCTGGTCAGACCAAAAACAAAAGAGGAAAATGAAATGCACTCGCACCCAAGGACACACTGGATGATGAAATAAGAGAGGTTGGCAAGGAAATTATGAAGGCGACTCAGGAGTTCGCGCAAACAAGTAATCTTGACAAGGAGATGGATGAATGTATTGATAAATTGAAAGGCTTGGGTTGGGGAAATTCTGATCCAAAATACATCACTGCTCTTATGTTATTCGCTAAAAATGTTGGTAATAGAAAATTTTGGTTACGCCTCGAGTCTGCGACTTGTGAGTTGTGGGTGAAAAGTGCGGGCAAGAATTTTGGATTACTTGGTTGACTTTAGTATGACTTTAGGATGTTTTTGACTTTATGTTTTATGGATTTATATCATGGTACATGTTATGGATTTTTATGTTTAGGGTTGTTATGTGTTGTGTTTAGAATTTTTTATGTTTAGGTTTTTTATGTGTTATGTTTAGGATTGTTATATGGTATTGATTTTTATGTTATGGATTTTTATGTGATGGATTTATATGTTATGGATTTTTATGTTATTGATTTATGTCATGGTTTATGTTATAAATGTATGTGATTTATATTTAACATTTAACATGTCATATATGGATAAAGAAGGTGGTTTTTAGGTTTCCTTATACTCTCATGGTATTGGCTGACGTTGGTCCAACAAAGGAAAAAAAAGTATTGAAAGAATAAAATCCAGCGAATTGGAAGACACTAGGCATGCGTATACACAAGATTTGATATATTGATGTCCTATACAATGTTACGATATGATGCGTCTTTCACAAGAAGCATTGTATTTTTATGCAATCATTTTAGTCAAAGAAATTAGTTGCAACGTAGTAGGTCAATAAGTGTTGAAGAAAAGATGGCTATATTTTTACAAGTTATAGGACATAATGAACGTTTTCGAGCCATTATAGGAAGGCTTCACCACTCCTTACAAATGATTCATCAATGTTTTCACGAGGTCCTAAGTGCAATGATGTGTTTTGCAAGAGAAATTATAGTAGCAACATATTTTAATACAACAAGACATACCTCGGAACGACATAGACGGCTAAAATACATTTCCTGGAGCAGTAGGTTCACTAAATGCAACACTTGTACATGCAGTTGTGTCAGTTGATGAACAAAATCGCTATAGGGGAAGATGAAAAGGTGAATGTTATCAAAATGTAATAGGAATTTGTGATTTTAATATGATATGCACCTTTGTATGGGCTGGATGGGAGGGCATAGCACATGATTCAAAAGTTTTGAAAGAAGTAACATTTAATCCAACGTCTGAATTTCCATTCCCTTTACCAGGTATGCAATTGTAACATTCCGTTTAATAAATAAATAAATAGATAAAATTAATAAATGAATAATAGCCTTAAATTCATAATAATTTATCAGTATTAACCATAACGAGTTAAATGATATAATTTCTGGAATTACGGATCTATATTGAAACATTTGGACTTGAATTGTAATGAATTTTGGAAGTTGAGGGCGGTTTGGTAATTAGTGGGCTTAGATTGAAAAGGAATTGAGGGGGAGGGACTGGAAGTGTAATACGGGCTTATGTTTCTAATGGGATTCAAACCCTAATTGTGATTTGATGAACAAGATGTGGAAAATAAGAACACACACAAATATGAAGATTAGGTCGAATGATCACTCGATTTATTGAAACAAGAGGAACAAATTACACTTTCAGCATAGACTAAAGAATCTAACAGTACATAAGAAACCTCACGTGGCGACTATATTTTGCCTCTCTCTCAACCCTAATTGTGAATAATACATGACTATTTATAGGGAAAAGACAAGTCTTGGGCTTTTAACCTAGAATTCATCAAAGGGGCCCATTGCCATCATCCATGGAGTACTTTGAAACCCTACAATCTCCCCCTCAAAGTATGGAATGGATGACAATGCTTTAACTTCCAAAACAAGCATCTAGCAAATAAAAAGATCTGCAACGAGGAATATATGAAGCAATCCACGAATCTTGATTCTTCAATAGTCTTCAAACATGGGCTCTAGGATATATATATATATATATATATATATATATATATATATATATATATATATATATATATATATATATATATATATATATAAATCAAGCACTGAAGTAATGTCTTTAAACTTCATTTTCGAATGTAATCCCAAAGAATCTTCATGTAAAACCAAACCTGCCATAAAAACCTATTTCAGAACAAAGAAACTGAATCACTTCTTGTCTTTGAAGAGCTCCCCCTCCAAGTCACAATGATCTTCAAATAAGCTAATGATTCAAGCCATCAAAAAATATCATGTAACAACCCAAACTTTAAGATTCGTAACGCCACTTGATCGAGAAAATACAACGAGTCGGAGATATAACAAGTCCTTAGCAGAGCTCGATAAAGAACTTCCTCTGTAAAGGATAATTCTCTATAAAAGCTTTAACAGAGCTCGATGAAGAACTTCCGCTGTAAAAGCTACCTTCATAATTCTACCACAAGCTTTATCAAAAATCTTCAAATTTGAAAAGTTACAAATCCAATTTCGAATGACCATATCAAATTCTCCGTAGATTTATAATCAAAAACATGATTATAAAACCTTCAAATGGTCATGAGAATGATCTTGAATGGATAAAAATTTACTAAGCTCCCCCGCGACAAAATGATTTACACAATGAAGTTTAAAACCCGAAAAAGTTGTGAAAAATTTGACGTTATCACGAAAAATGACTTTCCGAACCGCCAAGACTTGATGGAATATTTATTTTTCTGTTCACGAAAAAAATATGTGCATTAAAAAATCCAAAACTGTTCACCGGCCCTCAAATTTGCAAACTTTTCAAAAAATGGGCTGAAAGTGTCACTTTTCTGAAATTCTAGGACTGAAAATGTAACTTTGCATGAATTTCCCTTTTAAATGTAACAATTTCTGGAATTTATACATAATTGCCAAGTTGTGAAAACAACAGGGACCAAAAGTGTCCATTCTCTGAAATTACAGGGGCCAAGAATGTAACATTATGTCTTCAGCCCCAATATATGATATATCGACTGATTAAAAGAATTGAACGACAACTGTAAACAATCGTTCGCATACGAACCACAGATACAATACCGATCATCCAATAACATCGTTCGACCCTTTCATTTTCTTCTTTACGTTCGTGTCCGAGTCCAATAGTGCCACCGTTCATTCCAAGTACACCCAAAGCGAATCTCGTCAACCGGAAGCGAATCTCAGGTTCGCTTCAAATGTTAGCGTCTGTGACCTTCGCTTCTATGAGTTTCGTTTGTGATTGTAAGGTTCGTTTCTTGTTCATTACACACCCAAAAAGCGAACCCAACCGAACATTCGGTTCTATTCAGTTCCAAGCATAATCACGCAAACCCAAGTTCATTCCAAGTCCTTCGAATACACTGACCATCTGTAAGTTGCGAATCAAGGCAACCCTAAAACCCCCAAAACCGTGATCTCTCGCTCAGACTCCGACGATCACAAACCCAATACGAACCACTGTCGACGAACAATATGAGTGCAAGTAAAAAAAACGAGCTTTGATCGTTTGTAGGTAATGATTTTCACAACAATCTGACTTTCATTCGTTTGTTCTGATTGTATTAAGCCCCGAATGTAAAACCCATTTGGCGATTGAGAACCTGATTCCAATTTGATTTTAGATCAACAACCCACTGTTCTCCGTTTATATGAGTCGATTTTGACTTTTGTTTCTTGGACCATTAAGACTGACAAATGCCAAAATTGACATCCCCAGATCAATACAATCACGATAGATAACCGAGAATATTCAGTCTACGCATTCGATTGCACTCATAGATGAGAGCATCGTTCACAGATTAGTAATTCCAATTTTGACTTTTCTATTTTGACCATCTAAATCAAGAAACAACATTGTTCATCCATTCATCATCAGACATCGAGATTCGCATTCAATCAAACTTCCAATCGATTCTCCAAAGATCGATCGATTTTACTCATAGTTAGAACAATATCATCAAAAAATTTCCAATTTCAACATAAATCAAATTATTTGGAAAATCAAATCGATTATATGAATAGGAATCGGAAAATCGATTAAAAAAATTGACCTTGGATTAAAACTAAAAAGAATGGATTGATGAACTTCACGATAACAACCAATAACCAATATTCAACGATTTTGATCAAGATAATGAGACATCGACTAGATGAAGGAATGATGTACAAAGCAAACGACATACGCAGGTTCTAGTGACACAAAAAGAAAACAAATAGGACAAAAGATGACGGATCATGAACAGTAAAGGATCCATTATTTGGGTCACATTAAAACAATAGAATAATTATTGATCTTGGACTGAATTAACAAACAGATCCAATCATGAATACGAACAGAAACACATATCGGATCAAATAAAATACCAGATGAACAGTAACAGAACACATAATTTTCCATTAATAGTTGCTTGAACAGAAAGCTTGATTCCATACCGCCAAAACACCAATAATCTTCAATAACTCATGCAGAAAATCATCAAATCAAGAACCGATACTTCAAAAATCAATAGATCTTCAAAGATCTGCTCTGATACCACTTGATGGGATTCAAACCCTAATTGTGATTTGATGAACAAGATGTGGAACATAAGAACACACACAAATATGAAGATTAGGTCGAATGATCACTCGATTTATTGAAACAAGAGGAACAAATTACACTTTCAGCATAGACTAAAGAATCTAACAGTACATAAGAAACCTCACGTGGCGGCTACATTTTGCCTCTCTCTCTCTCTCTCTCTCAACCCTAATTGTGAATAATACATGACTATTTATAGGGAAAAGACAAGTCTTGGGCTTTTAACCTAGAATTCATTAAAGGGGCCCATTGCCATCATCCATGGAGTACTTTGAAACCCTACAGTTTCAAATCAGACACAAGACTTGAACCCGGTCCCCTTCCCTTTTTGTTTTAAGGATGCATCACCAAGGAAACCCGAACCCTAATTATATCTTTCAGCCGCCAACCTTATACCACCTACCTCCAACCATCGCACGCCTCCTAGCCACTATAAATGTCTGAGACCACCGAAGCCAAACCGTCGGTGCGACTGCCAACAGAAACGTAGAGCATGACATAGACGCCGAATCAGTAGGTCGCCAGAACCATGAATCGTGGCTGTTGATGTTGTTTGTCGGTGGAGACTCAACCCCCGTTCCCCGCTGCGACCACTCATTCTCCTTCCGCTTTCACATGGTTCCACATCAGCTTGCTCGTGACTGACCGCCACACACTACCAGGTGGGTGGCTGTGCTCATATTTCGCAAGTGAGGGAGTGCGTGCTTATCTTTCTAGTTTGTGCAAGTTGTGTAACATCCCGAGATCAGGTATAACTCTTAACCCTTGGTCTTTTGAGTATTTGACCATTTTAGTCCCTTTATAAGAAAAGGTGGTGAGTGAGTATGCGGGGCGTACGCGAGTGTATGCTAAGCGTACTCATATGCGTGCTTTTTATGCGGAAGCCACCTAGTACGCTAGGCGTACTAGGCTCAGATTGAAAACCCTAATTTAGGGTGAGACCCCTATTTAAAGGATATGATGGCCTTATTCCTGGCCACCATTCTCAGTCACCAACCCTCCTAAATCCTAGTTTTCGTTCTTAGAGCTTGTGAGTGTATTAGAGAGCCTTAAGAGCATTCTTGAGTTTCTTTGGAGTGAAGAAGGAGTCTTGAAGAAGACGGAGTAGGATTTCAGGCCTTGGATCTGGGCTTATCTTAGTGTGGAGCTTCATTTTGAGGTATAAAGCTCAGAGTTTTCTTAGGGCTCGTTTGATATAGCCTCTAACTGAGTCCAATATAGTACCCGGTCCAAAAAAACTTAATCAACATGTTTGATGATCATTTTACAATCAAAGACTAGTCCAAGCTGTGGACTCGGTCCAAGCTTTGGATCTGATTCGGTCATACCTTTTCATTTTCTGGACCGGGACAAAATGTGACAAAACATTCATCATTCCAATTTTTCCCTACGATTGAATGCCTCCACAGGAAGAACATCCATCGATGAATACTGCTATCAAGTTCACATGTTGCTTCCAATCCTGATATGTTGCTTAATGGTGTCAGCTTCCTCCGACCATTCAACAGGCAACCATCAAAATTCCGAACATGTGAGTTTTGATACCTTTTTTCTCCGATTTTTTGTGCTCAAATTTTGCAGAGATGTTGGATTTTTTTTGTGATGTTCAAGTTTCTTTTTTTTTGTTCTTCTTTGATTATGCTAGATTTAATGAAGTATTGATGATTTTTTTTTTCTGATATTTTTTCGTTTGGTGTTGTTGTTGTGAATCTCATATGGTACAAATTGTATGCTAAATGAGTAAAAAAAATAGCTGATTGGGTCATCTTCCTCATTTGGCCCTTCGACGCTTTCTTCCTCTCAACCGGCTTGCTGCCTTGCTCTCCCGCTTCCTGATTATGAAGACATCGCCTCTGTGTTCACAAACTGCATCTGACCATCGGCTTCAATCTCTGACCGCTGTTGTCATCCTCCTTGCCGACCACCGCCTCCATCGTTACCTACTGCATTGACCACCACTACTACTCATTTCCTCTGCTCTTGATCTCCACCTTATGTAACTTCAAATCAGGTTTTTTTTCTTTCTGATTAATTATAGAAGACAAATTTTATGTTTTATTCCTTGATTGCAATTTTATAGCTTTACTATTACACTGAAGTTTTTCAACAACTTGATCAAGCTGAATGAGGCAATATGTTACTATAATGCATATTTATTTGATACAAAAAGCATTATGGGTTTAGTAGTTATTCAATAGAGTAAAGTGGCATTTGAATATCCAAATGATACAAAAGGAAGTTATTAACTATAGAATTTGATGATAAAGATTATGTTCAACCTAACTTAAGGACTTGAATATTATAGTTCTGTATGTGTTGTTGCTGATATTGATACTTTCTTTGACAACAGGTTGTTGATTATAAGAAGAAAAAAAGAAAGAGGATAACTTTCAAAATAGACCTTGATGTAGAATTGTTTCATCCCAATTGATGAAGATTCATATGCCACCGATAATGGAAAAGAAAATGGCATAGAGAAAAACAAAGAAAAAAGGATGGAAGTTAGTTAGGTTAATTCATCACAATTTTTTGGACTTTTGGTGTAGAATTGTTTCAAAATTTTCATATTTCTTATGGTAGTAATAACGATCATGCCCCAGTCTATTATTATCAAAGTGCAAGTCCTTATGCATTTTTTTAATCTATAAGCCATATTTCACTATTCCTCTGAATTTTGAAAAAAACATTAAAATGTGACAGATAACTCATATTTGAGTCATTTTCATTATGTATTAACTAATTTTTGTAATAAGCTCAATCGTTAAAATTTATAGGTATAACACTAGTTGTAATGTTATAAAAAAATGTAATGTTACAAGTTAAATGGTAACTCATAAAAGAATTATTATAAAAATTATTGTTTGAGGGTAATAGTCATTTTGTACAGTCAGTCAGAAGTAAAATCAAACAACAAGTTTCAGTCAGAAACTTACTCAGTCAGACCTTCTAACTCAGTCAGCTTTTAACCCAGTCAATTCTAACTCGGTCAGCAACTATCAAACGACCCCTTACTCTTTTGGTTTTTGCATCTTAGTAGAGTATTCTAGGGTTTTGTCCCAAAAGATGGAGACTTTATGTGATATTGTACTCTAGAGACCATTATCCACCCCCTTTGAGTATATTCAGTGGTGTAGAGTCATAAAAATCCTATCTTGGATGTTGGGATTAAGCCATGCATGAGACATGTGCTTTTTGTCATAAGAAGATGAGTGTTTTGTGTGTTTGGGACCTTTCCATCCATGCAAAGGCTTAAAGTCCTTGACTTTATGGGTTAAGAGCTATTCGAGAGTCTAGATCTGAGATATGAGCCAAGGTCTTAACTATTTAAGACCAAACAAGTGAGAAGGGTGAAACTAGAGCGTACGCTGGGCGTAATTCCATTACGCGCAACGTAGGGGTCTTGCATCCCCAATATCTACATGGCAGCCGAGTATGCCCAACGTAAGGAGCTGGTACGCATGGTGTACTCCCTGCCGTTGACTTTTGTTCACTTTTAGGGTTTGGGTCAAATTATGGACATTCAGGGCCATTGAGGGGTAAAATGGTCTTTTTCCCTTTTGTGAGATAGTTTAGCTTCTTGAGAGTCATGATTAATTAGGGATAATTGTTAGGTATATTAGGCAGAGGCTAGACCGGTGGTTTGAGTTCGAGTTTTGCTGACTTCTTGCAAGGTGAGTCTTCTAACTATACTTGCCTTGAGTGGTACCTTGTGTGATTGAGCTGCTTATTGTGATTATTTGTATATTTGATATTCTGCATTATGTCTTTGTGATTTATGCTCAGTATTGTTATTATGATCTTGCTGAGTTGGGACCGGAGGGTCCCACAGAGACATATTGACTAGAGGGTCTTATAGAGTTATAGCCTAGAGTGACTAATGAGTAGTATGTGGTATTTTGGGGGGCTCACTAAGCCTCATGTTTACCATGTTATGTGTTATGTGTTTCAGGTAGTTCCGATGATTGCGGGAAGGACCCAACTTGATTGTACACACATTCGTATTGGAGATATGTCTTGGAGGATCCTGGTTTGTGTGATAAACAATTTTTGTTAAATAATTTGTATTAATGTTGATACTTGAGATTTTCAGGAAATATGACATGTGATTTTTTTGTTTAAAAATGAAAAATATGTTTTGAAATTTTTGGTGTTACAAGTTGGTATCAGAGCCTTGGTTTGAGGGATTCGGATGCACCTTCGGGTGTGTTTGGACTCAAACCGAGGATTTGAGGGAAAACTTTAAAAAGAAATGAGTTTTCTAAAACAAGAAGAGATTTAAGAGAAAACGAGTTGGAGCGGTGTGTAAAATCAGCCAGAGCCCGAACGGTGATTTCCCAAGATACCCTTACTTTGTGATATGAGATATTTCAAATGTTCTGTTAGGGTTTCATGATAGAAATTAGGCTAGGTATTTCATATTTAAGGCTAGAGTTGCCTGATTTGTGATGCCTTAGCCTAGGAGTTATTCTTGATCAGTGATATATGCTATTTGCTCTGAGTATGTGCTGAGTTTTAAGTCGAGATATAATCTAGGAGGAGATAGCTAGATGAGCTTGAGAGGAGTTTTCTAGATATAGAGTAATTGTGAATTTGAATCCTAGGAGGATGACTTCGGGTGACTACGGACCTAGTGTGGAAGGTAGTATTCGGCCCGTACCACTGGAAGCACCAGATCTGCAAGCAACCTAAGTACGAATCCATAGGGTGGTAGGAGCAAGTGATCAAGTGTGAGTATACTCAAGCGAGTCTCTGATGATTTTGTGTTGTGTTTCAGAGACATCATGGTAGCTACACGACACACCTCAGAGAGTAGTGGAGTTAGCGATGACGAGATTCGCATGATGATTCATGATGAGGTGGCCACATCTATTCAGGAGGCTATTCCATAGATGTTTGGGTCTATTAAGACCACTCTGATCGAGACGTTTTCTGAGCGACATGTTGTTGTTTCGGAGGCAGTTGCTGTTGTAGTCACTACAGTTGTTGCTGCTGCCAGGCCGCAGGGGGGTGACTCATTGCGGTATCGGGAGTTCAGCAACACGAAGCCACCAGATTTTGATGGGACTTAGGATTCGATTGCTGCGATGAGATGGATCTCTGGCATCGAGGGATGTTTCTATAAATGTTCATGCGCAGAGCATTTGAGGGTGCGGTTCGCGTTGAACCAGGTTCGCTTGGGAGCGAAGGACTGGTCGAAATTTGCGACAGCCAGCTTTACTCCTGCAGAGCATACTACAATGACTTGGGAGAGATTTGTGATGATGTTCCGTGATGAGTATGTTCCCCTGGTGGAGAGGGAACGGATGGCCCAAGAGTTTCTGTCTCTCAAACAGAAGACGGAGTCGACTGAACAGGCACGCATGAGCCATTATTTGAGCATTCTGAGGAGGGATATTAGAGAGTTCGTGGCGGACTCATCTTATCGGATATTTGCAGAGCTTCAGGCAAATGCCATACGAGGGAGATCGAGTTGGAGACGTAGGCTAAGGTGGATGCGGAGTCTCAGGGGAGAGACCGGCGGTCGGTGCAATCGCAGCCGGTAGCCAAGCGAGCTAAGCCCGCTGATTCGAGGTCAGGAGGCCAGAAGGGCCGCACTTGTGGCAAGTGCATAAAGAGTCATGAGGGATCTTGCAGGGCAGGGATTTGCTACAAGTGTGGCAAGGAGGGGCAAATGGCGAAGGATTTCCCTAAGGGATTTGCAGTCTACTTTCACTGCAATCAGACCGGCCATCGGATGCCCGAGTGCCCTTAGCTTGTTCAGGGGTTAGCTTAGGGCTCCGCTCCTGCTACTTTGCGGGCTGCTGATGTTCTACCAGTGAAGACCGAGGCTCTAAAGGCTCGTGGGATAGCTTTTCAGCTGACAGCGGAGGAGGTCCGCACAACACCTAATGTCGTGGCTGGTATGTATTCGTTTGTTGCTTTCTTTTATGAGATTTATTGTGCTTATTATGTGATATATCTAGGTGCATTTCTTGTGAACTCTGTACCTGCTTTAGTGTTATTTGATTCGGGTGTGAGTCGATCCTTCGTGTCTTTAGCTTTTAGTTGTCACATTAGTATCCGAAGCAAGGAGTTGAGTCGGTCTTTGAGGGTTTCTATAGCCGATGAGCATGCGGTTTTTGCTGTTGATGTGTTCCAGGGATGTGTGATGGATATTTTTGGTGTCGAGTTTCCAATTGACGTGGTACCGATTGCGATGGGTGATGTCTGTGTCCTTGTGGGCATGGATTGGTTGAGCCGTTTTGTAGCAATGATCGACCACGAGCGTCAGTTGGTGACTATACGAGACCCCAGTGGGGGAGTGCTTACCGTGTATGGCGAGGGTACCAAATCCGGGTCAGCCTTATGCTCTGCTGCTAGGGCAAGGCAGAGCTTATAGCGGGGATGTTGGGGTTTCTTGGCGTATGTGATAGATACGTGAATTGTGTCAGAGAGGTCGGGTTCTATTTCCGAGGTTCCGATAGTGTGCGAGTTTCCTGATGTTTTTCCCGATGAGTTACCAGGTGTGCCTCCTGAGAGGCAGGTGGATTTTAGGATTGATTTGGTTCTAGGAGCGACACCAATCGCCAAGGCACCTTATCGCCTTGCGCCACCAGAGATGCAGGAGTTATCCTTGCAGCTTCAGGAGCTACTGGGGAAGGGATTTATTGGACCGAGTGGCTCGTTGTGGGGAGCGCCGATCCTTTTTGTCAGGAAAAAGGATGGTTCACATCGGATGTGCATTAATTACCAGGAGTTGAACAAGCTAACGGTTAAGAACCGTTATCCACTTCCGAGGATTGCCGATTTGTTCGATCAGTTGCCGGGGGCATCTTGGTTTTCCAAGATTGATTTGAGATCTGGGTATCACCAGATGAGAGTACGAGAGGAGGATATTCATAAGATGACCTTCAGGACTCGTTATGGGCATTATAAGTTCGTGGTGATGCCTTTCGGGCTCACCAACACACCGGCAGCGTGCACGAATATCATGAACCGGGTGTGCAGGCCTATGTTGGACCAGTCGGTGATCATTTTCATTGACGATATCTTGGTATAATCGAGGTCCAGGGAGCAGCACGAGGAGCATCTATGTGAGGTTCTTGGGGCATTGAGGTCGGAGAAGCTGTATGCTAACTTCTCCAAGTGTGATTTTTGTTTACGAGAGGTCCAGTTCTTAGGACACGTCGTTAATCAGAATGGGATTTTGGTCGATTCGGCCAAGATTGAGGCCATCATGCAATGGGAGGTGCTGAGATCCCCATCCGAGATCAGGAGTTTTCTGGGATTGGCCTACTACTATCGGAGATTTATCTAGGATTTATCCAAGATTGCGATTCCTATCACCAGATTGACCCGGAAGGGCGATGCATTTGTTTGAGGGCCTGAGTAGCAGGCATCATTCGATACTTTTCGCCAAACATTGTGCGAAGCTCCTGTATTGGCTCTTCCGAATGGAGTGGAGGACTTTGTAGTTTTCTGTGATGCGTCCATTTCGGGGATGGGTGCAGTGTTGATGCAGAGTGGTCATGTGATAGCATATGCGTCGAGGCAATTGAAGCCTCATGAGACGAGATACCCTACTCTTGATTTGGAGTTAGGGGCAGTGGTGTTTGCCTTCAAGATTTGGTGCCACTATCTTTATGGTGTCCGGTGTACCATATACACAGACCATAAGAGCCTGAAGTATCTGATGGATCAGCCCAATATAAATATGAGGCAGAGGAGATCGTTGGATGTACTGAAAGACTACGATTGTGAGATCTTATACCACCCAGATAAGGCTAATGTGGTAGCCGATTCCTTGAGCCGCTGAGTAGAGAGTGCTCCAATCCGAGATATGTGTATGAGGATGATAGTGATGACTCTAGTCTTAGATACCATCCGAGAGGCCCATGTGGAGGCTATGAGGTCGGGGAACCGCAAGGGAGAGCGTGTGGTTGGGCAGGCACCCGAGTTCGTGACGGACAGTCGTGGGCTTATGACCTTCCACGGGCGGATTTGGGTGCCCTATACAGGTGGAGGTCACCGTATTCTGATGGAGGAGGCGCATAGATCAAAATTCTAGATCCACCCGGGGGCCAATAAGATGTATTTGCACCTGAAGAGGGACTATTGGTGGCCCTGTATGAAGAGGGATGTGGCTTGGGTTGTAGAGAGGTGTTTGTCTTGTCGTCGGGTTAAGGTGGAGCACCAGCGACCGCATGGTTCATTGCAGCCTCTGGAGATTCCCCAGTGGAAGTGGGAATAGATTTCTATGGACTTTATCACCAACTTACCGAGAACTACGCATGGGGTTGACGCAATTAGGGTGATTGTGGACCGATTGACGAAGAGTGCTCACTTCCTTGCTATTAGTGAGAGTTCTTTTGCGGAAAGACTGGCCGATATTTATGTGAGGGAAGTGGTAGCTCGGCATGGAATGCCGACCTCGATAGTGTCAGATCGAGAGGTGCGCTTTAATTCCAGGTTCTGGAAGAAACTTCATGTGGAGTTGGGTACACGGTTGCACTTTAGCACCGCATACCATCCGCAGACAGACGGGCAGAGCGAGTGTACGATTTAGATGCTTGAGGACATGCTGCGAGTATGTGTGATGGAATTCGGAGGAAGTTGGGACACTTATTTTCCCTTGGCTGAGTTTTCTTACAACAACAGCAATCACTCGAGTATTGGTATGCCTCCCTTTGAGCTTCTTGATGGGAGGAGGTGTGGGACTCCTATTTGTTGGGGAGAGGTAGGACAGCGAGTGACGGGTGGCACTGAGATAGTGCTGAAGATGACTGAGCAGATTCAGTAGGTTAAACAAAGGTTACTGATGCCCAGAGTCACCAGAAAAGTTATGCAAACAGGCGTCGATCAGAGCTGGAGTTCCAGGTCGGGGATTTTGTACTCTTGAAGGTATCCCCATGGAAAGGGGTGATCCGATTCCGGAAGCGGGGCAAGTTGGGGCCCCAGTACATCGGTCCTTTCAGAGTGACCGCCAGAGTGGGTAGGGTAGCTTACCAGTTGGAGCTACCTGCAGAGTTGAGTCAGATTCATAACACCTTCCACGTGTCCCAGTTGAGGAAGTGTATAGCCGATGAGACGATAGTGGTACCCCTAGAAGACATTCTGGTGGACACGAACCTAAATTACATTGAGAGGCCGATCACGATTTTGGATCTGAAGGTGAAGGTTCTAAGCAACAAAGAGGTGCCCTAATTCGAGTGCAGTGTCAACATCGTAGAGGGTCCAAGTCGACTTAGGAGATAGAGTTAGAAATGCGAGAGGAGTATCCCGATTTATTTTCAGAGCATGACTTCGAGGGAGAAGTCTGATCCTAGTGGGGGAGAATTGTAACATCCCGAGATTAGGTATACCTCGTAACCCTTGGTCTTTTGAGTATTTGACCATGTTAGTCCCTTTATGAGAAAAGGTGGTAAATGATTACGCAGGGCGTATGCGAGTGTACGCTCAGCGTACTCATATGCGTGCTTTTGACGCGGAAGCCACCTAGTAGGAAGGGCGTACCAGAGGGTACGCTGGGTGTACTAGGTTCAGAGTGAAAATCCTAATTTAGGGTGAGACCCCCTATTTAAAGGATATGATGGCCTCATTCCTAGCTGTTGGGTAGCAGATTTATTTGTATTGCGTCTTTGGGCTCGTTTATAGTCCAAGTTTTGTGCTCCGGTTTGGGCCTGTCCAACCTTGAGCTTGTAGGGTTTACTATATAATAATGTGCTTGCATGCATGTTAGAAAAAGGATCTAGAAGACGATAGCAATTACGATAGTTTACAGATTTCTTTATCGTTCTTGTAAACCCTTTAATCCTCTACAGTAGTAGTTCTTTATCGAGCTCTTCTGAGGATTGTTTATTAAGCATTCGACATCTTTGATCCGTTCTTGTTATCTTGCTGTTTGATTGTTTATTTCTTTACCTGTTTTATAGATCTAATCGATCTTCAAATGGTGGAAACGTCAAGTTTGGAAACAACTCCTTCGGCACCATAAAAGGATATGGAATGATTACTAACGGTGATTTCACGATAAGGAAGGTTGCATATGTGGAAGGGCTACAACACAACCTCATCAGTGTATCTCAGCTTGTTGGAGGTACCGGTCTCAAAGTCTCATTCGACGATGAGGGTTCTAAAATAATTGAGAAGAAGACGAAAAGAGTTATTCTCAAATCGGAGCGTAAAGGTGAAATGTTTCCTCTAAACCTCAAACCCATCAAAGGAAACCCAGCTATCTGCTTGTTATCAAAAGCGCAATCTGACGAAAGCTGGCTGTGGCACCGAAGGCTCTCTCATCTTAACTTTAAGGACATCAACAAACTTGTCACTGGAGGTCATGTTCGAGGTCTTCCACTGCTCAAGTTCGATAGAGACCATCTGTGTGCCGCATGTGAAATGGGGAAGCAGAGTCGTCAAAGTCATCCATCTATAATAAACACTAAAGTTGTTGAACCACTAGAATTACTTCATATTGATTTGTGTGGTCCATCATCTATCGAAAGCATCGGTGGTAGCAAGTATATTCTTGTTATTGTTGATGACTTTTCGCGTTTTACATGGGTGTTCTTTTTAAAGCTTAAATCTGAAGCGACTCGATCATCAGCTAAAAGTGTTCATCAAGCAGATTGAAGTACAACTGAAAAAGTTCGTTCGCAACATCAGAAGTGACAATGGTCTGGAATTCAAAAATAGAGAATTCGAAGAATTCCTGGCGGAAAAGGGAATTAGTCACAACTTCTCAGCTCCCTATACTCCTCAACAAAACGGGATTGTCGAAAGACGAAACCGGTCTTTGTGTGAAGCAGCCCGAACCATGTTAAGTTTCGCTTCCTTACCTCTTTATTTTTGGGCTGATGCTATTTCTGCTGCTTGTTTTACACAGAACAGGTCATATCTCAACAAGCGATTCACGCTCACTCCTTATGAGATTATCAACAATAGGAAGCCAAATGTGAAGTTCTTCCATGTGTTCGGTTCAAGGTGTTTCATTTTCAATTCCAAAGAACACCGAAACAACTTTGATGTCAAAGCCGACGAAGGAATATTTCTGGGCTATTCTCTCACTTCTAAAGCGTACAGGGTATTAAACAAGCGTTCAAGGAGAATAGAAGAAACTTACTACGTGACTTTTGATGATAGCTTTATCAAAAAGCTAAAGGCCAATGAAAACACAGCTAGGGAAATCTTTCCTCATACTGGCCAAGTCACAGCCTCGATTTCTAATCTATATGAGAAGTTCATGGAGCTATTTGATGAACCAGAGAAGGCCACTCTCTCAGAAGCAGGCACAACAGACAACAAGGTCGATCATATGAAGCAAATTGTAGAAGATGCTGCAAGAAGAATGAACGAAGGAGGATCGAGTTCTGACGCTTCTCCATCACCCAATGCTTCAGTCGAGGGGGAGAATCTAACATCATCATCCCAGCCTAGGTCACAAGTTGAGGGGGAGCCAAGCACTTTTCCAACTGAAAGTACCACACCAACCGAAAGTGCCTCATCATCCGAAGGTGCATCAACGCCCGAAAGCTTAGCACCACAAGAAACCCCTGAAGTTCAAGTTTCTCAAGACGTTCCTGTAAGATCATCTACCGAGGGGGAGCATGCTGATATGTCTTACGACTATGAAAGCCAGTCCGAACCAGAAGAAATGATAAACGCTGAATTAGATCCAAACTTTGATCCAAACTACCCTCCTCTCACCAAATGGACAAAAGATCATCCAGTCTCTCAAGTTGTGGGCGATGTATCTGAAAAAGTTCTGACCCGATCACAACTTAAGGCAAAACAGACTTCCTTGTTTTCAAAAGTCAAATTATGCATGTTTAACTCATTCGTATCAAAAGTTGAACCAAAGACAGTTAACACTGCTCTTGATCACTCAGATTGGGTTCAAGCTATGCAAGATGAACTGAACGAATTCGAAAGGAACAAAGTCTGGCGTCTTATTCCAACTCCTCCAAATGCCTCGGTTGTTGGTCTTAAATGGGTCTTTAGGAACAAAATGGACAAGGAAGGAAACGTAATTCGAAACAAAGCTCGTCTGGTCGTAAAAGGATACTGTCAGGAGGAAGGGATTGACTATGAAGAGACTTTCGCTCCTGTAGCTAGGCTTGAATCAGTAAGAATATTTCTAGCCTATGCTGCCCACAAAAACTTTGAGGTTTACCAAATGGACGTCAAGTGTGCATTCCTCAATGGTGAACTCGAAGAAACTGTGTATGTGGAGCAACCTCCTGCCTTCGTAAATGAAAGGTATCCTAATCATTGTTATATTTTGGATAAAGCCGTGTATGGACTAAAACAAGCTCCAAGAGCCTGGTATGAAACACTGACTAAATTCTTAAAGATGTCCAAATTCAAACAAGGTTCGGTTGACCCAACCTTATTTCGCAAGAAGGAAGGTAATCACCTTATGATCGTTCAAATTTATGTCGATGATATCATCTTTGGCTCAACGAATCCTAGCCTAACAGCTGAATTCAGAAAGCTGATGGAGACTAAATTTGAAATGAGCTCAATGGGTCCTATTAACTTTTTCCTTGGTTTAAATATTAGACAGGGACCTGAAGGCATCTTTATCAATCATGAAGCTTATACGAAGACTCTCCTTGCAAAATTTGGCATGATGGGAGATTCCAAAGTTAAAGTTCCAATGACGTTCGGCACCAAGCTCACCCCATCCCTGGACAAACCGACTGTTGATATTACGCTTTATCGTCAGATGATAGGCTCACTGATGTATCTCACTACTAGCAGGCCTGACATAATGTTTTCTGTTTGTTACTGTGCTAGATTTCAGGCGAACCCACGCGAACCCCACATGCTTGCAGTGAAGAACATTCTATGATATCTCAAGCGAACTACCTCCTTAGGTCTATGGTATCCATCCAATTCAGGCTTCTTCGTTCAGGCCTACTCAGATGCAGACCTTGGAGGTTGTGGACTCGACAAGAAAAGCACCACTGGAGGCTGCCAATTCCTTGACGGGAAGTTGGCAATCGAAGAAACAAACGTGTGTGTCTTTGTCCACAGCTGAAGCAGAATACATTGCAGCTGCATCCTGTACCTCTCAAGTGATTTGGATCCAGAGTTAACTCAGAGACTATGGACTCAATATGAAAAAGATCCCACTATATTGCGACTCTGAAAGTGCAATTAGGATCTGTCATAACCCAGTGCAACACTCAAAGACCAAACACATAGCACTGAGGTATCACTTCATCAAAGATCATGTGGAAGATGGAAATGTTGAAATCCACTTTGTTAGAACCACTGATCAACTGGCTGATGTCTTTACCAAAGCTCTTCCTGAAGCCTCATTCAACAAAATTCTACAAGGGCTAGGTATGATGGAATCAGAATCAGTACCTCAAACTACCTCTCGATCTCAAACGTAAGAAGCGAAATAAACCGAACGTTCAGGTTCGGTTGAATCATCTGCACTCGCTCATCATTTCAAAGGTAGTTTTCTTGGTTGTAAATTTCATGTACAAAGTTGTTTATCTTATTGTCAAAAGTATTTCTTTTTGAAAGTCTAAATTCCTTGGTTTTTCAAAATTTTTCAAAACCGAAACCAACCGAAGGTTCGGGTGCGGTTTTTCAAAATTTTTCAAAACCGAAACCAACCGAATGCTCGGGTTCGGTTTTTCAAAACCAAAACCAACCGAACGCTCGGGTTCGGTTTTTCAAAATTTTTCAAAACCGAAACCAACCGAACGCTCGGGTTCGGTTTTTCAAAATTTTTCAAAACCAAAACCAACCGAACGCTCGGGTTCGGTTTTTCAAAATTTTTCAAAATCGAAACCAACCGAGCGCTCGGATTCGGTTCCAAAGTTTTTTTGTTTTTCTTTTCTTTTCCAAAGTTTATTTTTTTTATTTTATTTTCTTTCTTAGTCCTATTTTTCTTATTTTTTTTATATATCAAAACTCCAAAAATATTTTGTTCTTCACTTGCTTTTTGTCTGTAATTTTTATATGTGTGTTCGTTCGTTTATGGGGATATGTTTGATGGATTAGTTAAGTGTCCCTAGAAGCATGTTGCTGTATGTGCCCAAAGCCTCATCAGATTCTGAATAACAGCCTTAATGACTTGGTATACACAAACCTTGTCTTCCCAATTAGGCTATCACATTTATTCTAATCAAGAGCTACCGAACTCTCTTCTCACATGAGATAAGAGTTTTCTGCTTGGTCCTACTTTTATAGCAGAGGTACTTTTCTTTCTTACACCATCTCCATTACTTTTCTCCATTCAATTTGTTTCATCACTATAACCCTTGAGACTCTCAGAAATTACCACTGAGGTTTATGGTTACTCAAAAACTGTGTTTATGATCTTAGTTTCGTGCCACTACGAGCTGAGTGAAACCCAACATTCAATACCAAATTTGAATTGACGGTGAACAATTAACTTGCTCAAGTTTTCACTAATAAATTGACGGACGTATCCTCATGAAATCTCAAGTTTTTTTTGTGTGATTCCTATGAAATTGTTAAACACCATAACATTTATTCCCTTGGGATCCAGTTTTAATTTTTTTTGAGATTTTTTATTTTCCAAGCCACTTTAAAATTATCTCAAACCTACTTGTTCAACAGACTACACCGGTCTCACAAGTACTTTGTTCACTTTCTATCTTATTTCGAGATTAGGATTGTTGAATCAAAGCTAAAGCCACCCTCAAGAGCCTAATTAAAAGAAGCCTTTCAACACTTCTCAATAAGTGTTTGATCGTTATTCAACGGGAAACCACATTAACACTTTAAGGTCTCTCTTGACTTTGAAGGAAGAGATTCGTGCCCGGGATCACTTGTTTCGTGTCATTATTGACATCACATTTATTCCTAAAAAGATTTGCTTTATTTCTTTTCTTTTTACACCCTTAGCATGAAAATCTTTGATTTTCCAAAATTCTAGTTCTAATAATTATAGGCTTTTTCATTGGATCGGAGAGTAATTATAAAGACGTGGTCAAAATAAATCCACGTGGGCATATCATTCAAAAGATGCCGTTACAAGGATAAGATGAAGAGTTGCTGACTCAGGCGGGAGTCTTATGGATTGAATTTCAACCGGCGGTAAAAAGGGAACGCATGCGAATTTGAAACGTCAATTCTTTAACTGACATTGTGGACGCGTGTGCGAATTTGAAGTGGTTCCTCTCTGGCACAGCAAGACGCGTGTGAATTTGAAACGGTTTCTTCAGAAATGGCGCTTGTTGAGCGGCGCGTTCCAAGGAATCTGACATTCTCTCTCATGCGTGATCATCGCTTACCTTAACTGTCACTTATCAGTCAAATTCCGGGGAAAACCTTTCGTATTTCGATGGAAGATTTGAACATATTTTTCTCTCTTCTGCAAACCACTATAAAAGGCAACCTCCTCTCCCATTTACCTCTTTACTGCGTCCAAATATCCAAGAGAGCAAAAATTCCCTAAAACCCTTACTGTTCATCATCTTCTTTCCAACTTCAACAATGGCAGAATCATCGTCTGTTCACGCTACTTCTCACATCCTTCCCATTCGCCCTCAGCAGTGTTTGGTGATCAATTTAACCCCTCAGGCGTACGACTCCTACATGTTCCCAATCATCGAGTGCCTGAAGTATTCCCCAATAGCACCTACACTTTCACGGGTGGAATCAGTGCCCATGGAGCTTTTATCGCAGATCTATGCGACTGCACATTATGACAAAGCAGTCGATAGAATCTTCTTCGAGGTTTCTGATCACAAAGCCTCGATTTCCAAGCAACGATTTGGCTTACTGCTAGGGTTTGTAGCTGATCCTTCAAAGGTTAATCCAGAGACCATTCCGTTGGGTCATCTCTACAGTATGTTCTATAATATGGGGTACACGGAGGTGCTCACCTCCGTCGCAAAGTTTAAAAAATTGTGTTTGCCGCCACAGTGGAACGGCATGTTCACTGTCCTTTTCAAGGGTCTTTCAGAACGGAGCTCCGATTCAGACGACTCTAGTCGACTCTTCCTATCCATTCTGTATGGGGTTTACAACGGCGTCAACATCGACTATGGGTTGGTTCTCTGGAAACAACTCATCCAGAGTTTATCCTCCTCTTCACGACATTCTGAGGTGTCGTATGCACAGTTTTGGACAATCATTACTAAGTGGGCGATGGATAAGCACGATGTTCCCACTGTTGCCGGTGCATCGATGTCTTCGATTGGTACATTCCATACCACGAAGATGATCGTCTCAGATGCATCGAAGTTCTCTTTCATTGGTTCCATTCCGGAGACCATGTACGGTGATGTTCCAAGTGACAGCAGGATCATCCGGACTTACAAGGAATTTAAGCAGTCTGGTCCGAGGGATCTCACACCGGAGATGCTCAAGTCAATTCACGATGCTGATAAGCCTGTTGATAGAGGCAAAAAGGTAGAAAAAGGGAAGCAAGTGGCGAAAAGGGCTAAAGGCCCTTCTCCTAAAAAGAGGAAGGCTCCTAAAGCTGCTCAGTCCCCGTAGCAGAAGAGGCGAAAGACTCAACCTAAGCGAAAGCTCATTATCGCTTTCTCTTCCAGTGAGTCGGAAGGTGAGAGTTCGGATTCGGACGGCTCTCAAAGAGGCAACACCCCTCCAAGAGGCAACACCCCACCCAGATCACCTACCCCTGACATGGAAATCCATAACTCACTAATTCCCTCTCCCACTCAAACAATTCCCACTTCCATTCCCACCATAACCCCCACTACCAACATTCCTAAAACCTCTTTCCCTATACCACCACCCATTTTCGCTGATACAACCACAACAGCTACTGCAAAGGTCACAACCAACGTATCTGATACAGGGGTTCATACCAATGCAACCGAACCACCACCCGAACCCATACACACAACCGAAACCCAACAACCACCCGAACCTACTCCTACTCAAACACCAACCGAACCTACCCCTCCTCAAACTCAACCTGAACCCACCCACACCATAACACCACCAGCTTCACCACCACCACCATCTCCAGGTCATGCCTCTGACAGAGATAACCCTTTCCTTGGCGGGGAGAACATGCAATTTGATTCGGTCTATTTCAGTCCGTTTCAGGTGCAAAGCGACGATGATGAGGATGCTCCAGTAACAAAGAAGCATATTAAGGAGTTGCATAAGAAGGTCGATTTGCTCATTGCTTCCTCCTCCAATTCTCAGTCATCTCTCTCTGAAGCTGCTCTTCAGAAGATTGTTGATGCCTTCTCCAGGGCTCAACAAGATTCAGTCGCTTCTGCCACTGCCGCCATAGATGCCTCGACGAAAGCTTGTGAGGCTGCGACCGAAAAAGTCGATAAACTATTCTCAGACGCCTCTACCCTGTTAAAGTCCTTACAGGAGAGTGCCAATGCTACAAAGACAATGTTGGAACCAATTGTTCAACAGTTGGCCACGTTCGTCTCCACGGAGTTAAAGTCGTTTGCTACCCTTCGCCAATCAATCAATGATGACAACTCGGCCCTTCATGCCTCTATCGACGAGCGCCTCTCTAAACTCCAAGAGGATCTGGCTGCAGAAAACTCATTGATGGACGTTCTTGCAAGCAAAACCACCGCCCTCAAGGTCAAGAGTGCTCAGCTTTCCAACTCTCAGCAACAACTTGACGCTCTTCGATCCGAACGGGAGGTCATCAAGACGTGTGTTTCGGATGTACACTCAGCCATATCCAACATCCTGGAAGCGCACGATCCGATCCTGAACCATTCGGTGAGGCGAACCCTTGCTTAAAAACTCGCTCCTGCCCTGGACCTGCTCAGTAAAATAGAAGGGCTACCTAGTTTCGTGTCCACTCCGAAACAAGGGGGAGAAATGAAGTCTGGATCAAAACCACCTCCTTCCTCAAAAGCTGCCCACACAACTGAACCTCCTCCTATAGGTCAAACTTCTGGTTCGGGTGTGAAGGATAAAGGAAAGAAGATAGCTGAGGAAGAAGAGGAAGATGATCAAGAAACCATTGCCGAGTTTCTTAAATGCAAAAGTCGTCGCAATGTTGATGATGATAATATTCGTGTGGCGCGAGAAGCTGAAGAAGCTGAACGCAGACAAAAAGAAGCCCACGATCTCCTCGAGAGCAGGAAGACTCTTTTCCCTGCTTGGACTCGAGAGAGAATGATTAAGGAGGCTATCCATACTCTGAGCATCCTATGGCTCGAACTGGTGATCTCCTTCGACTGCTACAACTCTGTCGACTCGCAGTTTGACATGCCCTTAACCCGAAAGGCGTTCATCTTTCATGCCTTCGCCTGCGTTGCCGAAGTCCCTCATCCTCATCTGGAGGTTGATCGGGAACTGATCGAGTTCTATCTGAAGGCTGCTTAACCACAATATCAAACCTGGAGCGCTCAGAAGATAGTCAACATTCGGGTTCTGAAGCCTTATTCTGAAGGGAGATTCATCAATGTTCGGTTCAGGGTGATCCGAGGGTCTGCAAAAACCGAACATCTCATATCTTTAGCAGATCTACCGAACCTTAACCCCCATGACTGGATTGTTCTGCACAACATCCTCTTGACGAATGAAGCTGAATATGCTCCAATCATTGACCATCTCAAGAGAATGTTGGTATGTTATATCATGGAGGTAGCCCTGATGGATCAGGAGATTGCCAATGTCTTCAAGAAGAAACCGAAGATATCTCCTGTTGGCTCAGCCAGTGATCTGAACCAGATGAAGATGGGAAAGATTGACTCAAGGTGAAATTCGGTCATGTTCACTAGGGCTGAAGGACAAAAATGTCTCTTTGCCTTAGCAGATAAACATCTTTATACCACTGCTTGTCTTGAGCATGTGCTGGGGATCATCCACAGGTGTAAAGAAAATGCAGCGGATGATATCAAATACTTTGACGACATGATTCAGTGGTACATCCGATTCAGACAAACGATCCTTGCCCTTATCTAGAAGAAGGTCCCTGCTTCTGCTGGCCCAAGCAAGAAGTAATGATCTCGCTCCAATTGACGCAAAGGGGGAGATTGTTGGGTAGCAGATTTATTTGTATTGCGTCTTTGGGCTCGTTTATAGTCCAAGTTTTGTGCTCCGGTTTGGGCCTGTCCAACCGTGAGCTTGTAGGGTTTACTATTTAATAATGTGCTTGCATGCATGTTAGAAAAAGGATCTAGAAGATGACAGCAATTACGATAGTTTACAGATTTCTTTATCGTTCTTGTAAACCCTTTAATCCTCTACAGTAGTAGTTCTTTATCGAGCTCTTCTGAGGATTGTTTATTAATCATTCGACATCTTTGATCCGTTCTTGTTTTCTTGCTGTTTGATTGTTTATTTCTTTACCTGTTTTATAGATCTAATCGATCTTCAAGTTAGTTTTTAACTTATCACTAGCCACCATTCTCAGTCACCAACCCTCCTAAACCCTAGTTTTCGTTCTTAGAGCATGTGAGTGCATTAGAGAGTCTTGGGAGCATTCTTGAGTTTCTTTGGAGTGAAGAGCGAGTCTTGAAGAAGAAGGAGTGTGATTTTAGGCCTTGGATCTGGGCTTATCTTAGTGTAGAGCTTCATTTTGAGGTATAAAGCTCAGAGCTTTCTTATTCTTTTGTTTTTTTCATATTAGTAGAGTATTCTAGGGTTTTGTCCCAAAAGATGGAGACTTTATGTGATATTGTACTCTAGAGACCATGATCCACCCCCTTTGAGTATATTAAGTGGTGTAGAGTCATAAAAATCCTATCTTGGACGTTCGTATCAAGTCATGCATGGGATATATGCTTTTTTTCATAAGAGGGTGAGTGTTTTGTGTGTTTGGGGCCTTTCCAGCCATGTAAAGGCTTAAAGTCCTTGACTTTATGGGTTAAGAGCTATTAGAGAGTCTAGATCTGAGATATGAGCCAAGGTCTTAACTGTTTTGTTGAAGCAAAAAAGTGACCCTCTTGAACAATCAGCTACCGTAGCCTCCAAGCCACCGCAGTCAAGCAAGCTTCATCAGCAATCATCAACCAAAGTCTTCAGAACCACAGTCTCTATCTAGTTTAAATTTGTCTTTTCTGTAAAACACACTATTGTCTAGTATGCCTTGCATGCCTACTCTTAGAGTTGTAAATCTGTTATCTTTTTGAGTCTCTATAAATAGAGCTCATGCTCATGTATTAAAAATCGCATCGAATTCTAATACACATCTCAAAGTTCTCTTTCTATCTTACTTATTCAATCTTCTTACTCTCTTAATCAATCACAATCTCTCCTCGGAGCAAGTCCTCTGTGACATAATCACTAACTTTGATCTCACTTATTAACTTGGTTTGAATGCACTCCTCGTTATGAATCAGCTTATGTGTATACTTGATATAACAATTGTTGTCATTTACATTTCATTACTTTTCCGCAACTAAGTCTCTAACTTCTAACTCTTAATATTATTATTGAGCTTTTAGATCCTTCGAGATTAACTATTCCGCTATATACTTGTTCTAATGTTTGTTCAAGTGTGTCTCAAAGTTTTTCTCTCAACAATTGGTATCAGAGCCATAGTGGTTACTTTTTGAAAATCGGAACTTTGTTTTTTCAAAGAGCCTTCTATACCACTGAAGCTCATTTCTAAAAACAAAAAAAACTTCAAAACATGGCACAATCGTTATCCCTGAATATTTCCAACAATGTGTGTGGTTCAAATCGAGCCCCAATACTGGTTGCAAATGAATATCATCACTTGTCTCAAAGAATGGAAAAATACTTAAGAAGACTTGGTAGAGATGTATGGCGATCCATAGAAGAAGGACCACATGTTCCAGTCCTTACACCACTCCAAACTGACGGAGCTACAACAAGACTTGGAGGAGGTCAACCAGCCATGAGTCGCCACACAAAGGATGATCTAGATAAAATGGAAAATGTTGATGTTGATTTTTATGAAATCTCATGTGGAGTTGCTCCTGACAATGTTGATATTATCATAAATTGCAAATCGGCAAAAGAGATCTGGGATGTTCTAAAAAATCTGTAGGAAGGCTCAGAGCAAGCTCAAGACAAGAAGCTCACAATTGCACTCAATGAGTTCAACAACTTCAAAGCTCACACTGGTGAAAGCTTGGAAGACTCATTCAGTTCCTTAATCGCTTGGGAAGACATTGGACCATGGCCAAAATGATAGTCCAAGGTGATAGAAAGATTCATTCCTTATCACTCTACAAACTCTATGGGGAACTCCAAGCACAGGAATCCACGATACTTAAAGATTATCCTGACTTCGGAGGACCTCTGGCTCTCATAGCACAAACCCCACAAAACCAATCTTACACTCCCTCGTATGATACTTCACCGTAGTCATACAAAGCTGATAGAGAGTATGATGATGAAGAAGAATTTCAAAAGGCAATCGCTCTTGTCAGCAAACAATTCAATCGACTACCACCTCATTCCTTTCGCAAAAACCAAGATTTCAACAAATCACCTTTCAGTCGTAACTTCAACCCACAAACAAATCACTCATGTCACACCCCAAAACCGATAACGGCGGAAACACGTTTCGGGGTGGAGGACGTCATGTACAGTATCATCACAATTGCATAATAGTAAAAACAAGAAACATACAACCATTGCATTACATAGTGAATTTAATTACAAACGTGTTTCGTATTGTTCAACAAACACCAAAAGTAAATCAAAAGTAAGAGATGGATCTTGTATGCTCCACCTACTCCAAAAATGCTGCACCTGTGCCTGTCTATCTTTGACCTGAGGATACAAGTTATTTTGAAAACGAATATCAACATAAAGCTGGTGAGTTCATAAGAGTTTAGTGTGAGTTTTTGTATAAAAAGCATTAGAACCGGTAGTATGAAAAGCTGAAATTTACAGTCATAAGTAGTAGAAAACTTAGAAAATCCTATATTTTCCAGAAATACTTTGTAAGTGAAAAACCTTTAAGAAACATGTAATTTTCATCATTGAAGAAGACATTCATTGTGACAGTATAATAGTGGGTTTCCAATAAGTAATGCAATATGGTAAGTTATGCCTGAAGTCCATAATAGTGGTGCAATCTTTCTTTAGTATTAAATACTTGTTTACTTCGGGATATTAACTTTAGCTTTTTGTTTAGCATTTTAGTGTGGTTATAGTGTATTTCTGGTATGTTATCGATAGTGTGAGTAATAGAGGATCCCATGACCTTCCCGGTCATACACAGTGTAGTGAAGTAGCGGCATCCCTGGGCCTGTACGGCTCAGACTGGAGTTATCAGTCGGGATGTAATAGCTTAGCGTCGTCTTCCTGCCAGAAGACTCTGGGCGTAGTGCGTAGCGAATAGAGTATCTCGTAGTGGGTTAGTGTGTTATCTCTTGATTAGTGTTTTCTCTTGTATTATAGCGTAGTAGTCTTTTGTATACTCCTAGTATGTTCTCATATTAGTATATAGTATCATTATAGAGTGTATTATAGTGTGTAGAGTAGTAGCTATAGCGAGTAATAGTGGCCTTAACTATACCTATTATAGTTAACTTAGTGCGTATGATTCTTGTCAATCTAGTGGTTTAAACATTTAATGAAATTGAAAATACTCGTATCCAACAAAAAGATATATGATATATAAGTAAGAAATCAAAGACAGTCGGACGGATACCAACTACCCTGTAACATCCAAAATTTCAAAACAATTAAAACTTTTCAAAACCACTCATTTTAATAACATTGTTACAAAAAGGTTTTCAATACATTATTTAACAAAGTATTTTCCCCAGGTTTATATCATAAAACACCAACGCGAGGAACGGTACGATCACGCCTTTGCCTTGCCATAGACTCTTGAGAACCTGAAACATAAAACCACAACTGTAAGCCCGAAAGCTTAGTGAGATACCCCCAGAATACCAACCACATTTACGCCTTTCCAGGCCCTGACCTTCCGGTCCATGTGTCTCCGGGGACTTCCGTCCCTGCTAGGTAAACCTTCCGGTCCTACCCATGCCGACCTTCCGGTCCATCACACAACATAATCGCCTTCCGGCCCATAACATATATTGCCTTCCGGCCCATAAGCATAAAATGCATATACAACATAACGAATAATCATATAGCAGTTCATAGACAACAATCGATCAACAGATTACATATCATAGCATTACTCTAACAAGATACCGGTCTAGCCGGTCACTATCATAACATTACCCTATGAATCAGTCAACATACTAAATGCATACATACGCCTTTCCAGGCCATGACCTTCTGGTCCACATAGTAACGCCTTCCGGCCTGTAACATATAATGACAACTACCCGGATTTCCATCCGGTAAAAAGGGTCGGCCTTAGTGCCATAAACCCTAGCGATATAGTGAGGATAACTCACCTCGAAACTGCCGACTGAACAGATAGCTCAAGCTGCTCCGATCACTGATACGATCTCCACCTCTGGACAGTCACCAATGCACTGAACTCAAACAATAACAACAATTACCAAAATACCCCTGGAACCACTGGTAAATCCTTGGTCAAAGACAAGGTCAAAGTCAACCCCTGACTGACCCTACTCGCCGAGTCAACCCTATGACTCGCCGAGTCCCCATACTCAGAACTTCACTCAACCCGCGATCTAACTCGCCGAGTCACCCCAAGACTCGCCGAGTTCAATGACTCTGAGTCCACTCGCCCTTAACTCACCGATTCCTTAAGACACCCTTTCTACACGTCGAGTATCCCCTTTTTACTCGACGAGTTCCTCCTGGAAGAATCGCGGGGCCACCCCGACTCAACTCACCGAGTCTGAAGAACAACTCGACGAGTCCCAGTAAATCTTCAAGCTACTTGCCGAGTCTGTTCATCGGACTCGGCGAGTCCATGCCATGCAACCGCTCAAACTGCTTTCTAATGGCAGAACTGCTCCGACCATTCATAGGCCTGGCCTTCCTAGACTAGTCCATCACGTAAGGTCCTCATTTTGGTGCTCATGATACACCCCATGATTCATAACATACATATTGACCTAAGGCATAAGGATTCCAATCCAAAACCTTCATCAATTCCCGAAATGTACAGGCATGGGACATTCTGGACCTCCAAAGGTCCCAATACAGAGTCACAATCGTTTGGGGGACTAGGGTAGCATTCAATCTAATCACAAAAGGGTTCCACAAACCCTAATTCCATAAACACATCAACATAGCAGAGTATACTCGAATTCTTACCTGGCTGATGTATTCTCTGTGTCCCCAATCCTCAGAATGTGACTCCCTTGCTGCTCCTTTAGCCAATCCCTTCTCTTCCTTGCACAACCACTCTTCTATAATCAATAATGGCCTATAATCCTTGCTCCAGATGCACACAATCGATTTAGGGTTCTTCTCAGAAGGCTAAACTGAACAATGACGGCCAATGAGTCCTTTTTATACGTCCCAAACCTGAACGGTTAGGGTTTTCGCTAAACAGCGTAGACTCGCCGAGTCCATATCTAGACTCGTCGAGTCCAGTCGCGAACCCGCGACCAAGTCTGCGATCCTACTCAGCGAGTCTAGGTTCCAACTCGCCGAGTCCCCTCTTAAAACACTCCAAAAACATAATTTTAACAATACCTGAGATTCCGGGCTGTTACAATTCTCCCCCACTAGGATTAGACTTCGCCCTCGAAGTCTCACTCTGAAAATAGTTCCGGATGCTGCTCCCGCATCTCATGTTCCGGCTCCCAAGTCATTTCCGATCCCTTCCGATGTTGCCACTGAACCAATACCAGAGGTACCTCCTTGTTCCTCAGAACCTTGATCTTCCGATCCATGATGGCCCAATGTACCGGGGCCCCAACTTGCCTCTCTTCCTGAAGCGAATCACTCCTTTCCAAGGAGAGGCCTTCAGGAGTACGAGGTCGCCGACCTGAAACTTAAGCTCGGACCGGCGTCTGTCTGCATAACTTTCCCTGTCGGCTCTGTCGAATCTGCTCTGTCGACTGAAGCACGATCTCTGTACTGCACATCACTCTCTGTAACCGAAAATTACCCAAGATGCAACTCTGCTCTAAATCTCAACGATCACTCGACCCATAAGTGTTAGGAAACCATGAACCACCGGATCCCCGATCCAAAGCCCACTTTGTCCATTCCGGACCGACTGAGAGATCCATTCTCACTCTCAGAGCAACTCTCACAAGTTCTCCTCTTTCCATCACATACACATGCTGAACTAGCCCCAACACCCTCAGGTTGGAAGACCTGATACACTGATGATATCCTCGAAAACCTCCCAAGATGAACCACTACATCCACCCTACACTCTGATCAGAATCACACTGAGAATTTAAGATTCTCTCTCCCCCTGCATCCCTTCTGAGCCTCAACAGACATCCCCAAACCGGATGGGTTCCTACTTCGCTGCCGCGAACACGATGCTCGAAGCCATACTCGAAATACTCTAACCATAACTCTGCTCTGCAGCTTTCATTCTCGTGAACTTGCACTCCCCTTCGGGTTACACACCTTTCTCTTTTCCTTCCAAGGGACCCTCTTGGCCATAATGCCACTCCAACCGGTGCCACGGTGCTTGCCCCAAGCGACACCACCCTTTTTGCGTAACCGCTATTCACATACTCTGGTTCTCATTGCAGAGGCTCTCAATCCCATGCACTCTCTCCACTCATCAAAATCACTGCCTCAGCTAAACAATATCACTAATCCGGGGCCAGACCTTCCAATGCAATCACACTGCAACATACACAATCCGCAATCTCAAACTGATCCAGCAATACCAACAGAGTCTCCAGCATGACTGGACCGACTCTCATAACACATACTAGCCACTCGAGGCTATATCTCTGTGGGTCCGTACACCCAAACTCTACGAACCCTCAGGTTCTAACTCTGGGAACCTTCCAGTTCCAGCTCTAGAAATATGCACAACATAATCCCGTGGGATTAATGCAGTACAACCCATCACGTACCTCAAACATACCAATACTCTGATCGCATAACCCTGGTTACTTACTCAAGCTTGATCCCGGCCTTCTCTCAGGCCTCCACAATCAAATGCCCTAGGTCTGTATCCCGCCCCGCATACCCGACACTCGCTCTCGTCGGCCTATACTCTGAGCTGACAAACACTGCTGAATCCCAACAGCTAAGCACCCTCACATACTCATCGATCTCCCGGAGAATTCTCCAATTCTCCCCCACTAAAGCACTGACTAACTGCCACCGATCGTCATTAACGATCTTTCAGAACAATCCTGCACAAAGAGAACATTTACACACTGACTGCTTCCCACAAGCATAAGCAACCCTCAGCAAAACACATCTCCTCCCTGATCAATCCACTCAAAAGAATCCGGTCTTTCAATTATCCACTCTACGACTGCAGATGCTACCCGACATTCAACCCAGTGCCGCATCTCCACTAACAACCCTCACGAACGATAACCAACGGAATTCCCAACAATAACCCGTAACCAAACCCACAACCTGCCAAAGGATGAATACCACATCGAAAACCGCACAAGGCTACCGACACCAAAACACCAAACTATAACCATACCAAACCATCAGGGAACAACGAATGCCAAAGCGAAAACCTGAAGCACCAATCCATAACCATGCCAAACCCGCGAAACAACGAATACCGCATCGAAATCCACACAAGATACCAGCACAAACAATACGCCACAATCAATGCAAGACAATCAAGACATCAAGAAAGCATCATACTCGCAGCTGCCTCCGGCACTGCTCCGTCTCCCTCTGCCGCAAGCCGATAAGCACGACCCTGAGCCCTTGGGGCTCCGCTCCATCCTGTCCTCCTCCTGAACTCCTCAAGGTGGCCGGTGCTAGAGCCTGCACCGGTCCTGCAGAAAGCTGTGGACAGTTGACCCTCAAATGTCCAACCTGCCGACACTGATAACAAATCCTCAAATCCCGAATTGGCACTGAATGCCGACAATCCCGTGCACCGTGTCCCTCCTTTCCGCACTTGCGGCATACACCACCGGACCAGCAAGCTCCGGTGTAACCCCTCCCACACTTCCCACAAGTGTGGCCGCTCCGATCCCCCATTCTAACATCTACGGTCCTGGACCGTTTCGGCGCCGACTGCGACTGCATCGGGGCCTGCCTCAGCTCACGCAACTGCAACTCAACCTCTAACTCACGCCACATGGCGGCCTCCTGCAACTCCAACAAGGTCTCACACCTCTGCGCAGACACGGACTATCTGATATCCCTCTTGAGCATACTCAGATATCAGGACATCTGAGCCTGCTCCGAAGCGAACTCAGGGCAAAACATCGCCCTCTCAATAAACATCCTGGTGATCTTAGTCACTGACTCCGAATCCTGCTTTAGCTCAAGGAACTCCCGAGCAAATCTCTCCCTCTCATCTCGCGGAACATAGCGAGTACTGAACATCTCTCTAACTGATCCCCTGAAACCGCAACCCTCTACGCGTCGGAATATGACCCCATGGTCAATCTCCACCAATAGGTCCAGAGCACACCTCGCCCTCTGATCAGCAGGGCATAAACTCGTGGAGAAACACCCCTCCACGTCTGATAACCATCTCATAGCAGCAATCGGGTCCTGAACTCCATCGAATGTGAGAGGCTTCGCATAATAGAAGTCCCGATACTGAAAACCCCGACTAGCTCCTCTCTTTGCCGTTGCTACAGCCGCTGTAACTGCCGCGGCAGCCGTCTCTGCGAGAGCCGCATATCGCTCATCAAACTACTCAACCATGGCGGTCCTGATCGACCCAAACAATTCTGGCGACTCAGCCCGTAACAATGCAGCAACCTCATCACGCAGGATCTCGCGAATCCTCGCATCCCGCTCGCTCGTGCTCGTCCGATCGATAACCTCCGACGGCACCGATTCACCCGGAACTCGCTCCCCCGCTCCCGATCCTGATCCGGATCCACTATCATCATGCCTCGAAATCTCCATACTGAAGGCACCCTACCAATCTCAGACACTTCCCACAATCCTGGGATCCAACTCTCACAACCCTACCCTAGAGACCATGGTTTCCCTGATACGCGTATGGGTCCTGTGCTTTCAGTAGTACGGGCCCATACTACCTTCCACACCTACCCATATTTGTATGAAGTACTACCACAATACCCTAGGGAACATGCATAACAACTATCAACCCTCACCACTAGAGGAACACTGAGAATATCCCATACGGGACCCTAGGCTACAGGCATCACAAATCAGGCAACATTATCATGAATTCCTGAAGATCCCTAGCCTAACTCTAGCAGGCTGTTCTATCAAGCTCAATAAAACAAATATCACGTATGGTATCTTGGGGTTACTTACTGGCTCCGGCTGATCGTACCTCCGCGTCCTCCTTTTACTAAATTTTGAAAACCATTTTAATTTCTCTTTTTAAAATCCTCCTCGATTTGAGACTGGAGTCACACGAATGTTTCCCCAATTCACTCAAACCAAGGCTCTGATACCAACTTGTAACATCCAAAATTTCAAAACAATTAAAACTTTTCAAAACCACTCATTTTAATAACATTGTTACAAAAAGGTTTTCAATACATTATTTAACAGAGTATTTTCCCCAGGTTTATATCATAAAACACCAACGTGAGGAACGGTACGATCACGCCTTTGCCTTGCCACAGACTCTTGAGAACCTGAAACATAAAACCACAACTGTAAGCCCGAAAGCTTAGTGAGATACCCCCAGAATAGCAACCACATTTACGCCTTTCCAGGCCCTGACCTTCCGGTCCATGTGTCTCAGGGGACTTCCGTCCCTGCTGGGTAAACCTTCCGGTCCTACCCACGCCGACCTTCCGGTCCATCACACAACATAATCGCCTTCCGGCCCATAACATATTGCCTTCCGGCCCATAACATATTGCCTTCCGGCCCATAACATATATTGCCTTCCGGCCCATAAGCATAAAATGCATATACAACATAACGAATAATCATATAGCAGTTCATAGACAACAATTGATCAACAGATTACATATCATAGCATTACTCTAACAAGATACCGGTCTAGCCGGTCACTATCATAACATTACCCTATGAATCAGTCAACATACTAAATGCATACATACGCCTTTCCAGGCCATGACCTTCCGGTCAAAATAGTAATGCCTTCCGGCCTGTAACATATAATGACAACTACCCGGATTTCCATCCGGTAAAAAGGGTCGGCCTTGGTGCCATAAACCCTAGCGATATAGTGAGGATAACTCACCTCGAAACTGCCGACTGAATAGATAGCTCAAGCTGCTCCGATCACTGATACGATCTCCACCTCTGGACAGTCACCAATGCACTGAACTCAAACAATAACAACAATTACCAAAATACCCCTGGAACCACTGGTAAATCCTTGGTCAAAGACAAGGTCAAAGTCAACCCCTGACTGACCCTACTCGCCGAGTCAACCCTATGACTCGCCGAGTCCCCATACTCAGAACTTCACTCAACCCGCGATCTAACTCGCCGAGTCACCCCAAGACTCGCCGAGTTCAACGACTCTGAGTCCACTCGCCCTTAACTCACCGATTCCTTAAGACACCCTTTCTACACGTCGAGTATCCCCTTTTTACTCGACGAGTTCCTCCTGGAAGAATCGCGGGGCCACCCCGACTCAACTCGCCGAGTCTGAAGAACAACTCGACGAGTCCCAGTAAATCTTCAAGCTACTCGCCGAGTCTGTTCATCGGACTCGGCGAGTCCATTCCATGCAACCGCTCAAACTGCTTTCTAATGGCAGAACTGCTCCGACCATTCATAGGCCTGGCCTTCCTAGACTGGTCCATCACGTCAGGTCCTCATTTTGGTGCTCATGATACACCCCATGATTCATAACATACATATTGACCTAAGGCATAAGGATTCCAATCCAAAACCTTCATCAATTCCCGAAATGTACAGGCGTGGGACATTCTGGACCTCCAAAGGTCCCAATACAGAGTCACAATCGTTTAGGGGACTAGGGTAGCATTCAATCTAATCACAAAAGGGTTCCACAAACCCTAATTCCATAAACACATCAACATAGCAGAGTATACTCGAATTCTTACCTGGCTGATGTATTCTCTGTGTCCCCAATCCTCAGAATGTGACTCCCTTGCTGCTCCTTTAGCCAATCCCTTCTCTTCCTTGCACAACCACTCTTCTATAATCAACAATGGCCTATAATCCTTGCTCCAGATGCACACAATCGATTTAGGGTTCTTCTCAGAAGGCTAAACTGAACAATGACGGCCAATGAGTCCTTTTTATACGTCCCAAACCTGAACGGTTAGGGTTTTCGCTAAACAGCGTAGACTCGCCGAGTCCATATCTGGACTCGTCGAGTCCAGTCGCGAACCCGCGACCAAGTCTGCGATCCTACTCGCAGAGTCTAGGTTCCAACTCGCCGAGTCCCCTCTTAAAACACTCCAAAAACATAATTTTAACAATACCTGAGATTCCGGGCTGTTACATACCCTATGCCCACAATCAAACAAGAACAGGAATTAAGGCGAGCTATCAGTCCTAAGTCCTTCAAGCCTTATTTATATAAATATATTGGTGTGGTTACATTTTATAAGGAATTTATTTAATAAAAATCTTGTCAAAAGGGAATATTTAGAAAGTTCATCTTTTATCCGAAATGGTTTTGAAAACAAAAATCCTTTATATAAAGCATAGTGATAAATCACATGTGATTTGAACTACGGATAGTGAATCACATGTGATTAATTTCCGTAACATGAATAAATGACTTGTATGAATTTTCATAAACATGTATTATTGACTTGTATCCACCCCCTAAAACATATAAAACATTTGAAAGGTTCACTAAAGGGGTATGAAGTCACCTGAAATCGTGTAAATCGGGTGAATCGGGTAAATCGGGTAAAAGTGTCGGTTGAGCGTTTGGTACCAAATAACAACTTGAGCACCTTTTTAGGACCCTAATGTCATATGAAAAATGCATTTTACAATAAATTAGACATTTTATGCCTTTCGTTAAAGTAATTGGGCATTCTAGCATCGTTTCGGGGTTTTAGGGCCTAGAAGGGGTTCCCGGGAGTTGTATAAGGCCAAGAAAGATTTACGGGAGGGTCCATGAGCTCACTCCCATGGAGTTTACGGCCCAAAGGCCACTCCTTGGGAGTTTACAGCCATAAGCCCCCTAGGCTTGGCCGTAAACTCATGTGGTCCTCCAAAATGCAAGTTTAAGGCCTTTAATCACTTCCCTAAATTCTTAGCAAGTGTCTTGAACTAATATGGAGGGTTTAAACCCTCATTTTGTGACATTTTGGGGAGTTTACGGCCAAGCCTTGTGCTTGGGCCGTAAACTCCATTTAATCCCTCAAAATGGATGTTTAAATGGTACAACACACTTCCCTTCACCTTAGATAAATACTAGAAGGCCTTAGATGGAGTTTTGGGACATTTTGCCATAAAAATTGGGGAGTTTACGGCCCAAGTATAGCCTTGGCCATAAACTCTTCTTTTGGCTTCAAAATGAGATGTTTAATGGTACAACACACTTCCTAGGGTCTTAGCTAATTTCCTTACATGCCCTATATAAGTTTTTGGGACTTAAATCCAAGGTTTTTGGGTGTTTAAGACCTAAGCATAAGCTTGGGCCGTAAACTCCATTTTAGGCCTCAATTTCTTATGTTTTAATGTCCAAACTCCCCTAGGTAAATCCCTTAATTAGTACCCAAGCTTAAAGGAAGGAAAAATGGGGCTTTTGGCAAAGTTTTAGGTGTTTACGGCCTAAGGGGCTTCTTAGGCCGTAAACTCCCTTTTGATCTTTATTTTCTATGATTTTTGGCCTCTAATTACAATGAAGTATGTTTAGAATAAGATAGGGAATAAATCCTTACGTTTGGAAGCCGGAATTCGCGGTTTTGGAGTCGGGTTCGGGTCTAGAGAGAGAAAGTAGTGAGAGAGAGTGAATGTGTGGTAAAAGAGTGTGCAAATGTTGTTTACACTCATTTCATATGCCTCGGGTATTGCACTCGATACACGGCTACTCGATGCTAAAGTTTAACGGGGTTAAAACTTTTTACCCGGGTGAAGTGGTTGAAAAGTAATACAACTCTATTTAGTTAAACAGAGTTAACATTTACGAGTTATAATTACTTATAATAATATTATGACATATAACTATTTTGTTTATTTCCGACTCCAAACATCACGGAAAATAGTATATAATGACCAATTCCGTTAGTGCAGACGAAAATTTGTAACGACACTAATTTGGGTTGTCACATCATCCCCCCGTTAGGGGAATTTCGTCCCGAAATTTAGAATTCAATCAGATAACTTATTACAATACTACTAAGCAAAGAGATGAGGATATTTGAGTTTCATTTGATCCTCACGCTCCCAAGTGAATTCAGCTCACCGCTTGGCGTTCCACCGAACCTTCACGTTTGGGATGCGACTTTGCTTCGTTCGTTTTACTTCCCGATCCAAAATCTCCGCAGGCTCTTCCATGAAGTTGAGGCTCTCATTGACTTTGATTTCGTCGAGAGGGATCACGAGAGTCTCTTCGGACAAGCATTTCTTCAAGTTTGAGACGTGGAAGGTAGGGTGTATGTTGCTTAGTTCGTGGGGTAAGTTGAGTTTGTAAGCTATAGGGCCAATCCTGGCGAGAATCTCAAAAGGCCCTATGTACCTTGGGTTTAACTTTCCACGCTTTCCGAAGCGTATCGTGCCCTTCCAGGGCGAGACCTTCAAAAGGACTCGGTCTCCCACCCGGAATTCCAAGGGTTTTCTTCGTTTGTCGGCGTAGCTTTTCTATCGATCCCTAGCGGCTTTTAGTCGTTCACGTATCTGTACAATCTTCTCGGTAGTCTCTCGAATGATCTCTGGACCAGTGAGGGCGCTGTCAGGAACTCATCCTTTAGCTAACTGCGTGTCACCCACCTCAGCCCAGCACAATGGGGATCTGCACTTCCGGCCGTAGAGGGCTTCGAATGGAGCTGCCTTGATGCTCGTATGATAACTATTGTTGTAGGAAAACTCCACAAGAGGCAAGTGTGTATCCCACAATTTCCCGAAGTCGATCACACAAGCTCGCAACATATCTTCTAAGGTTTGGATCGTCCTCTCACTTTGTCCGTCGGTCTGCGGATGGTAGGCTGTACTCATGTCCAGCCTCGTCCCTAGTGCCTATTGCAATGATTGCCAAAACCTAGAGTTGAATCTACTATCTCTGTCCGAGATAATAGATATAAGGCCACCATGCAGTCGCACTATTTCTTTTATGTATGTTCTAGTGAGCTTCTCCATCTTGTCCGTCTCCTTGATGGGTAGGAAGTGTGCGGACTTGGTCAACCTGTCAACGATGACCCAAATGGTATCTAATCCACCCGCAGTCTTGGGCAGTTTGGTTATAAAGTCCATTGTGATCCGCTCCCACTTCCATTCCGGTATCTCGGGTTGTTGGACGAGTCCTGATGGCTTCTAATATTCGACCTTGACCTTCGCGCAAGTAAGGCACTTACTCACAAAGGTAGCGATCTCCGCTTTCATGTTCGGCCACCAGTATAGCTTTTTGAGATCCAGATACATCTTATCTGAACCCGGGTGGACGGAGTAGCGTGTGTTGTGTGCTTCCCTCATGACCAAGTCTCTGAAACCTCCATGGCGTGGAGTCCAGATTCGGTCCATGAAGTAGTAGGCTCCGTCACTCTTAACCTCCAAATTTTTATCCATTCCACGCAAGGATTCTCCCGTCACGTTCTCAGGCTTTAAGGCTTCCACCTGAGCCTCTTTGATCTGTGCGGATAGATGCGAATGGATAGTCATCGTCAACGACTTGGTCCTTCGACCAGAATACTCCTTTCTACTCAGGGCGTCTGCTACTACGTTGGCTTTCCCCGGGTGATATCTAATTTCACAGTCGTAATCGTTAAGTAGCTCAACCCATCGACGTTGCCTCATGTTGAGTTCTTTTTGGTTCAGTATGTGTTGGAGGCTTTTATGATCAGTGTACACTACGCTCTTCGTTCCATACGAGTAGTGTCTCCAGAGTTTTAGTGCGAAGACGACCGCTCCTAACTCGAGGTCGTGAGCAGTGCAGTTTACTTCATGGGTCTTTAGCTGTCTCGAGGCATAGACGATAACCTTACCTTGTTGCATCAAGACACAACCGAGCCCCTGATTGGATGCATCACAGTATACAACAAAATTTTTTGTCCCTTCGGGAAGGGATAATACTGGTGCAGTGCATAGGGCTCGCTTCAGGGTCTGGAATGCCTTCTCCTGTTTCTCTTCCCAGTTGAATGATACACCCTTCTGTGTTAGCATAGTGAGAGGTTTCGCAATCCGAGAGAAGTTTTGGATGAATCTGCGGTAGTAGCCAGCGAGGCCTAGAAATTGACGAATTTCTGTAGGTGTCTTCGGTGCTGACCAGTTCTCAATAGCTTTAATTTTGGAGGGATCCACGTGGATTCCTTCTTCACGAACCACGTGACCCAGGAATTCTACTCTTCAGATCCAAAACTCGCACTTAGAGAACTTCGCATATAACTTTTCGGATCGCAACGTTTCCAGGACTCGTCGTAAATGATCTCTGTGTTCTTCCACGCTCCGAGAGTAGACGAGTATATCATCGATGAAGACGATGACGAAGTGATCTAGATATGGACGACACACCCTATTCATCAAGTCCATGAATACTGCGGGGGCGTTAGTCAGTCCAAAGGGCATCACTACGAAATCAAAATGCCCGTAGCGGGTTCGGAAAGCTGTCTCCGGAACATCCTCCTCAAGCACCCGTAACTGGTGATACCCGGATCTAAGATCAATCTTGGAGAAGTAACTTGCTCCTTGCAGTTGGTCGAATAGATCGTCGATACGAGGGAGAGGGTAGCGATTTTTGACTGTGAGTTTATTGAGCTCCCTATAATCGATGCACATCCGAAACGATCTGTCCTTCTTCTTCACGAACAAGACCGGAGCTCCCCAAGGTGAGAAGCTCTGTCTTATAAAACCCTTGCTGAGTAGTTCGTTGAGCTGGCCGGATAGTTCTTGCATTTCGGCAGGTGCTAAACGATAGGGCGACTTAGCTACAGGAGTAGCTCCTGGGACTAGGTCGGTTCTGAACTCAACCTGATGTTTGGGAGGTAGACTTGGAAGGTCTTCTGGGAAGACATCGGGGAATTCGCATATAACGGGAATGTCATTTGGATCTTTCACTTTCTGACTTGTGTCGACGACGTGAGCAAGAAAGGCGCGATATTCTTTATGCAAATATTTCTGAGCCTGAATACTGGAGATGATACGAAGGCTCGTACCCGGTTTATCTCCATAGATCAATAGGGTTTCGTGATTTGGAAGATTCAGGCGAATGGCTTTGTCGGAGCATAGGATATCGGCACGATGAAGACTCAACCAGTCCATACCAACAATGACATCGAAAATTTTGATTGAGACTGGTACGAGATCAATCGAAAATGGGTGATCGTCTAACGTGAGGGTACAACCTATGTAGATTTCGTTAGAGCTTTCTGTCTTACCGTTAGCCATTTCTACGACGAATGTTTCTTTTAGTGGTTGAGGGGTTTGTTTGAGTAATTGTTTAAAGTTTTGATTTATGAAGCTTCTTTCTGCACCACTATCGAATAAGACATAGGCATAAGAGTTGTTGAGAAGAAACGTACCCGTGACTACTGTGGGATCCGCTACCGCTTCATTGTGACCGATAGCAAGTAATCTTCCAGTTCCCCCAGCATTTGCAGCCTTCGGACAGTTCCTCTTGAAATGGCCAGCTTCACCGTAGCCAAAACACGTCGGGGTCACTCCCGAACCCAGAACTTGAGAAATAGGTTTGGGAGGGGCTTTGCAAAATCGGACCTTATGCCCCTTTCGGCCGCAGTTGGAACACTGCAATGGCAGGGGCCGTTGTGGTGGAAAGGGCACTTGGGACACTTGGGCAAGTTTCCACTGTAAGCTTTTGGCGGGGCTGGAGCAGTTGGAGTGGTGGCAGCATGGACCGCCACGATCTGGTGGTCCTTGGTGGTGGTTTGAGTTTTCTTGCCTTTCTTCTTATCCCATCGTTTCCTTTTTCTGTCAGAGGAATCGGGTGGTGCAGTGGTTGTTGCGGTTGTTGTTGCTGGAGTGGAGGAGACTTCATGGTTAATCAGACTCTAGGCCAATTCCTTGGCACTGTCAAAAGTGGTGGGGCGTGAGGCCAGAACGTTTCCTCGATACGGGGGCACTAAACCCCAGATGTATCGTTCGATCTTCTTGCTTTTAGAGGGGATCATGTTGGGACACATAACCGCCAAGTCGCAAAACCTGGCCGTATAAGCCGTTATGTCAGTCCCTTTCATATTGAGGTTCCAAAGTTCTTCCTCCAGTTTCTGAATTCTCGCCCCTAGGGCAGTACTCCTTCCTCATAAGATCCTTTAAAGTGTCCCAACCAATGGCATTGGCTGAAACCAAGGAGAGTGCACTGACATGGCCGTTCCACCATGTCAGGGCCCTGTTGGTGAGGGTGGCAGTAGCGTACTTGATTTTTCTCTCTTCGGGGCAAGAGCACATTTCAAACACCGCTTCGGTTCTTTCGAACCATTGGGATAGTGCCAGAATTCCTCCTGAACCGTCGAAGAAAGCAGGTTTACAATTCATGAAGTCCTTATAAGTGCATCCCTACACTCGTTGGTGGACTTCACCAAATCTAGAATTCCCACCGCTCGCATCACCCGAGTTCATTTGGGCTATGGCTGCTGTCACAGCCGCAGTCACTGCTGTTTGGAACAGCACTGGATCGAACTGCGGATGGGGAGGTGGTGGAGGAGGGGTTTGAGTTGTTGTTCTTCCTCGGCTTGGACGCTTTCAAGGAGGCATCTTTCACTGGAAAACCATAGAAATGATGGCAATAGTAAGAGTCTATTGCGATTATGAATAGAGTGATTCATGGATTAAATCAACATAATCCAAGATCAGAATGAGAGTCATAGCAATAGAGTAATCAACTGCCACTACATTGGTATTAATGATGCAACACAAGTTCATGAAAATTGACCTAACAGTAGGTCTTACATCATACCATAGAGAAAATGTTGGCAGTTTAGAGGTTTAACTAGAGTACTTTTAAGCTAGGAATGTTTACAAACAAAAGACCTACGGAACATAGAGAGAAAAAGGCTAGTCCTTTAAACAAAAGAGTGGGGTAACTAGACGTCTCCTACTGGCGACGGTTATTTGTTAGGCGAATCCTCAGATCCGCTAGCTGACGCATAACTTCTTGAAGGTGTCGATCATGAGTCCTTTGGCGTGCTCGGAGTTCCCTAATTTCGGCTCAGGATGCAGCCAGCTGATGCTGCAGAGCCTCGTTGGTCCTCCTTGACTTTTCCATGGCTTCTTTGAGTTGTGGATGCGAACCGTGTTGAGGTTCGAGTTGGCATCCACTTCCACAAGTCGACCAATAGCAGCTTGGACCTGCTCGACATTCCTGGCAATCCTTCAGATCATGATGGGCGGAACCCGATCTGCTGATCCTCCTTCGCTTATGTTGTAGAAGCTTCGGTCTCCATTGTAAGGCAAAGGCTGACCCTGCTCCTCACTCCATCGGTGCAAGGATATGGCCCACATAGGAGTGGGACCCTGAAATGCCGGACGGGGGTTAGGGTTCGGGGCTTCAGGAGGTTGGTTGTTAACTTCTGGTTCGGAGCTCGAGCTATCCGAGGAGCCTTCAGCTTGATGATCATCCAAAGGGATCGGGTGATCATCGTCTGACTCCTCTTCGAGCCATCCTCCATTGCCCTGGTTCGGAAAGTACGGATCACCGGGATGGTGGAAGCCAGCCATGCTATCTACGCGAGAAAGGGGAAAGGAAAGGTTAATAGACATACTATTCTAAGATACTTATAGGATGAATCGTTATTAGTCGACCCAATACTTGCATAGTGCATACCAATTACATGTAATCGAAGCAAGACAGTCCTTCGAATAAACCACCCTAACTTCAGACCCCCAATCAAACAAGAATAGGGAATGAAGCAAAGGCGGCAGATTCTGAGTCTATAGCGCCCTAGTCACATCTAATCGTGTTGTATCCACTTAGCAACTATTGTCCCACAAGTAACGACCCTTTTTGTTGTCACATACGTATGTTCTAGAGATACAGAATACTCCTATAGTATTCTTATGGTAACGTTATTGTGGTAGTGTTGGTAAGTTTTAGACTTGTTGCAACACCACAAACAATATTAGGCACATGCTAGTCACTCTCAGGAAAATGTAGTTGATCAGGCTACATCACCCCGAATGTGACTATATGTCTCTAAACCCAATTGTGCTGCCCAACAATCTTAATACTTTTGTTTTGTTCTAGGATGATACTAATTTCTGTGTTTTATAGTGATGTGTGAATACATATATACTTAGTTAGATCTTTTAGATACTTAACAGTATATATTTTTGTTCAGAGTGTTTTAGTCCCGAAGTGTTTATAGTTTGTATATCTTTTATAGGTTGATATACTTGATTCACTGTAAACAATGCTCTGATACCAATCTGTCACACCCCAAAACCGATAACGGCGGAAACACGTTTCGGGGTGGAGGACGTCATGTACAGTATCATCACAATTGCATAATGGTAAAAACAAGAAACATACAACCATTGCATTACATAGTGAATTTAATTACAAACATGTTTCGTATTGTTCAACAAACACCAAAAGTAAATCAAAAGTAAGACATGGATCTTGTATGCTCCACCTACTCCAAAAATGCTGCACCTGTGCCTGTCTATCTTTGACCTGAGGATACAAGTTATTTTGAAAACGAATATCAGCATAAAGCTGGTGAGTTCATAAGAGTTTAGTGTGAGTTTTTGTATAAAAAGCATTAGAACCGGTAGTATGAAAAGCTGAAATTCACAGTCATAAGTAGTAGAAAACTTAGAAAATCCTATATTTTCCAGAAATACTTTGTAAGTGAAAAACCTTTAAGAAACATGTAATTTTCATCATTGAAGAAGAAATTCATTGTGACAGTATAATAGTGGGTTTCCAATAAGTAATGCAATATGGTAAGTTATGCCTGAAGTCCATAATAGTGGTGCAAACTTTCTTTAGTATTAAATACTTGTTTACTTCGGGATATTAACTTTAGCTTTTTGTTTAGCATTTTAGTGTGGTTATAGTGTATTTCTGGTATGTTATCGATAGTGTGAGTAATAGAGGATCCCATGACCTTCCCGGTCATACACATTGTAGTGAAGTAGCGGCATCCCTGGGCCTGTATGGCTCGGACTGAAGTTATCAGTCGGGATGTAATAGCGTCTGCCCCGTATAGATCTATACATATAGCGTCGTCTTCCTGCCAGAAGACTCTGGGTGTAGTGCGTAGCGAATAGAGTATCTCGTAGTGGGTTAGTGTGTTATCTCTTGATTAGTGTTTTCTCTTGTATTATAGCGTAGTAGTCTTTTGTATACTCCTAGTATCTTCTCGTATTAGTATATAGTATCATTATAGAGTGTATTATAGTGTGTAGAGTAGTAGCTATAGCGAGTAATAGTGGCCTTAACTATACCTATTATAGTTAACTTAGTGCGTATGATTCTTGTCAATCTAGTGGTTTAAACATTTAATGAAATTGAAAATACTCGTATCCAAAAAAAATATATATGATATATAAGTAAGAAATCAAAGACAGTCGGACGAATACCAACTACCCTAAGCCCACAATCAAACAAGAACAGGAATTAAGGCGAGCTATCAGTCCAAAGTCCTTTAAGCCTTATTTATATAAATATATTGGTGTGGTTACATTTTATAAGGAATTTATTTAATAAAAATCTTGTCAAAAGGGAATATTTAGAAAGTTCATCTTTTATCCGAAATGGTTTTGAAAACGAAAATCCTTTTTATAAAGCATAGTTGTAAATCACATGTCATTTGAACTACGGATAGTGAATCACATGTGATTAATTTCCGTAACATGAATAAATGACTTGTATGAATTTTCATAAACATGTATTATTTACTTGTATCCCCCCTAAAACATATAAAACATTTGAAAGGTTCATTAAAGGGGCATGAACTCACCTGAAATCGCGTAAATCGAGTGAATCGGGTAAATCGGGTGAATCGGGTAAATCGGGTAAAAGTGTCGGTTGAGCGTTTGGTACCAAATAACGACTTGAGCACCTTTTTAGGACCCTAATGTCATATGAAAAATGCATTTTACAATAAATTAGACATTTTATGCCTTTCGTTAAAGTAATTGGGCATTCTAGCATCGTTTCGGGGTTTTAGGGCCTAGAAGGGGTTCCCGGGAGTTGTATAAGGCCAAGAAAGATTTACGGGAGGGTCCATGAGCTCACTCCCATGGAGTTTACGGCCCAAAGGCCACTCCTTGGGAGTTTACGGCCGTAAGCCCCCTAGGCTTGGCCGTAAACTCATGTGGTCCTCCAAAATGCAAGTTTAAGGCCTTTAATCACTTCCCTAAATTCTTAGCAAGTGTCTTGAACTAATATGGAGGGTTTAAAACCTCATTTTGTGACATTTTGGGGAGTTTACGGCCAAGCCTTGTGCTTGGGCCATAAACTCCATTTAATCCCTCAAAATGGATGTTTAAATGGTACAACACACTTCCCTTCACCTTAGATAAATACTAGAAGGCCTTAGATGGAGTTTTGGGACATTTTGCCATAAAAATTGGGGAGTTTACGGCCCAAGTACAGCCTTGGCCATAAACTCTTCTTTTGGCTTCAAAATGAGATGTTTAATGGTACAACACACTTCCTCGGGTCTTAGCTAATTTCCTTACATGCCCTAGATAAGTTTTTGGGACTTAAATCCAAGGTTTTTGGGTGTTTACGGCCTAAGCATAAGCTTGGGCCATAAACTCCTTTTTAGGCCTCAATTTCTTATGTTTTAATGTCCAAACTCCCCTAGGTAAATCCCTTAATTAGTACCCAAGCTTAAAGGAAGGAAAAATGGGGCTTTTGGCAAAGTTTTAGGTGTTTACGGCCTAAGGGGCTTCTTAGGCCGTAAACTCCCTTTTGATCTTTGTTTTCTATGATTTTTGGCCTTTAATTACAATGAAGTATGTTTAGAATAAGATAGGGAATAAATCCTTACGTTTAGAAGCCGGAATTCGCGGTTTTGGAGTCGGGTTCGGGTCTAGAGAGAGAAAGTAGTGAGAGAGAGTGAATGTGTGGTAAAAGAGTGTTCAAATGTTGTTTACACTCATTTCATATGCCTCGGGTATTGCACCCGATACACGGCTACTCGATGCTAAAGTTTAATGGGGTTAAAACTTTTTACCCGGGTGAAGTGGTTGAAAAGTAATACAACTTTATTTAGTTAAACAGAGTTAACATTTACGAGTTATAATTACTTATAATAATATCATGACATATAACTATTTTGTTTATTTCCGACTCCAAACATCACGGAAAATAGTATATAATGACGAATTCCGTTAGTGCAGACGGAAATTTGTAACGACAGTAATTTGGGTTGTCACAACTCACATTATCCTAAAAATTCTCATCCACCACCGCAATCTCACAATACTCAACCTAAGGAAGCACCGTAGCCTACTCAATCCTCTGACTCTGGTACTCCCTCAGAAGACAAGACTGATGTTGTTGTTTGTCACAAATGCAACAAAGAGAATCACTTCGCAAAAGATTGTAAGGCCAATGTAGTTAAAGACAGAGCATTTTACCTTAGAATGGCTCAAGAGCTGGAAGAAAAGGAGAAAGCAAGGGAATACATAGCCCATGTCAAGAGAAACCATCAAGTCTGGTCATCCAGAGATGAAGATGAACCTATCAGCAATATTAATGGAAAAGGGAAAATATGCATGATGGCAACTGCGGATGATGATGGGTCTACAAGCATGAATAAAAACTACTGCTACATGGCAAATGATAGAACTCTGAGCATCGTGGAACAGGTAAAACTCATGATCCAAACTCTAAATTATAGCATGCATGATTGTCAACCTTACATAAATAATCTTAATGACACATGTGTTGCCGTCCTTACAGACTATAACAAAGCCTTAGATGAAAAGAACATTGCGTTCCAGGAGATGTTCCATGTGAGAGGACGACTGGATAACAAAAGGCTCAATATGGCTATGTTAGAAAGAGATTTAGAGTTAGAAAAAGATGCAAGAATGTTGAGTGAAACCCAATTAGAGATAGCTTTGAATCAGAGAGATTTAGCTCATACAAAAATTGTACGTTTAAATATTTTAATCAAAAAATTGTTCAATGAAAGTGAAGCTATTGAAAATTTGGTAAATAATGGAACCGTGGACAAAACATACAATTGGGGTTGGTCCAATGGATATCCTACCGCAATGGATTCCTCACCCCGGTTCAACAAAGACATAATTTATGTCCCTCTAGACTGAGAATTCCATTTCCCAGTCAATGACAAGACTTTTCCCGAAGATATTAATAATCACTTCGGTAGACTGCACAATTTAAGCAACAATTGTGTCATTGAGGAAATTATGCCTGAGGTTTCTGATCACACATGTGATCAAACTCCTACCAGTAGCACTACTTTCCCAAATTCTCAAAACTCATCCGTAGTCAATGAAGAAATTATCATTAAGGACACCGAAATCTCTAAAGACTTTCCATCTCTGTCCTTAGACCTTAGTGTTCCTCACTATAGTCAAAAGTCTCACATGAGTCCCACTGAAGCCCCAACTAAGACATACTCTGCAGTAGTCAAGTCATCCTCACCGTAGTCTTCAAACAAAAGTTCTGCCACTCTTCAAACAATTTTTCATGAATTACCCGTAGAAAATTTCGAAGTAGGTCAATGTTCCCAAATCCCAGAATCCTCAAGTTCTGATGACTCAAGCCCACGTTTTCACAAAATTTCCAAGGATTCCAGGAAACCGTAGTTGAATAACAAAGACTGCGGTTCACCAAAATCCTTAGCTAAAAAGGCTTTCAAAGAAGAACTTCGCTCCTGAGGCACAAATACAATATTTTCAAAAACAAAAGGCATGTCAGATCCCAAAAGTCCAAAAGTCCAGAAAAATTTGTTTTCTCACACTATTTTTCAAAGGATCCTACCACCAAGAAAACACCCAAAAAGGAATGTACAGTTTCAACAGTCATTCCTAAGTCATCTGACACGACTAAAAAGGGTTCAAAGTCTTTTCAAAACGGTGTTTTTCAAATCTATTCCTCAGATGATCCGAAATGGAAAGGTATCTTACCCACTCCAACACATTTGAAGTCACATCAAACTTTTCACAAATGGAAGGGTATTTTACCAAATCCAACAAAAAGGAAACAAAGATCTACACGTGCTAAACCTATTTCAAAACAAAATTTTCAGAAAAATGACAACACTCATATCAGATCTTTTCAACCTTGGTGTAGCAAAAAAACAAACAACTCCTCCTTAAGACCGCTGACCAAACGAGGTATCAGAACTAAAGACAAAATCTCAACCTGTGATTGTCAGTTTAGTTGCAAAAATTAGAAACCTCGTAACTTTACAAAAACACACTACACTCCAAAGTTGCACAAACGTCCAGGACTAGGCTTAAAAGTTGACACGAAACCGCTCCCTGCAACCTCGGTCCATGCATCACTCAGAAACTCACATGTTGTCCCAGGCTCCAAACTAGTTTGGATGCCTAAACAAACCATGTAATTCTCATGCTTTGTGCAAGGAAGAACAAGAAGATGAATGGTTAATTGATAGTGCCTGCTCCTTGCACATGACTAGAAGGTTAGAATACCTTCGGGATTTCAGGCCTATATGCAATGGTGGAAATGTTACATTCAGCAACAATGCTAATGGAATCATCTGAGGTTATGGTGTACTCACTACGGGGAACTTTTCAATTCAGAAGGTTGCTTATGTAGAAAGCCTTAAACACAATCTCATCAGTGTTGGCCAACTATGTAAGGTAGGCCATCGAGTTGAGTTTGATGATCAATTATGTTACGTTATGATGAGTGATAGGATCACCTGCTTCATCAAGTCACAATCCGAGGGTACCATGTATCCTCTAGATGTTTCTCTCATTATTAGAAAACCGCAACTGTGTTTTCACTCCAAAATTATATCAAAAGTTAGCTGGTTATGGCACCGCAAGCTCGCTCATCTCAACTTCAAGTATATCAACAACTTGGTCACTGGAGAGCTGGTCAGAGGATTACCCATTCTAAAGTTCAGCAATGACACTCTATGTCCTACTTGTGAATGTGGTAAGTAGTCCAAAGCAAGTCACCCCATGGTGATTGACTCTTCAATACCTGAACCACTTGAGCTTCTACACATTGATCTCTGTGGTCCATCAACCGTAGCCAGTCTTCATCATAAAAAGTACATACTGGTTATAGTTGATGACTTCACTCGTTTTACTTGGGTATTTTTCCTCAGACTCAAATCCGAAACACTGTAGATTCTCATCAACTTCATCAAAGAAATAGAACTCCAGATCTAGCCGCCTGTAAGACGCATCCGCAGTGACAATGGAACCGAATTCTCTAACCATCCACTCAAAAAATTCTTGGTGTCTAAAGGTATCACTCACAACTTCTTAGCTACTTATATACCTCAACAAAATGGTGTATTAGAGAGAAGAAACCATACTCTAGTTGAAGCAGCCAGATCCATGCTCAACTTCGCACACCTTCCTCTTTACGTTTGGGCTGAAGCCGTAGCAACTGCATGCTTTGTTCAAAACCGAAGCATCGTCTGCAAACGCCTCAATAAAACACCATATGAGGGTCTCAACAACTGGAAACCAAATGTTTGTTTCTTTCACATCTTTGGGTGTAGATGTTTTGTGATCAATAATAGAGATCAGGTTAACAAATTTGCACCGAAGTCCGATGAAGGCATTTTTCTTGGCTATTCTACGAACAAGGTTGCTTACCGGGTTCTTATCAGACGTACGAGGCTAATCACTGAGAGCTTCGAGGTGAAATTCAATGATTCTTACATCCACAACGCCCCTTCATCCAATGAAACCACTGCCAACATGGAAAGTGATATTCCTACTTCTTCAAGTCCTCTAAACCTGGTTGAAGTCATTTATGATGATATTTTCGACCCTGTTGAAACTGTGAAACTATCTGAAGTTCTTGTGTCACCAACTGCTTAACAACAACACATTGATGTCTCTGGTCTGTCTCTATCCGAAGTAACATCTTTCAATACTTTCACCCCTCCGGTTGAGGGGGAAAGCTCTACTCCGGATCAAGCAACAACCATCAAGGTTCCAGTACTTGATGATGCTCAAGCTCCTCTCCTCAGAAGATCCCTACCATTAAACGTATCTTCGGATTCGGATGATGAAATCATAGAAACCATTGACACTCGAACCGATTCAAGAATCATTTCTCTCCCATCAGCAGTCCAGGGGGAACCTTCTAAGATTCCAGAGGAACTCCCATTAGCAATCTAGGGGGAACCTCTCCAAGCTGCTCAAGAAAATTTCATTCTCGCTCCAACAAGCCAATATAACTCTGCAGGATGTTCTCAAATCCAGGGGGAACTGTCAATCCCATACGAAGAAATCTCTGATATTGAAGACATTCCTTCTACCACAGCCATTGACCATCTGATGCCTCGTCAGCACCAGGTCAAATCATTGGAAATCCATCCGCAGGTATCCAGACTCGATCTGCCAAGGACATATTTGACCATTGTCACTACGCAGCATTCATGTCCGCAGTCAATCCCCGATCAATCAAAAAAGCATTATTAGAACCTGATTGGATTTCTGCAATGCAAGAAGAACTGGAAGAATTCGAAAGAAACAAAGTGTGGCAACTTGTTCCCATACCGCAAGGCCATACTATTGCTGGAACAAGATGGGTATTCAAGAAGAAGTTAGATGAATCCAGTGCGGTTATCAAAAATAAGGCAAGACTAGTTGCAAAAGGGTATATTCAACTGTAAGGTGTTGATTACGACGAAACATATGCTCTGGTGGCAAGAATGGAAGCAATTCGAATCTTTTTAGCATACGCTGCCCACAAAAACATCAAAGTTCACCAAATGGATAAGAGTGGTTTTCTCAACGGGGAATTGAAAGAAGAGGTTTATTTGCAACAACCTCCCGGGTTTGAAAATATTGAATTCCCTGACCACTGCTACAAGCTTCAAAATGCAGTCTACGGTCTGAAGCAAGCTCCCAGAGCTTGGTACGAGACTCTTTCTGAATTTCTAATTTCTCCAGGCAACAAAGGAGGAGTGATTGATCCCACGTTGTTTAGAAAAGCAAACGGTGACCACCTTATTCTTGTACAAAAATACGTGGATGATATCATTTTTGGATCGACTGATCAAGGAATGGTGAATGATTTTGCTAAGCTCATGACAAACAAATTTCAAATGAGCATGAATAGAGAGATTAACTTCTTTCTAGGTCTTCAACTCAAACAAATTCAGCAAGGGATATTCATTCATCAAGAGAAGTACACCACCGAACTTTTGAAGAAATACTCTATGGACAACTGCTCCTCGGCTCAGGTCCCTATGGCTTGCGGATATAAGATCTATGCTGATCCCTCTGCCGAATCTGTGGATCATAAGACTTATAGAGGCATCATTGGCTCTCTTATGTACCTCACCGCAAGCTGACCGGACATTGTTTTTGCTACTGGTGTATGTGCAAGGTATCAGGCTGACCCAAAAGTGTCACACATGACCGCAGCCAAACAAATTCTTCGGTACCTGAAAGGAAGCAAATCTCTTGGTCTATGGTACCCCGAAGGCAATGATTTCAATCTGCAAGCTTTTACCGATGCGGATCATGCTGGATGCAAACTTGATCGAAAAGTACATCTAGTGGATGTCAATTTTTGGGAGGTAGACTTGTCAGCTGGTCCTCAAGAAAACAAAGTTGTGTCTCTTTGTCTACCGCAGAAGCAGAATATGTGGCCGTAGCCAGTTGTTGTTCTCAAGTTCTATGGATGAAGACACAACTATTAGACTACGGATACAGAGTGTTGCGGATACCAATCTACTGTGATTCTGAAAGTGCCATATTGATTTCTCATAATCCTATTCAGCACTCCAAGACGAAACATATTGAACTACGGTATCATTTCATCAAAGACCACATTCTGAAAGGTAACATCGAACTCAATTTTGTCTCTACTCATGAAGAGATTGCTGGTGTATTTAGAAAAGCACTTGACTCGACCAAACTCAATGCGTTCTTACAAATGTTAGGCATGATGAATCCGGACCCTCAGTTCTTCTTGAATTGATAGGTACCACAGACCCTCTTCGTCTCCATTGCGGTCCTAGCTGAAAGACATTTATAACAAATGGTTTTGATATATCTTGTGTACCTCAGTCTGTATGCGCAACCATATGTTATATATATCTTTCATGGGTCTTTATTGCTTTTTGTCACTAACTTTTTGTACAAGTGCTCTTCTCAGTTTCTCTCACTGCAGTCATCCGCAATGACAAAGAAGTCATCCTCAATGACGTGTTCATCCGCAGTTACATAAATTGTTTCTCATACTGATCTTTCTTTTTCAAATAAAAAAACATAGTTTGCTATTTAATGATCCTTCATTAAATAAAAAACATTTCTTTGGGATACTGTCTCATTCTTTTTCTCTAAACCTTGTGTCAGACCTATTTTAGGTATGATGACAAAATAAAAGATTTTCCAAATCAAATCCTCTAATATGTCTTTTCCTATTATCCCCAAACCATCACATCCGTTACAACTTCTACTTCATCCAACGAATTTTCTCACCCCCCTCCACACATTCTCAAGACGTGATACAACATCTGACATTTCATTAAATGTAGATTCCTTTTCTGGTTAATCTCAATTTCAATCTTTATCCCTTTTTGTCAATCTATGGTTAAGATTAGAGATGCTAATTCAAAGATAAAACAAACGTTTTTACCCAATTTCTCTTAGGTAAAAAAAAAGTTTCCCACTCCAATAAACCGCTATAAAACCCTTTTCTTCTCCACAAAGAAACGTTTATGCTCTCAAAATCCTTAATCCTTTTCTGCATTCTTCAAGCTCTTTCAAACTCAACAATGGTGAACCCAACTGGTTCAGACTTTCCCACCATTGCCTCTAGCAATTTCAGAGCAGTTTTCGAAGATCAACCCACTTACAATGCTCCCACAAAACTGATGATCAAGTTCTTATAGAATCATCCTCTATTTGGACCATTCGATGCTTTCACAGACGTTGTTCCACTCTCCACTCTCTACAAATGTGCTTTCTCTGCCTATCGCCCAATCGATAACCCCCAGGAAGTCCACATAAATCTTATCAATGATTCTTTGGTCATTCTGTCCAAAGAAAAATTTCTCAATGCCATCAATCTGCTTGTTCATCCCTCCATTAAATTCTTCACACCATCAATGGCGGGCATCACCTCAGCACTGTATCAGATGGGCTATCAGAAGCAGATCACAGGAATTGGTGAATTCAAGAAGAACCAATTGCCTGCGGTCTGGCAGTTTGTATGCCATTTTATCATCTGCAGTCTGTCCGGCAGAACCGGAGGCACATATAACATGGGCCTAAAGCTTTTGGAACTGGTTTGGAGCATCTACACAGGTCACGATGTGAACTACGGTCAGATCCTTTGCGATGACTTTCTGCAATACATTCCCAAAGAGAGCCCAAGGCAGAACCAATCCGATCTTACTTTTGCTAGGTTTTGGTCTCTCTGCATATCTGACTTGCATGCAGATGCAAAGATTGACATGGGTGATGAAATCAACTTCTTCGCCACCAAAGATCTAAAAAGGTACAACCCTTCCTCTGATCAAACTATTTTTGGTCCAATCCGTAGACTCCCTTCTCATATTCTTTCTACCCTTGGTCTCGAGACTGCTAATGTCTCAAACCACATTGAGGCTATGGAAGGTATTGAGCCATACCTTCCTACACCGCCTCTTCCATCCGCAGCCTTAAACCCTGAAGGTGCCGGAATCCCTTCCTCTACAACTCTTTTTAACGTCTCTCAAATACGCAAACACAAGGTTTCTTCTCTCCATGATCCCCGCAACACAAAGAAATCTGGAACTCCCAAAAAGGATGCCCCCAAACCTTCCAAACCCTCAAAGAAAAGAAAAACACCACCCGTAATCACAACTGCTGAACCAAGTCGCCATGACTCCAGCAGTGATTCTGAAGAGGATAACCAACCCATTTCTATCCTTAAGAAATGAAAACTTGATCCTACTAGCCAAATGCATGACCGGACTGATACCTCAGCCTCTCAACAGGCTCCGGTAGTCCTTGGGATGCCTGCACATCCATAGAATACCACTATCTTTTTCCTTTCAGACTCAGAAAGTGAGTCTGAATCATAGCAAAGAGGAGACTCCCTCTAGTACATTCCCAAAGGGATAATACTAGTTCTCGCCCTAAAGTCTCCAGGGCTTCCCGACTGCATATCTTTTCACCTGATGAGTTGAACTTCATCCTGTTGAACGTCACCCAAACACTACAAACACCTTCCCTCCGCAGGGCACTTCTTCCGCCCATGCCAGAACTGAGCTGAGGCCAAACTTGACTATGGGTCAAAGAGACCAAGAAAGCTCAGGAAATCCTACTCCGCTTTCATTAGAAATAAGTGGTTTAGGCACGGTAAGCACAAATGTGCAAGGATCCATGAACCCAAGGGACACCTTGGTGCGATTTACAGGAATTGACGTTGAAGACTCGGATGATTCTTGGAGCGAGTATCAACCCTCAAATGAGGCTGAAGCCAAGAAATATGTCGCTTTTCGTATGGCATTCCAAGCTCGCAAGGATCAACAAATCAAACAACAACAGCTCAAGGAACAATAGATACAAGCTGTGGCCAAATATTGGGCAGATGCCATAAACAATGCCAATACCGTAGCCACCATCCTCAAGGTTCAAGACTAGATGTACGCAATGGCTGAAACAGTTCAGAAAGCTCAGGAAGCTGTTTCTAATCAACATGTCTCTCAAGATCCCCCTCTCCCACTGCTGCAGGTTCACAAGATGACGAACCATAAATCAAAGTGAGCTCTGCTCCCTTTTTGGTTTTGATGATGATGAACCTCAAGAGGTAAACAAACCCTCTCCTTCGGATGACGATCTAATGATGTTTGATGAAGACGAAGAATCGAGTGGTTCTCATCACTCAACGTCCAAGCCCAAGGAGAAGAAGAAGGAGAAAAATGCAGTGACAATGAAGGCATTTCTCCGTCTACAGGCCAAAGTTGATCAAATCTTAGCTGCGCTCAAGCCTAATCAACCGCAACCAGAAGACATTCTTGGACCGCAGTCCTTAATGGAAAGAATCGAAAGGCTGGAAAGTAGAGAGAGAATGGCTGCGGAGCGTATCTCTCTGAAGGTCGAAATGGGGATCAGGTCACTTGACAATAATCGTCAAGCTGATCACAGAGAATTTATGGCTGCTGTGGAACGCCTCATTTCTGAGGTTACCGCAATCAAAACTGATCTCCAAGCAGCCATTGTGGATCAAGCCTCACATTCTGAGAAGTTGATTGTTGAGACTCATACTGCTTATGAGTTCGCAATCTCCGTTCTCCAAACAACAATCAACAGAATGCAGCGATCTCTGTCTGCCAACTTCGATGGTCCAGAAATTCTTCAACTCACCAAGGAGATCCACAAACTATTCTTCAATCCCACCATCCCTAATAATCAACAATTGGCCCAAGCCCTCAAAACGCAATTTCAAGTGGTGTTTGACAAGGTTGATGGCGTTTGTCAATGGCTTGAGGAGGCTCCGGGTCTAAACTCCTCAAGAGGGGGAAGTGAATAAGTCCATCATTCCAACCACTCCATCTCACACCATCAAACTCCCCCTGTCTCTACTGAAAAAATTCCCACACCTCAACCTTCACCGCAACCTAAAAAAATTCCCACACCACAACCTTCACCGCAACCATCTCATCACACTCCACCTCATAACTCCCCTCTTCAAGTTGAAAATAATCCTAAAACACCAGAGACTCCCCCGCACTTCAAGAATCTGGTGGAGTATATGTCTTCTCCGAGTTCAAATGACTCACCTGCCACTGCTCAAAGGAAAAGAGATTGGAAGGCAGCCAAACTCGCTGAAGAAGTATGGAGACTGTGCGAATTTGGCAGGGTCATGGATGAGTATCTGATAAACTCTTGGGTCAATCCCCACAGAAGATTGCTCGATGATGACTACGTCCACATCTTACCTATGCGGAACCCCCCCTCAGATCGTTACTGGGATGTCCCAATCTCACCAAATTCCAGATACTTCACTGTATTTGAGCAGTTCGACCGCAGCCTTCCTGACGCCAAAAGACTGCCGATAGAATTCGAGAGACTTAGCCAATTCTTTGCTAAGAATGCCTCTCCTGTTGAACACATATGGTCTAACGATAGAACATCCGCAGTCAAAAATTACAAGATTCGGAAGTTTATGAAGGTTGAGTTCATCCAGTACACTTTGACCAGGAGGGAACACGACTACATCCGCACCCATGCAGATTTTCCAAGTAAGAACCCTAAAGAAGTCTTTCTCATCACCAAGGTATTTCAACACAAGTCTGAGAAGCTTCCGAAGATGAAGTTTGCACTTGAAAGGGCCTGTACTTTCCTTAAGGAAACAGTCTGTGACTTCGCCAAAATCGATGCAGACATTCATCCCATCATTTCCAAGATTGTTGATCTGCCACCACTTGACCCCGCACCGATGCCTACCAAAGGCTTTGAAGAAAGATCTTTGGGTGCAACCAACTATCCTGAGCTTGGAGTCATTTTCAAGAGGAAAACTGACAATGTCAAATATTTCATTACTATGACTGCCATGCATCGTCTCACCAGAAAGCAACTTGACATCTGCCGAAACACAGTTGAAAAATCCAAGCACACCACCTGAGAGGTTAAGTTCGAAATACTTAGAAGAATTAACTGGTTGGAGAACATCAGGAAGTTTTGGTTGATTTTGATCAAGTTTCTTAAACTTGATAGATGATCAAGTTAAAGAGGTCACTTAGGGGGAAATTGTTGAAGCAAAAAAGTGGCCCTCTTGAACAATCAGCTACCGCAACCTCCAAGCCACCGCAGTCAAGCAAGCTTCATCAGCAATCATCAAACGAAGTCTTCAGAACCACAGTCTCTATAGAGTTTAAGTTTTTATTTTCTGTAAAACACTCTATTGTCCGGTATGCCTTGCATGGCTACTCTTAGAGTTGTAAATCTGTTATCTTTTTGAGTCTCTATAAATAGAGCTCATCCTCCTGTATTAAAAATCGCATCCAATTCTAATACACATCTCAAAGTTCTCTTTTTATCTTACTTATTCAATCTTCTTACTCTCTTAATGAATCACAATCTCTCCTCTGAGCAAGTCCTCTGTGACATAATCACTAAGTTTGATCTCACTTATTAACTTGGTTTGAATGCACTCCTCGTTATGAATCAGCTTATGTGTATACTTGATATAACAATTGTTGTCATTTACATTTCATTACTTTTCCGTAACTAAGTCTCTAACTTCTAACTCTTAATATTATTGTTGAGCTTTTAGATCCTTCGAGATTAACTATTCCGCTATATACTTGTTTTAACGTCTGTTCAAGTGTGCCTCAAAGTTTTTCTCTTAACATGTTTAAGACCAAACAAGTAAGAAGGGTGACATTGGAGCGCATGTTGGGCGTAATTCCAGTACGCGCAGCGTAGGGGTCACGCATCCCCGATATCTGCATGGCAGGCGAGTACGACCAACATAAGAAGTTGGTACGCGCGGCGTACTCCCTTCCGTTGACTTTTGTTGACTTTTAGGGTTTGGGTCAAATTATGGACATTCAGGGCCATTGAGCGGTAAAATGGTCTTTTTGCCTTTTGTGAGATAATGTAGCTTCTTAAGAGTCGTGATTAATTAGGGATAATTGTTGGCTATGTTAGGCGGAGGCTAGACAGGTGGTCTGAGTTCGCATTTTGCTGACTTCATGCAAGGTAAGTCTTCTCACTATACTTGCCTTGAGTGGTACCTTGTGGGATTGAGCTGCTTTTTGTGATTATTTTTATATCTGATATTCTACATTATGTGTTTGTGATTTATGCTGGGTATTGTTATTAAGAGCTTGCTGAGTTGGGACCAGGGGGTCCCACTGAGACAGATTAATTGGAGGGTCTTATCGAGTTATAGCCTAGAGTGCCTAATGAGTTGTATGTGGTATTTTTGGGAGCTCACTAAGCCTCGTGCTTACCGTGTTATGTGTTATGTGTTTCAGGTAGTTCTGATGATTGTAGGAAGGCCCCGACTTGATTGTACACACACTCACATTGGAGATATGTCTTAGAGGATCCTGGTTTATGTGATAAACAAATTTTGATAAATAATTTGTGTTAATGTTGATACTTGAGATTTTTCGGGAAATATGACATGTGATTTTTATGTTTAAAAATGAAAAATCTCTTTTGAAAATTTCGGTGTTACATGTCGTGTGTGTGTGCATTTGCTTGGCCGGACATCGAAAGAAAAGCCACCGCGAAGGTGGCTGTGGGTGTGTTTGTGTAGTGTCATTTCGTGTTGGTGAGGTGTGTATGTGTGGGTTCTTTAGCCGGAAAACATGGGAAACCACCATGGCAGCCAATCACGGTGGCAGTCACCTTGCTGCCGCCTTCTGCCACCATCAACCGTCGTGTTAGGTGGCTATGTGTGTGAAATCTTGTATGTATGGATGTTTTCTACATTAATTGATGTATTGGAACTCTGTGGTCGGATTTTAACTCAAAAACCACCACCACCACCGTGAGTTGGTGGCTACCGTCGTTAACCACCATTGACCACCACCGCCCGAGGTGGCAGTGGGTGGTTCCCAGTCTAGTGAAACTCTAATTAACCTAAAAATTTAAACTTGGACCTAGTTGTCTTGTGCTTGGGTTGGAAACCCTAATTAAGGTTTAGAAAACCCTAATTTTAGAGACTTTAGTGTGAGACTTACCGGGACCCATGTTTTGGACCGTTGGATTGGAGTTATGAATTATGTCCGACCACATTGCATGATTGACCTAGTAGAGTGATGGACTTAATGGATTAAGCCTTTAATGGGTTAAGTGTTCTTACTTAACCCTAATCGTCATTTTATGTGAAAACTCTAATCGTTTTGGGCTTCGAGTTGGGCCTTTCTTTTGGGCTTAGGTGTTTGGGTTCTTGATGGGCCATCGAAGAACAAGTGTATGGACTAGGATATTTGGATGGGAATTAGGGAAAAACCCATGTAAGGGTTTTGGTCTCAATTTGGAAAATTGGGCCATAACTGGGCCTTGGTTGATTATTTGGCTTTTGGGCCTTTAGAGTGTGAGTTTGGGCCTTGGTCTTAGACCAAGCTAGGTTAGGGGTAAAATGGTCTTTTTACCCCAAGTATGGATTTATGGTTATGAATTGGAACCCAATTGTTAATTGGGTGTTGTTTTGGTGAATGACAGTTCGGAGATTTGTCAGCCAGCATCCAGGGATCGTCGGTGTGATTCGGCAGTACGAGGTAGGGGTGTTAACGGGGAGGTTCGGTTCGGATAGTAATAAAATTTTGAACCATCACCATGGGGTGGGTGCCTCATGTGCACTAATCAAAAGCGAACCGAACCGAATCGCATAATGGTGGGTAACCACGGTTCGGTTCACGGGTACCTGCTAAATATAAAAAATCAAATACAATCAAAACATGAACTCCATTCCAACGATTTCTTTCTGATAATTAGTAAGTCCAAAAGTTATAAAAACATAATGAAGCTTAAATAACATATATTATAATTGGTATAAAAAATATAAAAATAAAAATACAAGAAAACTTAATGTTTAAGTGCAAAATAGGGATTGCCAATCATGATTTTTGTCTGGGATATGGCTAACAGTTTAATGGAAATGCATAATATTTTTTTTAATATATATATATATATATATATATATATATATATATATATATATATATATATATATATATATATATATATATATATATATATATATATATATATATATATATATATATATATATATATATATATATATATATATATATATATATATATATATATCAAGCGCTTCGATTCGGTTATCCGCGGATACCTAAGTATCCAAACCAAAACAGACCTGTTGATATCCGTTTTTTTCGGTTTCAGTAATGGTTTTTTCGGTTTCGGTTTGGGATCGGCTAGTTCGGCTCGGTTTTTCGGTTTTACAGTTTCTTTGCACACCCCTAATATGAGATGAGTCTCCTTACTAGGTTTAGCAGGTCGAATGCACCAATGTCGGCCGATGATTTATATTTTAGGATGCTAGATGTATGTGTGAGTCTTGAATGTGTTGTATGATGGTATGCTTACTGGGAAAGGCCTGATGAGTAGATTATACGCTAGTTATTAGTACCTGATTTTCTGCTTACCGGGCGAGGCCTAATGTCGGGCGGTGCTCGATGACTATATGGTATGCTATATTCTTTGTGATTATTGCATGTGCTAGTAAGGTTATAAGATTATATGATTATATGATTATATGATTATATGGTCCCATGATTATATGTGTGTATCGGGTGGGGTCCAATGTCAAGTCAAGGCTAGTGATTGACAGATCTATAATCCGACCGAGGCCCAAGGTCGAGCATGCCTCGATGTTGGGTGGGCCCCGAGGTGTAACATCCTGATTCCCAGGTATAATATTTATGTGATTTTCATTATTTTTACTGAGCAACTCGATGAGTTTGAGGCCCCAACTCGTCGAGTAGAGATGGATTTGGCCGCGTGGGGTTTTCGACCATGTAACATCCCGAAATATCAAGAGTAGAGTTGAAGGGCTAAAAGAGTATGTTGTGGAAGAGTGACTCGGCGAGTCCATGGATGGACTCGACGAGTAGAGTCGCGACTGGGTAGTGTGTTAAGTAGCCGACTCGGCGAGTCGGTAAGGAGGACTCGACGAGTAGGCGCTGAGTGGAGAAAACCCTAATTCCCGGGGTTGAGCCCTATATAAAGAACATTATGTTTTCCTTCCCAGCCTCTTTATCACCCCTTGAGCCCCAGAAAACCCTAAATCGCGGAGAAGCACCATTGTTGAGTGGATTGGAGCTTGGACAAGTAATTATTGAAGGAATTTTGAGAGATTGAAGGCTTGGAGCAAGGGGCTTTGCTTGGAATCGAATTGCATTGCAGATTGGGCGTCCATTGGAGGTAATATCTTGTTCTTGGGCTATTGTTATGTTATTTCTTCATTTTGGGGTTTGTGGGAACTTGTCTATGGGTGGAATTGGAAGTCTAGAGGTTAGATCTGAGGTTGCTACCTCAGATCTGGAATAGAGAAGAATCAGAGAGCATGAAAGTTCCTGTGTTGGAGTGTTTAGTGAAGCTTACATGTCCCAAACCCTAAACCATTGTGCAAATAGCCTAGATCTCGTTGGATTCACGTAAAGTTTGCCACTTTACGTGATAAAGGGGTTGTAGGAAGCTAGATCTATGTTTTGGATCACTTGCATGGCTTGGAGTGCTTCTGTATGGATTCAGACCAGTGGTACTCGGCGAGTCACATGAGTATACTCGACGAGTTGTTTGAAGATGAGCTGGGACTCGGCGAGTTGGAAGAACAACTCGGCGAGTTGAATGAAGATGGCCTGGAACTCGGCGAGTTGTATGAACAACTCGGCGAGTAGGTTGAAGATAGCCATAGACTCGGCGAGTCTGTTCTTGGACTCGGCGAGTCTTGTCAAAGAGTTCCGATATTCTCTGGCTGAGTCGAGAATCGGTGAGTCAAGGGATGACTCGGTGAGTTGTGTGCAAGAGGACTCTGAAGTTGTGGGACTCGGCGAGTCTCGGGGTGACTCGGCGAGTTAGGTCGCGGATTGAGTGAAGTTCTGAGTATGGGAACTCGGCGAGTCATCAGGTTGACTCGGCGAGTAGGGTCAGCCAGGGGTTGACTTTGACCTTGTCTTTGACCAGTGGTTTCCAGGGGTATTTTGGTAATTGTTGATTATTGTTTGAGTTCAGTGCATTGGTGGCTGTCCAGAGGTGGAGATCGTATCAGTGATCGGAGCAGCTTGAGTTATCTGTTCAGTCGGCAGTTTCGAGGTGAGTTATCCTCACTATATCTATAGAGTCTACGGCACCAAGGCCGGCCCCTTTATCGGATGGAAATCCGAGTAGTGTTTGTTGTTATGATATTGCGGAATATGGGCCGGAAGGCATTACGTTATGGGCCGGAAGGCATTATATGTTGTGGGCCGGAAGGCATTACATGTTGTGGGCCGGAAGGCATTACATGTTGTGGGCCGGAAGGCATTGCGATGTGGATCGGAAGGTCATGGCCTGGAAAGGCGTATGTGTGTAATTAGTATGTTGACTGATTCTTATGGTGATGTTATGCTAGTGACCGGTTAGTCCGGTATCTTGGTTAGGGTAATGATATGTTATGTGATCTGTTGATCGATTCGCTTACTGTGATCTGTTGAATGATTATATGTTATGTGCACAGTTGTTTGGTCTGGGGATTTGACCCGATATGTAAGGTTGTTCTATGTTCTGTTCTGTTATGTATGCTGTTATGTTATGGGCCGGAAGGGCGATGTGTTATGGGCCGGAAGGCAATATGTCATGGGCCGGAAGGCGATATGTTTTGGACCGGAAGGTCGTGGCCTGGAAGGGCGTATTTGTGGTTGGTATTTTTGGGGGTATCTCACTATGCTTTCGGGCTTACAGTTGTGGTTTTATGTTTTCAGGTTCTCAGGAGTCTGTGGCAAGGCAAAGGCGTGATCGTACCGTTCCCCGCGTTGGTGTTTTATGATTTGAACCTGGGAAAAATACTCTATTAAATAATGTATTGAAAACCTTTTTGTGACAACGTTATTAAAATGAGTGGTTTTTGAAAAGTTTTAATTGTTTTGAAATTTTGGTCGTTACAAGTTGGTATCAGAGCCTTGGTTTGAGTGAATTGGAGGAACACTCGTGTAACTCCAGTCTCAAATCGAGGAAGGTTTTAAAAGAGAAATTAAAATGGTTTTCAAATTAAGTAAAAGGGGGACGCGGAGGTACGATCAGCCGGAGCCAGTAAGTAACCCCAAATTTACCATTCATGACACTTGTTTTATGGAGCTTTGATAGAACAGCATGCTAGAGTTAGGCTAGGGATCTTTAGGATTTCATGATAATGTTGCCTGATTTGTGATGCCTGTAGCCTAGGGTCCCTTATGGGAGATTCTCAATGTTCCTCTAGTGGTGAGGGTGGATAGTTGTTATGCATGTATCTCTAGGGTATTGTGGTAGTACTTCATACAAATATGGGTAGGTGTGGAAGGTAGTATGGGCCTGTACTACTGAAAGCACAGGACCCATACGCGTATCAGGGAAACCATGATCTCTAGGGTTAGGTTGCGAGAGTTGGATCCCAGGATTGTGGGAAGTGTCTGAGATTTGGTATGGTGTTTTTCAGTATGGAGATTCCGAGGCATGATGAGAGTGGATCTGGATCAGGATCGGGAGCTGGGGAGATAGTTCCGGGTGGATCGGTGCCGTCTGAGGTTATCGATCAGATGAGCACGAGCGAGTTGGATGCGAGGATTCGCGAGATCCTGTATGATGAGGTTGCTGCATTGTTCCGGGCTGAGTTGCCGGAACTGTTTGGGTCGATCAAGACCGCCATGGTTGAGTATTTTGATGAGCGCTATGCAACTCTCGCGGAGACGGCTGCCGCGGCAGCTACAGTGGCTGTAGCAACGGCAGGGGGAGGAGCTGATAGGGATTTTCAGTATCGGGACTTCGATAATACGGAGCCCCCCACCTTCGATGGAGTTCAGGACCCGATTGTTGTAATGAGGTGGTTATCGGACGTGGAGGGGTGTTTCTTCACGTGTTTATGCCATGCTGATCAGAGGGTGAGGTGTGCTCTGAACCTGTTGAGGCTCGGGGCGAAGGATTGGTGGAGATTGACCACGGGGTCATATTCAGATGCGCAGAGGGCTGCGGTATCATGGGATCAGTTCCGAGAGATGTTCATCACTCGCTATGTTCCGCAGGATGAGAGGGAGAGATTGGCTCAGGAGTTTCTCGAGCTGAAGCAGGATTCGGAGTCGGTGACTGAGATCACTAGGATGTTCACTGAGAGGGCGATGTTTTGCCCTGAGTTCGCTTCGGAGCAGGCTCAGATGTCCCGATATCTGAGCACGCTCAAGGAGGATATCAGACAGTTCGTGTCCGTGCAGAGGTGCGAGATCTTGTTGGAGTTGTAGGAGGCCGCCATGCGGCGTGAGTTAGAGGTTGAGTTGCAGTTGTGTGAGCTGGGGCAGGCTCCGATGCAGTCGCAGCCGGCGCCAAAACGGTCCAGGACCGTTGATGTTAGAGTGGGGGATCGGAGCGGCCACACTTGTGGGAAGTGTGGGAGGGGTCACACCGGAGTTTGTTGGTCCGGTGGTGCATGCCGCAAGTGCGGAAAGGAGGGGCACTATGCGCGGGATTCTCGGGAGTCAGTGCCGATTCGGGATTTGAGGATTTGTTATCATTGTCGTCAGGTTGGACATTTGAGGGTCAACTGTCCACAGCTTTCTGCAGGACCGGTGTAGGCTCCAGCACCGGCCACTTTGAGGATTTCAGGTGGAGGTCACGATGGAGCGGAGCCCCCAAGGGCTTAGAGTCGTGCTTTTCAGCTTGCAGCGGAGGAGGTCAGAGCAGTGCCGGGTGCAGCTGCGGGTGTGTTTCTTTCTTGTCGCCTTGTGGAATTATGATTATTATGGAGTATCATTTATCTGTTAGTCCCGCTGGAGAGTTTTCTTTTTGGTATCCGTTGTTTCTTGAGGGCTTGGCATGATTATGGGTTTCTGTTTCGGGTTTTTGTTTTGGTATCCGTTGTTTCCTGAAGGTTTGGTATGGTTATAGTTTGGTGTTTTGTGCTGGTATCTTTATGCGGTTTTCGATGCGGTATTCGTCATTTTGCGGGTTGTGGTTTGGTTATGGGTTATTGTTTTGGGGATTTCTTTGGTTATCGTTCGTGAGGGTTATTAGTGGAGATGCGGCATTGGGTTGAATGTCGGGTAGCATCTACATTCATGGAAGGGATAATTGGAGATCGGATTCTCGGTGAGCAGATTGATCAGTGAGGAGATGTGTTTTGCTGAGGGTTGCTTATGCTTGCGGGAAGCAGTCAGTGTGTAACTGTTCTCCTTGTGCGGGGTTGTTCTGGAAGGTCGTTAATGGCGACCGGTGGTTGTTAGTCAGTGGTTTAAGTGGGGGAGAATTGGAGAATTCTCCGGGAGATCGATGAGTATCTGAGGGTGCTTAGCTGTTGGGATTCAACAGTGTTCTGTCAGCCCTGAGTATAGGCTGATAGGAGCGAGTGTCGGGCATGCGGGGCGGGATACAGACCTAGGGCATTTGATTGTGGACGCCTGGAAGCAGGCCGGGATCAAGTTTGAGTGGGTAACCGGGGTTATGTGATCAGAGTATCTGTATGCTTTATGTATGTGATGTGTTGTACTGCATTAATTCTATGGGATTTATGCTGTGCATGTTGTAGAGTTGGAACCGGAAGGTTCCTAGAGTTAGAACCTGAGGGTTCACAGAGTTTGGGTGTACGGACCCACAGAGATATAGCCTCGAGTGGCTAATATGTGTTATGTGAGTCGGTCCAGTCATCCTGGAGACTCTGTTGGTATTGTTGGATCAGTTTGAGATTTCGTATTGTGTATGTTGCAGTGTGATTGCATTGGAAGGTCTGGCCCCGGGTAGTGATCTTGTTTAAGTGAGGTAGTGCATGGGCTTGAGAGTCCCTGCAAGGAGAGTCAGGGTAAGTGTGTTGGATGGTTAGCGGTCACGCTAAGGGTGGTGTAGCGTCGGGTGAGCGTCGTGGCATTTGTCGGAGTGACATTCTGACCGGGTGGATTCCTTGGTAAAGGAAGAGAAAGAGGTAAGAGGCGTGTAACTCTGAGAGGGAGTGCAAGTTCACGGAAGTGAAAGCGGCAGAGCAGAGTTATGATTAGAGCAATTCGAGTATGGTTATTGAGCAGCATGTTTGCGGCAGTGGATTAGAAGCTCATCCGGTTTGGAATGTCTGCTGAGGTCGCGGAGGGAAATCCGCAAGTGTAGAGCCAAGAGGCTCGGAAGGGATGCAGGGAGAGAGAGAGAGTCTTGAACTTTTAGTGTGATTCTGATCAGGGTATGGGTTGTATATTAGTGGTTCATCCTGGGGATGTTTGAGGGTATTATCAGTGTATCAGGTTTTCCCAACCTGAGGGTGTTAGAGCTAGTTCAGCATGTGTATGCGGTTGCAAGGGGAGAACTCGTGAGAGTTGCTCTGAGATTGAGAATAGGTCTCTCAGTCGTACCGGAATGGATAGAGTGGGATTCAGATCGGGGATCCGATGGTCCTTGGTTTTCTAACCCTTATGGGTCGAGTGATTGTTGAGATTTAGAGCAGAGTTGCATCTTGGGTAATTCTCGGTTATTGAGAATGATAATCAGGGGTACAGTCAATGCCCGGTTCGAGACGGTGGTCAGGACACCATGAAGGTGGGGAAAGTGTGTTCGAGTTTCGATAAGTATGCCTGGAGGGACCTGGTCCGGTTAAGGCCAGGTGGAGCATTAGAGGAGTATCCTTGGAGTTGAGTTGCTGTAGGCTTCGAGGGCGAAGCCTAATATAAGTGGGGGAGAATTGTAACATCTCGAAATATCAAGAGTAGAGTTGAAGGGCTAAAAGAGTAAGTTGTGGAAGAGTGACTCGGCGAGTCCATGGATGGACTCGGCGAGTAGAGTCGCGACTGGGTCGCGTGTTAAGTAGCCGACTCGGGGAGTCGGTAAGGAGGACTCGGCGAGTAGGCGCTGAGTGGAGAAAACCCTAAATCCCGGGGTTGGGCCCTATATAAAGAACATTATGTTTTCCCTCCGAGCCTCTTTATCACCCCTTGAGCCCCAGAAAACCCTAAATCGCGGAGAAGCACCATTTTTGAGTGGATTGGAGCTTGGAGAAGTAATTATTGAAGGAATTTTGAGAGATTGAAGGCTTGGAGCAAGGGGCTTTGCTTGGAATCGAATTGCATTGCAGATTGGGCGTCCATTGGAGGTAATATCTCGTTCTTGGGCTATTGTTATGTTATTTCTTCATTTTGGGGTTTGTGGGAACTTGTCTATGTGTGGAATTGGAAGTCTAGAGGTTAGATCTAAGGTTGCTACCTCAGATCTGGAATAGAGAAGAATTAGAGAGCATGAAAGTTCCTGTGTTGGAGTGTTTAGTGAAGCTTACATGTCCCAAACCCTAAACCATTGTGCAAATAGCCTAGATCTCGTTGGATTCACGTAAAGTTTGCCACTTTACGTGATAAAGGGGTTGTAGGAAGCTAGATCTATGTTTTGGATCAATTGCATGGCTTGGAGTGCTTCTGTATGGATTCAGACCAGTGGTACTCGGCGAGTCACATGAGTGTACTCGACGAGTTGTTTGAAGATGAGCTGGGACTCGGCGAGTTGGAAGAACAACTCGGCGAGTTGGATGAAGATGGCCTGGAACTCGGCGAGTTGTATGAACAACTCGGCGAGTAGGTTGAAGATAGCCATAGACTTGGCGAGTCTGTTCTTGGACTCGGCGAGTCTTGTCAAAGAGTTCCGATATTCTCTGGTTGAGTCGAGAATCGGTGAGTCAAGGGATGACTCGGTGAGTTGTGTGCGAGAGGACTCTGAAGTTGTGGGACTCGGCGAGTCTCGGGGTGACTCGGCGAGTTAGGTCGCGGATTGAGTGAAGTTCTGAGTATGGGAACTCGACGAGTCATCGGGTTGACTCGGCGAGTAGGGTCAGCCAGGGTTTGACTTTGACCTTGTCTTTGACCAGTGGTTTCCAGGGGTATTTTGGTAATTGTTGATTATTGTTTGAGTTCAGTGCATTGGTGGCTGTCCAGAGGTGGAGATCGTATCAGTGATTGGAGCAGCTTGAGTTATCTGTTCAGTCGGCAGTTTCGAGGTGAGTTATCCTCACTATATCTATAGGGTCTACGGCACCAAGGCCGGCCCCTTTATCGGATGGAAATCCGAGTAGTGTTTGTTGTTATGATATTGCGGAATATGGGCCGGAAGGCATTACGTTATGGGCCGGAAGGCATTATATGTTGTGGGCCGGAAGGCATTACATGTTGTGGGCCGGAAGGCATTGCGATGTGGACCGGAAGGTCATGGCCTGGAAAGGCGTATGTGTGTAATTAGTATGTTGACTGATTCTTATGGTGATGTTATGCTAGTGACCGGTTAGTCCGGTATCTTGGTTAGGGTAATGATATGTTATGTGATCTTTTGATCGATTCGCTGATTGTGATCTGTTGAATGATTATATGTTATGTGCACAGTTGTTTGGTCTGGGGATTTGACCCGATATGTAAGGTTGTTCTATGTTCTGTTATGTTATGTATGCTGTTATGTTATGGGCCGGAAGGCGATGTGTTATGGGCCGGAAGGCAATATGTTATGTGCCGGAAGGCGATATGTTTTGGACCGGAAGGTCGTGGCCTGGAAGGGCGTATTTGTGGTTGGTATTTTTGGGGGTATCTCACTAAGCTTTCGGGCTTACAGTTGTGGTTTTATGTTTTCAGGTTCTCAGGAGTCTATGGCAAGGCAAAGGCGTGATCGTACCGTTCCCCGCGTTGGTGTTTTATGATTTGAACCTGGGAAAAATACTCTGTTAAATAATTTATTGAAAACCTTTTTGTAACAACGTTATTAAAATGAGTGGTTTTTGAAAAGTTTAATTGTTTTGAAATTTTGGTCGTTACAGACCAACTCGACGAGTTGGAGGGACCAACTCGAAGAGTTAGCGTTGTGCGAGGAAACCCTAATTTTTCGTGGTTGTGTCCTATTTAAAGGACCTTAAGCCCTCATTTCCGCCTCCTATGTCACCTTACTGTTGGATTAGTGTCTAAGCCCGAAACTATATTTAGTAAGTACTTGACCCGGTTGTGCATGGTCCTTTTGGGTTGCCTTCACCAAAGCAACATGATATGATGATCTATGAATAAAGAGGTTATTATGATTTATTAATATGTTATACGAATAATATATTAATAGAGAAATCATATAGTTTAATTAATATTAGACAAGAATTAATTATCTGGCTAAAAGAGATTAATTAAATAAAAGGGATTGGAACTGTCAATTGTGTGATATTTGATTTGGGTTGAGAATCCTTTGGGATTAATGGGTGGAAGAAAATAGAGTAGGAGCCCATCTTATTTTCGTCCAAAGCCTTCTTATGGAAGGTTCTTTGGATTGCTTAAGGCCTAAGCTATCCAATTAGGGTTTTGACTGAAACCCTAGTAGCACAAGTATAAATAGACCCCTTAGGCTTCATAAATCGACTAACCCTATTCCTAAGAGTGCAAGAGCCGAATTCTAGAGCCTCCAACCTCTCTTCAAGATCATTCTCTTGCTATTGGTGTTTGTCAGCCATTAGAGGAGTGACATTTCTGACTCTAAGCTCCAAGAGAAAAAGATTCAAGCTTCCAAGAAGAGGTAATCATCTAGATCTAGTTTTTTTATGTTAATTTCGAAATATACTCACTAGATATAGGGTTTGCAAGACTTGGATGAATGCATGTACAACAGAGAAACCTAGATCCAAGCATAGTGGTATCAGAGCTTTCTTTGGTTTCTATTGTATCGATGCCTTGTATGTTCACTCCTTCTTTAAAATCGTTTTTTGGGCTTTCTTTCTGATGAACCTGACGAGTTCCGTTGAGAACTCGACGAGTTCCAATGTGAACTCGATGAGTTAAGCTATCAAACAAAGAGTTTTTCAGGATTTCTTGCTGTTTTGCTTAAGGATAATTGCCTAAATCGCTTTTGACTAATAAAATCCGAATTTTATTACTGTTTTATGATTATCCTTACCAAATCAATAGATAATTACCAATTGTTTAAATAATAAATTCCTTATTTGATAATATTTGATTATTTAAATTAATAGTTGAATTATCTTGTAAATAAATTGATTAGGTCAAATTTAGATAATCATTAAATTAACTGTTTAATTTAAATTATTTGCTATTTGATACATTGGGTTTTGAAAAGTTCAAAACATGCCCTCAAGTTTTGAAATTTAAATCCTTGATTAAAAGTTAAATTTGAACTATTTAAATTTCAAACCCTAGAATTTTACAAGTTTAAAATTCAACCTTATACTTTATAATATTATAAGATTTATATATATATATATATATATATATATATATATATATATATATATATATATATATATATATATATATATATATATATAACTTAAATGCTAGTCTTACCATTAGTAGGCATCATTCACGAAGCCGATCTATAAGGAGGGTATAAGGTTATGGCCTATAAAATGGTCATTTAATGGGTGTCCACTCTCACCCACCACTTTCTTGATTGGTGGAGAGTCGTTAGCCGAACGGGTAGGATATGGCAACCCTTTCCTTAATAAAAGTATAATGAATCTATATAAAGTAACTAAATGTTTTTACAAAATTTCCAATCTTAGTTACCTTAGGCAAAATTGAATTGATGCAATTCCATGAAATTACACTTTTTACCCTTACTAAGACGTTAGTGGAGCATGTGTGGTTAACCGACACACTAATTGGGTTGTAAGTAAAGGTGGCAAAGGGTGACTCATTGTATTTCATAGTTCGATGGAGCATATGTTGTTAACCGGCACATCGAATAGGTGACTCTAACAATGAGGGCACCATGTATATTTGCATGGTTATCCCACTCACAAACTAGAGGGGCATATCAAGATTGAAAATGTCATTGAAAAGTTCATTGAATCTCAAAATATCTAGGATTTTTCAATACATTTAAAACTTAATCTTTTTTTCGTTTTTCATGGTGGAGAATTAGTGAATCTTCATTCACTTACCTTCAAATTATTTATTTGTTAGATTACGGCATCCCTCTTCTAATTTATAAATAATGTTGTTGGATCCTAGCCCTAATTTCTCATTTGGGTGTTTAATTGGGGATTCATTTCTAATCAAACTTCTCAGATGTCGAACGTCAACAACAATGCTTCCGACTCATTCTCACTCATGAACTTGTATGGGAGAGTGATCTTTGACGCGTCCAATTTGAATGATTGGATCCGCAACATCCGAATGGTCACTCGTTACGAGGACAAATAGTATGTCCTCGATGAGAAGCTGAAGGAAATCAACCTCAACACTGCCACTGCTGAAGAGATCGCAACCTTTGAGGCTTGATGTGTGTGAAACCAACTAGCTTTATCCTATCTTTATTTATGAATTAGACACACGAAGGCAGTGGACCTATCTATTGTGGCATAGTTAAATAAGTAGGGTATTGAACTCAGGGAACGGAAATTAAACTAATGACTAATATTATCTAAGAACAAGTATTAAAAAGTAAGGTTTTCTATAAGTTTACAAGACTAGAAACTTAACTAACACTTAACTAAGCAACTAACAGCTAAACAATTAAATTGCAACTAAATTCAATGATAAAGAGGACATCTGTTTAGGTTCGACTCATTTGATCCTATGGTTGATTTTATGGTAAATATATTGGATTAATTTTTTATTGGCTACCGATTGAGATGATTTGGTTCACGTTCGTTATTGCTAATCCTTAGAAAATAGATTAATTCAAGCAGTGACCAGTTGTCTAAATTAATAAGTTCCGTAGTTAATTAATTCGGGTTAAGTAAGACTTCTAATGGTTAATTAAATTAACCTCTTGTTGATGGTGTATCACACAAGCTTACGTATTAACTTACCTATCTTCTTAATTAATTCTAGTTTCACATTCATTATTCCTAGACATATAACTATGTGGTCACACTAATCATATGAAATTAATAACTAAGAGATGTTCATGCAACTTAATTACTAATTTATTAATAGAAAATAGTTATTATTAACATATGAGGTTCTTTAACAAGCTTAACAAAACAATATCACCAATTAAAATTAACCCTAACGATAAAATCAATCCATATTGACAAAATCATCTACCCTAAATAGAAGACAAGGGTTTTAGTTCATAATTGCAGTAAAAACAAACTCAAAAACGAATTCAGTTAGTTCAAACATGATTCAATCAAAAGATTAACTAAGAATAAACTAGAATTTGCCTTAATCCTCTTCAAAATCGAACTTAGGGTTGGTTCCTCAGCTTCTCCCCCGGTCTAGCAGCACCTTCAATCGCAATCTTAGCCTCCTAGGGTTCAAGAGAAATCCCCATCTCGATCTAAAAGTCCCTATTTATATTTTTCTGGAAACAGAGGTGACTCGTCGAGTCACGGTCCCAACTCATCGAGTCCTTCATTAAAAATCTGTGTACGGCAAGGACTTCTAGAGCTTCTCGAATCTTCGATCCAACTCTTCGAGTTAGGAGTTGACTCGCCGAGTCCTTCTTGTTCTTGGCATTTTTCTTCTTTGTTTCAACTCCCAAACTTCCAACTGCTTCTCCTGCTTCCTTTTGCTTCCGAGCATATCTTTTGGGCTGAAAATACAGTTTGAACACTATTAAGTACCTTTTGTCGATAATATGTAAATAATTAGCTAATAAATAATGAAAATCTTAACTAAATATATAGCTAAATGTGCACATATCAAAATACCCCACATTTGACTTTTGCTTGCCCCCAAGCAAAACTGAATTTTAGCACACTAATATTACATAAAACAATCCCAATCAAACCCATCCATTATATCAAGATCGCAACGCATGCATTTGTGTCTAAAATTTTTCCTAATGACCCCTCTCCCAATTCTAAATGCTAACAATCCTCATAAACACTCGCCCACTTCTTTTAAACAATGCTCATTTTATGCATCCCTCCGAATCCATCCGCATAAAAACTCCTAACCTCAAGGTATTTTTGGTTGAGCAACCCATGCATACATAACTAGAAAATCACAATTTCTCGATACCATAATGGATCTCATTTGGAATTCTTCACTTCTTTGATATTTGATCTTTAATTTCCTGGAATTCACCACCTTTTGGTTTTTGGTATCTTCAATTATTTGAATCTTCGGAATTTTGTTCTTTTGATCTTCACTCTAATTGCTCCAAAATTCTTCAAACTTTTCTTGTAATTCTCTCTCTTTTTTTCACATGCATCTCACTTTTTTTCACTCAAATCCTTCATGCTTAAGCAGGGGCGCTCACTTTCAACCTTTATAGATTAAAGATAAAAATTTTCCTGGATACATTTCTGGTACACGATGGTAAACATGTTGCGTCCCTCAAACTAAGCGAGGTTGTGTTTTTGTCCCATGATTTCACTAGAATAAAGGGAGGCCACAAATGCACTAGAACGTATATTGGCTCAACTAAACATTTGGGTCTTTATGAAATCATCAAACATAATCTAGCATGGTTTCTAATTGCTTTTTACCAAAATTTTCTAATTTAGCCCTAGCAATTTTAATGAAAAATTTTCAAAATTTAACTTAGTGTAACCAACCCCTACCCCACACTTAATTTATGCAATGTCCCCATTGCATACTATGCATGATAAAGAAAATAATGAGAGAATTGAAACAAACTCCCCTGGGGTAGTAGTGATGAGGTCGATATTTCTTCTGAAAAGCTCCATCTTCAATTGACTTTAGGCATGGGAACAGCTCATCCATTCCTTGGGTGTCAAAATGTCGTGTGGTCAGCTCCAAATATGCCGGAAAACCCCTCGGAAAATTTTAGGAATCAATCTTAAAGAAAATGTAGTCAAGTGGTGTATAAAATAGCATCAAATCAGCAACTTGAGAGGGGGACTGATAATCGACACGTCGAGTCAAAAAGGCGACTCGCCGAATAGTAGCGTGAAAAGGCAGAAATTGTGAAATTACACTGGGACTCGTCGAGTCAGTATGTGCACTCGGCGAGTCCATCGCGGTGTGATAAAATTATATTATGCTTCAAATCCGGATTTTGGTGTGCTGAAATAACATCAAAAAGACACTCATGCCCTTATCCTCTTCATTATTTACGCACACTTCAACCCTCCCTAAAACCGGACTCGATACTTAAACTCCATTCTCTCTTGCCTAGACTCGATGCTTCTATGGAACGAATCTCTAGACTCTTCGTGTGCAAACCCTTTATCCAAATTCTGAAAAGACTAAAACAAACATGTAAGAAAAAGGAAAAACACACCACAATCAAATCCTAAACTACTTGTCCAAACCAAACAAAAACAAAATCAAACAATAAAAATTGTTTTAACACAACCAAAATAAAAAGGATAACTTCAATCTTCATCTTCTTCCTCCTCATCCGCTTCATCATCATCTCGTGCTCTGCTCCCACTTGCTCCGCTTCTTCTTGTGTTTATCCTCTCCTCCCAAGTAGGCACATAAAGAAATTAACCCCCGTCCAAATGTTGGATGTTGAAGTGATTAAACAATTGGATAAAGGACCCGTTGGCAAAATTCAAGCCCCTTCCCAAATCATCTTGATATCTTCTTCCCTTCTCATTTAACCACTCTGGGGGTATATCTTCTTCGACCGGGATCACCGGTGGATCGTGATGTGCTTGCTCGCATCTCGGCCTTACCCTCCTTCCCGGCTCCTCGGGTCCTATTACCGCATCATCATGAGGAATAGCATAGTGTCCCCCTCCATAATCTTCGATAATTCTGGCTCTTCTAAAAAGAATGGTATTAAAAGGATGGGTCGGGACCATCGTCATCAAGTTCAATGTTCCTCTTTCCATTAACCCATAAGATTTGGCTAGGCGGGTCACACACATCCCACCATTGATCTTTGAAGTTTTGCGATCCTTGACCGCCCCCCAGCTAAATATGACGCCATGCAGTACGGAAGATTGCAAAAGTGTTTGGAGTAATAATACTCCATAAGTAGAAAACATCAAGGTTAGGAAGCTTGTCATCATCCTTCCGCGTGTTGATTGTATTTGCAATGAGGCGGTGAATCAATCTATGGGTGGGTGATCGAATACTCCCCTCTTGAGCGGACTTGGGGATATAAACTTTGTTGGCAATGGTATTCCACCAAGTGGAACCCACAACACCCTCCGAGAACTCCTTCTAGCAATGCTCAAGAAAGGTGTCAAAACCCTCAGTGGACACCAATTGTTGGTCATAAATACCCAACCTGTAAGCTAGTTCCACCATACTACATCGACAGAATTCACCACCAAAGCAAAAAGTAACCATTCCCGGATTGTAATAATCATTCCCTTCATGGAAATTAATGGTTGAGAAAAACGCCCAACATAGCTCCTTGAACATCGGTTCTTGAATGCGGAATAGTCGGTTCCATCAATCACAAGTGATGGATACACCACCATTCACAAAGACTTTGACAAGATACAGGGCCAACTCCTCTTCATAACGAACTCTTCCTAACCAATCACAATCTTATGCATTTGGCACATAAATTTCTTTCTTTTTAACCTCAACCAGCTTCTTCTTCCATCTTTTCATCGTGGATTCCGAATTAATTCTTGGAAAATTTAACCAAGGATGGTCTCCTTGGTTACCCCTAGAGCCTTGTCTACCTCTTGAAAACATTTTCTGCAACATAAGAAAACCATACAAACCAGAAAAGAGAAACATTAAAACTCAAAATCGGGGACTGCCTTCAGGGACCGACTCGTCGAGTCCACGAATAGACTCGGCGAGTGGCATGAACTGCTCGAGTCGCATGTCTGATTTCTACCATCTTATCCAGAAAAACTCAAAATTTTTTCCAAGGTTTTCTTTCGGAGTGCATATTAAGCATAAATTTGTAATAAATTTCGACCATAACGTTCTAATTAGACAAGAATTAAAAACCCTAGAATCCTAATCAAGTCAAAGAAACGGGTTGCAACAAAATGGGACCATTATTATACAAAAATTAAAGCTTTAAGAAGATAATAAACAAAAAATGTTACCTTGTTAGAAGAAAGTGGAAGAAATCAAAGAAAAATGAAGATTGTCGCTTGAGATAGTTTTGGCACGTCAAGTAGGTGTCGGCTGGTGTGAATGAATGTGGCTTTTCCAATTAGGGTAAAAACCCTAATTTACAGAAATGTAAAAATTATTTTTTTCAGTAATTTTAGTCGACTCATCGAGTCAACGTACGGCCTCGCCGAGTCAGGTCCCGAAATTAGTTCACATCTGCGTACTCGTCGAGTTAGTGTATAGACTCGCCGAGTCTATTAATCTGTTGAAAACATTTTTTCCTAAAAAAATTTCTTCTTTAAAAATAACACCATACCCCACACGTAGGCCTTAATTACCCTCAAGCAATCATTTATGGAAGAATATGAAGATTGAAAAAAAAACTAAGTAATCCACACAAAACGAAAACTAAAAACGAAAAAGAAAAGAAAAGAAAACTCTTTTGACGGGCTGCCTCCCGTTAAGCACATCTTTTTGGAGGAGTCTTTAGCTGGACTCCATCCTGCATTACATTGGGATCCCCTTCTTTTATTTTTGTACTTTATATTTCTTCTTGTACAAATGGATTTTTCTCTTGTACGCCCTCTTCAATTCTTCCATTCTCTTTCTTGCAGTGATTTCTTCAGCTTTACGCTTTTTACCTCTACCATGCTTATTTTTTTTTCACTCCATCCTTTTCACGCTCCACCGTTTCCCTTCCCTTCTTATCTTTCTTGATTGCCTTTTTGGTTGTTACAGAATATGGTGCTTTGAAAGTGAAAACTTCACATGTAGTAGAAACAATCGCATGAGGCTTGGTTCTTTCGCTTTTGATTGGCATCTCTTCTATATCTAGCATAAGTGATTCAATAGAAGATTTATGATTATCACCATTCAAAGTTTTAAGATCCCGTTTATCTTCCAAACTTCCTCTATCCTCCTCTTGGATAGCCACATCATTCACGACAATTGCTTCAAGAAAAGCCAAATGTGCATATTGGCGACTCGGCGAGTTTTTGTTATCAGTTTGTCGAATCGTCGAGTCCATATTGGCGACTCGGCGAGTCGAGTCGGGTTTACTCGAATTCTAGCTACTTACTTCTTCTATTCGCACCTTGTTGAGATTTTTCTGGACAGAGGTCAGAGGGTTGTAAATTGGCTTAGAATCTGTTGTTATTGCATTCACATGCGCCATTCTTGGATTTTGCTTGGTATTTCTAGGAAGTTCACCAGGTGCTCTTTAGTTGATTCGTTGTGCAAGCTGACCTAGCTGTTTTTCAATTTTATTAATAGATGCTTGCTGATTGCTAAGCATATTTTGCTGATCCTTCATCATAGCTTGATGTTCTCTAAGCATATTTCGTTGCTCTTTCATTTCAGCATCTGTATCATTGTGCCTCTTCTCAGACACAACTACAAATCTTGTGAACATATCTTCCAAGTCAGCTTTCTTCTCCAGCACCGGTTCCTCTTTTTGATAAAAGCCCCTTTCTTTTTGCTTAAATTTCTCCTCTTTTGGCTTTTTGTACTCATCATAAGGAAGCCAATCCTTCTTGGGTTTCCGCCAATTGTCATCATACCTATCACCACTTGAATAACACACTTGCACCCTCTGGTTACCGTTCTCGTCAAGATCACAATCTTTAGTGATATGAGGCCATCTACAATTCTCAAAACCGACCCTAATGGCATGGATGGATTGGTCCAGATTAGTCATTCTTCAATTCAAACTCTCTAGTTTATCCATCATTGCAACCATGATATTATTAACTGAGTTCACCGCCCCCCGACTTAGCTCATTCCTTGGGTTATGATATTCTCTAGAGTGCTTAGAGAATTCTTCAATTAGTTCATTGATTTCCAGGGGTGTCTTCTTAGTGAGAGGTCCTTGCGAATCAAGGAGTTTCCTTGTGGTCACATTCACTCCATCATAGAAAATGGAGATTTCTTGTTGGCTATTAAGATCATGATGTGGGTAGTTCCTTAGTAAACCTTTATATCTCTCCTAAGCCTCATAAAGGGATTCTCTAGCTTGTTGTTCAAAATTAGCTATGGCTTTCTTCAACTTGGCTATTTTGAAGGAGGGAAAAATTGATCATTAAATTCTTCTTTTATCTTAGCCCATGTAATGATGGATCCGGGAGGGAGTGATTTGAGCCAATCTTTCACAACTCCTTTGAATGTGATGAGAAGCATGCGAAGCAAAACGGTTTCGCGAGGTACATTTGGAACGTTGAAGTAGTCGGCTACATCGTTGACCTCGTCTAAGTGCTTGTAAGCGTCTTCGTGATCTTTCTCGTAGAAGGGGATTTCCTTAAGTTGAGCAAGTATGTGGCCCTTTAGCTCGAAAGTGGCAGTGGCAGGAACCACAGGCGTGTTGGATCCTTAGGTCATGTAATGTATGCAAACAAAACAAGGAAAACGGGTAAAAAGAACAAAAAAAATAAAATAAAACACAAAACTAGAAATCAGCTATGGACTCGCCGCGCAGCTTTGACTGCACTCGGCAAGTTCACGGTTTAAACAGAAAATTTTAAATAAAAATCCTAAAAATAGAAAATTATTAAAACTTAAACTACTAACTAATTTACTAAAAAAAATAACTTTGTGCAAGATAATTCTCACACAAAGGATCGATAAAACTAGAAATTAGTGCTAATTTTTTAACCGCTCCCCGGTAACGGCGCCAAAAACTGGATGTGTGTAAAACCAACTAGTTTTATCCTACTCTTTAATTATGAATTAGACACACAAAGGTAGTTGACCTATCAATTGTGGTATAGTTAAATAAGTAGGGTATCGAACTCAGGGAACGGAAATTAAACTAATTACTAATATTATCTAAGAACAAGTATTAAAAAGATAAGGTTTTCTCTAGTTTTACAAGACTAGAAACTTAACTAACACTTAACTAAGCAACTAACAGCTAAACAATTAAATTGCAACTAAATTCAATGATAAAGAGGACTTCTGTTTAGGTTCGAATCATTTGATCCTATGGTTGATTTTATGGTAAATATATCGGATTAATTTTTCATTGGCTACCGATTGAGATGATTAGGTTCACGTTCGTTATTGTTAATCATTAGAAAACAGATTAATTCAAGTAGTGGCCAGTTGTCTAAATTAATAAGTTCCCTAGTTAAATAATTCGGGTTAAGTAAGACTTGTAATGGTTAATTAAATTGGTGGTTCAATTAACCTCATGTTGATGGTGTATCACACAAGCTCACGTATTAACTTACCTATCTTCTTAACTAATTCTAGTTTCACATTCGTTATTCCTTGACATATAACTATGTGGTCACATAAATCATATGAAATTAATAACTAAGAGATGTTCATGAAACTTAATTACTGATTTATTAACAGAAAATAGTTATTATTAACATATGAAGTACTTTAACAAGATTAACAAAACAATATCACCAATTAAAATTAATCCTAACCATAAAATCAATCCATATTCAAAAAATCATCTACCCTAAATAGAAGACGAGGGTTTTAGTTCATAATTGTAGTAAAAACAAACTCAAAAATGAATTCAGTTAGTTCAAACATGATTCAATCAAAAGATTAACTAAGAATAAACTAGAATTTGCCTTAATCCTCTTCAAAATCGAACTTAGGGTTGGTTCCTCAGCTTCTCCCCCGGTCTAGCAACACCTTCAACCGCAATCTTAGCCTCCTAGGGTTCAAGAGAAATCCCCATCTCGATCTAAAAGTCCCTATTTATATTTTTCTGGAAACAGAGGTGACTCGTCGAGTCCTTCATTAAAAATCCGTGTACGGCAAGGACTTCTAGAGCTTCTTGAATCTTCGATCCAACTCTTCGAGTTAGGAGTTGACTCGTCGAGTCCTTCTTGTTCTTGGCATTTTTCTTCTTTGTTTCAACTCCCAAACTTCCAACTGCTTCTCCTGCTTCCTTTTGCTTCCGAGCATATCTTTTGGACTGAAAATACAATTTGAACACTATTAACTACCTTTTGTCCATAATATGTAGATAATTAGCTAATAAATAATGAAAATCTATACTAAATATATAGCTAAAAATGCACAAATCAAGGCTCATGAGCGTGATGCTATGAAAGTCCATTGCATCATGCTGGCGACCATGACTACAGAACTCCAGAAATCTTATGAGGACATGTATGCCTATGAAATGCATGAAGACTTGCTGGACCGGTACCACCAAAGTGCGAGGCAAGAAAGGTATGAGATCATCACTTCGATGATCACTACTAGAATGGGTAATGGAGAGTCCCTTACCATTCATCTACAAAAGATGCAGAGATATGTTGATTGCCTGCTGAAATTGAATGTTAACTTCGATGAAGAGCTGACAATCGACATTATCCTTCACTCTTTGCCTCCCTGCTACAACCAGTTATGCATGACCTACCACATGCATAAGGAAGAGGTCACGTTGACCAAGCTTCAAGGCTTGCTAAGGACTGCTGAGAGCAATCTAAAAGATAAGTCTTTTGCATCAACTCCTACTCCTGCTGCTACCCCTGTCTTGGCAATTGGGCAAGGGAAGGGTAAGAAGAGGAAGGCTCCCTCAAGAGCCACCACAAGGGAAAGTCCCAAGATGGCACCTCTTCTAGTGGAACCAAAGTTGGTTCAGCTAAACCCAACTCAAACCCCAAGGAGGCAGAGTGCCACCACTGCCACAAGATAGGGCATTGGAAAACAAGCTACCCAGAATATCTACAAGCTATCAAGGATGGGAAGATCGAGCCATCATACGCATGTATGTACACTATTAAATCTAATGATTCATTGTATTCCAATTCTTGGGTACTAAATACAAGATGTGGTTTTCACATTTGTTCTGATTTCCAGGGCCTAAGAAGAGATAGGGATGTGGAGCATGGGAAGATAAATTTGATCATGGGGAACAGAAGATCGTCGTCTGTCACCGAGAGCGGAGTTTACTCTTTATTGCTCAGTAGTGGATTAGGATTAGTGTTGGGTCAAAATATGGTTTATAACTTACTTTTCTAGGCAGTTGTATTTTTCTGTAATATTTGTGAATTTATGGTCTAGTTTACGGCTGAGTTTACGGCCTTAAACACCTTATGACCGTAAACTCATTTACTGCCCATTTGTTTTCGGCCCATGTTCCCTTGTATAAATAGAGGTGTTAGGGTGAGGAGTAGAGATTGATGAACTAGAAGGAGTTTACGGCCAGAGAGAAAGAAAGTTTGTGTGTAAGGAATTTAATTAATATTATCAATACATTGAGATTCATCATCTTCTTCTTCTCCTTCTCTTCTATTTTTATCTAACATCATCCGTTTGATTGGGATTCCGCACCATCAAACGGATCTGACTGATACACGGGCAAATTAGGGACTTACAATTGGTATCAGAGCCAAGTTGTATCAGTCAAAAGGATTTATTGTTTCATCCAAAATCGAAGATTCTGTGTGCTCGGTCCAAGCTTACGGCCGTAAACACTGAGTTCACGGCCGCAAACTAGTAAAATTCTTCAACCGTGAAGTGTGACAACCCGAAATTTCCATTCTGTACAAACTATATCACTTCAATAGAAGTTATAGCAGTCACAGTTAACTTTCAGACTTTTCGCGTAAGTTTGAGTAATTAAGGGTTTACACTTCAGGAAATATCAGGAGAGTGGGTGCACTAGGGTTTCGTGCAACACTGTTATTCCAACACTCTATTATATTAGAGATCATTTCGGGAATAAAAATATTTTCTACCAAAAATATCTCAGGACTATAAATAGAATTCTGAACCAAGTTCATTCATTATTCGCATTTCCATCTAGAGAAAAGCCATTTTCTCTCTCACGGATCTTCGGGTTTTAATACCAAAATGTGAGTAACTCTTTCTAGTAGTGTTAGAAAGATTTATATGTAGTTATAACATGATTTAGAAGGCTAAATCACTAGATTTAGGAGTTTACTCCCCAAGGTGTTATTGGGCGGTAAACTCCCGAAACGAAGCCTAGACCGACCCTTGTGTTATGCTACTGCCTTAGACTCATTTATAAATGTGTTAGGGACATGAAATCAAGCAAAAACCACCCAAGTTTGGGAGTTCACGGCCCAAGAGTTTCTTAGGCCGTAAACTCCAATTTCAAGCTCAAAATGATGCTTTTAATACACCTAAAGCCCTAGACATTTACTAGGAATTGCCCCCACTTAATTAAAGGACAAAAACACATCAAAATCACCTCTTGAAGTGAGTTTACGGCCCTGGTAATGCTCCTAGGCCGTAAACACCAAACAAGGGCACCAAAGTGTGCCTAGGGTCCTCATTAGCTTTAAACAAATGTCTAGAACCTATCCTTCAAATGCAAGAGACTTGAAAACAACAAAAACACCATTCCAAGGGATTTTACGGCCATAAACTCCAAAGGAAATGGCCTTGGGGCCGTAAACTCCTCTAGGGAGTGTTTCTAGGCCTTAAACCCTTTCAAGAATTGAACCACCATGTTGGAATAATTCTAGGAATCATTTGGAACTTCAAAACACACAAAACACTCTTGGTTGGGAGTTTACAGTCATAAAATCAAGAGTTTACAACTGTAAACTCCATGTGTGTTGGTATATGAGGAGTAAAGTCATATATGGGGTCCTTTGGAACCCTAAACACAAGTGCCTTGTCCCACAATAGCTTAGATGCAATCCTTAGGGCTTAAAACACTTATATAAAGTGTTTATTATGTCTAGGATGTCTTAACATTATAAATTAGTAATTTGAGACTAATTAAGTGCATATATGTGTGATTATATGTTCATTAGGATCGTAGTGTGTGTGCAAGTCCTCGCTTGACACCTAGCAATCCTATACCGTTCAGTTCATCCCAATCACCAACTACAGGTGAGTTCATACCCCTTAATCAATGTTTTAAATGATTTTAAATGCTTTAATGAGGGGGGGGGGAATACAAGTAGAAAATAGTATGTTGTTAAATCAATCTTATGTATTTTATAACTGTGTTTTCACTCAGTAGATTTCACATATTTCAAAAGGTGTCACATGAAATGGTTTTCTATCTTAAAATACTTTGATAACAAAAGTATTAGTTTTGAAATGTTTATTAAAATGACATCAAGTCACTCTTAATTATTGTTCAAAACTCCTAGATATCTTGCAAAACCATTATTTTACCTTCTTGAATCAAACTATACTTATGCGCATATGTTCATTTATATGTTAGAGATTATAGTTTTCATCCTTCGTTCAGTTTCCCACACCCTGGTGTATCGAGGGAGCATAAATCTACTTGAACAACCACTTACTTTCCAGTTAATTATCATAAGGATAGTTAGAAGAAACAAAACATTATTCCTATTACAAGGAATCACACAAGAGTCAGTTCATTCATGAGTCTATACGAGTACATTACCTGATACATGAGTACATTTACAGTTGATTACATGATACTTGAGTATGTTTACATATACTTACATGATACATGATCACGCTTACATGAACACATTACATGAATACCATACAGGAACACTGTTACTTAGGTGCATTATCTTGTATTTACTTACCTGGATACTTGTACTTAGAACTACGATGATGATTTATTAGTACTTACTGTGTAAATTATCTTTCCTATCCCGGTTCAATGGGATAATTCAGCGGGACTTACCATTCCGAACCCCACTGATTAGCACCAGTGGTCGATGAACGTCTACGGATGTCTAAGGTTGTTACTTATTTAGTAGTCAGTAACGGGACTAACCATCCCTCTTTCCAACTGTTGCAACAGTGGATGAGTTGTGAATCTTCGGAGGATCATTAGGTTAACGGTCGATATTAGGAGATCGATGTCGGGACTAACCCTCCCTCCACCCTGCTGCCGCTACAGAGGATGAGGGGACACTCTTCGGATGTCCATAGGGTCTATCTTTCGCTTCGGCGATGTCGTGTTTGTCCTGGTAACCCGAGACAATAACACTTACATGATTATATTTTTCCTGTTTACTTTATTTTGTGATACTTTCACATAAACGAGGAGTTAGACTAAGTACTCTAGTACTAGTCAATAGAAAGGAAAAGCTATCGTAGTCATAACAAAACATTCGGGTCTTGGTAGAAGACTACATAGTCATAACAAAACATTCGGGTCTTGGTAGAAGACTACACTTCATACTTATAGAACATTCGGGTCTTGGTAGAAGACTACATAGTCATAACAAAACATTCGGGTCTTGGTAGAAGACTACACTTCATACTTATAGAACATTCGGGTCTTGGTAGAAGACTACATAGTCATAACAAAACATTCGGGTCTTGGTAGAAGACTACATAGTCATAACAAAACATTCGAGTCTTGGTAGAAGACTACACTTCGTACTTATAGAAAATAAGGGATTTTCTAGGGTTTTTCATACTTACATCAACATTTTCATTTAAAGGTTTACATGGCCTTCATGATAGATTTTCATAAGCAAGACAATGACACTTAATTACCTATGAATTCACCAGCTTTAAAGTTGATACTCTCTTTCAAAATAACTTGTATTCTCAGGTCAACAGTAGACAGGTACGATGGCCAGGTTTTGAGAAGACGGAGCAGACAAGACTCGTCTTTTATTTTGATTGTATATTTTTGGTGTCTTACTACAATGAAAGAACACACATGTATTAAAACTCTACTTGTAATTCAATGGATGATGTTGTTGCTTGTTTATTATATTACACTGTTGTGATACTGTGCATGACGTCCTCCACCCCTGAACGTTTCCGCCGTTCGTGGTTTTAGGGTGTGACAGATTTGACTTTTTCAAGTTTGACTTTTTCAAGTTTGACTTTTTCAAGTTTGACTTTTGAGTTTGACTTTTTAAAAATTTGACTTTTAAGCTTTATTTTAGCTTCTAGTTGTGCTTTTTAATTAATTTTAAGATCTACGAGGGAGTTGAAAACATGAAAGAGAGTCGTCAGGATATCTTAAGACAAAATTTCAACATGTTCGATTATATCCCTGGAGAAACCCTGGAAGCTCAGTTGTAGCGATTTACCACACTCACTACTGAGATGAATATTGTTGGGATCTTTTTGACCAAATCTGAGATAAACAAAAAGATATTGAATTCACTTCCGAAATCGTGGGACATGAACGTGGCTGTCATCAAGAAGACAAAAGATCTCAATCTTCTTAGTATTGCTGAAGTAATTGAAGAGCTTGACGCTTTAAAGAGTTCTGTAAACCTTCCGGTCAATGAAGTGTCATGTTCTCATTCATGTGAAGTTTCATGTTCTGAATCATGTGAAGATACGATTAAGTTTCTTCGAGAACAAATTGATGTATTTAAAAGAGAAGTTGAGGACCTGAGATATGAAGGATATCAACTCAGGAAAGGACAGAAACCCCTGAAGGCTGAGTTAGAAGCAAAAACCAAGGACTTTAGGAAACTTCAGGAAGACTACAGTCACAAATGTGAAAACTATGATTATGTAGTCAAACAAAATGCTGAGCTAGTGGCTGAAGTTGAATCTTTGAAAGGAAAGTTTGAAACCGCCAAACTTGATTTTAGAAAATATGATTTCTCAAGTGAGGTGGTTGCAAATATGATAGACCAAAGCATGCAGTTTAAAAGGAATCAAAACAAGGGTCTAGGATATGATAGTGTACCTCCTCCTTTCAATCATAACTACACATCCATCCCTATAAAAAAGAAAGAAATTGACAGGGAGGCACATCTTCAATATGGCAAACGAGCTGGATTTGTGTCAGGAGGAGTTATTAATATTGAAGATACTAATGTTGCTACTTCATGTGTAGGTAAAGTAGCAGAAGATGAGAACAAGGAGAAAACCACTGAACAAACCAATGACTCCTTGAACTCAGAATCTATTGCTTCAAATTCTGTTACTCTTAACAAACCTGCCATTGGTAAATACAGGCCACCAATTCCAACACAACAGAGTTCTTGCGCCAAGTGTGCATGTGGGAACAACAAGAGACAAGGCAAGGATATGACACCAGGGGCAGGAAGAAATAACTTCACAGTGAAGAAAAAGACATGTTTTCACTGTGGAACACCTAGACACATTGCCCGAAACTGCCCAAATCGCGCATATGTTCCCTACTATGCACAAGGGTGGCAGAACGTGCCAAGAGGGAGATACTCCAAAGGAAACCCTTCCAGGTCACGTTTAGACAATGGTGATTGGAACACGCAGAAGGCCAAGAATCAAACCTACAAGGCCAAGCATCCAACTCCCAAGGTCAAGCATCCAACTCCCAAGAACGAGAAGGGAATGCCGGCCCAGAAGTCTAGTTCAAGAGATGCTCCAGTGAAGCCAAGACCGATTAGGTCAAAGTCATCTCGGAAATCGGCTTCAAGTTTCAAAGCAAGTGCCGAGGCACCCATCGGATCGAAAAAGAAATGGGTTAAACCCAACTACAAATGGGTTTCGAAGGCTCAATCTCCCAAATCAACTAACAATTCTAACGTTTCTACATCTTCTGTTTGTGATAAACAGGATATGTCATGGGAGAGAGTATCGTGCGTTGATGACAAAGGTCGACCCAGTTTCAAAATGGAATGGGTTCCAAAGACCAAATGATCCCGATCTGTGTTGGAGCAGCTATGGAGACAAATCATCAGACTTCGGTTTGTTAGTAGTGGCTGCATCTGGCATATGATTGGGGACATCTCTTAACTGTACAACATTCAGACCTTTGTTTGAGAGTATGTGTCCTTTTGCGGGAAAGGAAGAAAAGAAGGGATCACACGAGGTTAGTGCTTAATGACATGAAGAATTTTCGGATCTGTTCTGAGATTACGCGTGTTGCACTCAGACCTTCTGGATGCAAATTCAACCAGTGACTTACGGTTTGCGTTTTCTTCTCTATACTCCTGTGTTTTTCTTAAGCTGATTCGCTTTAAAGACTAATTTTTGTTTTAGGATAGTTTAAATTTGCGCATTTACTTTCGTTTCTCCTATGCACAAACTTAGAGGGAGAAATAAAAACAAAACAAAAATTTTAAAATTTTAAAAATCCAAAAACATTAGAAAATTAGAAAATTAAAAAAAAATTGTTGGTTATGAAATGTGCTTGAGGGAGATGTTTTGGTAAGTGATATTATCAAGTGATAACAGGCAATCTGAGTCTGCGTAACGTACCCAAAGGTGAAGGGTCTATGCTCTGACTTGATGCGTCGGTAGGCACGAAAAATTCTAAATGGACTTGACTAGGCATAGTTGAACTTAGGAAATTTATAGACTTGACAAATTTTGACCTAGTTAGATCCGTTCAGCCTGACAATACGATGCTCGGATAGGTTGAGCAGGGAGATATATATGGGAATCTAGTCGTCACATTAAATGAACCCGTACTTGGAACCCTGGTTTCACTTTTCCTTGATGTGCGGATTCTGTCCTTAATTCCGGTTGGATGGGGCGACTGGTAAATTCCGATAAATTAGGTATGTAGAATATCATTTTCTTTCTTTCGGTCTGTTAGTCATATGTTGTCTCTTTTGCGTGACTTCCAATCCGACCTGGTACACAACATATGCAACTCTATTTCTTTGCAGGCTATATATATATATATATATATATATATATATATATATAAATGTGTGTGTGTGTGTGAAATACTTCTTATATGTTAGCCATATGTTGTCTCCTTTGCGCGAGTTCTAATCCGACCTGGTACACAACATATGCAACCTTCTTCTTCTTAACCCCTCTGAAGTGGTTAGCAATAGAATTCTGAATTTCTTCTCTCTCTGAATGGTTGTATGCTCACCCGGTGTAAGGAGTACTCTGGAAGTTCTTGATGGCTAGGGCATATCAGGAAGCGGGAAACATGTTCCAGTACACTTAAAATTGAACTCATACAGATTGTCTATAGATCTCGCTGCTCAATTTAGGTGGACAACAATATCTCTGGTCGTCGTCAGCTGAATGGACCTTAAGATATAGTATCTAAGAAATTAGGATCAGATATATATATTAGGTTTTTAAGTTCATCATGTCTTGTAACAAATAGTATGTCCTAAATCTGTCACAAACTTTTCGTGTTTAAGTGGACCACAATACCGACGATCGACTAGACAAAGGTGTGAATATGAAAGGTACCGACAAGTGGATAAAGGTTGTCTAAAAACTTTGATCCCAAATCACTCTTAAAGTTAAATATCATTTTTATTTTTGTTAAATTTGTCGTAGTTTCTTCTAATTTAAATATTAGGGGAGAATTAAAAATTAAAAACAATAAAAAAAATTCTAAAATCAAAGAAAAATCAGAAAAATTAAAAAAATCCAAAAATAGTGTTATTTCTGTTTTATTTCTTGTTCAGAAAAATAAAAAAAATCCAAAAATATTTTTTGTTTCTGTTTTAATTTGTGTGCTAAGTTTTCTTTTAGTTTTGTTTTGTCTTGGAAAGTTATTTCAGGTATAGATAAGACTCATGGAGTTTGTGTTGAAGATTTCTGAGCCAAAGCCTCGTCCGTGAGCATCGAAGAATTCTCATTCGAAGGAGCAAGAAATGAAGATCATTCTTTCAACATTCAATCTTTCAACCCCAGAAGCAAGGTGAAGCTGAAATTGAAGATTATGTGATGGATTGCATTGAAGCCTCCTCAATCAGTCTGCTACTATCTTTGTACCTGCTGAAGTGATCCAGAAGATTTGTTCTCTCTGATGTTCTCTCTGAAGAGTCTCAAGCTGAAAGCGCTATCTTTCAAGAATCAGTTCGTCAAGCCTCCTCACCCGATGTGCGTTCAAGGCCAAATTCTGAAGAAATGCCCAACTGCTCAAGATGAAGTCATTCGTTGAAGATAAATGCTGAAGCCAATTTCTCATTGAAGATTGACAAGAAAAGCCAACTACTTTTTAGGGGGAGCTTGTTGGGTCTTTAAGAAAAGAAAGCTATAAACCAAGGGGGAGATTGTTAGGTCAAAATATGGTTTATACTTTACTTTTCTAGGCAGTTGTATTTTTCTGTAATATTTGTGAATTTATGGTCTAGTTTATGGCTGAGTTTACGGTCGTAAACACCTTACGGTCGTAAACTCATTTACGGACCATTTGTTTCCGGCCCATGTCCTTTGTATAAATAGAGGTGTTAGGGTGAGGAGTATAGATTGATGAACACGAAGAGAGTTTACGGTCTAGAGAGAAAGGAGCGTTTGTGTGTGTGAATCTTGTGTAAGGAATTTAATTCATATTATCAATACATTGAGATTCATCATCTTCTTCTTCTTCTCCTTCTCTTCTATTTTTATCTGACATCATCCGTTTGATTGGGATTCTGCACCATCAAACGGATCTGACTGATACACGGGCAAATTATGGACTTACAATTAGATTTAAATAATTGTTGCTATTCGCAAGATATGGAAAGAAACAACATTTCATTTCATGGTTTATATAGACAAGGTTTTAGATATTCATTTGATAATGAAAAGGGTTCTATTAATGCTTATCTTAATGGTGTCTTTTATGTTGAAGCATTGCCTTGTAATGGAATATATGAGACTGTGATGGTTGTAGATAACTTAGGAAATGATGTGTTGTGTATTGATTCATCCAATGGTTTGGATAAAGCTTGCTAGTGGCATTTCCATCTTGGACATGTCAACAAGAAACGCATAGCCCAACTCCAAAAGGATGGAGTGTTGGAGTCATTCGACCTTAGGGACGATGACGTGTGCGAGTCTTGCTTACTTGGAAAGATGACCAAGTCACCCTTCACTGGAACTTGTGAAAGGGGTGAGGGTTTACTAGATCTCATACACATCGATGTGTGTGGGACCTTCAGATCCACCACAAGGGATGTGAGCCGCTTTTACGTGACTTTTACTGATGATTATAGTAGATATGGGTATATCTACTTGATCAGGCACAAGTCAGAAACCTTTGAAAAGTTCGAAGATATTAAACAAGAAGTGGAGAATTAGTTGGGCAGGAAAATCAAGATGCTTCGATCCGATCGAGGTGGAGAGCACCAAAATCTTCAATTCCACGACTACCTCAAGTAATGTAGAATCGTTTCACACTTGACGCCACCTAGGACACCGCAGTTGAATGTTATGGCTGAGAGGCGTAATAGAACGTTGCTAGACATGGTTCGTTCCATGATGAGTCATGCTTCACTACCTATCTCATTCTGGCGGTATGCCTTAGAGACTGTCACCCATATCCTTAACTTAGTCCCTACGAAGAAGGTTGCCAAAACACCTCACGAGATGTGGACAGGGAAAGCTCCCTCGTTGTCACATATCAAGGTTTCGGTTTGCGAGGCTTTCGTAAGATGAGAGACTCACGAAAAGCTCAAACCTCGTAATGAGCAGTGTATTTTCATCGGCTACCCACGAAAGTCCTTTCGATATCTTTTCTATAGACCGAGTGACAACGTTGTATTCGTCACGAGGAGAGGGGTTTTCTGTGAGAGAGAACTCATAAGCTAAGGGGACAGTGGGAGGCAAATCGATCTTAAAGAGATTCAAGAGTCGAGCGATGAAGGAACCTCTAATGTTGGCGCTCAACCCAAGGAGGAAACTCCGGTTGAACCGATTGACGAGTCCTTACCTCTTAGACGTTCCGAAAGAGTTAGAGTTCAACCCTAGTTTTATGGTTTTCATATTACTACAGAAAGGGATACGTTTATTAGTGATAGTACACTAGTGAATTTGGACGAACCTAACAGCTATAAGGAAGCCATGGCAGGCCCGGAGTCTGCGAAGTGGAAAGAGGCGATGGACAACGGGATTTAGTCTATCTATGACAACCAACTTTGGAATTTGGTTCACAATGTACCACGTCGTAAAACGGTTGGGTGCAAATGGATCTTCAAGAAGAAGACCGACATGGATGGGAATGTGCACACCTATAAGGTGCGATTGGTCGCGAAGGGTTTCACTCAAACTCCCGGAGTTGACTATGATGAAACCTTCTCACCGTTTGCGAAGATAAAGTCTATTAGGGTGATGTTGGCCATTCCTGCATTTCATGATTATGAAATATGGAAAATGGATGTCAAAACCGCTTTCCTTAATGGAAAGTTGGCTGAAGATGTTTACATGGCTCATCCAGAGGGTTTTGTCAATGCGAAGCATCCCGATAGAGTGTGCAATCTTAAGAAGTCCATTTATGGACTGAAGCAAGCGTCTTGCAGATGGAATCTTTGTTTCGGTGAGAAAGTCAAAGAGTTTGGTTTTCTACGAAGCGAGGATGAATCATGTGTATATATCAAAGACAGTGGGAGTATAGTAAGCTTCCTCATATTGTATGTCGATGACATACTACTCATAGGAAATGACATCCCGACACTGCAGGAGGTTAAGTCCTGGCTCGGGAAGTGCTTCGCTATGAAGGACCTCGGAGAGGCTTCCTATATTCTCAGAATAAGGATAGTGAGAAACAAAAGTAAGAGACTAATAGGACTTAGTCAGAATACTTACTTGGACAAGGTACTAAAATGTTTTAGTATGGAGAATTCAAATAAGGGAGAGTTACTAATCCAAAGTAATGCCAAGTTGACTAAGACTCAATGTCTGAGTACCGTAGTCGAGATACCAGAAATGAGCTGAGTACCATACGCTTCCACAGTTGGATAGATTATGTATGCTATGACTTGTACTCGCCATGAAGTGGCCTTTGCTTTGAGCATGGTCAGCAGATATCAAGGGAACCCTGGCAAAGCACATTGGACTGTAGTCAAGTATATTCTTAAGTGCCTTCGGAGGACCAAGGAATGGTTTCTCGTCCTCGATGGGAGTGATGAGTTAAGGGTGCGAGGGTATAGTGACACCAGTTTTCAGACTGACAAGGACAACTACCGTTCGCAGTCAGGCTGGGTCTTTACCCTAAATGGAGGAGCAGTGACATGGAAAAGTTCCAAGCAGGAGACCATAGCTGATTCAACGTGCGAATCAGAGTACATATCAGCGAGCGAAGCATCGAATGAGGCAATATGGTTGAAGAATTTCATTGGAGACCTTGGAGTTGTGTCGGCCATACTGGACTGATGGAAATTTTCTGTGATAATGAAAGAGCGGTTGCCTTGACAAAGTAACTGAGGGATCATGGCAGATCTCGACATATCGACATAAAATATCACTTTATTCGACATCGGGTAGAAGAAGGACTCATCGTAGTGAAGAGGGTATCGTCGGAGGATAACATAGCAAATTCGCTTACGAAGGGACTTAGTAGGGTTAAACACTTGCAGCACGCTAGGAGCATTGGGCTAAAGGAAGATATTAGTTTAGATTAGATAGTTTAGAAAGGTGTATTAGATTTATTCTAATTAACATTCGATGATTAAATAAATGGGTATTATTTATGAGTAAAGTTATTGTATTAGGTTAATTGTTTACCTATTGTTTCATTTTGCATGTTTTGACTTCCTGGATAATAAGATTATTCGAACAGTCCAAAGTCGCTCATATGTTGGAACTAGGTATGAATGAAGACTGTGATGAATTGGTGTGTAGATTGTCTAAAATGTATTAGACATAGCAAAAGTTTGCTACAACGTTCATGAGTGTTTATGAACTTGATTTGAGCATTGGAATAAACCCACTCTTGCTGGAATCACTTCATGGAATTTATCACGAGTGATCTCAAGACGATAATATCATATGGTCTTAAAACCTAGATATATGGTTTATTGTTTACTTATTGGTTGTGCATTGATAATGCATAAACACATCAGTAACTTGATGTTATAAAACGCATTGTTGTGTATGATATTATTAGTGGATAGTAAATGCATATAAGTCAAAGTTTATATGTTCCTTTTATCCTAGGAGGGTAAAAGAAATATCGAGGCCCCTCGATGATTTGGTTTGACTTATGTGCCGGGCCCGGTCAGGACTGAATTGATGTGTTCAATTAAGTTCTATGTCAAATGAATCCGAGATAGAGAAACGAAATGTTGGACAATAAGTATGACTATGTTCCATGTAATTTTCTGCACGATATCTAGAACAGAAGATTATACGATCCCTTATCTAAAGGACAGGTTACTGATAAGATCAGAGTTCGAGAACGTCTTTTAGAGCTACGATTACTAATCGGATTGTATTTACATTTGTAGTTACTAGACTTATCCAAGTGGGAGACTATTGGATTAGTGTCTAAGCCAGTAACTATATTTGGTAAGTACTTGACCCGGTTATGCATGGTGCTTTTGGGTTGCCTTCACCAAAGCAACATCATAGGGTGATTTATGAATAAAGAGGTTATTATGATTTATTAATATGTTATATGAATAATACATTAATAGAGAAATCATATAGTTTAATTAATATTAGACAAGAATTAATTAAGAATTAATTATGTGGTTAAAAGGGATTAATTAAATAAAGGGGACTGAAACTGTCAATTGTGTGATATTTGATTTGGGCTGAGAATCCTTTGGGATTAAGGGGTGGACGAAAATAGAGTGGAAGCCCATCTTATTTTCTTCCAAGGCCTTGTTCTGGAAGGTTATTTGGACTGCTTAAGGCCTAAGCTATCGAATTAGGGTTTTGACTGAAATCCTAGTAGCACAAGTATAAATAGACCCAATAGGCTTCAAAAATCGGCTAACCCTATTCCTAAGAGTGCAAGAACTGAATTCTAGAGCCTCCAACCTCTCTCCAAAATCATTCTTTTGATATTGGTGTTTGTAAGCCATTAGAGGAGTGACATTTGTGACTCTAAGTTCCAACGACAAAAGATTCAAGCTTCCAAGAAGAGGTAATCATCTAGATGTACTTTTGTTATGTTAATTTCGAAATATACTCATTGGATCTAGGGTTTGCAAGACTTGGATGAATGCATGTACAATAGAGAATCCTAGATCCAAGCATTAGGATTTTCATAAGCACATAGGATGTTCTTTTGTATCAAACCCATTACTTATTCCCCTGTGTGAAGCCCTAATCATTTAGAGTGATTTAAGAGAGAAAGAAGAGCTAACTTTGGGCATTCTAGTGCACTTTTGGAAGAGAAGAGAAGATTATCAAGGCTTGGAACGAGAAGGGACTTTTGGATCCAGTATTTATCCATCCTTAGCTTCTGTTTGAAGGTAAAAGTCACCACCTTGCTCATTATTTTGATTAGATCTCGTGTTTAGGATGTTTTGGGCTTTCTCCATCTTTCCTTGAGACTTTGAGTATTTTGAGCTTACCAAGAGATTGAGACTACAGATCTGGACCTTATAAGGTCCCTTAAGCCCAAAACTCCAAGCTTTATCAAGCTACATGAGAGATTTTATGCTTGGGACTCCAAATGGAGCTTGTTTTGGCATTTCAAGCCCTAAGTGTCATGCATGGACGTAAATCTTGCAGCTTTATGTGGTATCTCAGCCTTGGAAGGCTAGATCTATAGTTTGGGGTTGTAACTCTTCCTTAAAATGTCTGAATGAGAAAACATACTTAAGAGACTCGACGAATTGATGAGCCAACTCGACGAGTCGGCTAGGGTTTTCCCTCGACAAGTCTGGACATGTGTAACTCAGCGAGTTGATGAGACAAGTCGACGATTTAAGTTGGATTTTTGCGACATTGCTGAAGAAACGAGGGAACTCGTCGAGTCACATAGACGCACTCGACGAGTTGGGTCAACATGGACTGTTGAAATGAGTGTTGACTTCTGTTGACTTTTAGGGTTTGGTCGAGATAGGAATTATGGAGACCGTGGAGGGGTAAAATGGTCTTATACCCATCCCAAGAGTTAGAAGTGAGGATAGCTTGGTTATTTTGATTTCTTATTTTAAGTGTTGATTAGAGATACTTATGACATGTAGGCGGGGATTAGACCGTTTGAGGGGTACGCGGTTTTCATTGCTTACTTACGAGGTGAGTCTTCTCACTATACTTACCATGAGTGGTAACTTTATGTGACCGGAGGGTGTTGTATGCTATTTATTGAGTATTGTGGTATCCTGAATTATGTCTTTATTATTTATGATGTGTAATATGTTGAGCTTTACTAAGTTAGGACCGGAGGGTCCACCCAAGTTGTGGGACTAGAGGGTTCCACTGAGACACATCGACCAGAGGGTCTTATTTGAGATATAGCCATGAGAAGCTAATGAGTTATGTGTGGTATTTTGGGGAACTCACTAAGCTTGGTGTTTACCGTGTTATGTGATATGTGTTTCACGTACTTCTCAGGATCGTGGGAAGGCGCCGGCTTGAATGTACACACGATATAGAGTTATATTTTTGAGGATCATGGATTTTATTCAAACAATTGTAAATAACTGTTTTTGAGAATTTGAAATTTTGGGGATTTTGTGAAACGTGTTGATGAGATTTAGTTGATTTTAAAAATGAAAATTTTGTTTGAAAATTTACGATGTAACATGAGGCTGAATGGGACTCAAGACCGGGCGAGGCCCAGTGGAGGGTGGGGGCCCGATATGTGATCTATGTATGTTTGGTATGAGGTATCTTCGGGAACTCACTAAGCTTTGTGCTTACGGTTTTCAGCTTATGTTTCAGGTACTTCGGTTTCAATTGGAAGAGCTCGGGATGATTGCAGAGCACACACCACATGTTTCCGAATTCTGTGATTTACTCTGCTTTCGATGATGTATCAATACATTTTTATAATTTGGGTTTTATGTAAATGATATGCTTTATGCTTTTATTAATCTAAAAATGAGGTTTTTTTTAGTCTTATTTATGGGATGTTACAGTAATCTTTTATAACTTTTATTATTTATATTCTTTATATAATAAGTATTACCCTTTTGACCAACACACATATATAATAAATGTGACACTGATCTATAAATAAATATTACCTTTGTAACGCTGTATATTGTTGGAAAATGTGTCTAAGCCCATAACTCTAATTGGTATGTACTTGACCCGATAGTAGCATGGTCCATTTGGGTTGCATTCATCAAAGCAATATGTTAGGAAGGATATTTGAGTGAGAGGTTAATTATGATTTATTAATATATTATAAGTATAATATATTAATTGAGGAATCCTATTATTTAATTAGTATTGATCAAGAATTAATTTAAAAATTAATTTACTGATCAAAAGAGACTAATTAGAATGATACATATGAGTTGGGCTAAAGATCCATGATTTGACTTGTGATGGGCTTATGGTTAATCCATTAAGTAGTTATCCAAATCAAATGGATGGGTCATGGGCTAATATGTATGGATTAGGGTTACGCATGACCCTTGATATTCTATATATATATATATATATATATATATATATATATATATATATATATATATATATATATATATGTGTGTGTGTGTGTGTGTGTGTGTGTATCTATAAGCTTGAAATCGGTTACAACTCACACACAAAGAAGTAGAATCCGATTTCTTATCTCCATAATCTCTCCATATTCATCCTAAGTTTCTCTTGGTGTTTTGTGATTCCATTTGAGGCATCACACTTGGGGTGCTAAGCTTTCTTGAGGCCAAGTTATTCAAGCTACTACACAAGGTAATATTGTAACTAGTTTTTATGATTATAATATCACCTTGCATGCTAGTTTAGGCTTCATGCTTTGGAAAATGTTTATTGCATGTATAATTAGGGTTATATGTGCACCATAGGAATGTCAGAGTACATAAAACCTAACACATATACCAACACATGTTGATTTATGGCTCCCTACCGCAATACTAGGTATTGGTTAGCCGATTTTTGAAGAAACAAGGCTTTAACTAAGGAAGAAAAGATCAATCATGCTCATGCACAACTTAGAAATATTATTGAACGTGCATATGGTGTGTTGAAGGCAAGATTCCCAATCCTAAAACGAATGACTCCTTATCCGTTTCGAGTGCAAAGAGACATAGTCGTTGCGTGTGTCGCTGTCCATAATTTTATAAGAAAATTCAATATTCAAGATGACTTATTTACAAATTTTGAACAAAACAATATGGATAATCCTAACGTGCAAGGTGGAGGAAGTGAGGGTCAAAACGTACAATGCATACAATGGGGCTCAAAATTCGTTGAATATATGGCTACTTTGCTTAACCATGTTGCTAATCAACTATTTTTAAATGGTGAACGTTAAATATCTATTGAAATTATTATGTTGTTTTTTATTTGTATTTGGATTTCGTACGACACTTGGTATTTTGATTTTAAATGATTTATGTTTTAATTAGATTATGTGACAGTTTTGTATTTGTATAATTATTTTATCTAGCACAACATAAAGGTAATACGGTCATTTTTCGTCGTTCACCACAGTCAGTCAGATAAATAATCAAACAGCATAAACTCAGTCAGATGTGGACACAGTCAAAACTTCTAACACAATCAGCTTCTAACCCAGTCAACTCTAACCCAGTTAACAACTATCAAACGGCCCCTAAATTTTATATAAGATAACAAGTTGTCTTGTGGATTAACCGAAACCGGGTAAAGAAAATTGGTCATGGATCTTATCTAGGTGAACAAGATGATATATGACACGTCAAATTACTGATCTAAAATCGGAAGGTTTTTGAAAATTCAGTTAATTTGACGTGTAAGAAAAAAAAAATATCTAAGTAGGACATACTCAAAATTCCGTTACTATTTCATTGAATTCAAACCTTAAAAAAAATATATATTGAACACTAAAACATTCAAATTTAATTAACACGTAAGTAGGGTAATGCCACATAAATGTTAGACCGTCGCATTTGAATTCTTCAATCACTTACAAGTAAAAAAAAAACGTTATTATTATTTGATAACATTTGTCCAATATAAATACATAGCCAAATATTTGAAAGAAATATATAAACTTTAGATTCGACAATATTAAAAAGTATGTCCCCTAAAATTGACATACATCACATTATATTAAATGAAAGATTAAAAGAAACATGTAAACTTGATGCAACGGCTTATCCACATAATATATCGTTAGTTCAACCTAACTATTGGTTTGGCCAAAAGAACGAATACGACAAGTTACCAAAATCATGTCTAAATGCGACAACTTACCAAAAGCATGTTTAATACACGCGTTTCAACTAAAATAAACCAATTAGTTAAATATACTCCTATAAAATCTTAATATTTTTCCTCCTACTCGTGTCATAACCAAATAATAAGATGATGAACGTGAATTAATGAACTACACTTGGCAATCAATGAATAGGTAGGATGATGAAGTAGGAGGATAAAATAGGAATTAATTTAATTTTCCAAACAAATCAGATGATTCAGTGTTATCACTAACAAGATTTAGCATAAAGAATATTTGATCCCGACCAAACCACATGTTAGTAATCAAATACAACTAATTTGTTGTGAGCCACATGCAATGGTGCACAATATAAGTCACGACCTATGTTCTAAGCAAAAGTGATGACAAGGTCTAAACAAATGGTGCAGGACATGAAAATTGATGATTGATGAACCAAAAGAGAAGGTTATTGACTTAGTTTATGGGGATTATCAATCATGTGGTGGAGGAAAAAGATTTTGCATGTGTTATTCTCGGAAGGTTTTAACGATGTTGAATTGACTTATTTGTGGCCTTCGGGTGATGTTTTAATTTCTCAACGAATTATTTGGGTTTCTTTAAGCATCTATGGTTTGCAGAAGTCAAGGCGTGATCACAATATTTTGTTGTTCATGAATGAAAGATTATATCCATCGACAATGAAGGCTTGAAGCAATTGATGATTGGTTCCTATTTTATACATTGGCATTATATCCCTCATTACACATGCTCACTTTAATCAACAACCATAAGGGTTCACCGTATTCCCTAGGGTGAGCGTTTGACTCGGTCTGGACCTGGACCAGACTGGCATTGTTCATGAGAATACGAGTCGACCATCGGTTCGTCATATGTGGCTTAGTCGATCCTGATTCGATGCCATCGGTTCCAGGTAAATAACTAGGAACAACCCAAAATTTGATGAGCGAAAATCACTTCCTAATCTAAAACTGCATAACTCTTTTGCTTGAAATCGGAATGGCATGAATTTTTTTCAACATGCGGTTAGTGTTTTACTTCACTTTAAACGATATAAACACCTAATTTGGTTACATATTGATTGAGTTGCAGATCCAAAACATAGGATATCATAGTTGAATTGTTTTTTGTTTAAACATTGAATTTAGTGTTTATACTTTATTTTAGATTATATAAACACTTTACTTTTTTTTATGTATTTTTGATAGATCCCGCATATGAAAAGAATCAATGTAGAGTACCAAAGTATCCAGACTTCAATGCGATAACAGAACATGGCTTCATCGAGTTGTACCAACTGCATAACAAATTGTAAGGGTTCTAACCGGGTAAATAACCGAAAAACAAGGAGACCACCGACACCAATGTATACTAACCGGTTCGATTTTCAGTCCATTCGGTTCTATTAAACGAGTCGATATGATCTTCATACTCACCACTAATTTTTTGAACCAGAATTAGATCAATAAAAATTTAACCCTTAATCATATTATGCCTTATCCACTACACATTATATATAACATTAAAACACAACTAACTTATGGAACGTTCTACGCTGGTTAAAAGTCTTGGCTTCACCTAAAAGTTATCGGCTAACCGCCTCTGTCTTCCAATCAGATGACTACCGCCTATCCATCTTCCAATAAAAAGAACAAAACATTATTCTTATTCAATACCCACAATAAAATTAGTCTTTGGTTTTTCTTTTCTCTCATATCCATCTCTGAAATCGGCCACAAACTTAGTCGTGCTAGGAAGACAAGGCAGAAGAAAAACCTAGAGTAACACATAAGGTTCTTTTCGCTGGTGTCACTAGGTCAGTCAGTATGAACCACTTCCCTTTGAGAATCGTCGTCCTCCACCACCTCTTGTCATCTCTACCATCGTCCTCTACCCACCCTACAAATCGACTTTGGGTAGTATTTAACAAGTAGTTGTTTTTTTCTAATGTTTATCAATTTTATTTTCTTATGTTGTATTCGCTTATGGTTATATCTTACTACAGTATGTACAAAGTGACATTATGAGCGTTAAAGATGCCAACTCAGGAATAAAAATCTCTATTATAGAACTAATGCTCTTATTAAATGATGGTAGATAGTCTTAACTTTTAGAAACATGTAACATCTAGAATTTCAGGTATAATTAATTCATAATTTATTTATGAGTTTTAATGTTCACGATGTGGGAAAGGTGTGCCTACGACGTGGCATGACCAAGGTGATCACGGATTATTTTTGTGGCCTACGACGTGGCAAGTATTAGGCCATGATGTGGAGACCATCCGAAGGCAAAACCCTAATTTTTTTGGGCTTAAGCCCTATTTAAGGAAAGTAGGAGCTAGGGTTTGCATACCCTCAACCTCCAACACCTTCTTTTCCAACCAAGATAATATCTAGCCTGCATTGTTGAGTTTTTGAAGTTCTTGTGGTGTTTTGGCATCTTGCAAGAGAAGCAAGCTTCCTTGGCTTATAGATTCAACTTAGAAGCCTCATCATCATCTCCTAGCACATTTCTAGACCATTATAACGGTTCAAGATACAAGAATTATGTTGCATGCTTCTAGATCTAGGTTCTTTGTCCCTTTTTCTTCTTGTTGTGGAATTTTAGAGGATTGGATTCCATAAAGTTGGAAACTTTATGCATCCTTGAGGTCCTTTGCGTTTATATGTTCCAAATCTAGAGTCCTATGGTGTATTTGGTCTCATACATAAGTTTGATTTCACTTCTTCCATGTTTTGACCTAGTTTGGATGAGACATGCATTGGGCATTCATTTCCATAAAGCATCAATTTTTATGATGATTTAGGTGTATGAAATCCTTCTAGAAGTTATGAACTTGTGACTTTGGTGATTACGTGCTTATTAGTTGAGCTCAGGCCTTAAGTTGTCATTTAGGACCTAGGTTTAGAGATCTTGACTTATTAGAATGACTTAATGGATAAATTTGGAAACTTTATCTATCAAGACCTTGGGAAAGACTAGATCTAAGCTTTTAAGCTATTGAAGTAAAGAGAAAATAGCTTAATCCATTAAGTTGTTGAGACCCAGTTTCCATAATGTGACATTTTAGTCGCCATAACGTGGTAACTGGGGGGGGGGGGGGGGGGGATGCTTGGTCATTTTGTCTTATTCTGCCACGATGTGGCCATTATGAGGCCACGAAGTGGAGACTTGTTGAAGTTGACATTGACCGTTGACTTTTTTCACTTGGTTGACTTTTGGCCATTTGGCTAGTTTTAGAAGGTAAACTAAGGGTTTACCTTGTATGGTTTATTAGGATGTGTATAGCACCTGATTCATTGAGTATGAGAGCTATTAGTTGTTGACTACGTCTACAAGATGAGTTTTCTTACTATACTATGTAAGTTGCTTGCTTGTCTTTGTGACTCTTGCATGAAAGACTATGGTTGGATCACAACACCTGTATGAAAGATTGTGGTTGGATCACGAAACTTGAAAGAAAGAATATGGTAGGATCACAACACTTGTATGTCTTTATGACTTGCATGGAATATCATGGTTGGATCATGTTAGAAAGGCTACGATTGGGTTGTAGTCTGGAAGTGACTGTAAGACTATTGTTGGATCATAACATTCACATAAGGTTGAAATACACCCCTAGGATTGGGACCACTGATATGTATGATATGTGGTATTTTGACAAACTCACTAAGCTTTATGCTTACGCTTTTGTGGTTTAAACATTTTCAAGTACTTCCAGTTGCAAAGGGAAGGGTCCGACTTGACTGCACAGCATCCCCTGATGATTTTCCACACTGATTATTATTATTTTACTCTAATATTTGAGATACATTTTACTGTGACTAATTTTGGAACAAATGTTGTATGGATTTGATGATTTGAAAATGAAAAAATTTTATTAATATTATTGGGATGTTACAAAACAATTCTCGGACATACTTCTTTACCTTGGAATCAAGAGACACAACTACTATTTTTCATTTTTTTCTTCATTTCTTTTTTATATAACCTTATGGATAAGATCTACTTGAAGTATTATATATCAATAGTTTTTAGAGTTCTTTACTTTTTCATACTCAGCAAATTTTTTCCATAACATCATGTTGTTGCTCTGGACTCTATTTCTGTGTCCCAACAGTTGATCTGACCGTTACAATGGAAAATTATGCCACTTATTATGAGATCAAAGATGTTATCAAGTAAGAAAACTTATTTCATTTTAAGGTTTATCTTTAATTCTTGATAGATAATGGTCAAAATTTTGTAATATCGTCTTTTGGGTTTCTTCTTAGGGAGGCTAAATGGGATCTTGGGTTGCGCTAAAAATGATATGGTGTCCATAGAATTTGTGGGTGACAACGGGTAAATCATTGTTTTTGCATTTTATTTCAAGATTCATTTGACTACACAGATAATTATTCCATATATTGAATAGGTAGAGACTTTATGTGATGTCTTGCTTCATTGTAGGCTGCCTCTTCCTCTCCAAATTTCTCTTTTGACGGCACACGTCTCATTACAGGCTGACTCGTCCTCTCTATTTTATCTCTTGATGGCACACGTCTCACTTGCATCACCAATTACTTCGACTTCTACAGAAAGAAAAGCCATTGAAAAAGCTTTATCGTGTAAAGTGATTGATTTGGGTATAATTTGATTTCTATTGTCTTTGATTTGGATTTTCATTATTTTTTCTCCAACATAGGTTTAGGGTTTTATGGCTTGATTTTGCTTTAATTGTTGGATAACGTGTCTAAGTCCATAACTATTTCTGGTATGTACTTGACCCGACCCGACATGGTCCATTTGGGTTGCATGGCACCATGCAATTGGATAAACTAAAATGAGAGAAATAACACTTATGGTTTATTAATATATTATAAGTTCTAATATATTAATAATATTATTTAATTAGTTTGATCAAGAAATAATTTAAAATTAATTAAGTGATCAAAAGATAACTAATTAAATATATGGGTAGATTATGTAAATCTTCCATATCTTATATAGTGGGCTAAGAGGCTCCATGGATTATCAAGTTGGGTTCCACCCATAGGATGCTCCATGGAGTTAACCCATGGATCATGAAATGAAGAGTCATCTTATATTAGGTTTTACCTAATGCAACACACGATATAAACAAAGGTGTTCTCCCCAAAATCGGCTACACTAAGAAACAAGAGGGCTAGAGCTGATTTTGCAAGTGTAAGATTCTCTCAAAGTTTACTTCTTTGCATTTGGTGTTGTGTGAAGCATTTCAGACATCACACTTGGGGCGCTAGGCTCACATGGTTTCAAGGATCATAATAAAAAACAAGGTATGTTATTCTATCTTTCATTCAAGATAAAAATGTTCCCCATGTATGCTAGATAGGAATATAACCTTGGAATTTAACTTTGCATGATAATTAGACAAACATAGATCCAAGGTTATTAGGGTTGCATGTACACTTAGGAAGTGTTAGAATGCTCAAAACCCATCAGTGGTATCAGAGCCTAGGCTTGTTTGTTGATTTTTTGTGCAAACTGCTTGAAAAAATCGATTTTCTGTTTTCTGCTCGTATGAACTCGCCGAGTCCATGGGGGGACTCGACAAGTCCATGAACAAATGCAAGTTACTCGTCGAGTCTGTTCTTGCACTCGACGAGTAGAGGGTGTAGTTTTTAGAATTTCGACATTTGTTGCTGGAAATGGACTAGAAACATTACCCTAAAACATTTTTGTGTTTTAAAACTTGTTTTAGATGGTGTAATGTTTATGCTATTCCATTTACAATGGCAATTATCAAAATTACAAGTTTTAAGTGTAATTTTTTTGATTCTTGAAAGTGTTCATATTCATGTTCTTGAACTTATGAAGATTAGATGATCATAGGAATTGTTTGTAACCTTAACGGTAGTTTAATTCATGATCATAATGTGTTTTAATGGAGTCCATAACTTGTCCTCAAGTTATGAAAAACCAAAAGTCTCACTTTTATTAAAGCCATTAAAAGAACACAAGAGTTAAAAAAAATGAAGTGTCTTCATTTTTATTACTCAATTAATTCATAAGTTATAAGAAATGAAAATTTTTGGAAGTTTACAAAACTTGCCCTCAAGTTTTGGAACAAGTAAATTTTTGATTAAAACTTTAGTGCCAACCCTTAGAATTTTAAAAGTTAAAATTCAACCCTTATACTTTATAATATTATAAGTTAATAATATATATATATATATATATATATATATATATGTGTGTGTGTGTGTGTGTAAGATCAAGTCGTCTTACCGCTAGTACATCTCATTCATGAAGCCGGTCTATAAGGGGGGTATAAGGTTGTTGCCTATAAAATGGCAACTTAATGGGTGTCCACTCTCACCCACCACTTCGTTGATCGGTGGAGGGTCGTTACCCGAACGGGTAGGACAAGGACTTATAAATTCTCATTAAAAGTATGATGAATATTATAAAGTAACTAAATGTTTTATTAAATTCCCAATCTTAATTACTTTAGGAAAAATGTGAATAAAGTGCTAATCCATGAAATTACACTTTACACTTTGTTTAAGTCGTTGGTTGAGCGTGTGTGGTTAACTGGCACACTAACTTGGACTTAACAAGGTAGGTAAAGGGTGACTTAAGGTTTATCATAGTATCGGTGGAGCGTGTGTGGTTACCGGCACATCGATTGAGTGATAAACATTCAGGGTACCAAGTGATTTTCATGGTTACTTTACACCACGTTTTGTGATCCTCGGTATCCCATTCACAAAACTTGGAGGGCACACTTGAGATTGAAACATGCCTTTGAAAAGTTCATTGAATCTCAAAAGATTCTTGGAATTTCTAAGAACCAATTAAAAACCTAATATTTACATTTCGGTTTTCATGGTGGAAATTGGTGAATCGTCATTCACCTACCTTTCAAATATGTTATAGCTTGTATTACGACATACCTCTTGTAAGTTATAATATATTGTGATTGGATCCTAGCCTTAATATTACATTTGGGTGTTTTATTAAGGACTCTCTTAATATCTAAACTAATCTTGTTCTCTTCTTTCAGATGTCTTCAAACAATGCTGCTTCTGGCTCTAATCCTAATGGCTCCTTTACCCTTATGAACTTGTGTGGGAAAGTCACTTTTGATGGCTCCAACTTAAATGTATGTATCAGAAACATCGGGATGATTACCCGCTACGAGGACAAAGAATATGTCCTCGACAAAGAGCTTAAGGAGATTGATGAGACCACTGCAACTCCCTAGGAGATCGCTGACTTCCAGGCACATGAAAGGGATGCTACCAAAGTGGCATGCATCATGTTGGCCACCATGACAGTAGAACTCCAAAAGTCCTATGAGGACTTCTACCCTTTTGAAATGCACGAAGATCTGATGGAAAGATACCATCAAAGTGCACGACAAGAGAGGTATGAAATTACCTGCTCCATCATAACAACCATGATGAAGGACGGGGAATCCGTCACGAGCCACTTGCAAAAAATGCAAAGGTATGTGGATCAGTTGCTGAAGCTTAATGTGAACTTCCCTAAGGAGCTTGCAATAGATATCATTTAGCACTCCTTACCATCGTGCTATGATCAATTCCGCATGACATATCACATGAATAAGGAAGAGGTTACACTTAGCAAACTTCAGGGACTCCTCAAGACCACAGAAACAAGTCTTAAGGTAAGTCGGTTGTTAACACTCCTACTCCAAACTCCGCCCCGATTTTGGCAATCGGGAAAGGTCAACGGAAGAAGAGGAAGAGCTCTTCGAAGGGTACCAAGGCTAGGACCCTTGATGGCTCTTCTTCAAGTGGAACCAAGAAAGGTTTTGTCACTCCTTCTTCTGACCCAAAGGAGGCTGAATGCTTCTATTGCCATGAAAAGTCACATTGGAAGTGGAACTGCCCAAAGTACCAGCAAGATGTGAAGGATGGGGAAGTTAAACCCAACCATGCATGTATTTACATTATCTTATCTAATAACTCACCCTATTCTAATATTGGATCCTTGATACTGGTTGTGGTATTCATATATGTTCTGATTTGCAGGGACTAAGAAGAAGTGAGAATGTGGAGCATGGAAGAATAAACTTAATCATGGGGAATAGGAAAGCTTTACCCGTCACCAAGATTGAAGTTTATACTTTATCACTAAGTAGTGGGATTAGTTTAGATTTGAATAAATGTTGTTATTCGCTAGAAATGGCAAGAAATATTATTTCCTTTCTTGCATTGTATAAACAAGGTTTCACCTTTTCATTTGATAATGAAGTTGGTTCGATTAATGATTTCTTTAATAATGTTCTTTATTTTAAAGCATTTCCTTGTGATGATGTGTATGAAATTGTATATGTTGTAGATAACTTAGGAAATAATGTATTGTGTATTGATTCTGTTAATGATAATAACTTTGATAAAGCATCACTATGGCATTGTCGTCTTGGTTATATAAGCAAGAAACGCATAGGCCACCTCCAAAATGGATGGAGTCTTGGAGTCATTTGACCTAAAGTCAGATGATACTTGGGAATCATGCTTACTTGGAAAAATGACAAAGTCACCCTTCACAGGTTCTTGTGAGAGGGGTGAAGGTTTGTTGGACCTTATACACACGGATATGTGTGGACCCTTCAAACATGCTACAAGGGATGCTAATCGTTATTATTTGACTTTTACTGATTATTACAGTAGATATGGATATGTCTACTTAATCAAGCATAAGTTAGAGACTTTTGATAGGTTTAAAGAATTTAAACAGGAAGTCGAGAATCAATTGGGCATGAACATTAAGATGCTTCGATCCGATCGAGGTGGTGAGTATCTTAGATCAGAGTTCCTTGACTATCTTAAGGAATGTGAGATTGTCTCATAATTGGCACCTCTCAGGACACCGCAGTTGGATGGTATAGATGAGAGGCCTAATTGAACCTTGTTGAATATGGTTCGTTCCATGATGAGTCGAGCTTCGCTACCAATCTCATTTTGCGGGTATGGCTTAGAGACTGCCGCCCATACCCTTAATCTGGTCCCTAGAAAGAAAGTTGCCAAAACTCCTCATGAGATGTGGACTGGTAAAGTACCCAAACTAGAACCTCAAAGCGAAAGGTGTATTGTCATCGGCTACCTACAACAATCCTTTGGTTACCTCTTGTACAGACCTAGTGAAAATATGGTCTTTGTAGCTAGGAGGGCTGTCTTGAGAGAGAGAGAGAGAGAGAGAGAGTTTATAAGCCAAGGAAACAGTGGGAGGCAAGTTGACCTTGAAGAAATTCAAGAGTCAAGTGGTGAAGGAACTTCGAACCCTAGCACTCAACTTAAAGAGGATGCTCTTATTGAGCCAATTGACAAGTTTGTACCTCTGTAGCGTTCCACAAGGGTTAGGAATGCACTTGAGCATTACTATGGATTCCATATTACTGCGGAAGGTGATACACTTATCAGTGATGAGACAATGATAGGTCTAGATGAACCTAACAGTTCTGCGGAAGCCATGGCATGCCCTGAGTCAGCCAAGTGGAAATAGGCAATGGACAGCGAGATATAGTCCATGTATGACAATCAAGTTTGGAACTTGGTTAAGGATGTGCCAGGTCGTAAGACTGTAGGGTGCAAACGGATCTTCAAGAAGAAGACCGACATAGATGGTAATGTACACACTTATAAGGCACAAATGGTTGCGAAGGGTTTCTCACAAACTCCGGGAGTTGATTATGATGAGACCTTTTCTCCAGTGGCCAAAATTAGATCTATTAGGGATCTGTTAGCCGTAGCTGCATTTCATGACTATGAAATATGGAAAATGGATGTCAAAACCGCTTTCCTTAATGGAAAGTTGGCTGAGGAGGATGTTTACATGAGTCAGCCCGAGGGTTTTGTCAATACAGAGTACCCTAATAGAGTGTGTAATCTTGATAAATCCATTTATGGATTAAAGCAAGCACCTCGCAGATGGAATATTAGCTTTGATGAGAAAGTCAAAGAATTTGACTTTTCTAGGAGTGAAGATGAATCTTGTGTATATGTCAAGGCTAGTGGGAGTATAGTTAGCTATTTGGTATTGTATGTGGATGACATACTACTCATAGGAAATGACATCCCAACTCTGCAGGAAGTCATGTACTGGCTTGGGAAGTGTTTCTCTATGAAGGACCTAGGAGAAGCTGCCTATATTCTAGGGATAAGGATCTTAAGAGACCGGAGTAAAAGACTAATTGGACTTAAGTAGAGTACCTACTTGGATAAGGTGCTGAAGAGATTCAACATGCATGACTCCAAGAAAGGAGAGTTACCCATCCAGAGTAACGCCAGATTGAGTAAGACACAAAGCCCTAGTACTGAGGCTGAGATAGCAGAAATGAGTCGAATGCCTTATGCTTCGGCTATAGGATCGATCATGTATGCTATGACGTGTACTCAACCTGATGTAGCCTTTGCCTTGAGCATGGTTAGCAGGTATCAGGGGAACCCTGGCAAGGCACACTGGACTGCGGTAAAGAATATCCTCAAGTACCTAAGGAGGACTAAGGGCTGGTTCCTTACCCTCGGTGGGAGTGAAGACTTGAGAGTTGTAGGGTATAGTGATGCTAGCTTTCATACTGATAGGGATAATTTCCGCTCTCAGTCAGGCTGGGTCTTTACCTTAAACGGAGGAGCAATTTCTTGGAAGAGTTCCAAGCAAGAGACAGTGGTTGATTCAACTTGCGAATCAGAGTATATAGCAGCGAGCAAGGCAGCAAAGGAGGCGATATGCCTGAAGAACTTCATTGGAGACCTTGGAGTTGTACCATCTATTAAGGAGCCAATGGAAATTTTCTGTGATAGTGAAATTGCAGTTGCCTTAGCCAAGGAACCAAGGGATCACGGGAGATCCAGTGTGACAACCCGATATTTCGAGGCAATGTAATGTAACACCAGTCAAATTCATGTGAAAATATAACTTTCCTAAAATCTTATTTGGGTTAAATAAATTGGTAGGAATCATATCAAGGTTTTCATACATATAAAGGACACAAAAATCCGAGTTATAACGAGGAAGTTATAACCATTCTAAAATTCCGGACAAAACCGACAACACCGATTAAACGAAAAACGCGAAGTTTCAATACAATAGTTTTTAGCCTTAAGTATCTAAATGAGAGTTGTAGATAACAATAAACCGTGAGCGTACATAAAAAGAACGTCCAAATCTGACTTCGTATGAGGAAGTTATGATTTTTCCAAGATCCGGATATAGCAGTAGACAGCTAAAAACTCGAAATAGATCTCGAGAGACTTTTGACCGAAACAACCTAAATGATAATCGAAGGTCTCAAAAATAGTAGCGCAACGGCGAAAAGTCTGACGAAAACGGACATCGGATGAAGAAGTTATGGAATTTTAACAGACTTTTCGTGTCCCGGCCCGTTAAAAATAAATAATTAAAAATAAAGTGAAAATTTGCCAATGAAGTCTAACGGAGAGTTGTAGATCATATTTTTAGCTATGCGTGCATATAAAGAACGTCGAAAACGGAGCTCGTACGCCAAAGTTATGGATTTTACAAGTTCGAGGCCCGAAATCCGAGGCTGTTAGGCTTGCCACGACGTTGCACAAGCTTGCCGTGACCTGGCAAGTGACCGAGGGCGTCCAATCAATGGAAGAGGATAAGTTTGACTCCCCACGATGTGGCCATCACTTGCCACAACGTGGCACACCCCAAAAATGCCCCTATAAATAGATTTCAAGGGCTCCGAGTTCCATTGCTCAGTTCCCTTCTTTCTCGCGCCGAAACTCTGCGTTTATGCCCCCGAGACCCTCTTAAAGCCCCGGTTTTCACCTTCAAGTCCCGAAGGAAGGTTTTGTGTTCCCTAGATTCCTGAGATTCCCCAGTATCCCGAGATTTTCCCGCGTTTTCAACTCTTCCTGTCGAAGTTCTACTCGATTCTTCTCTCGACTACATCAAATCAACCACTTCAAACAAGTGAGTTCATACCCCTATAATCTACACTTTCAAATGTGTTATAAATTCTTTTTATACACTTTTAAGGGGGGGGGAATACAAATAAACACACGGTTATCCCCGTGCGAAAGACATAAATCTTTGTTATACTTTTTGGTGATGAAATCAATCACATGTGATTTATAACTAACATACAATTGGATTTACTACACTTTTAGCCGTATAACCACACAGAGTACTTCAAATAGCTTTCTCAAACATTTTTACATGTTAAAACACTTTTAGAAAACTATCTTACAAACTGTATGTTTCCTTTTTGAATATGTTATAGTTGTGCATCAAACAAAGGTTTTCTTACACTTAAACTCTCTTGTCAACTGTTTTCGAATCATTTTATAAACTGACATCAAGTCACAAATTCTTATTTATTAAACTTTTCAAGGGTTCTACAAAACTTCTTTTATGCTTTTATATTATAAATTGCATGCCTCTATATGTATAGGTATATAAATAATGTTTAAAAGAATTAGGAAGGCTATCCACCTTGTTTCCTTTTCCTCGATTTGGATGTGGTCTGGTGGGATATCGGGTACCCGTCCGAAGGTTGTTTAAATATTAGTTATATATCATGTGTACATATATAGTCATAAATGTTCCATCAGTTAATTCAGTTCCGACACTCTTGGGTAGCAAGGGTGTATAAACCTACTTGGACACTCATCAATTACATTCTAGTAAACTATTATAGGAATAGTTTAGGAGATATAAAACATTATTCGTATTACAAGGAGTCACACAAGAGTCAGTTCATTCATGAGTCTATACCAACGTCTTATTTACAAGTATGTATTTTCATAACAAAGATAATCTTTTCATATAACAAAGGCATTTTGTTATATTACTCGTGAACTTGTTGTTAGCAAACATGTGAGACAATGGCTTTGTTAGTACCAAAACGAAAGTCCCCACCTATAACCAGAGTCTCTTGGAGGGAGAGCGTGACAAGTGTGTATAGATTTATACGGGGCTGACGACTCTGCACCCTGACTGTTAGCTACAGTTCCCAGGGTGACAAATGTCAACATAGGTACTGCGTCTAGTATGGTTATGAGGAACTCACAACACGCGGAAACAACAACTCTTGTACGTAGTAGTATACATTTAACTCAATCATTCTCAGGGGGTAATAACTACACCATGGGATAATATTAGCATGTTCACAATTTGGGATAAACACCCTTTTAACCAGTTTTACTTAAACAAAGACTCACAGGGAGTATTAAAAATATATTGGTTTACAGAGTCATCAAGTGCCATGGCGATTTTATACATACATAAATCTATTATTTAGGCATGAAAAACATCATTGTGTTATAGTTTTGGAACTTTTAAACTACCACACACTTATGGATAAATGTTGGACTTTTAGAAACAAATATTTAAAAACGGGCAGGTCTTGGTAGAAGACTACTTTCAAAACATTCAGGTCTTGGTAGAAGACTACTTACAAAACATTCGGGTCTTGGTAGAAGACTACTTTCAAAACATTCAGGTCTTGGTAAAAGACTACTTACAAAACATTCAGGTCTTGGTAGAAGACTACTTACAAAACATTCAGGTCTTGGTAGAAGACTACTTTCAAAACATTCAGGTCTTGGTAGAAGACTACCTTCAAAACATTCAGGTCTTGGTAGAAGACTACTTTTTATACTAGTAGGAAATATGGGATTTTCTAGGGTTTTTCATACTTATATTAAATGTTTCATCAAACATTCACCAGTCTTTCATAACAACTTTTCAAAGCAATAACATTAAAATACTTATGAATTCACCAGCTTTATTGCTGATACTCGCTTTCAAAATAACTTGTATTCTCAGGTTACAAATAGACAGGTGCTGATGCAAGGTTTAGAGAAGACAGAGCAGTCAAGACTCGTCTATTATTTTGATTAGTTATCATGTTTTCTTGTACTATGAAAGAACAAACTTGTAATCAAAATTATACTATTAATGCAATGGATGATGTTGTTGCTTGTTTACTACTTTACATTTGTTGTGATACATTACATGACGTCCTCCGCCCAAGAACGTTTCCGCCGTTCTCGGTTTTGGGGTGTGACAAATTGGTATCAGAGCATTTTTTATAGTGAATATAGTATATCAACCCATAAAAGATATACTAACTATAAATACATTGGGATTAAAATACTCTTATTTAGAGTTAATACTTTTAAATAATAAAATATTTAAGTAAGCATACGTGCCTGCATTCATACTAAAATCGGTGTCACAACGACAAGAACAGAAGTATTACGATTGTCGAATATCACAAGTAAGCTTGGGGATGTATAGTCAGTCTTGGGAGTGGCATAGCCTGATCAACTATGCTGGTCCGAGGAGTGATTAGCATATGCCCAAGAATGGTTGTGATATGGCAACAAGTCTAAAAACTTACCAACATTACCACAATGAGAACATTATAACAGAACCTAAGTCTAAAATACCATAGGGGTGTTTTTGGGTTACCATAATTACTTACTTGAGAACTAAAAAGGATATTCATTGCTAAGTTGATAGTTTCTAAGTGGATACACTAAGGCTATATGTACCTAGGATGTTATAGACTTAGAATCGGTGAAATTTTTTGCTTTACCCTTATTCCTTGTGAATTTGGAGTTAAGGTCACTTATTCGAAAGCCTATCATGTGTTGATTACATATGACTGGTATGGACTTTACAAATAGCGATGTAACTAATGAAGATTTTCTAATAATTATCTAGATAGTTCGTCTAATAATTATTTACTTACCCCAATTCTCGCGTAGATAACATGGCTGGACTCCATCCCCATGGCAACCCGTACTTTCCAAGCGAAGTCATTGCTGGATGGTTTGGAGAAGGACCAGAGAATGATCATCTAATCACTTTGAATGATCACCATGCTGAAAACCTTTCGAATGTTGATAACTCCGAACCTGAGGTTGAGAACCTACCCCCGGTAGCTCCATTTCCAAATCCTAACCCTCGACCGGCATTTCATTGCCCGAAGCCTCCTTGGGTAGAATGTGTGGAAACATGGAGCGAAGAGCAAGATTAACCTATGCGGTTTAATGGAGACCAAAGCTTCTACAACGTAAACGAAGGGAGATCAGCAGACAGAGTTCTACCGATCCTGATCCGTAGAGTTGCCCAAAACGAAATTCAAGGCAGAACGGCTCTCCAACGTATCGAAGAGGTTAATACCAGTGCAAGAATGCATACCACTCGCACAAATCGCCTTGATCACAAGTGAGAGATTTGAGAGAAACCATGAGACCCTGCTGCAAGCACTAGATGAAACCCGAACCGAAGTCATAAGAGCTCTAAGTACACCAGAGGGTGTACGAGAGATACCTACTTGATATGGAACGTCAACTAAACCGAACTAAGGGTTCACCATAGGGGTGACCATCGCCAGTAGGAGATACCTTACTTACTTCTTTGTTTTAAAGAACCGTGTTCCTGTCAACGTTCTGTGTAGTACTTCCTATGTAATTACCTTGTACTTTAAGTACTTTTATTTAAGTCCTTATGATGTTGAAGACTTTTCTACTCCGAATACGATGTAAGACCTACAACAAGGTCAATTTCCCCAAACCTATTAAATCTTAAATATCAATGATATCAACAGTCGGCTAACTTACGTGTCAATCTTTGTTCAAATGCTTACATCATGCTTTCATTGGAGTCTATCTAAACCCCATCGAGTCAAGTTATTGGACTATGGTAATTTAACTCCGGAATCAGTTCCAAGTCTCTTTCAAAGGTTGGATCATGTTATCCACCAGCCAATAATACCCTGATTTGGACGATAAGCATTTTGAGACCATTCTATTAATTTACTTCTACTCTATACTGGGACTGCATCATAGGGATGTAGGTCAAACCTTCGAGAACATACTTCTATCCTTTACATGAACGATCGAACTACGTCTAGGTTCAACCATACTCGCTCACAAATTCATTTTTCTTTCCGTGTAACAGAATCATGTTGCCGAAGAAAAATGATCAACCCATCAACCAAACACCAACTCTTTAGATTGATGCCGCTACCTTTCAAGCTGCAGTCTCGGTTGCCGTGTCAGCTATTCTGACCCACGAGCAACAAACTACCACGACACCGTAAATCTCAAGCCCAAGAATAACAAACGAAAGTTCTGGGCTAAGGCTAAAGGCAAATCACCCCAAGGGGCGAGCAAAAGACAAAAACCTGCGGCAACCTTCGTAGCCACAACATATATACCTCCTACTACCATCCATTCTGGTATCCCAATTGTCCCTACACCAGCTAGGCAGTATGCCGGAAACCTACCGAAATGCAATAAGTGCAGCTTCCATCATCTGGGTAGTTGTCGTCTGTTACACTACTTTCAATGCAACAAGAACGGACATACTACGAATTGTTGCAGGACTCGGATCCAACACATTACTTCAACCACAGATGTCGAAACCTCTCGAATATGCCATCTATGTGGCGTAATGGGACACTTCAAGAGGGACTACCCAACATAGGAGAATGATGGTGAATCCGGAGGAGTTTGACCTCATAATGGAAAGAGGCAACGAAGGACCCTACTATAGTATAAGTTCACTTCTAATCGTCAGTATTATGTATGTTTTTAAAACATGTTTAGAACTAGTGCAACTTGAGTCTTATCTTTTGCGAGATCCCGTCAGTTAAGGGACCCTCGTGCTGCGTATACTTGCCTTTTATAGTATACTTTGTTCGCAGTAGTATTCCTATAGTTACTCTAAAGTACTGTAACTCTGTTAAAAAGTTTCATTGTTGTGTTTTGTCTGTAACGCCTTTATGATCAAATCTAGTGCCTTTATTTCCAAGTGATTCTGATATCATCATACGATCAGAGTCTATTTGATCCTCACAATACCAGTTTCGTGCGTAAATCTCTTTCTCCAAAATCATCTTTCTAACGAAACTATCACTTCAGAACTCTGAAGTACTCATGCGTAGAGTACCTCATGTTTCTTACCCTTTCCAAAGAAACCCCAACAAACCTCCCGAAGTACCACTCAGGCAGTACGTCAAGTTCAATCCAATGACCCACAGTTTCAATCTTAATTATATACGACTCGTATACCCGAGACTGTGATTGATGAACCAGGTATGAGTTCTACTATGAACTTCTGGACGGAGACTGCCCAAGACTGTGAGTGATCGTGCTTCCGTGGGAATAAACTTAGAAATATCTATCCTTTTCCCTAATTCATGAGTAGTCATACTTTCTTTTAGATCTTCACGACATCTAATCTACCCTAAGGTTTTGACATCATAATCAGTAGGAGTTGGTTAAGTCCACATTGAGCCGACATCAGGTGCTTTGAAAAAGCAGTTCATCTTAACCTCCCTATCAAAGAACCTCTTGTTATTTACGGAGACAAATAAAGTACGAACCTTCGCATCATTTCGTGTATTTAAGCTCAAAAGCGCTTACGAAGGGAATATCACACATTCCTTTCACACATCGTCGATACGAGCCAAGAAGCGAAGGACATTCAGAACATCCCAAAAGTATGCGACTTTCCCAACACCTTTCCAAAAGAACTACCGGGATTACCACCACAACGTCAAGTCGAATTCAGAATCGACTTAGTTCCAGGGGCTACCCCAGTAGCCAAATCACCTTATCATCTAGCTCCAACTGAGATGCAAGAACTTCCTAACGAGCTTAACAAACTCCTCAGAAGGGGATTCTTTAGGCCAAGTTTCTCACTTGGAGGAGCATCGAACTTGTCTGTAAACAAGAAAGAGCGTTCCAAACGCTAAAGTAAGCCTGATGCATCGCACCAATATTATCCCTCCCAAAAGGGATAGAATATTTCGTGGGGTAATACAATGCATCCAACCAAGGGCTTGGTTGTATTCTTATGCACGAGGAAAGGTCACTTCCTATGCCTCAAGATAGCTTAAGACGCAAGAAGTTAATTATACAACACATGATCTTGAGTCAGGAGCAACGGTAATTGCTCTAAAGATCTGGAGACACTACTTGTAGGGTACAAGGTGTAATACTCTCACAGACCACAAAAACACTCAACACACATTCAACGAAGAAGAGTTATCATACCAGTGAAGTCAAACGAAAGAAGCAAAGTCGTATCCTGATAGTGAAAGGTTCGCTGGAATGCCAAGCGAGAACCTGAGTTCAGTTAAGAACACGAGAAGCAAATAAAACTTCTATCTGTAACATAATTATTAAGTCTTGCTTAAACTCTAATTTCGGGATGAAATTCCCTCTAACGGGGGGATGATGTGACAACCCGATATTTCGAGACAATGTAATATAACACCAGTCAAATTTAGGTCAAAATATAACTTTCCTAAAATCTTATTTGGGTTAAATAAAGTGGTAGGAATCGTATCAAGTTTTTCATACATATAAAGGACACAAAAATCCGAGTTATAACGAGGAAGTTATAACCATTCTAAAATTCCGGACAAAACCGGCAACACCGATTAAATGAAAAACCCGAAGTTTCAATACAATAATTTTTAGCCTTAAGTATCTAAATGAGAGTTGTAGATAACATTAAACCGTGAGCGTACATAAAAAGAACGTCCAAATCTAACTTCGTATAAGGAAGTTATGATTTTTCCAAGATCAGGATATAGCAGTAGACAGCTAAAAACTCGAAATAGAGCTCGAGAGACTTTTCACCGAAACAAACTAAATGAGAATTGAAGGTCTCAAAAATAGTAGCACAACGGCGAAAATTTTGACGAAAACGGACATCGGATGAAGAAGTTATGGAATTTTAACGGACTTTTCGTGTCCCGGCCCGTTAAAAATAAATAATTAAAAATAAAATCAAAATTTGCCAATGATGTCTAAACGAGAGTTGTAGATCATATTTTTAGCTACGCGTGCATATAAAGAACGTCGAAAACGGAGCTCGTACGCCAAAGTTATGGATTTTACAAGTTCGAGGCCCGAAATCCGAGGCTGTCAAGCTTGCCACGACGTGGCACAAGCTTTCCACGACCCGACAAGTGACTGAGGGTGTCCAATCAATGGAAGAGGATAAGTTTGACTCCCCACAACGTGGCCATCACTTGCCACGACGTGGCACACCCCAAAAATGCCCCTATAAATAGATTTCAAGGGCTCCGAGTTCCATTGCTCAGTTCCCTTCTTTCTCGCGCCGAAACTCTACGTTTATGCCCCCGAGACCCTCTCAAAGCCCCGGTTTTCACCTTCAAGTCCCGAAGGAAGGTTTTGTGTTCCCGAGATTCCTGAGATTCCCGAGTATCCCGAGATTTTCCCACGTTTTCAACTCTTCCTGTCGAAGTTCTGCTCGATTCTTCTCTCGACTACTTCAAATGAACCACTTCAAACAAGTGAGTTCATACCCCTATAATCTACACTTTCAAATGCGTTATAAATGCTTTTTATACACTTTTAAGGGGGGGGGGGAATACAAGTAAAAACACAGTTATCCTCGTGTGAAAGACATAAATCTTTGTTATACTTTTTGGTTATGAAATCAATCACATGTGATTTATAACTAACATACAATTGGACTTACTACACTTTTAGCCGTTTAACCACACAGAGTACTTCAAATAGCTTTCTCAAATGTTTTTACATGTGAAAACACTTTTAGAAAATTGTCTTACAAACTGTATGTTTCCTTTTTTAATATGTTATAGTTGTGCATCAAACAAAGGTTTTCTTACACTTAAACTGTGTTGTCAACTGTTTTCGAATCATTTTATAAACTGACATCAAGTCACAAATTCTTATTTATTAAACTTTTCAAGGGTTTTACGAAACTTCTTTTATGTTTTTATATTATAAATTGCATGCCTCTATATGTATAGTTATATAAATAATGTTTAAAAGAATTAGGAAGGCTATCCACCCTGTTTCCTTTTCCTCGATTTGGATGTGGTCTGGTGGGATATCGGGTACCCGTCTGAAGGTTGTTTAAATATTAGTTATATATCATGTGTACATATATAGTCATAAATGTTTCATTAGTTAATTCAGTTCCGACACTTTTGGGTAGCAAGGGTGTATAAACCTACTTGGACACTCATCAATTACATTCTAGTAAACTATTATAGGAATAGTTTAGGAGATATATAACATTATTCCTATTACAAGGAATCACACAAGAGTCAGTTCATTCATGAGTCTATACCAACGTCTTATTTACAAGTATGTATTTTCATAACAAGGATAATCTTTTCATATAAAAAGGCATTTCGTTATATTACTCGTGAACTTGTTGTTAGCAAACATGTGAGACAATGGCTTTGTTAGTACCAAAACAAAAGTCCCCACCTATAACCAAAGTCTCTTGGAGGGAGAGCGTGACAAGTGTGTATAGATCTATACGGGGCTGACGACTCCGCACCCTGACTATTAGCTACAGTTCCCAGGGTGACAAATGTCAACATAGGTACTGCGTCTAGTATGGTTATGAGGAACTCATAACACGCAGAAACAACAACTCTTGTACGTAGTTGTATACATTTAACTCAATCATGCTCAGGGGGTAATAACTACACCATGGGATAATATTAGCATGTTCACAATTTGGGATAAACACCCTTTTAACCAGTTTTACTTAAACAAAGACTCACAGGAAGTATTAAAAATATATTGGTTTACAGAGTCGTCAAGTGCCTTGGCGATTTTATACATACATAAATCTATTATTTAGGCATGAAAAACATCATTGTGTTATAGTTTTGGAACTTTTAAACTACCACACACTTATGGATAAATGTTGGACTTTTAGAAACAAATATTTAAAAACGGGCAGGTCTTGGTAGAAGACTACTTTCAAAACATTCAGGTCTTGGTAGAAGACTACTTACAAAACATTCGGGTCTTGGTAGAAGACTACTTTCAAAACATTCAGGTCTTGGTAAAAGACTACTTACAAAACATTCAGGTCTTGGTAGAAGACTACTTACAAAACATTCAGGTCTTGGTAGAAGACTACTTTCAAAACATTCAGGTCTTGGTAGAAGACTACCTTCAAAACATTCAGGTCTTGGTAGAAGACTACTTTTTATACTAGTAGGAAATATGGGATTTTCTAGGGTTTTTCATACTTATATTAAATGTTTCATCAAACATTCACCAGTCTTTCATAACAACTTTTCAAAGCAATAACATTAAAATACTTATGAATTCACCAGCTTTATTGCTGATACTCGCTTTCAAAATAACTTGTATTCTCAGGTTACAAATAGACAGGTGCTGATGCAAGGTTTAGAGAAGACAGAGCAGTCAAGACTCGTCTATTATTTTGATTAGTTATCATGTTTTCTTGTACTATGAAAGAACAAACTTGTAATCAAAATTATACTATTAATGCAATGGATGATGTTGTTGCTTGTTTACTACTTTACATTTGTTGTGATACATTACATGACGTCCTCCGCCCAAGAACGTTTCCGCCGTTCTCGGTTTTGGGGTGTGACATCCAGACACATCGACAAAAATTACCATTTCATCAGACATCGAATAGAAGAAGGATTCCTTGTGGCAAAGAGGATATCATCGGATGAGAATCCAGCAGATCCCCTCACGAAGGGACTGACTCGGGTTAAGCATCTCCAGCATGCTCGGAGCATAGGGCTGAAGGATGATATTAGATTTAGTAGTTAGATAACCTTGAAATTTGTAAAGTGTAATTGACATTAGATGATGAATAAAATGTGTTTTTGTGACAACCCGTAATTTATTCCGTCATTGTAAACCGTTCCCGTTAAATAAAACCGTTTGTATTCCAAATTTTTCCGTTAACTTTTGGGTTAAGTTAATTAAATTGAGACCTTTATTATGATCTCGTGAGTGTCCAAACCCATCTATAAACACGTTAAAACATCCCAATTTTTAATTGGAGATTTTTTTTTTGTTTCGACCACATCGGGTTACAACAACTAAATCGGGTATGACCATAAGCCTCGTTTAACGTTAGTATCGGGTATATTTCCATCGGGCCACAAGCTCAAGCCTTATATAAAGGATGAGTGAACTTCAATTTATCTTTTTACCACCACCTCATAACTTTCTCTCTCTACTCTCTCTCTAAAACTCGAGTTTGATCCAAAAACACCCCTTTCAAGCTTCAAATTGGTAAGTAATCTATACTAGCTTGTTATTAAGCTTGTTTATCATGCAATTTCGTGTTGAAACCATCCAAATGCATCAAAAACTTGTGTTTACGGTCCAAGAACATCCCCAAACCGTGAACACCTATAAATGGGGTTTTGGAGCCCCAAAACCCTTCCAAATCACTTCTAGTGCTTAGATATGACTTAGGGGCTTGCATGAATGGACTTAGAGCACCAAAATCTTACCATTTGAGGACTAAACATGAGTTTACGGCCCAAGAACATGCTTGGATGGTAAACCCTCATTCATGGACCATAAACACCATTTAAGGGTGTAAAAGTGCCCCTAACACCTTGTATGGCTTAGATTTGGGTCTAGAACTTTGTATACTTAACCTACAACCACCAAAACACTTGAATCATGGAAAAACATGAGTTTACGGCCATAAAATCATGTGTTTATGGTAGTAAACTCACCAAGAACACCTTCATAAACCGTAAACTCCTTTCCGAGGTCAATTCAAGTCCCGATCACTTCCTAAGCCATGGAATCAACCCTAGAACCTTCCTTTGTGCATTGTAAGACCTTTAAGCATCCAAGAACACACCACCCATGAGTTTAAAGCTGTAAACTCATGGGGATATGGTCTTTGGACCGTAAACTCCCCTAATGGATTACCCTTGAAGAGTAAACTCCTTATCTAGGCCCTATACATCCTTACGTAACACGGATCACTCCTAACACTTGAAATAAAGTGTTTTCGCGTCTCGGAGTGTATTGTCTTACTTATTTGGTAGCTTAAAGTCTAATTAGATACAATTATGTATCTCTTCATATTACATAGGAACCTTGCGTGTATTCAAGCCCCGAACTGACACTTAGCATCCTAACCGGCACATTTCTTGACTGGTGAGTTCATACCCCGACACCTTTTTCCGTGTTTTTCAATATTTTCAGGGGGGATACAAGCAAAAGTACAAGAAAATCTTGTACTCAAACTTATTATTTCGTATGAAATGTTTCATATTTCGTATGCTTTTAACACTGGAAATCGTATTAACCAACCGTTTAACTTGCAGAGTTAGTTTTCATACCAATTGTGAAACTCATTATAAAATGTTATATTTTATATATCACAAATGATTTTCCACATTATTACTATTAAAAGCATTAACCTTAGAACTTTTGATACGTCCTTGGTATCACTCCCCCGAGATACGAGAGTAAAGGACCAATAACATTAATCTTAGAACTTTGATACGTCCTTGGTAACACTCCCCCGAGATACGAGAGTGAAGGACACGTCCTTGATAACACTCCCACGGATACGAGAGTGAAGGACTAATAAAACAGAATTTTCCCATTTTATTACTTTTAAATTCATTAATCTTAATATTAGAGACACGTCCTTGGTAACACTCCCCCTAGTTACGAGAGTGTAGGACTACCCCTGTAACAAGAATCTCCTGGAGGGAGAACGTGACTTGAGTGTATAGATCTATACAGGATTGACTACCCCACACCTGGCTGCTAGCTACAGTCGGACCGAAAGGTCCAAGGGTGACAAAAGTCATAAAACGATACTAGCCCCGTTCGGAGCCTTATCTAGTCTATTGTATGGTTATGGAACTCGCAACTTAGATTATGAAAACTTTTCTACTTACTTATTAGTTTTATATACGTGTTAAAACTAATGTACTTTTCAAAGATAACTAGGCTTTCAGAATACTTCTCTTAACGCTACAAGTATGGTAGATATTCGTATACTGCATTCCGAACAGATAACCAACCACAAAATTTTAAGGAAAATAAGGGTTTTTCCTGGGATAACTGAACTGTTCTTAACCAGATTGGGTAAGAAACAGATAAATAAACTTTTCTTATAAGAAAATATGGGATTTTCTTGGATAACAACTTTTATAGAAAACCAAAGGAAACTTGTTCTTTTACAGAAACAAAACGCTTATGAAATCACCAGCTTTATGCTGATATTTTCAAAACTGTTTGTATTCTCAGGTCTACGTTAGACAGGTATCCCATAATCCTTTGGAGAAGACGGAGTATTTTAGCAGTCTCGTCTTTACTTTTGTTACTAATGTATATGTAAAACATGTATTACTTCGCTTTCAAACAAATGTAAATACTTCTATGTAATGTAATAGTTGTGTTTACTATGCTTACTATGTACATTGGTTGTGATACTTTACATGACGTCCTCCACCCCGGAACGTTTCCGCCATCGGTTTTGGGGTGTGACAGTTTTATTTATGAGTAAAGTGTTGCTATCTCTTGTCGATCGTTTACTATATTTCTTTTGCATGTTTTGACTTCCAGAATAATTATGTTTGGTATATCATATTATTCGAACCTCCACAGTCGGTCATATGTCAGAAGTAGGTATAAATCAAGACTGTCATGATTGGTTGCAGAGGTCTAAGGTGTTGGACATGGCTACAACACTCATGAGTGCTCATAAGTTCTAAGCATTGGACTCAACCCACGCTCACTGGAATCACTTCATGGAATTTATCTCGAGTGATCGTGAGACGGTAATATCATATAAGTCTTCAAACCTAGAGATATGATTTGTGCCTATGAGTTGGTTATGCATTGATTGTACAAAAATGCATTGGTAACTCAATGTTATAAAACTTGCTCTTGTGTATAATTCAATAAGTAGTAGAGCAAACATATAAGTCGAAGTTTATCTGTTCCTTCTTGGATTAGAAACTGATATCAGGGCCCTTTGATGATTTTGTTTTGACCCATGTACCGGGCCCGGTCAAAACTAAGTTGATGTGTTCAATTAAGTTCTTTGTCAAACACATCGGAAACCGTGTAACAAACTACTGGACAATAAGTAAGACATTGTTCCATGTATTTGTCCGACTAATATCTAGAACAGAGGATTATATGATCACTTATCTTAAATGACGTATCATCATTTTCTCAGTTCCGAGAGACCTTGAAAGAGCTACGATTGCCGATCGGTTCCTGCAGTATTATAGTTATAGTTATTAGACTTATCCAAGTGGGAGACTGTTGGATAAGGTGTCTAAGTCCGCAACTATTTCTGGTATGTACTTGACCCGACCTGGCATGGTCCATTTGGGTTGCATGGCACCATGCAATTGGATAAACTAAAATGAGAGAAATAACACTTATGGTTTATTAATATATTATAAGTTCTAATATATTAATAATATTATTTAATTAGTTTGATCAAGAATTAATTTAAAATTAATTAAGTGATCAAAAGATAACTAATTAAATATATGGGTAGATAATGTAAATCTTCCATATCTTATATAGTGGGCTAAGAGGCTCCATGGATTATCAATTTGGGTTCCACCTATAGGATGCTCCATGGAGTTAACCCATGGATCATGAAATGAAGAGTCATGTTACATTAGGGTTTACCTAATGCAACACACTATATAAACAAAGGTGTTCTCCCCAAAATCCGCTACACTAAGAAACAAGAGGGCTAGAGCCGATTTTGCAAGTGTAAGATTCTCTCAAAGTTTACTTCTTTGCATTTGGTGTTGTGTGAAGCATTTGAGGCGCTACACTTAGGGTGCTAGGCTCAAAAGGTTTCAAGGATCATAATCAACAACAAGGTATGTTATTCTATCTTTCATTCAAGATAAAAATGTTCCCCATGTATGCTAGATAAGAATATAACCTTGGAATTCAACTTTGCATGATAATTAGACAAACATAGATCCAAGGTTATTAGGGTTGCATGTACACTTACGAAGTGTTAGAATGCTCAAAACCCATCATTAATTTCAACTCACATCCTCACATGTTTCAAGGTATATGCTTCTTTAAATTTTTCTTTGTATTTTTGTTTTTTATCTAGAATGGTTATTGATCTATCTAAGGAGAAAAGTTATGTTTTTTTCTTCAATCTAAACATGACCATCACTACATTCACAACCTTCTTTTGAGGTGTCTTTTTATCAGGTTTTATATACAAGTTTATGCCAAAAAAACAAGGGTAAGAATGTATGTTTATGTGGAAAAAAATCACAATTTTTCTCAATGTATGCAACAAATTGTTTTTTAGATGAAATATGCAAAGACATTTTATTGTAGGACCAAAATGCTTAATTATACAACAATATTTTTTTTAAATCAATATGCAATAAAACTTCACTTTTCCACCGATTTATTTAACAAAGTTATATTCGTTTTACAAATTCATGCATCTGACATGAATTATGCAACCATGTTTCAACAAATTGTGTATCTAACTTCTTTCATTGACATATGTCACTCAAACTAATGGCATCGGTTTTGATTTATCCATCTTGGACTCTAGTGCTTTTGTTTGTAGTGTTTTCAAAAAAATTCCTAATAAAATATTATACTTTGGAAAATTGTTGGTACAATTGAGTAAGTTTTAAAGTATAATGTTGTAATATGAAGAAAAAAATAATATGGTATAACTACAACATAGTTTCACAAATGATAGTGTGTTGGGAAGTGTTTTTTAGGGTTTAAAATAGAAAGTTCGGGTCCTATAACTGCAACATACTTTTACAGATGATCAAGTGTGTTAGGAAGTGTTTTTCAGGATTTCAAATAGAAAGTAGAGGTGCTATAAATGCAACATACTTTACAGTTGATAGAGTGTGTTAGAAAGTGTTTTTTCGATGTCAAATAGAAAAAAAGTAGTTCCCTTAGCTATTTTTTTTATATTTTAATATTGATGTTCATTGTATGGACATGCTCATAGTTTCTCATCATTGTCGGTGTATTAAATACCCGTTTTGGTTTAGCTATAAATAAGGATAAACAGAATGTTATAATAAACAATTAAAAGAAAGTATGTTGCTATGTTTTTCATTTAGCCCTATAATTATAAAATATTTAAAATAACTAATGAGTGGAATTTATTTTTGTACAACTTGAGTAAACAATAAACGAATAACAACCTACTTTCATATCATAAGTTTGTCTTAACGCAGGTACAAGGTCATTTCTGATTTGGACATGTTACATTGAAGCTGAAAGAGGCGACTATGTGGTGGCTGGACATGAATAGTAAAAATATCATTTATTTATTTAAACATCTATTGATTTGAAGCTTTAATGAATACATTTACATAATAATTATATATTGTAATTTTTTTTAAAATATATAAGTTATGTTGCATAATTTTTACAATAAAATGAACAGTTTCAATACACCTAACACACATAAATAAATAAGAGATTTTATTAAAGTAGAATGATCACTTCCATACGCCACAAAACATACCCTCTAATTTGTATAATATCTAATACTCCTTAATAATATTCTATCTAATACAAAATAACATTTATTATTATATCTTTTGTGTAAAACTACCAAAGGCCCCTACAGCTATCCGGTGGTAGTTTATTCACTTAAATCTAAAATTTCACCACCCTACTTTAATAAATAATGACATAAATACATTGAATCCGTGCTCTAACATTTTAACAATACATATAACAAAATTTTTTATAATCACTAGAGATGGCAACATACCCAAAGCCGATGAGAAAAATCGAACCCAAATTTTTTGGGACGTGTATTAGATCGGGTAAGGTTGTATGTATATGGTACGTGGTTATGGGACCATACCTTGTATGAGATTTCTTCTAAAAATATTTAATAGTATGATTTTAAAATATATATATATATATATATATATATATATATATATATATATATATATATATATATATATATATATATATATATATATACTAGTCGTTTACCCATGCTAAACGACAGGTGTAAATAATTCTTTAAGAAATTAGTTTCTAAAGACGATTATTTGTTTTGCACAAATGGTTTATTTCACCAAATAAACAGTGTGTTAAAAACTCAATTCAAGGCGGTCTTAAAACTCTCGTACTCTACCCACTTGGGTATATGGCACTAACAATAATTAAATGTACAGCTGAATCAATTCAATCCCGACCCATCCACAACCATAGAATTCTATAATTGTTTATTTTAAATAGCAACCAAGTTATAATAAACGAAAAAATATTAGTTTTTTATATTTAGACATGATACATAGACACCATATTATAGATCTGCTTGTACATCATAGTACTTCCGATTTTTTTTTTCTTATTACGGCATTGTAGTTTTTAAGAAAATCGAAAGAAATGAAATTAGGATGCGACATTCCAGAACCTGCAGATATAAGAAATCTATAAAATAATGTGTCGGCCATCCCACATCACAATAGAAGTGCAGGGTTTTCTTGCTAATTTACCAAAATTAAATGCAATATATAGCAACCTACTTTCATTTATTAGCAAAAATAGAAACTTACAAATGTTTCTTTTTACAAATAACCACACATACACATACAAACCTATTTCTTACATTATGCCATTATACATTCAGAGTACAATGCTTAAATAAGAAGAAATAAAAAAAATAAAAAGGAAATAAAAAGGAAAGTAAGATGTTATAATAGACAACGAAATGAATGTGGCTTGTGTGGATGAGGTAAGGGCAAAATTGTCATTTTAAAGAATATAACTATGAATTGTTAGTTTTAACAGCCTATGGACCAACCATGTCAGAATATCAAGACTTGGACTAATATCACATATTAGGGCAAACCACATGCACCAAAACTATAATTTACTCTTAATTTTTTTTGGTGAATGGGGTGTTGTATATGTCTCATATTAAACTTACAAGTGCATACACACCAATAGACAAGATTAGACCTACTCCCAAATTCAATTTAACATGCTCATGATTATTTAGCAACAAATTTATGTCATTGCCTATCATATGTATTAGGACACCCATACACACACACACACAAAACAACGATTCAATACGAATGGGAAAATACATACACACAAACAATTCTTAAATATGAAGATTTAAAACTATGTTGTTATGAAAGTTTTATTTAGAAAATGTATTTAAGCAAAAAAAAAAAACAACGTAGTTTTTTTTTGTTATTATTATTATTATTATTATTATTATTATTATTATTATTATTATTATTATTATTATTAGTTTTTTGTATTATAACATCCAAATTTCATTTATTTCTATTACAAGAAACACATAACTATTTCCTATATAAAGTAGCATATTAAGGAAAACCTAGATCTGATAATAAACAAATCGATAAAAGTATGTTGTTGTTTATTGCATTTACCCCCAAAAATATGCATGAAATATCAACCTACTTTTATTCTTATATAAAAGCATCTTAATTATATTTTTTTTCTTTCATTTACTTTGAGAGAAAAGTATGTTGTTTATTTCATACATTAGATTAGAATATAATAGAAGTACACTTCTATTTTCAAGCATTTACCCATTTTTAGGTTAAATACAAGAATTGTAAGGTACTTTTATTTATTAGTATTTATATTTTTATTTGTTAAATTTAACATTTCACCGAAACCATTGGCTCGTTGGGCAATGGTTACAAATTTTAATATGATTATATTGTAAAAAATTAGAAGTACAATGCTAAAAAAGAAATCATGGAGAATGAAACCAATGCCACAAGAGCAAAGTAGAGCCAGGGGTAAAATCGTCACACTAAAAAAATCAACCAGGGGACAGATTGACTCAAATGAAAAGTTGTAGCCAGATAAGCACAACCAACACAAAAGCAAAACAAGCATGAACAAAATAATGTTATTGTTTTAATGGTATCGAGAAAAATATCATCGACCCAAAAGTTTGAGTGACTATTTACAATAACAACAAATAGGGATATTAACAATTTATATTCGACTTAGCTAGTTGGAATGCCACATTCACTGTTGAGATCATAGGAACCAATTTGCATGAAATTCCAAAAAAAAAAAAAAAAAAAACAAAAAACAAAAAGCAAAAACAAAACAAAACTAAAAATACCAAAAAAAAAACAATTTAGTTTTTCCATCCTTCATAAATCCTTCGTAAGAAACACTATATTACAACCAAAAAAGGCACTAATATTAACCATCTTGTATGTCATCCTTCATGTTTCTCACCATGTAATCAATTCGAAGAATTGTTATAGTCACTATATTTGTAAACTGTCACACACAGTTTTTTTTTTCCGAAATTAGGTCTTTCACTACTGCTTAAAATTTGAACATATAATTGAAGTTAGAATGTATAATCATCTTAAAATGATGTTTAAACTAAAAGAATAAAAATCATGGTTATCCATTTTCTACAAATACTTTGTTTCTGGATGATTAATACTATGCTAGGGCAAAAACTATGGTGCATTGTTTCTAAGTCGAACCTATAAATGCATTATTTCTAATTCAAAAGTTAAAATTAAAACATAACAGCGGGAAAGGGATTAACAGATATCCGTTTTAAAAAAAATATAATAATATTGAGCTAAGAATCAATGGCAAGGTTGCAATTTTTTTTTCAGTAGTTTGGTTTTTAGAAATAGACAAACAGAGCCTTGACAAAAAGCAAAATAGGCTTATTTTTATTCAGGGCCGGCCCAATACATGGGTGAGTTGGGCCTAGGCCCAGGACATAAAAAATATGGGGGCATAATTTTTATACAATATGGGTTACTATATACTATACTATGTTGGCCCAATATTAAGTCCAGTCCACTTGTGAGTTGTGCTCACGAAGAAATCAACGTACTGGAGCATAATTTCACTGAAAGCCTCCAACAAATAATCAAAGTTCTTGAGATTTTCAAACGTCAAAATCGGTAATCGGTAACACCCTTGAAAACTGAAAATCGTTGAGCGATATGTTGGGATCGAGGAGTCAAATTCTAAATCAGTAAATCGGTATATGAATTCTATTCTCAATTTCGCATTCTAAATCAAATAGATATCTGATTTCTTTTCTCTCGATCTCTCTAAACCTTTTGTGCATTCAATCGAGCATCACCTGCTCTCAGAGTTTGATTTTTTTCAAGTTTCAATCTCGCAATCTGGGTTCCGAGTTCCGATTAGGCATTACAACAGAGCGTCACGTATTGGATTTTTTTGATATCCGAATGAATGAATCTCTTCACTCTTCAGGGAGTACTTTTTTATTTTTTTCTTAACTTCATATTTTGTTAATTGTTTCTGATTTATGGATTCTTTTCTTTTATTTGGGTCAATTTTTTTATCTTTACATGTTGAATTCGAGTTCAGTTAAAAGTGTTAAACTCCCAAATACTATATGAGTAGTTGAAGCCAAAATATGTTGTTGTTTTGTATTTGATTCCTGTGTTTGAGCTTTAGATTCTAAGTCAAGCTGTTGTTGGTTTGTATCTAATTTAGGTAAAAAATTTGTTGCATTCTCGTTTGTTTGTTTGTTTGTTTGTTTGTTTTTTTTTTGTTTTTTTTTTTTTTAATTTGTCTTGTAAACCGTTGTGTTCTTGTTTTTTGATGTGAATGAGGAGGAGGAAAGACATTTAATTATCTTTTGAACTTCTGAGTTCTGATTTATGTCTTTTTTATTATCTTGCTTGACTTTTAGACGTAGTTGAAAGCTAAAAATTTCTCCAATGTTTAAACCAAAATCTGTGCCTTCTCATCATTTTTTTTTAATTTGTCTTCTAACCTTTTGTGTTCTTGTTTTTTATTTGAATCAGGAAGCAGAAAGAAGTTTAATTATTTATTGAACATATGAGTTCTTATTTCTGTTTTTTTACTATCTATACTTTTAGTGAGTAGCAAAAAGGTATAAATGTATTCCATTGTTATAATATATAATAGTTTTGAAAAATAGATTCTTATTTTTTATTATGTGGTTTATTTTTCAGATCTCTTGACATCTTGAAAGGGGAAAACATAAACTTTGGACATGTTGTATCTTTTTGTTGCTTAAATTTTATAATTAGATTTGTTGAGTTATATATATGTTTCTCTGGAAACAACCATAAGGTGCTGCTCAAAATAGAAAACAAAAAGAGAACAAGAAGAGTGGAGTATGCAAGAATAATAGATATGTTCACTAATGTTTTGGTTGTGTATATGATATTGTTGATTGTGCAGGTTATGGTTGCTTCTGCGGAAGGAAATTTTTCAAAATTGAAGCTCTTGAAATTGTATTTTTACCATGACTCAAGAAAAGATTGAATATATTAGCATTTTTAAGTATTGAAAGTGATTTTTTTCAAAATATTAATTATTGTAAAATAAGAGATGTTTTAGCTTCAAAAAAGTACACAAAGACGTCATTTTAGGTGATTTTTGTAGGTTTTTTATTCTACTATTTGTTTGATTATAATATTTACTGCATTTTTTATTTTATAAATATTTTATAGACAAGTTTTCTTTATCGTATGGTATATATAAGGGCATAAATTTCTTATTTTGTCCTGGATAGTAAAAAACAACGGACCGGCCCTGTTTTTATTATAAGTAATTTCAAAACATATGTGGAGAAAAACGTTCCCCATTTCCAATCCCAAAAGAAAAACTATGGAGCTTTACCTTCCAATGCCAATGATCTCAAATATGCACAAACAAATCTCCTTCTTCTCCTTTACTTTCATGACATAATTCGATCAAAATGCTTCAAAAAACTAAACGAATTTTTCCATCTATACAAAATTAATCCAAAGATTAGTTATATAGTTAAACTTAATGATGATTCACCTGATGCTCCAATTTTTTTTTTTTTGGTTCCTTATCTCTTAATGGACGACGGGTCATCTGAAACATAGACTAAAATCTGCAATCAATCAAAAGTTTCCCTTAAATATGCAATTTTAATTAACAATTCAAAATACCTCACATAAAGAACTGAATCGAAACAACAAATCAGCTTCCATTCGGAAAAGGTAAAAGTTAGTAATATATTTTTGTATAATTACAATTATACAAAAAAGATTAGATTATTATGCATTAATGTTAGATGGTGAAATAAAAATAGCCTTGATTAATGCATACGTTGAAATCAATGAAGAGAAAAGGGACATGTTGATTGTAGAAATCTGTTGGCTCCTTAATGCTAATGCTACAGTAAGCATAAATTTCATTATTAGTGGAAACATAAATATAATATTTAAATATGATGTTAGCTGAAACAAATTTGAATATTAAAATAAGTTAATAATAGTATAAAAGAAAAACCTTATGATTCAATGAAGCATATATTAACAACGAATAAGATGAAGACAAACCAGTGTTTCTAGAAATCGATGCCACAGGGCGAAGGTCTATATCCACATTCGAAAGAACCTAATCGTTAGAGGGCATTTCGGTATTTAAGGGATCACAATACTGTTGGATTAGGTGTCTACGCCTATAACTATAATTGATATGTAATTGACTTGAGAGTATCATGGTCCATTTGAGTTGCCTTCACCAGAGCAATTTGATAGGATGGAGTTTTGAGAAGAGGTTATTTATGATTTATTAATATATTACAAGTATAACATATTAATATGAAATCATATTATTTAATTAGTATTGATCAAGAATTAATTTGAAATTAATTTTGTGATCAAAAGTGACTAATTAAATTAACAGGGACTGATTATGTAAATCAGTGATATATATATATATATATATATATATATATATATATATATATATATATATATATATATATAGTTTGAAAATATGGATCATAACCCAAGTGTATGGATTAGGGTTTACCCATGACTCTTGGATTCCCACACTATATATATGACACCCCTTTGGCCTAAAAGAGGTTGAACATGTAATCTTGGAGAAGCATAGTCGGATTTTAGTGCTCCATAATCTCTCTCAAAAGTCCTCCATTTGTTCATGGTGTTTGTGAACCATTTGAGGCGTCATATTTGAGGTGCTATGTTCTTAAAGGCCAAAACTACAAGCTACAACAAAGAGGTAATTTTATAACTCACTTTTATGTTGATTATGTCAATCGTATGCTAGTTGTAGGCTTTATGCTTTGGAAACTATCTTGCATGTATAATTAGAGAAAATTTAGATCCAAAGCATTTAGGATTGTATGTGCACAATAGGGTGTTGTAGTATACAAAACCCAATAGTGGTATCAGAGACTAGGATTGTTTTTTGTTATATTTGATGCTTGTTAATTTTCAAAGTTGAAAAAAATCATTTTTCTGGCCTTAGACTGATGAACTCGCCGAGTCCACCGGCTGACTCGACGAGTCCATTCAGTAAAAGGGCAACTCGACGAGTCATGATCATGCACTCGACGAGTTGATACCTTTGGTTGCAGAATTTCGAGTTTTTGGCCAAAATATGTTTAGGATCATTACCACAAAATGTTTTGTATCATAAAAAATGTATTTTTTGATTTGGTAATGATGATCCTCTTCCAATTAAAAGATAATTGCCAAAGTTTAAAGTTAATTGTTGGTTATATGATAAACAAAGTTTCTTGTAAGTTGTTGATATGAATTTTCTTGACTTATGAGTTTAACTAGATCATAGATAAATTATATGATAAATTTTTATTTGTTAAAATATTGATCTAAATGTTCTTTAAAGTCCTCCATAACTTGTCCTCAAGTTGTGGAACATGAAAAGTTTTTCCATAAAAACCACATTAAACTCATAAGTTATGGAAATCAAAGGTCTTTCAAGAGTTACAAAACTTGCCCTCAAGTTTTGATATTTGAAAAGTCTCAAATTAAGAAACTCTTGTAATTAAAAAGGTGGAACTCTTGGGTTCATAAATTAAAAAATTAATTAAATAGTTTTTAATTTGAATTTTTATATTTAGAACTGTGAAGTATTTGAGTAGCTCAAATTGCACCTTATGAACTTTATTAAATTAATTAAAGTGTTTAATTAAAAGAGAATTAATAATTCCATAATGACATGGTTTAAGGTTAATTAAATTAAGAGTATAATTTATTAACAGATTAAACCATCTAGTATTTTAAAACTTTAAAATACAACATTATACTATATAAAATTAAAAGTTTAGTAATTATATATGTATAAGTTAAAGAGCCAGTCTTACCGTTAGTAGGCCTCATTCACGAAGTCGGTCTATAAGGGGGGGGGGGTATAAGGTTACTGCCTATAAAATGGTGGTTTAATGGGTGTCCACTCTCACCACCGCTTCCTTGACTGGTGGAGGGTCGTTAGCCGAATGGGTAGGATAGGACATTAATTCTTATTAAAATTATAATGAAAATATCAAGTAACTAAACACTTATAAATTCCCAATCTTAGTTACTTAGGAAAAATGTGAATTTGGTGCTAACCCATGAAATTTCACTTTGCACCTTGTTAAGTCGTTAGTGGAGCATGTGTGGTTAACCGACAAACTAATCTGGGACTGAAAGTATGCGGCAAAGGGTAGATTGATGTGAAACATAGGTTAATGGAGCGTGTGTGGTTAACCAACACATTGATTAGGTGATTTGTAACATTAATAGTACCAAGCACATTTGCGTGGTTATTAACACCTTGTTTGTGATCCTCAGCATCCCAATCGCAAACTTGAAGGGCACAATTGAGATTTAAACATGCCGTTGAAAAGTTCAATGAATCTCAAATAATCTAGGAATTTCAATTCATTTAAAACTAACTAATCAATTTCGTTTTTCACGGTGAAAATTGGTAAATCGTCGTTTACCTACCTTCAAATATTTTGCAATTGGATTACAACATCCCTCTTTCGAATTGTAAAATATTGTGTTGGGTCCTAGCCTTAATATTTCATGTTGGGTGTTATATTAAGAACTTAAATCAACTAACTTGAATTTCTCCCTTATAGGTGTCTATTTCTAACAACTATGGTCTTCCTCATCCTTTTGGAAAAAGCTTTCTTCATTAAGATGATATTCCACAAGACAATCAAGGAGAAAGATTAATCCCTTCTTTGTGTTGTAGTGCAACTTCACTTCCTTCACCTCCTCCAATAATTCTCCCTAACCTACAAGTTCAAAGACTTGAAAGGTTCAAGGTCATTCAAACCCTATTGGCTAGCAAACACCAAGATGGAAGGTCTGTGTGTACACATGTCTTGGAGATGAAGTCACACATTGGTAGGCTGGGAATGTTAGGAGTTGATGTCTTAAAGAAACTGGCTGTTGATTTGGTTCTTCAGTCACTCCCTGAGTCGTATAGTGAGTTCGTTAAGGACTACTATATGACAAATCACGACATGACCCTTATCGATCTTGCCTACTTTCTTGTTGTTGCTGAATCAACAATGATTTGGTGTACTGGTAAAGCAAATTTGATTGGAAGATTTACTCCCCAAACTTCCATGGACATTGACAATGGTAACATCGGAAGTCCAGAAAACCTTTCTCTTCCCAATGAAAAGGGATTGGCCATGGTCAAGTCATTTGACCGAATGGTAAAGAGAAAGGCTATGTCTGAGATAGTACCGTGTACCATTCTAAAAGAGTCTGTTTGTTTCTATTGCCAATAGAAGGGGCATGGGTTTCGAAGCTGGCATATTTACCTGAGAGATCGCAAGGATGGTAAAGTCAAAATATTTGACTCTACTTCAGGTAAAGTCCATTGTCTAACTCTATTAAGTTCCTATTTGGAGATCCTTAATACATGATGTAATGTAATTACATTTTGATGTTTTCTAGAATCAAAGAAATGAAAGGAAACTTAAAGGAAGAGTAAGTTGATTCTGATCGTGAAGAGATGGATTTCATTCGCATGGTTCGATGATTAGAATTTTGAGCTGCTGCTTAATAGTTATGATAGATTGCTTAGGAATAGATAACAACATAGTTTTCATATGTATTTGCATTGTAAGGATAAGTTTTCTACGATTTTTATAAATAAATAAATTTTTTGAAATTTATCTTATTTTTAAGTGTCCTTACAATGACATTTATGAAGATTGTTGTGTATATGTTTCCATTGATAGCAATATTGGAAAATGGATTTGATTCTTTTGTTTATGGTAGAGTCAAAATTTACCAAATAAGGAAAGATTCTCATCACCCAAGTTTCAGTTGGATAGAAACTTGGAATCATGCAAATCATATTGTGTGAGGAATGAGAACCTTCGTCTTTGAGAAATTAAGACTAATTCCTTGTTCACATGTATATGTGAGTCAAGTGAAGGACTAGGGGATCGGGTACACATGGTTGTGCGCTGATCAGGTCCACCACAAAGAACGATAAGACTGTTCATTATGATTTACTAAAGTTTAGTAAATATGGTTATGCTTACAAGATTAAGTGTAATTCTGAACCATTGGAAAAGTTTCAATGTATGGCGGAACGAATAAGAAGAATCAAATTAGGCAGAAAGATAAAAGTTTCTCCAGTCTGAAAAGAAGGGAGAGTACTTGAGTATCGTGTTTTATGATTATCTTAGTGATTATGAAACCATATCACAATTGATTCTCTAAGGACATCTTAGTGCATTTCATGGCTAATAAGAGGAATCATGAATTGTTGAAATGGTTAAGTCAAAAGGTGAATCATACTTCCAAAATCAAATCTTAGATTCACACTCCAAGATTGAGCCTTGAGTGACATAATCTTAAGAAAGGTTTATAACACTTTTCAAATGTAGAGTAAAATGTTTTCTACTCTTGTATATTTGAAATTGGTAAGTTGTGATGTTTTGGATAAAACAAAGCCCAACTAAGGCCAATTGTGTGAAGTGTTTGTCTTGATAAGAAACCAAACTAACTCTTGAACATTTTTTTGTTAAGGAATGTTTCTTGACATGAGAATCTTATATGTCAAGAGGACACTGGGAGTCTTAATGATCTTGAATAGTTTCAAGAACTAATCAAGAGTAAACCTATTGTTAATCACTAGCACACGACTTGAGGTTGGTAACCTATCGTATTGACATTTTCTTGTTTCCGTGACCAATCCAGTTAAAGTTGACTATGCTTGTGAGTTCTATGTGTTCTCAATTGTTTGCAAAACAACCTAGAAGCAATGGCAGGCCCTGTGCTGCCAAGTGGCAAGAAATTAAGATTAAACAAGTTCAGTCCATATTTGTTTGGATTTGTCGCTAACCTTGTCTTATGATTATGGTTTTGACAAATTCACATGGATAGGAACACATACACCATAAAAATCTAAATGTAATAAGGTTTCTCTCCAATTCATGAAAATGATTGTGAGGAAACGCTTTCACTAACTAGATTTTAAGTAGATAGCAATTGTGATATTTGCATTCTCAAATTCAATTATGATTACAATATCCCTCTTCATAGTTCGAGTTGTGAGAAATGGAAAAGGTCTAAACATTTGGAACTTATTGTTATAAGTTCTAAAGTTGTTTAGATACACATGTGAGCTATCTAAAGAAAGGTGTATGAGTTTGAGAAGCCTAGATAAAGTCTTATCGGAGCATCTTATATCAGAAATCTGAACTTTGGTAAGAAAGTCAATAAGTATTGACTTCTAGAAGTCCAGCTGATTTCTGGGTACATGTCAAAGCTAGTGGGAGCATAAGTGTTATGCTAATAAGAATGTAATTATTATGCTAGTAGGAGCACAATTATTACGTTAAGAGTTGCGAGTTAGCAATGTTAATTATAGAAAAGAAAAGTTTCAATTAGCAAAGTTGCAGGGTTTGAAAAGTTGTTTTGCTATAACTAAGGGAGAGGATTCATACTTCATTTCAAATCTAAAAGCTTAGATTGAGATTTTAATCAAATTTAGTCAAGGATATATATGAATGTTATGTTGAAAAGATTCAACATAAGGAAATTCTATATGTGGAAGTATCATGTCTTTATGTAAACCATTATGAATCGTATTCCATATGCTTTAGATAGAGGATCAATTACATATGCTATAATATTAATCTGTTCTAATTTTCCAAATGTCTAGTTCGCTAAGAGGGAAAAGGGACTAGAACAAGATATGACTAAAATGGTTAAGCAATTGTCGAGGACAATCTGAGGTTTACCAAAGATTGGTCGCTTATAGACAGTTGGAAGTATATTTTGAATTTTAGAAGGACCATATTGACATACTCTGAGAAGAGGTAACTTTTGTTCAGAAGTGATAATCAAAATGGGAATATGGAAATGTTTCCATAAGTGGAAGTTATTTTTTAAAACTATATAAGATTAGAAAACTTAATGCAAGAAGGAAGTTCAAAGGAATGTACTTTGAATGTGCGACTTTGTTTTCATGGAACTGGTCTCCATTGGAATACTTTGTAATGTTTGTTGCCAAGTCTTTGTGACTTTTGTGCATAGTCATTACAAGAGGATCGTTGCATATAAGTTTAGAATCTAACAAATTTTAGCAAATGGAAAGTGTTGGGATTAAAACCCTAATTGAGATTTGATGAACAAGATGCGGAAAATAAGAGCAAACAGAAATATGAAGATTAGGTCGAATGATCACTCGATTTATTGAAAACGGGAGGAATAAATTACACTTTCAGCATACACTAAAGAATCTAACACTACATAAGAAACCTCACGTGGCGACTACATTTTGCCTCACTCTTAACCCTAATAATGAATAATACTTAACTATTTATAGGGAAAAGACAAGTCTTGGGCTTTTAACCTACACTTCATCAAGGGGCCCATTGCCATCATCCATGGAGTGCTTTGAAACCCTACAATCTCCCCCTCAAAGTATGGAATGGATGACAATGCTTTAACTTCCAAAACAAGCATCTAGCGAATAAAAATAACTTGCAACGAGGAATAGATGAAGCAATCCAAAAATCTTGATTCTTCAATAGTCTTCAAACACGGGCTCTAGGATATATATAAACTAAGAACTGAAGTAATGTCTTTAAACTTCATTTTCGAATGTAATCCCAAAAGACAATCTTCACGAAAACCAAACCCGCCATAAAAACCCACTTCAGAACAAAGAAATTGAATCACTTCTTGTCTTTGAAGATCTCCCCCTCCAAGTCACAATGATCTTCAAATAAGCTAATTATATAAGCCATCAAAAAATATCATGTAACTACCCAAAATTTAAGATTCGTAATGCCGCTTGATCGAGAAAATACTAGAAGTAGGAGATATAACAAGTCCTCAGCAGAGCTCGATAAAGAACTTCCGCTATAAAGGATACTTCTCTGTAAAAGCTTTAGCAGAGCTCGATGAAGAACTTCCACTGTAAAAGCTACCTTCATAATTCTACCACAAGCTTTATCTAAAAAACTTCAACTTTGAAAAGTTACAAATCCAATTTCGAATGGCCATACCAAATTCTCCCCCGGTTTATAATCGAAAACGTGATTATAAACCCTTCTTATGGTCATGAGAATGATCTTGAATGGATAAAAATTACTCTGCTTCCCCACGACAAAATGATATATACAATGAAGTATAAAATCCGAAAAAGTCGTGAAAATTTGTCGATATCACGAAAACGACTTTCCGAACCGCCAAGACTTGATGGAATCCATAATTTTCTGTTCACAAAAAAAAATATGCATTAAAGAATTCAAAACTGTTCACCAGCCCTCAAATTTGTAAACTTTTCTGAATATAGGGCAGCAACTGTCGCTTGCTGAAAGACAGGGGCTGGAATTGTAATTCTGCATCAATATACCCCTTTCATTGCAACAAAATCTGGAATTGGTCCAAAAATATCAAACTGTTGAAACAACAGTTTGACCAAGAGTGCCAATTCGTTGGAGTTATAGGGACGAAATATGAAACATTAAAGCATCGTCTTCCCCATTTAGACACCTGATAAAGGGGATGCAGCAACTGGAATAAATGCAAGACCCCAAAATTAATACCCGCGAACCATACTTTCGTTCCAAATACAAGCAACCGAAACCAAGTTCGGTCCAGGTTCATTGAACCGAAACCATGTTCGGTCCGAGCATAAGTTCGCTTTCGGTTCATCTCCCTTTCGTTCCATTACTTTTGTTCCAAGTGCTTTCGTTCCAAGAGCTACCAACTGAACTCAATTTCGTTCCAGGTACATTCCAAAGCCATTCATACAAAAGCGAACTCAAGTCCCAATAGCTTAAATTTTGACATTTTGCCTTGACTGGTGTTCTTCCAATTGAGTCCCGATTTCTTTCGTTCTCAGTGACTTCGCTTTGCAATACCAATTTTGACCTTGAAAATTGACCTGCAAAAGCGAACAGAAACACAAAGACCATTCCATCTCATTTCGTTTGATGCCATCTAACATCACTATTCTGAATATGTCTTTCATTTTCGGTTCCGATCGATCCATTGCATCATCGTTCCAATTCTGATTTCTATTCCAATTGCAAGACCATCTCGATCTGCGAAAGATTCCAATCTACCGGTCATCATTTTTTTTTAATTCTGGCACCAACAAATTCAAATCAGCCTGTTGTTCCAGTTATAACAATCAATCTTGAGATAGAACTCAATTCCCAAATACAAACTCAAAGCTATTGACATCCTTCAATAACCATTGATTTTGATTCATGATATGATTGCAAAAGATCCTTCCCATTCTGACTTCAAACAAATTTTGACTTTATCAAATTGATCATTGTCAAACAATAAACAATTCTCTCAGATCGATTTCAAGATCAAACAACGCATCAATCGTGTTCGTTACCACAATTATCTATATTTACAAAACCTTAAAACATCGAATCTTCATATCACCATTAATTTCAATGAATGATATAATCAAGAAACGAAATTGATGTTGAAACGAGGATGAACAGATTGACTTTATTTATACAAAGTATCAATTGATAAAATTAAAATTGATCTCAATAACGCCATAATTCACAAAGATCGACTCTAGAACAGATAAGCAACAGATTTAACAAGCAAAGATAAGAATTGTTGATTGCAGTTCACGATTACTAAGAACAAGATAATAAAGCCAAACAATCACTAATGAACGTAACCACTTTACAGGAATTGATGATTTACAAGACCGTACAATCCATCATCTCATACAAATCGTCAATACGCATAGCACAGAACAAGACGCAATCGGAGATTCACAATTAAATTAGGGCCAAAGAAAGAGGAAAATGAATCGATAATAACATGAACAGTGACAGACCAGATTATTGGGCTAGATCAAAAAAAAAAGATTCGAACAAATCCAATTGGATTAAAACAAAGAGATAAAATCAATTGATTTGGGATTAAGTAAATGATCTGATCCAATATGAACATAAAAATGAATCAGATAAAAAAATACTACATGAACAGTGGATGAACAACATAAATCTATATGAACAGTAACTTGAACAGAATTATGATTCCATACCGCCAAAACACCAATAATCTTCAATAAATCGTGCAGAAAATCATCAAATCAAGAACCGATACTTCAAAAATCAATAGATCTTCAAAGACCTGCTCTGATACCACTTGCTGGGATTAAAACCCTAATTGAGATTTGATGAACAAGATGCGGAAATTAAGAACAAACACAAATATGAAGATTAGGTCGAATGATCACTCGATTTATTGAAAACAGGAGGAATAAATTACACTTTCAGCATAGACTAAAGAATCTAACACTACATAAGAAACCTCACGTGGCGGCTACATTTTGCCTCACTCTTAACCCTAATAATGAATAATACATGACTATTTATAGGGAAAAGAGAAGTCTTGGGCTTTTAACCTACACTTCATCAAGGGGCCCATTGCCATCATCCGTGGAGTGCTTTGAAACCCTACATAAAGAATTTTGTATTCTAACATTTACAATAAGGATTTGGAATTGTGAAATGAGCGTCATTGAAATGTTGTCTATTGATCTATTTCACAAAGAGAGGACCATAGGAAAACGTAGTGTGCATCCTTGGAGCATAGCATAACTATTGTTTTAGTTCAAGTATTAAGTTGATTAATCAAAATATTATACAACGAATAATATGTAATTAATATGGTGCTTAACTAAAATGTGTTTTATTTATATTCATAAGTTCTAAGACCACATTGGATTCGATTATTCCTGTGTTCCAATTTGCATGTTTTGACTTCCAAAATAACTAGGTTATTCAAACCATCCACCATCGATCATACTTTGGAAGTAGGTATTGAGGCAAGATTGTCATGAATCTGAATGTAGATTGTCTAGGTGTTTTAAATATAGCACAAGTTTGATGCAGTGTTCATGAGTACTTCTGGAATAAGATTCGAGTATTGGATTAAACCCACGCTCACTTGAATCACTTCATGGATTTTATCACGAGTGATTGTGAGATGATAATATCTTATATATTCTTGAAACCAAGACATGTGACTTGTTGTCACACCCCCGAACTAGATGGCGGAAATGTCTGAGGGTTCGCGTGACTTAAATTGAAATATCATCACAATGAATATACATGAACAACACATACATCACCAACATTACATAGTACAACTGTCATTGTTCACATCAAGTACATTGTTTAAACATTACACATCCATAACATAAATTGTTTGAGAGTTTTTCAAAACATAACATCCTAACACAGTTGGTATTGTTCTTCGGCCTATCTCTTAACTGAGAATACAAGTTATTTTGAAAACGTCAACATATATAATGTTGGTGAGTTCATAAGCATGTTTGAAATAAAATTAGTTTGTATTGTTTGTAAAACCCAGAAAATCTGATATTTTTTTTATAAAAACTATTTGCGAAAAAATGTGATGATCCCATAAGTGCATGTGTATGTGATTTCAAAACACGTAAAAGTGATTGTTATTCAAAATTGATTATTGTATTATAGTTTTTGTGTATAGGAGTGAATAATGTTGTTCCCCCGGAAAACCCGATGTTTTCCGATATAAATAGTATGATAGTTTTGTATTATTGTATCGTCACAAAGAATGAATATGTTTTCCCCTGATTACTTAGATGGTGTTGGATCTCTTTGTGAGTCGTTATAACCATGCATAATAATGACTAGTTCGTCTGTCTTGTCATTCTAGCGAATGTCGGAATTCATTTAAGATTTTGTCACCCTAGACTGGTCGAGTCTAACTGTAGCGAACAACTCAGGTGTGAGGGAGTCACCCCCGTATAGATCTATACACAAACTCTCGCTCTCCCTCCAGGAGACTCTGGTTATAACAACAAACTACGACTGACACTTAATAGTGTCACCCGTTATTTCCCACTAAATCCAACTGAATTTGAATAACCTTGTTTAGCAACCTAATTTTATGTTTAATTGAATAATAGAGATAAGTTTAACAGACGAAGAGAAGAGGGAAGCAGAGGCCCACTACTCATGTATGTTATCATAGGTTGTCGAGTATGAGACGTGCACGTTGGCCCATCATGCATATGTTTGATCTGGACCTTACTAGCAATGTCAATGGGCCACTGAGGCCCAATAGCATGTAAAAGCCATTAAGGGTCCCTAAGGCATGTAATTGGGTCACATGAGGCCCAATAAGCATGTGTGAATATATCGGGCCCAATAAACATGATATTGGGCCACAATGGCCCAATAGCATGTATAGAAGGTATTTGAGCGCAACTGTTGAATCGCTTACGTTTTATCGAGTTTAAGTTCGTATTGTTGGTGTTCGTGGTATGTTAAATGTTTATTCGCAATAACGAAATATTTTAACGTTTGATTTATAACGAAGTTTTCTTTATATATATATATATATATATATATATATATATATATATATATATATATATATATATATATATATATATATATATATATATATATATATATATATATATATATATATATATATATATATAAACTCTCGTTCTCCCTCCAGGAGCCTCTGGTTATAACTACAGACTACGACCGACACTAAATAGTGTCACCCGTGATTTCCCACTAAATCCAACTGAATTTGAATAACCTTGTTTATCAACCTATGTTTATGTTTACTTGAATAACAGAGATAAGCGTAACAGATGAAGTGAAGAGGGAAGAAGAGGGCCACTACTCATGTATGTTATCATAGGATGTCGAGTATGTGACGGACACATTGGCCTATCATGAATATGATTGATCTGGACCTTACTAGCAATGTCAATGGGCCACTGAGGCCCAATAGCATGTAAAAGCCATTGAGGGTCCCTACGGCATGTAATTGGGTCACAGGAGGCCCAATAAGCATGTGTGAATATATGGGGCCCAATAAACATGATATTGGGCCACAATGGCCCAATAGCACGTATAGAAGGTATTTGAGCCCAACTGTTGAATCGCTTACGTTTTATCGAGTTTAATTTCGTATTGTTGGTGTTCGTGGTATGTTAAATGTTTATTCGCAATAACGAAATATTTTAACGTTTGATTTATAACGAAGTTTTCTTTTATATATATATATATATATATATATATATATATATATATATATATATATATATATATATATATATATATATATATATATATATATGCATTATAAACTTGATATTTTTAACCCCCAAAGTTATAATCGTTTATTTGGCCCAAAAACATTTAGATGAAACATTGTGGCACCTTTTTATATAAAAGTGACAGTTTTAGTCCCTTTTTATTAAAATTGACATTTTTGGTCCTTAAACCATTTTTATTGACATTTTCCATCCAAACTTTATTTGAATAGTAATTTCAGTCCAAAACTATTGCATTTCTCATTTGCAGCCTTTATTTGCAAAAAGTTACATTTTTGGCCCAATTTCCGTAAGTTTTACAATTTTGACCCTAAAATCAAAAACTTTGCATTTTTAGTCTAATTTAGTAATAAATTCATTTTCAACCCCTGAAAGAGTTTATTTATGTCTTTACTCATAGTTTTTTAAGTTTTCCATTTAAGCCCCTAAAGATTTCCCTTTTTCGCAACATTGGGTCCAAAATCTCGTGAGGTCCAATTTAAAGCCCAATATGCCAAATTTTATGATTTTGACCCTTTGAAAAGCATGGTTTTCTTAAAAACCAGATTTTATACGAATAAACAACTTATAAACCCCATAAAACCAAAAATTTACAATTTAAACCCAATCTTTGTTATTTTTGCAAACATGACACTTGTAAGGTTCTTTGGTTTTGTTTTTCACCTCTTTAACTTAAGAACCCTTAGATCTATAATGTATGTTTGTTTAACAAGATTTTGTTCATTATTATTTCACCCTTTTTGTTATAGATCTCGAAATATAACAAATATTTCATATTATCACAACCAAAAACTAAAGAATTCACATATAGCATGCAAACACACATAGATCATCACATAATACTTGTATTCTCCCCCCAAAAACAAGTAAAAACCGAAAACAAGGGGTTATGAAGTCACCTTGGGTTTGTGGGTTCGATTTTGAAGAGAAATGGAAGCTTATTGGTCCATTAGGCCCAATAAGGAAATCCTAGTCCATATTGGACTTAAACAGGGATTTCTAGGGTTTCCAATCTTATGTTGATCATTTGAAGTGTTTATATATAGTGTTTGATGAAATTTTGTTGTCATTGAATAAACATCATGCATACTTTCAAGTTTTAGTCACAATTGTTACCCTTGTCACTGTTTACAAAACCTTAGAATTCCTAGTTGTGACAGTTGTAGTTTACAAGTCGGTTGCACATTGACATATGTAAACGCACTAGTAACTTGGTGTTATAAAACATATTGTTGTGTGTGATTTGATGATTAAGTACAAGCAAACATTTGAGTTGAAGTTTATCCATTCCTATTACCCTTAGAGGGATAAAAGAGATATTTGTAGGCCGCTTGATGATTTAGTGATAACAACCCTAAAGCACTTGGCCAAGCCTGGACTGATTTGATTTGCTCAATTATTCGATCGTGATAAATTGGAAATTGGGATACAACAGATGGATAGAGAGAATGATTGTAATCCATGTCTCAGTCCATATGATATCGTGTAGAATGGAGGAATATATGATCCCTTATCTAATGGTCGCGTCATTGACTAGGTCAGAGTTCGACAATGGCTTTTAAGAGCTACGATTACTAGTCGGGTTATGGAGTCGTACTTGCAATAATAGTTATTAGACTTATCCAAGTGAGAGACAGTTGGATTAGGTGTCCAAGCGTATAATATAATTGGTATGTACTTGACCCGAGAGTAGTATGGTACATTTGGGTTACCTTCACCAGAGCAATTTGATAGAATGGACTTTTGAGAAGAGGTTATTTTTGATTTATTAATATATTACAAGTATAATATATTAAAACGAAATCATATTATTTAATTAGTATTAATCAAGAATCAATTTGGAATTAATTTTGTGATCAAAAGAGACTAATTAAATTAACGGGGACTGATTATGTAAATCAATGATGTATATATATATATATATATATATATATATATATATATATATATATTGTTTGGGCTTTTGTTCCATGATGGTCTAAGTTTATGTAAGTATACATGAAGAGTTAGCCCACATGAAATATGGATCATAACTCAAGTGTATGGATTAGGGTTTACCCATGACTCTTGGATTCCTACACTATATATGAAACCCCTTTGGCCTAAAAGAGGTTGAACATGTATTCTTGGAGAAGCGTAGCCGAATTTTAGTGCTGCATAATCTCTCTCAAAAGTCCTCCATTTGTTCATGGTGTTTGTGAACCATTTGAGGCATCATATTTGAGGTGTTAAGTTCTTAAAGGCCAAAACTACAAGCTACAACAAAAATGTAATTCTATAACTCACTTTTATGTTGATTATGTCAATTTTATGCTAGTTGTAGGCTTTATGCTATGGAAACAATATTGCATGTATAATTAGAGAAAACATAAATCCAAAGCATTTAGGGTTGTATGTGCACCATAGGATGTTGTAGTATACAAAACCCAACAAATATAACTGTTGGGTTTTAAGTACTATAAAACTCCTATCGTGCACATACAACACTAAAGCTTTGGATCTAAGTTTTCTGTAATTATACATGTAATATTCATTTCCAATGCATGAAGCCTAAGTAGCATACAAAATTTGATACATGAATCATAAAAAGTTGTTAGAAGATTACCTCTTTGTTGTAGCTTGTGGAATTTGGCCTTTCAAGAGGTTAGCACCCCAAGTGTGATGCCTCAAACAAGTCAAAAACACCATGAACAAGTGGCGGATAATGAGAGAGAAGTTGTGGAGCTCAAAATCGGCTAGGCAATAACCTTGGAGTACTAGTGGCCAATTTTGCAATCTTAGGGACCCTATTTATAGTTTGGAATCTTTAGGGTTTAAACTTGTAAACCTTAATTCACTAGGGTTTTTAATCCATTAACTCATTAGCCTTATGGACTAACTCTTCATGGACTCTCCGAAAGATTTAGTCCATTCCTAATTAACATGGATCATTAGCCCACACTATAAATATCACTGATTTACATAATCAGTACCTACAAATTTAATTAGTCTCTTTTGATCACTAAATTAATTCCAAATTAATTCTTGACCGATACTAATTAAATAATTTGATTTCTCAATTAATATATTATTCTTATAATATATTAATAAAGACAAATAACCTCTTTCTCAAATATCCATCCTCTCAAATTGTCCTGGTGAAGGCAACCCAAAATGGACATTGCTACTCTCGGGTCAAGTACATACCAATTATAGTTTGGGAAGAGCATAGTTGTTAAACTCTGACATCTACAAAACGGGAGAAACAAATTCAAGTTAGTTGATTGATTGAGTCCTTAGTAAATCACCCAAATGAGATACTAAGGCTAGGACCTAACACAATATGCTACAACCTAGAAAAGGGATGTCGTAATCTAGTTGCATAATATTTGAAGGTAAGTGAATGACGATTCACTAATTTCCACCATGAAAAACAAAAAAACAAATTAAGTTTTAAGTCTTTGAAAACTCCTAGATCCTTTGAGATTCATTGAACATTTCAATGGCATGTTTAAATCTCGATATGCCCCTCTAGTTTGTGACTGGGATGCCGAGGATCACAAAGCGGGTGTGAATAACCATGCAAACTTACATGGTGCCCTCACATGTTACAGTCACCTATTCGATGTGCCGGTAAACCACACACGCTCCACCGAACTATGACAAACATTGAGTCACCCTTTGCTACCTTTGCTTAGAACCATTTAGTGTGCTGGTAAACCACACAAGCTCCACTAACGTCTTCGCAAGGGCACAAAGTGTAATTTCATGGAATTGCATCAATTCACATTGCCTAAGTAACTAAGATTGGGAATTTGTAAAACATTTAGTTACTTTTGTAATTCATTATACTTATAATGGAAGGTTTCATCCTATCCTACCCGTTCGGCTAACGACCCTCCACTAGTCAAGAGTGCGGTGGGTAAGAGTGGATACCCATTCAATCGCCATTTTATAGGCAATTTTTGTAAACACCCCTTATAGACCAGCTTCGTGAATGAGGCCTACTAACGGTAAGACTGACTTTTACTCATACATATATATAATGTTAGACTTTTAATGTTATATATAGTATAGGGTGTATTTTACACTTTTAAAATACTAGGTGGTCAAATTTAACAATTATACTTTTAATAAAATTAAATGATAAACCTAAACTTTTATGGATTTATTAAACCTCTTTTAATTATACACCTTAATTAATTAATAAAACCATAACGGTGTGATTTGAACTTTTCAAAACAATACTAGGGTTTTAGAATTTAACATTCCTAATTAAACCTTTAATCAACTTTTAAATTCCAAAACTTGAGGGAAAGTTTTGAAACATTTCAAAACATTTGGGTTTAGAATTTAAATATACATCAAAATTAAACCATTAATTAAAATTTAAATTCCAAAACTTGAGGGCAAGTTTTGAAACCTTTTCAAAACATTAGGGTTTCAACTATTTAAATTTCAAAACTAAACTTTTGAGTTCAAATTCAAACTATAAGACCTAAAGGGGAAAATATGAAACCTTTCATAACACAAGGATCAAATAACAAATAATCTAAATTAACATTTAATCACATAAATTATCCATATTTGATTTATTTAATAATTTCTTGCAAAACAATTTACCAATTTAATCAAAATAATTAATCAATTATCACATAAGGAAATAAATATTTTATTAATTGATAAATATCTTCAATTAGATCAAGAATATACTCATATATATCATAAAATCGGATTTATATTGATCTAATATGATAAAGGCAAGTATGTCAAAGATAAACAGCAAGAAATCCCGAAAACACCTCCTTCTGACGCTCGAACTCGCCGAGTTCCTCTATGGACTCGCCAAGTTGGAGCTACTCGCCGAGTCCACATTGGAACTCGCCGAGTTCATCAGACAGGGGGGCCAAAAAACGATTTTTGCAACAAGAATGAATATACTAGGCATCCATACAATAGAAACCAATCAAGTCTCTGATACCATTGATGGGTTTTAGCCATAAAAACATCCTATGTGCTCATGCAACCCTAATGCTTGGATCTAGATTTCTCTATTGTACATGCAAGTTATCCAAGACTACAAACCCTAGATCTAGCATATGATAATCAATATAACATATATTTAGGGTTTAGATCATACCTTGATTGTTACGTAGCAATAACAATCCCAAATCCTCTTTGTATTGACTTTAGAAAGCTTAGAGTCATAAATGTCACTCCTCTAATGGTTCACAAACACCAAGAGCAAGAGGATGAAGAGGAGAGGTGAAGGAGGCTACCCAAAACGTGTGTAAACCCTAGAGAACTAGTTCACCACGTTTTGGGGGCATAAGGGATCTATATATAGTGAGGCTATTAGGGTTATCTAACAAGGAAACCCTAATTTGGATGCTTAAGCCCTAAGCAACCCATGGACTCCTTTCCTTAAGGCCTTGGACGATTTCTTATGGGTTTCCCCATAGAATTCGTCCACTCCTTAATATAAGACAATCCATAGCCCAAATTGCAATTATCTTATAATTACAATTCTAGTCCCTTAAGTTTAATTAATCTCTTTTAGTCACAAAACTAATTACCAATTAATTCTTGACTAATATTAATTAAACAATATGATTTCTCCTTTAATATATTATTCTCATAATATATTAATAAATCATATTTAATCCTTTCTCTCCATAATTCATCCTATCAAGTTGCTTTGGTGAAGGCAACCCAAAAGGACCATGCACCATCGGGTTAAGTACATACCAAAATAGTTATGGACTTGGACACTAATCCAACATCTACAACGGGAGAATTTCAAGTGAGTTGATTTAGTCCTTCATATTACACCCAAAATGAAATATTAAGTCTAGGACCCAACATAATATTCTACAATTCGGAAGAGGGATGCCGTAATCCAATTGTAAAATATTTGAAGGTAGGTAAATGACGATTTACCATTTTCCACCATGTAAAACGGAAAAGAGCATTAGGTTTTAAATGAATTGAAATTCCTAGATTCTTTGAGATTATTTAAACTTTTTCAATGGCATTTTTAATCTCGATTATGCCCTTCAAGTTTGTGACTGGGATACCGAGGATCACAAACAAGGTGTGAAAAACAATGCAAATTAGCTTGGTACTCTCGATGTCATTAATCACCAAATCAATGTGTCGGTTAACCACAAACGCTCCATTGATCAATGATAATTTACGAGAAATCCATTTCCATCCTTCATTAGTCCATATTAGTGTACCGGTTAACCACACACGCTCCACTAACTGACAAATAAGGTACAATGTGCAATTTCATGGATTAACATCAAATTCACATTTTTCCTGAGTAACTAAGATTGGGAATTTATAAAGTGTTTAGTTACTTTGTATTTCATTATACCTTTAACGAGTATTTAAGTGTCATGTCAAACCCGTTCGGCTAACGACCATCCATTGGTCAAGGGTGCGGTGGGTAAGAGTGGATACCCAATGGAGGTCATTTTACAGACCACTTCCTTAAACACCCCTTATAAACCAGCTTCGTGAATGAGGCCTACTAACGGTAAGATTGACTTTTAACTTTTACATATATAATATATTAAACTTTTAATTTAATATAGTAAAAGGGTGTATTTTAAACATTTAAAATACTAGGTGGTTTAATCTATTAATTAAACTAGACTTCTAATTTAATTAAACTCAAACCATATAATTATGAATTTATTAATACTCTTTTAATTATTTATCAACAAAGCCATAATTAACATTTTTAAGTCTAAATTTAAGTTAAGAAGCCAAAAGGTTTAGTATTTAATATTTCACAATTAAAACTTTTTTAATCAAATTTTAAATTCCAAAACATGAGGGCAAGTTTTGAAAGTCTTCAAAAAAAACCCTTGAGTTTTATAATTTATGTTACATAAATGAGACTTTCCAAGTTCAATAACTTGAGGACAAGTTATGAAACTCTTCAGACCTTTGGACTCCAAAACTTGATGGCAAGATTTGTAACCTTCTCAAGACTCTTGAATTTCATAACTTAACGATTTAATTTGTTTCATGAATAAGACTTTTCATATTCATAACTTATGGACGTTTCATAAACTCTTTAGATCAAACTTTTAAACTTTTAAACTAATAAAATAATAAAATAATTTTATCTTTAACTAATTTGACCTAATTCAACTCATATATCAAGATAAATCCAAATCAAATAATACAAATAATGGGTGTATGATATAAACTTTTAATTATCTTATAATTTGACAATTTATGTTTTAAGTGGATGAGAATAAACACTACCATATCATAAAAACATATCTTATGATACAAAACAGTTTATGGCAATATTCCTAATCCAATTCTGGCAAAAACAACCCGAAAATATGCAATTCTATGATCCAACTCGTCGAGTTTGATAATGGACTCGTCAAGTTCATCATCAAACTAGTGAACTCGTCGAGTCCACTCATGGGACTCATTAAGTCTTGCAGATAGAAGGCAGAAATGTAGTTTTTTCAACATTGAACAATAAACAAATGCATTTATATAATAGAAAACACCCATGGCTTTGATACGACTGTTGGCTTTTAAGTACTATAACACTCTTATGGTGCACATACAACCCTAAAGCTTTGGATCTAAGTTTTATCTAATTATACATGCAATATTCATTTCCAAAGCATGAAGCCTAACTAGCATACAAAATATGATACATGAATAATAAAAACTAGTTAGAAGATTACCTCATTGTTGTAGCTTGTGGAATTTGGCCTTTCAAGAGCTTAAAACCCCAAGTGTGATGCCTCAAACAAGTCACAAACACCATGAACAAGTGGAGGATAATGAGAAAGAAGATGTGGAGCTCAAAATCGGCTAGGCAATAACCTTGGAGTACTAGTGGCCAATTTTGCAAGCTTAGGGACCCTATTTATAGTTTGGAATCTTTAGGGTTTAAACTTGTAAACCTTAATTCACTTGGGCTTTTAATCCGTTAACTCATTAGCCTTATGGACTAACTCTTCATGGACTCTCACAAAGATTTAGTCCATTCCTAATTAACATGGATCATTATCCCACACTATAAATATCACTGATATACATAATTAGTACCTGCAAAATTAATTAGTTTCTTTTGATCACTAAATTAATTCCAAATTAATTCTTGACCAATACTAATTAAATAATATGATTTCTCAATTAATATATTATTCATATAATATATTAATAAATCACAAATCACCTCTTCATCAAATATCCATCCTATCAAATTGTCCTGGTGAATGCAACCCGAAATGGACCATGTTACTCTTGGGTGAAGTACATAACAATTATAGTTATGCGCTTAGAAACATAATCCAACAACAAGACCATCTGCAGGAATAATGTGCATTTAATGAACCAAATCACATAAGCAAATCTTCAAACAAGTTAAAGTAACACCTTACACCTTACACCTTACACAAGAACCAAAAACCAAAAATAAAGTTGATACCTCCAAAAAGAAGAAAAAAGTAGAATTTTTACCTATAGTTAGAAGCACTTAGTTCTTACCTGATGAAAAAATCGCAAGAAGACAAAGACCATCTGTCACATAAGTTTCAAAAACATATAGTTAGGGTGATTTCATCTACCTTCCACGTTGTCTCCACACTCTAGATAACAGAAAAACTACTTAATAATCTTTACAATTTTAGGTGAACGGAATCAGAGTATAGGAACATCAAGAATGGTGAATAAATTTTAATTTATATTGATGAAAATGCAACTACGAGAAGGTTTTTTTATAGTTTCTTGAAATTTTCAGCCGATTGGAGAGGGGTGTCTAGAGAATGAACGGAGGATTAATGGTGTCGTCGGTAACAAAATTTTTTAGTTGGGAAATAATATTAGGAAAGGATAAAGGCTGGGATTTCCTGTTCTTACCTAGAACTGATGGCTGGAAGACATAAATGGTGAAAGTCGCAGCGACTGGTGGTGGTTGTTGTGCTTCCTTAGAAATGGAGCGGTGGTGGTCGATGGTGGTCTTCAAAAAACCCCAAAGCACCAGATAGGGTGGTCTTTGTCAAAGTTTTGTAGGTGGAAATTACATCAGTAACCATAGTTTATAAGTAGTAATAGACCCAAAACTCAAACGGAACAACAAAAACTCACTCAGATACAAGAACAAAAGTAGGGACGGGACATCAATTTATCGATGGAAGCTCTAGGATGTAAGATTTGTTGTTGCACTTGCCCTTGCCCTGGGTTTGGAGAGAAAACGCGGATGACAAGAGAGAGAAAGAAGAGTAGGCAATGAAAGTTGAAATGGGTGCTAGGGTTTCTAAATAGTTTGTTGAAAAGAGATCAATTCAAAATTTTAATTAAATCAGAGGTGAATGAAGATTGAGGGATGATGAACAGTTGTTGTTGATTGAGAACGTAGCTAATCTGGTATAATTAAATTTGACTTTTTTGAGGATAAGATATTATTTTTTGGGAATGCACAAAGTTGTTGTAAATGCTGCTTTAAGGGGTGTACCTCTTAAAATTCAGCATTTGAGGCTAAATGCTTATTAAGGTATATATATACATACATATATATATATATATATATATATATAATATATATATATATATATATATATATATATATATATATATATATATATGATGTTAGAGAGAAAGTTTCTCGTGTACATTACTACTTACATCCTAGAATGAAGATTAATGTTATTGTTTTTATTATTCATGTTATGATTTGAATTGATTAATTATGAAAATTAGATATTTTAAATTTTTAATGTTGATGATCATATTTATGTATAATTTGTTAGATGTTAAACTTGTTATCATTATGAATTAAAAATATTAGAAAAATCAAATCAAATTTTGGATGAGATCCTGATCATTTTTTTAACAAAAGTTTCAACGAGTAAATTTTAATTTATTATGATCATAAATTGGAAGCCTAATGCTTGTTGGGATTTATTAGCATCAATACACTTAATCATGATAGTGGAAACAAATAAAATTTATCTAAGTGTACATGCACCTTAAGATCTAGTTTTTACTAGTTATAGCAATGAACTTTCAAAACCATATAAAAATAAGAATACCAACATCTTCTTGTTTCTTCAATTTGGGCCTTGTGAATGTCAGAACCTATAGTGAATGAAGGACCCAAAGTAGAGTCTCTCTAACGTAGTCATACCTAAAACTCCAGAAGCTAATAAGGAAAAACCCTTTTGAAAGGCTTAATCGAAAATCACTAACCGTAGGAGAGAGGTTATGCTTTTCGATTTCTAAGAGAGATGGATATAGGTGGATGATTTTATAGAGGAATCTATTGTTAGGGTTTGAACCATAACAGTCTATTTATAGACAATAGATAAATCAATAAAAGATTCAAACTCTTCAGGATAATACTTATCTGTTTCAAAATATGCCTTATCCCTATACATGGGCTTCTCAAAACCGTCCCCATTACATCTCCAGAAACTTCTAGAATATTTCAATTAATCTCTCATAATTAATTAATATTCAAGTTAGTTAATTAATTAAAACTATTTAATTAATTAGCAAAAAGAATTTCCAATTAATTTATTAATTACTTAATAAATTAATAAATTATTTTTCTCCATTTCCTTATTGCTATTTGGGTATGAGGTCGACCCAAAAGGACCATGTTATTATTAGAAATATTACTAGACGGTTAATGACTTAGACACTCTTTCTAAAAGTCTCTCATTTGGACAAGTTAACTTTTAAAATCAAATATTTCAATAACAATCAGTAGAGAGTAGTCATCCAATGCAACTATTGAACTCTGATCTAAATCAAAATTTAGTCATTAGACAAGTGATCAATTATTTCTTTGTTGTAGACATCTTTATGAACATGGGACATGGATAAGGGTCAATCTCAATGTATAAAACTTTGTTTCTCGAAAAAGATTTTTGACGATCACATCTGACTTCTAGATCGAACACATGAATTTAGTTAAGGCTCGGCCAAACACTTAAGATGTCAACACCCAATCAACGATGAGCCTATATATATCGCCTCCTAGTTACAATAAGGAAAAAAATAAACTTTGACTACATTGTTTTTGTCTACTCGTCTAATGATACATGGACATACCGTTTATGAGTACCAGTTATAGAAATGTTAGAGTAGACCAATTCACAACAAATTTTGTAAAAAAAACCCCATATGCATCTCGAGTTGAAGAATAAAAGATATTGTTATCTTAGAACTACTTGTGACTAGATCCATGAAATAATGTCTAAGTGCGGATTGTTCCAATACTTAAATATCTATTTCAAATACTCATGAGTGTTAGTGTGATCTCTATACAATGTCCAATATATATGGAAAATCAACTAACACTCATGATGATCTTAAATAACTCAATCACATCCAGAGTTTTACTGATTGTGGAGGTTCAAATATAATCAAATATCCTAGAAGTAGATTCAAAACATGCAAAGGTGAAACACATAAATGAAAAACACCTACTTTAATAGCAACACAAGCTTTTTATTAAGTCACAACGAAATAAACCTGAAGCATACGTTTGAAAACAATTTAAACTAATCAACTAAAATATTACATCATATCATTATCTAGTCTCATGCCAATGGTCTTTGCCTGATCATCATGTTTCTCTCTTGATAATGACTTTGTGAAAGGATCAATATGATTCTCCTCAAATGATATTCTATTGATGACAATGTCTCTGTCTTCTACTCTATGTCGAACGTAGTGGTACTTTCTAAGTATATGTCTCAAATTTCCTTGGTCCTTGGGTTCTTTAGTGAACGTGATTGCACCTTCGTTGGTGGAGATGCACATTACCAATTTCTTCAGTTTTCGGTTGCAATTGATTCAGTTTTTTCGGTTTTTTTGATGTAATGGAAAAATCGGGAAAAATTAGTTTTCGATTTTTATAAACCTATTCATATGGTTCTATTTTAGTTGGACTAGTTATTGAAAAAATGGGTTCGATTTTTTCATTCGATTAAAAAAACTGATAAGTTTTTTCCTCTTGTGAAAAAATAGTCAATTTGATTTTTCTCCTCCAGTTAAAAAAAGGTTTGAAATGTTCTAACTCCTGTGAATCCAGGCTAGACATTTTAAGGATTATAAGATATAAATATTCGTTTTATCGAACCATTAAATCCTCGAATAGGATAATCGTAAATAAATAAGAATTTATCATACGTGACTCAGATTATAAAAATGATCTTTATATATTGCGTACATGTTTTATGGACTATTATTATGGCCTTATAATATTTGTCTAAGACCTTAGTATAAATTTAACGAATTATGTTAAATAAACGTTTAAAAATAAAAGATTATGTAGGATATATAGTCTTAACGAAAGTTGTATTAGTCGTGATCACGAGCATGTGGATATAAAGACATCTAAATATGACTTTGTACGAAGAATTTATGTTTTTTCTATGTTTCACATTCAACTTGATACAAAAATGTGTGTCATAAAAGATGAAATGGAGATCGATTGTTCGTTAGCCAAAACAATCTAAACAAAAGTTGATGTATTCGTAAATACGAATCTGTCGATATAGAGAACATCAATAACAAAGCTCGTATGGAAGAGTTATGAATTTTGCAAGGTCTTTAATAGTGTAATTCTGATAGACAATAAAATTAAAAATAGAATGACAATTATCCGACTAAGTCTAAATGAAAGTGGAAAGTCATCGAGACGAAACCGGAGATACAAAGAAAGTCAAAAATACAGCTTGTATGCGAAAGATATGCTTTTTCAAAGATTCGAGATTTTACCCGACATGAACGAGACAATACCACCCAAAGCACAACACATGCCACACCAGGAGAGCACCCTCTCCACCAAAGTCAAGACGCAATGCGCCTAGGTCAGGCGTGCCCTCCCTGCAGAACCCCTATAAATTGCTTCAATATTCTCATTCTTTCTTCATCAATTTTCTCTCTCAACTTTCTCTTTCTAGAAAGTCTGACACTTCTTAGTTTTTAGGAATTTTATCCGGGCTCTACGACCTATAAAATCCCAATAGTAAGAAGTATTCAGAGTCAAAGTTCTGCCCACAAAGTTTCCGAGTTTTTACTAGAAACCTATAAATTAAGTTTCACTTATTATATTTTAAGTGTAACTTATGTTTAAGTTCATTATCGTTATTATGAACCTATAAAAAAGATTTATCAATAATTCCAATTATAATATTGATCGATCTACTCATGGGAGTGATGTCTAGGCTAGATCCATGAGGTGTTTAAAGCGGATTTTCCAAACAGTATATTATGTATACCAAACGGATCCTATCTCTAGAGTGATCTTACATGGTCATTCCTTATTTGATAAACTTAGTATTTCTTGGCATTATTGAAGAATCCAGAAATTGTTAATTACATCCTTATAGATACGAATGAATATTGAGGCGTAGTAATATTTGTATTTCAGTCAAAGTGAAAATTTGAATTGTTAGGCGAAGAGCTAACCTAACCGTGGATCTTCCACCTCAATCAAGTGAGTACATAGTTACGTTCATGAGCATGATTTCATATAAGTATTGAATACTTAAAAGATTAAATATATGATTATAGTTTGTTATTTACATTCTATGTTGCTAATATACTTTATATGTGTATTAAATACCTATTATCCAGAATACATTTTACTATATATTTGATAAGAGTACATAACACTCTATGTGAGCCAGATATGATTATATAAGTGCTAATGTAACACCTGTGACCTAAGGTAATGCTAATTATTTAATTTTTGTAATTTGTTGGACTATGAGATTAATGTTGGATTATTGACTTGGTCGCTATATGTTTGGGCTGACTAAAGACGTACGTTAGGTGTAAGATTGGCGTATGCGGGGCGTAGTGGTAGCATTGGATGCGGAGGTGAAGCACGTACATGCAGCGTACACGAGCTGACACAAAACCCTAATTTTTAGGGTTTAAGCCATATATATACATCATTATGTTCCAAACCCCAACCTCCTTAAATCAGAAACCCTAGAAACCTGACCTTCTTCATCTTTGTATGATTTTGATCTTGTGGAGCCCATTTTAGTGGTTTGGAGCTTGGAAGGAGAAAGTGGAAGTTGGTGAAGAAGAAATTGTGTAGCTTGAACTTAAGGATCTAAGACATCATCATCATTTAGCGCTCATTTGAGGTAAAAAGCTCACGACTTTCCTCATGAATGCTTAGATCTCTTGTAATGGGGTTTTGGACCTTTTTGGTCCCAAGAATGGAACTTTATGGTTCCAAATTTGTTTCTAGGCTTAGGGTTCCCACCCTTAGTGCTATTTGAGTCCTAAAGACAGAAAAGTTACCATCTTGAAGGTCTTGATGTGACCAAGCATGAGTATTATTCATTTCTATGGAAGTCGGTTGCCATATTTCAAGTTTGGGTCCATTTGGGGGTTTGCAAGCCACCAAGTAATCCACTTTACGGGTTAACACACTTTAATGGACTCAAATCTGTGTTTAAAGCTTAAGGTCTTAAGGGGTTAAGCCTTTTAGAGATTATGAATTAACAGGGTAGTACGTTGGGCGTATAAGCCATGCAGCCTGTATGCTTAGCGTACAGAGTAGTACGCCCCACATACTCATTGGATTTGGGTTTTTGTTATTTGGGACTCAGGTTGGGCCATTCCATGGATTTGTTATTTTGGGCTAAGAATATGTTTGGGCTTAAGGGAAGGCCCATTTGAGGATTTGGGCCCAATTTAGAAAATTGGGCCATTGGTAGGCCATTAATGTGCTTGGAAAGGCAATATAGAATTAGGCCTTTCATGTTATGGATTTGGGCCTAGGTCATGGACTTGATTAGATTATGGGTAAAATGGTTATTTTATCCTAAGAAGGATTATTAGGTTTTGACTAAGTGTTATTTTGTACTGATAGCTCGGGGAGTCGTCAGAGCAGGCTCTATAGATTTCTTACCATGAGATTTTGCATTCAGCTTGTGAGGTGACTTTCCTCCTAGTTTGAACTAGTTGAAGGCACCAATGTAGGCTCGTGTATGTTATGTGTGTTGATTAGTAGCTAAGTGTGGGAAGGGCCTATATCTTAGCAATATTTGAGTATGGATATGGAATAGATTGGTAGATTGGTTATACTTGTTGTCTGTGTGATACTTGTATGTGCTTCTAAGTTAGCTGAGTATGGGTGGGGCCTGTATCTCATCGAGCATGGGCGGGGCCCGTATTTTATAGGGTGGGGCCCGTTAGCCAAGTGTGGGCAAGGCCCATATCTCCTTGAGTGTGGGAGGGGCCCGTATTTCGTAGTTGCATGTTTTGTGTATGGTATGTGGTAGTTTGGGGAGACTCACTAAGCTTCGTGCTTACATTTTTCAGTTTTGGTTTCAAGTATTTCCGGTAGTAAAGGGAAGAGCTCGGGATGACTGCATTGCACACACCATGATGTTTTTAGCCTGGGATGTTTACTCTGATATATTTGACAAATGTTTTGATATGGATACTCTGATTGTGATGTTTTGGATACTTTGACTTATGATTTTGATGGATGTCTTGATAACTATGGTTTTTATTTAATAATTAAAAATGAATTTTTTGGTCATGATTTTTGGGATGTTTCAGCTAAAAGTATTTATGGTTATATCACGTGACAATCTTATTACACGTATTATTAATCAAAAATATTTTAGGTATAACACATACTTACCAGTTAAATTTTATGCTAAATTTAAATACATGTAGGACGAAAAGAAAAATATTTTCATAGTTAACTACATGCACCATAGTCTTGTCTTGTGATAGAATAAGACTAATAAATGATCCTTTTTTCGAAGTAAATTGAATAAGTGCTTAGTTATACCTTGTGTTGCAATCATATTGCATTTATATAAAATTCGTATTGAGAGTTAACTATTTACATTACAGTTTGGGCTAGTTAAAAACTAAGACTGAAAATGGATGTTGATTTAAAAATAAGTTAAATAAATAGGTAATAATCATATAAGGGATGTATGTGAGATTGGAATGGAGAGTAGTGCTCTGTTCTATGACATTATTATGTGTCGGGGTACAGGTTACGTACTAGAGTTATTTGATAAGTTGGATATTGGGTAGTCTCAATTCTGGGGTATGTGTGAGATTGGAATGGAGAGGAGAGTTCTGTTTCCATGCCATTATCTCGAGCCTGGGTGTAGGTTCCTTACAAGTCATCTTCTAGAATAAGATGACGACCACTGACAATTCTAGATAGTTTGGTGGAACACTATCATGCTCATTGCCTTTAGATGTTGATGAATCATATTATCTAAGAGAAAAGATTGTGCGTTCATTCGTTGTACTGTATCCCCTCATGGTTGCCTTTTATGACTTACACTGGCCAAAGAATCCCCTAGATGTGTAGTCAAATAGTTGTTCTAAATGATTCATCAGGTAAGGTTATTCTTTTGAATGATCGTTGATAAGGATTCCTAAGAATCGACCAGGCGGGTATAGAAGGGTATATTGTTTTATAGATATATTTGTTGGAGTGTATACCCATAGTGTTTGGTAACAATTGGTGTAATGTCCCAAAAATAAGACAAAAAGCTTCAATCTTTAGATTAATAAACCATTTTCCAAAACAACATCATAGAAACCATAGGAAATTAAATTGTATCAATAAACATCCAAGTACATCAGAGTAATACAAAATGCGGAACAATGTGGTGTGTGCATTGCAATCATCCCAGGCTATCGCCTTCGAACCAGAAATACTTGAAATATAAACTGAATACCGTAAGCACAAAGATTAGTGAGTTCCCTAAAATACCACATACTATACATATAAAAATATAATAGACCCCACTCGACAATGGGCCCCGTCCGACATTGAGCCCCACTCGGTAAATAGATATGTCACCCATTAGTCCACGCCCGATATAAATATAACATATAAGCACATGCATAAAAATCACAAAGATAAATAGCATACAATACAATCATCAGTCCTTGTCCGGTAATCATATAAACACATAACACATGCAATAGTCACACAGACAACTAGCATTTTAAACATAACAAACTATGGGCCAACATTGGTGTCCTTGACCCGCTAAACATAGTGAGGAAACTCACCTCAAGCTACATAATTGCTAAGATAAAATCTCAGTCTTCTGGTCAGGAAAATCCCCGCACTGACATCATCAAATAAGTATCCAATTACTACTTAGATATCGACCCATAATCAAGAATCTAAGTTACTTGTCCAATATCCAGGGTAAAAGACCATTTTACCCTTTTTCTTTCTTGGCCGAAAACCAAGGCCTAAATTCTTAAATGGCATCCTAAAGCCCAATAAGGCTCAACTTCCAAATTGGGCCTAAAATCCTCATGGACTCAATCCCAAGAAAGTCTATATTCTATCCATGGCCTAAAGTTTGAAGTCCAATGGACCAATAAGGCCGAAAACCTTAAAGCCCAAGATATGGCCCAAACTCGTCAAAGTCAACCCAAAAGTCAAACAACTAAGTACGTTGGGTGTACTCAGGCTTAAATTTGTCGTACTCCATCCAGGACTAGTATGCTCAACGTACGAGTTGAGTACGCCCCGTGTACTCGGCAAATAGCCATCCCAACTCATTAAGCACTTATTCGGTTAAGCCAACATGCCATATTCTCATATCTAATTCTAGAAGGTGACTTAACACATAAAATTGGCAACTTTACCACCATGCATGACTTATTAAGACCCAAAACTCAAAAGGAACCATATTAAGAACCCTAACACTTGTATGGACCAAACTAACCTATAAAGGTTGCATTTTTATGGACAAGGGACCTCAAATGAGCAAAGATCTAACATCCATAGCTTTAGGAGTAGACCATAACTTCATATATGAATAAAAAGACCCAAAAATGCATAAATGACACCATAAAATGGATCTAACATAAAGGACCATCAATATGAGAGCTTTTTATCTCAAAAGGTTTGATAAGATAAAGATAACTCTGGATCTACCAGCTCAAGTTACTCCCAAGCAACCTCCAAGTGTTCATCATCTTCTTCTTCACCACAAAACACCAACAAACTCACTTTCAAACTCAAATCTCACCAAATACACTTAGGGTTTTGATGTTTGGGAATAGGGTGGTGGAGGCTGATCAATAAAATTTCTAAAGGTGTTATAAGTTGTTTAAATAGGGTACAAACAAAAAAAATTAGGGTTTCCCCCTGCACCACGTACGCCATGCATACTCCTACGTACGCCCTATGTACGCAGGTGAACCAACGATCTAGAAATGAGATAGTATGCTAAGCGTACTCAGAGTACTCCCCGCGTACTTGCTAGGGACTAAAATGAGATGATTTTCGCATTAAGGGGCTAAGGGAGACATACCCAATTCTTGAGTGTTACAATTGGTTTTTCAAGTTATTGATTATAGATTTTTATCATAATAATGTTATGTGATTAAAAACCCTATGAATCTCACTAGGTTTCCCAACCTCGCCCATTCAATTTATATGCATCATAGGTAGCGGTGTAAAGGCTATTGGAACTTGAATAAGATGTTGAGTGATTAAAGAGAAGACCAGATATCGACATATATAGTCATATATTTTATGTGGTATATTGGTGTTCTTAGCTACATTTTAGTTATTTATAAAGATGTTTGGTACTTATTATGTTTAAAATCTGTTTTGTAGTAGAAAAGATATTCCTGAGGAACAATAAGCTAAATTGAAAGGCTTGAGGTGAAGGACTGGAAGCAATCATTGAAGATGGAACTCAATCAAAAAGTATTTGCCACGACGTGGTCATATGCATGTCACGACGGGGTGATGTGTCAAATCATAAAATCTTCCTGGATGAATTGCATGGATTACTTGGAGGCTAAGTGAGGGAATTGATATCATGGCATGGTGAGACCTATACCATGACGTGGTAGCATAATTTTGGTAAACTCTAAATCATTATGGAGAGGAGAGTTTTGATTTTCTGTAACCAAGTGCGACAAAAGAACCCTTAGTGTAACGCCTGGTTCCTGGTATGTATTTAATTCATAATTATTCATTTTTGTATAGAAACTCGACGAGTTTAAGGCCCCAAACTCTTCGAGTAGAGATGGATTGGGACGCTGGTTAAGAAGTCTACTTGACAAGTAGGCTGGCAGAATGAAATCCTAATTTTCAGGGGTTTGCACCCTATTTAAACACCTTAACCCCCATAAGCCGACCTCATTTACAGCCTCCATTGTCCCAAACCCTAGCCACGAAACCCTAATTCAATTTTGAGAGTTTTGAGCCAATAGTGCATTCTTTGTGATTTTGAAGAAGAAGATACCTGAAGAAGGAGCAAGCACGTGTAGGAGGAGAGTAGATCCAGAAGTTGGGCTTCATTTCTAGTTTATATGAGGTATAAAGCCCCTACCTTGCCTATAGAATGCTTAAATCTATTTTTAGGATGTTTTGTCCATGTTTTGGTCCAAGAATGTTGGTTTTTGGGATTTGGACGTCCCATGCGGGCAAACCCTTCAGATCTAGGGTCTTTAGGGGACTTCATGGCATAAAGGTGCCAACTTGATGGCCATGGAGGTACCATGCAACTTGTAGACCATCTTTTTGGACTTTTGAGCCAACTAGACTATGCATTCAAGTAAATATAAGAACTTTACATGACCAAACTGTCCCTAGAGTCCAAATCTATGACCCCTTCGCTTATCATGAAGTTTTGATGGCTATTGGTTTTGGATCTAAGCCATTTTGAGTTGGGGTTAGAGCTCATTTCTTCTAGGATGGGTCTTATTGGGTAAAGTCGGAAACTTTACCCTCCTAGAGGTTTATTCGGCCCAGATCTGGAATATGAGACTTAGATTCGAAGGATGATGGCTTAATACATTAAGAAGTCTTAACAGGCTGAAGAACTCGACGAGTTGGGTCGAAGTGTCCCAAGTCTATTGATAGGGAAGAACTCAACGAGTTCATGAAAGAACTCGACAAGTTGGATCGTGACTTTAGTGTTTTATGATTTAGGGAACTCGACGAGTTGAAGGGCCAACACGATGAGTTGAGTCAACCCAGAATGTTGACTTTGACCAGAATGTTGACTTTTTACAAGAATGTTGACCTTGACATTGACCAAAGTTGACCCTTAAGTGGTCATGAGTATGAAAGGGTAATTAAGGAAATCTTTTATGAATAGGAGCTTGAGTTGGGTTGATTGTCAGATCCTAGGATTTTCAGCTACTTTCCGATATTCGAGGTGAGTTACCTTCTAGTAGAAGTGGGTCAAAGGACCAAATGTCGGCCCACTAGTAGCTGCTTATAGTAGAGAAGATTGTCTTTGTGTGGTATGCCACTATCTGTTGTGCTTTATGTGCTAGTATGCTATGATATTATATGATAGTGGTAGGAGGGGTGGGATAGAGCACGTAACCGGTCGAAAGAACCGAAGGGGTAGGCCAGCACCCAAATATGCTAGGCAGTATATCACTTATGTGTTTATGTAATAGGATGATATGTGGTAATAATAGGGTGAAATAGTCCCCGATACCGATTGAAAGAGACCGAAGGGTAGGCCAACACCCAGCTATACTAGGCAATTATTGGTTGAAAGAGGCCGAAGGGGTCGTCCAGCACCCTGATATGCTAGGCGGTTACCAGTTGAAAGAGACTGAAGGGGTAGGCCAGCACCTAAATATGCTTGGCAGTATATTATTGTATGGTATATGGTATGATATTGGAAATCACTAAGCTTTGTGTTTAAAGTTTTTAGTTTTGGTTTCAGGTACTTATTCTTTGAAAGGAAAGGAGTCGGCATGACTGCAGTGCATCACACCATGATTTCCGCACATGAGATCTTTGGGAGTTATACTTTATGTTGTTTTATCATGACATGTTTTGACTATAGATACATTGGTTTTGATATGAGTTGATACGATGGATGTTTTCAGACAAATGGTTTTATAATTATTAAATTAAAACTGAAATTTTTGATCTTGAATTTTAGGATGTTACAAGTTGGTATCAGAGCCTTGGTTTGAGGGATTTGAACACACCTTCGGGGTGTCTGAACTCAAATCGAGGGTTTGAGAAACTTTTACAATGAAAATAATATTTCTAAAATGAAAATTAAGAGTTTTAAGAAAGAACAAGGAGTGTGATGCGTGTAATCGGCTGAGCTCAAGTAAGTTTTCCCCAAGATACCCATAAATGTTTGCTAGGATATATGATATGGTTATGAGAACTGCATGCTAGATTAGGGCTAAGGATCTAGAAAGGATGACATATATGCCTGTTGTATGTGTATGAGAACTGAAGGGTAGATTAGGGGTAAGGATCTAGGAAGATGCCTTATGTGCCTGCTGTATGTGCTTAGTGAACTGCATGATAGTACTGATTAGTCAGTGATATGATGGCCTGATTAGACTATGCTTGGTTTTGGTTACTAAATGCTCGAATGCTAATTGCTTTGTGCTTTTAGGAGTTCTAGTTACTTTTAACTAACTAGTAAACGAATACGCTAAGTTATACATTACGAGGACTAAATAATTTCAGAAAGTTAGGTCTAGCCCTATTTCGCAGCTCTTGGTTGAGTCCAATCATTGTAGGGTAGGACCTCTCATTTGAAGAATTATCTGGTCTTAGTAATATGCAATGGTATTCGTGAGCTAGTTCGGGAGAGATAGCAGGGACTTCTTATGCAACTGATGGTAGAGAGTAGGTCGAAGATTACCCTAGGGTAAGCCTAGGATGAGATTAGTGCGGCGAGAAATAGTAGTGAAAGGGACTTGGTAAGGTCAAAGCAATTCTTGAGGAAAGTACGGATAGAAGTGGAAGGTAGTATGGGCTCGTACCACTGAAAGCAGAGGATCCGTACTCAAATCAAGGAGAGCTGAGATTAAACCAGGGAACTTGTAGTGAGGATGAGGTCTCTCGATATTATTTATGACTCTGATCATGTAACACTCTAAATTTTCAAATAAAATTTTCATTTTTAAAATCACATGAACTCGATATCATATTTCCCAAAAACCAAAAAATGTATAAGTTGTGAAAATACAAGTCAACAAATGTTTAATAAAATCCCAGAATCCTCAAAATCATGATCCCTAACCGGTGTGTACAATCAAGTCGGTGCCTTCCTGCAATCCTAAGAAGTACCTGAAACACATATCATAAAACACGGTAAGCATAAAGCTTAGTGAGTTCCCCAAAATACCACATACACAAATAATAAGCCTCTCATGGCTATAGCTCGGCATAGACTCTCCGGTCATGCATCTCGGTGAGGACCCTCAAGTCTGACGGCTCGGTGTGGACCCTCCGGTCTCATAGCTCGGGTTGGACCCTCCAGTCCTGTATCTCAGTAAAGACCCTCCGGTCTCACAACTTGGTTTGGACCCTCCGGTCCTAACTCAGTAAGGCATAGAATAATATAACATATATCACAAAGACAAAAATGCATAATATCACATAACTTAGTATAAGCACATAGGACCCTCTGGTTGATAACTCAAATAAGACCCTCAGGTCACACAGTATTACCGCTCAGGTAAGTGTAGTGAGAAGACTCACCTAGTCAGTATGCAAGTAGATCTAGTACCCCACGAACAGTCTAGACTCCACCTACATAATATAATCATCTCTACTTAACACTTTATAATTACAACTCTAAAAAGTTAGGCTAACCCCTTTCCTCAATCTTAGAAAGGGTGAAAGACTATTTTACCCCTCCATGGTATCCTTAACTCATGTCTTGACCAAACCCTAAAAGTCAACGCTCGAGTCAACAGTCCATGTTGACCCAACTCGTCGAGTTCCTCTGTTCTCTCTGAAGTATCAGGAAATCCAACTCAACTCATCGAGTTGTCTCATCAACTCACAGAGTTGTAGCGCGTCCAAACTATCGGGGAAAACCCTAGCCAACTTGTCAAGTTGGCTCATCAACTCGTCGAGTCCCTTCATTCCATTCTCTCATTCATACATTTTTAAGTTGAACTAAGGCCTCATACTTTAGATCTAGCCTTCTAAGGCTGAAGTATCACGTAAAGGTACAAGCTTTACGTCCATGCATGGCATCTAGGGCTCAAAATTCCAAAACAAGCTCTATAGAGGGTTTAATGTATGAAAGCTGGCCAATAGGTTCATAAAGCTTGAATATCTAGGCCCAAGGGACCTCGCATCATCCAGATAAGAAGTCTTAACTCCATAGCAATCTCAAACAAGTCAAGGACCGAAAGAAAAGATGGAAATTGGCCATAAACTACCTATTGATGATATCTAACCAAACAATGATCAAGGTGAAAGAACACCAGATCCAGAGGCTTCTTCTTGTTCCAAACCTTTTTGCTCTACAATCCCCTTTCAAGAATGCACTAGAACACAAAATCTTAGCCTTTCTCTCTCACACAACGACTGCAACTCGTTTAGGGTTTCTCTTAGTGTGTCAAAATGACCAGGGAGGCGGAAATGAAGGATTGAGGTCCTTTAAATAGGACACAAACCCTGAAAATTAGGGTTTTCACACTCAGATCCTACTCGTAAAGTTATGGTCCACCAACTCCACAAGTAGACTCTAGAAATCACGCGGTCTTTTAATCCTCTACTTGGTGAGTTGGGGCCTCCAACTCGTCAAGTTTCTATGAAAACATGAATATAAATTAATTAAATATTATACCTGGGAGTCGGGATGTTACAGATGATTGTGTGGTTTGTTTCAGAATGAGAACGACACATCACAGAGGAGGAGGTTCAGGATCTGGGTCAGGGTCGGGTACTGGTTCCAAGCTAGTTGATGACGGATTGAACGAGTTCATTGCACCCGAGATTACAAGAGGCATCCTTGAGGCGACCCCGGTGATTTTCGGGTTGATCAAGGAGGGTATCATCGAGCTGATGGAGGATCCCCTTAGGGCATTCAAGAGTGACATGGCATCTAGCCAATCAGGGACTCACATGCTCTCCTTCAAGGATATCAGAGGATGCGGAGCAGGAGGTCAGCTTTGCTTCTGGTTGTTTGAGAGAGTGGGCTAGAAACTGGTGGGAGGCAGTCAGCGATACTTTGGGAGCCCCACCCGTTGAGGCTCTGACCTAGTCTGACTTTGTGACCAGATTCCGGGTCGAGTTTGTGCAAGATATGGGGACTCAACAGCTAGCCTGAGAGTTTTTGGATATGCGACAGACTACTGAGACGGTGGCGGAGATTACCTCCAAGTTTAGGGAGAGGGCTTTGTTGGTGCCCCAGTACGCGGGTGATGAGGAGATGAAGAAAACTCGGTACCATGATATGTTGAGAGCGGACATTCGGAAATAGGTCAGCTACTTGGCGTGCCCGACCTTGGATGATATGATAGATAGGACACGAGAGAGGGAGATTGATATAGAGCACATCAGGAAGAGGAAGGTGGAGACTGGGCAGACAATTGGGGTTTCTATGAAGAGACGCAAGGGACTCGACTCTAGGTTGAAGGGCCAGTAGGGTTGGAGCCGCTGTGGGAAATGCGGCAAGACGCATGATGTTGTTTGCAGATTAGGGGGTCATCATGAAAGATAGTATCTGCCTTCAATAACCCAGAATTAGAGTTTCACGAGGATAAAAAGGGAAAGAAAGAAGAAGGATACGAATCAGACAAGATTGACCCAAAACCAAAATAAAAAACCGAAACCGAAGGAGAAAACAATGATTTAGAAGAAATGACTGACATTGAAAAAATAACCATTAAGTAATATAACCAACGCACATGAGAAGGCACCAGACTGAGCCTTGTGCGATCTACAATCCCAGATGCGACAAACTTCGAGCTAAAAGGCAATTCCTCAACATGCTCCAAAACACTCCATTCTACGGAAAAGACCACGAAGACGCTTATCAACACATAGATGCGATTAAATAAATCACAGGTTACTTTCACATCACGGGGGTAAGCAAAGATGAAATTATGCTAATAACGTTGTCGATCACATTCAAAGATAAGGCCAAACAATGGTTAAAATTGCTACCAATGAGATTGATCACTATATGGGCTACATTAAGAGAAAAACTCATAAAACAATTCAAAGCTCCATCAAAGATTTACAAACTAAAGAAGAATATCAAAAACTTCCAACAACTCGCTGGGGAATGATTAAATGAAGCATGGGAACTTACAAAGAGATGCGACAAAATTGCCCTCAACACGACCTCAACTGCAACAAGAAATTTGGACTTTTTACAGTGGCATAAATATTTCCACAAGACAAATTCTAGATTCCTAAGGACCACTAACAAAAAAGAGTCCCGCAACCAACAAAGAGCTGACTGAAGAATTCACAAAACATTCATGTGAGTACCATAATCCTAGAGACAATGTTGCTTGAGGAAAATCGACTGGGGATGGAGCTCTTGATGGTCTAGCTGCAATTAATTCCAAGATCGATAACAAGGACCATAGCATAAAAAAGATAACTCAATACATTTATGGCATACAAGTTGGGTGCGACAATTATAGCGAACATCACTTGACGAAAGATTCCAATTTAGATGACAATTGAAACAAGAAAGCTCAAGTTTACTACTCAAGTAGTGATAGATATGATGACGATTTAAGGAAACCCAAGAGAGATTAGAAGTCAAACGATTAGTACAAAAAAGAAAAGGAAGAGAAGTTTAGGCAACAAGGTTGTGGGTTTTACCAAAAAGTTCAATTGGCTCTCGAAAAGAAAATGGACCTCGAGTCTATTCTAGCTCGTTTTTTTTGAAGCATCCGTGAAGCGACACAATGACATGAAATCTATCATCAAATAGCAGAAACAATCAAAAACTAGCAAGCCTCCATTATTATTATTGAGAAGCAAGTAAGGATACTCTTGAGGCTTCTACAAGAGCTATTACATGTCACTTTACCAAGCAACATCAAGACCAACCCAGAGGCTCATGTTCTAGCCGTCTGAAGGGGATGAGAGGAATGAGCCTTTGGCGCTCCTTGAAACTACCAATTCTCTTAACAATCAACATCTCGTGGAAAAAGCCAAAAAAAAGGAGGTCATCACTGCCACGTTACCACAACGTGGTAATCATATGGACATGTCATGGTTATTTTCTCATAATCAAGAAGACCCGTTTGTCAAGTCGTATTAGCCACTACTACCTTATCCGAAAGGATATATGATGTTTGAATTGGAACAATAGCATAAACATTTCATGAAGCAAGTTAAGACACCTTTGATCAACTTGTAATTTATAGAAGCCATCACTCAAATGCCAAATTATGCTAAATTTCTCAAAGATATTCTTAGCAAAAGGAGTTGGATCAAGCTTCAATGGTGATACTTAATGAACAATGTTCAGCAAAAATTATGCATGAAATCCCAACAAAGATGACAGATTCGGGAAGCCTAAATATAACTTTTGAATTTAGAAAATCCAAGAAGATAAATACATTAGCCGACTTGGGAGCTGGTATCAACTTGATGCCTTATTTATTTTTCAAGAAATTTAATCTACTGGAATTAAAGCCGACAAGGATGGCTATACATATGTCAAATAGGTTCATCACATATCCTCAAGGCATCATGGAAGATTTGCTTGTTAAATTTGGGGAGTTCGTCTTTCTAGTTGACTTTGTTGTTTTAAACATGAAAAAAGATGAAGAAGTTCCAGTAATTCTTGGGAGACCCTTCCTAAGTATTGTTAGATCTTTAGTTGACATCCATGACTCCAAGTATACATTAAGAGTGGGGTCGAAAGAAATTACTTTTGTAATTGGTCAAACCAATAAGTCTTCATAAGCAAGCAATGATGAGGTACTTTTATGGATTGTGAGAATGAAGTGATGAGAGATGAAAAGATGATGCAAAAAGAGGGGAGTGAAGATTTTTATGATCTTATGGAGTTAGAGAAGATGATGAAAGATCATATTTTATAGTGGAGTGAACCACAACAAGAGGAGAAATGCATAACTGCTCGAGCCTCGGTTCCTATAATCTTATAATGCAAAGTTTCTCGGTTTTCAAAACCTATCTTCGAAGAATTGGAGCTAAGGGAGGATCAAGAGTTAGGAGCTAAAAATGAAGAAAACAGGGAGAAGCTAGAGAACAAAGAGGTTGAAAAAGTGGTTGAAGGAGTAAAGAAGGTCGGGAATGAGAAGAAAGAAAAGAATAAGGGTGAAGCTAGATCGAGTCAAGGAGTGCAACGAAAACATGAAGAAAGCACGAGATTGGAGAAGAAAAAAACACGAAGAAATACTACAAGAGACAAGTTGCAACTTACAAAAGACAAAGGCTCGATATGAACATAAATAAGAAAATTCCGATCCAAAATACAATAACGTGGAGCGGGAAGGAGTCCATCTCATGACTCATCAAAAAGAAGTGCTTCCAGAAGGAAACATGTGGTTTGGTTTTTGTTTTCCTTTATTTTTCATCATTATTTTTGTTTTTTTTGTTTTAAAGGATATTTCACTCGTTTAATTTTTTGTCTGAGATTGTTCCAATAAGTGGCTAGCCGAAAACAAGTTTATGGAGTATTCAAAATGAGTTTTTGATAAAGGAAATTTGGCTTGAGAAAACTTCGAAACCCACGTCATGTTACCCTTATGACCACGTTGTGGTTTCTATTTTAAGCTCGTCTCTACAAACAGTAAAATCGCACCACAACATGGTGAGCCTATTGCTACGACATGGGAACTGTTGGATAAGATAAGTCTTCAAAACCTTACCTTGGTTTCACTTTTCCTTTTTTACAAACACCCCTATGATATGAAGCCTGCTTTACATCTTAATTGCAAAATCATTGGTTTTCTTCATCTTTTATCACTTAATCCTCCTTTAACGTGTGGTTTTTATGCTCTACTTTACTTAATATTGTCATGGTTTGATTAAATTGGTAAAAATGGTGTGAATTTTAGCTCTAGGGTTTGTCAAATTGGGGTTTTAATTGTTATGAATGATGTGTTAAATAGATTTTTACATGCCTTAATAGGAAACCCATTGAGTATTATGGATTATTTGTGGCTAAAACTTGTCATGTTCAGAACCCATGTCAGTTTAGTCGTGTCACTACATGGTGAAGCATTCACCACGACGTGGTTTCTGGGCGATTCAAAATCTTTTTTGCTTTTATAATTGTTTAATCTGGATTTTTGGTATTGTTATTTTCTATGTTTTCCAGGTTTAATGGCACCACGAAGGCTTCCGACTTAGCAACAACCCCAACCTCCAGAGGAGAACCCGAACGCACCACCTTTGCACCCATTTTATCAGTTCCTGACCAATGTATCGGCTGAGCGATTGACCCGATACAATAACCACTTTTGATGGTTTTATCAAAGAGAAATTATGGTAACTCCGACCATTGATTGTCCTTGGTTGACTAATGTAGGAGTAATAGACGACTTAAACCTTATCTTACATGTTAGAGGCGTGTTTACGTTTTCATGCAATGGGTGGTGGAGCCTTTTCTCACATCTACAAATTGGTTTACAAGGAGTTATGTGTTGAATTCTTTTCGAAGATTAACTTACAGGAAAATTATGAAGATGCTATGAATAGAGCGCAGTTACAAATCAGGTTTGGGGAAAAACCTAATAAGGTAGTTTCGCGGAGCTTGGAGTCCGACTTAATATTTATAGTAAATAAGATTTGGGAAACCTATAATATGCATCATTTTTGAGAATCGGAGATCCTAATTTCCGCGATTCAGTTCATTCATATGATTTTTGGGAAACTATAGTGAATGGAGTGTGCAAACCTAGAACATCCCAAGAGAGCCAAATCTGGTCACCGATTCACCATTTTATCCGTAGGCTTATTACATTTAGTGTGAATCTAAAAAAGGAAGCGACAAGGTCCCAAAATTGGATTTATTTTATATGTTGTACATCATTAATTGAGGAGCATTATGTAATATTCATTGTGTCATTGCTCATTTCCTTGACCTACCCTGCCAGGCAATTCTGGGGTGCTTGACCTGCCCTTCGGTTAATTTCAACCGGCTACGGGGACTATTTCACCCCTACCACTACCACATAATAACATAGCATAAACATGGGGACTATACCCCCTACTATCTACTATCACTTAACATCATATCATGCTAGCACATAATCATAACAGATAACCACATACCAGATTATTCTCACGAAGACAATTATCTCCACTATAACTCTTACTAGTGGGCCAGCCTTGGTGCCTTAGAATCATTTCTATTGGAAGGTAACTCACCTCAATGTCGTGTAGTAACTGAACTGTCCTCGACGATGGAATAAACTCCTCTCAAATCCTACTTACAACAATCTTCCTTAATTACCATTTCATAGTCAACTCAGGTCAAAGTCAAGGTCAAGGTCAACACATTGGTCAAAGTCAACTCTGTATCAAAGTCAACATCTGGTTGACTCAACTCGCCGAGTTGACCCAACAACACGCCGAGTTCCATAATCCTTAGAACGCAAAAACTTCAACCCTACTCGACGTGTCTTTCATGAGCTCTTCGACTTCTCCTTTAACAAAGTCGGGACCTTCCACAACTGACTGCCGAGTTAATCCTTGAACTCATCGAGTCCTTCATCATGCAAGATGGCACATCTAGTACTGGACTCGCCGAGTTCCTTATTAACTCGTCAAGTTCTTCTTCATGCAGTTGGGACTTAGTCTTGAACTCGCCGAGTTCCATGATCTTCAGGCCTACAATGAACCCTACAGGCTGAGTGCACTTCCAGCTCAACACGCTGCCCCTTATCAGAAGGGGTTTGGGGGAAACTGTAACCCGACTCGCCGAGTCACATGAGTGACTCGCTGAGTCCCTCCATGTCCAAAACTATTTAGTCGACTTCAGTCTGGCTTAATGCATTCAAAACATAGATCTGACCTCCTAGGGTCCATATCACACGTAACGTTACAAACTTCACATTCATGCATGGGGTATTTGGCTCAAAGTTCCAAAAATGGAGTCTACAATGTAACACCCAAAAATTCAAGCCCAAAAATTTCATTTTTGATTAATTAACTCATAAACATTCATTAGGAAATATTGTATAAACATGTCATTTCAAAACCAAGTATCATGTTAAAATCCCACTACCATAAACAAATGTCACATCAGAGTACAATCCCAGAAAACACCGTGCGGTAATCAAGTGTGAGTGTGTGTGATGCCATGCTACGCCGTCGGCTCCTTCCCCTTGGATGAAGAGGTACCTGAAACCAAAACTGAAATCGTAAGCACAAAGCATAGTGAGTTCCCCCATCATACCACATACCATACAATACCATCGGTATCTTTCAACCGGTAATCATCATCGGTATCTTTCAACCGGTAAACATCTTCGGTATCTTCCAACCGGTAATCGTCATCAGTATCTTTCAACCGGTAATCATCATCGGTATCTTTCAACTTGTAATCATCATCGGTATCTTTCAACCGGTAACTGGGGACTATTCCACCCTAACTACTAGCATACAATAGTAAGATATAAGCACACATTCGAACATATCCGGGTACTGACCTACCCCTTGGTCCTAAAGACCACTATCAGGGAAACTATCCCTAACATGCAACATATCATATAACTCATAACCAAACGCAAACCAGACCAAGATAAATTATCAGAAAGACAATGATCTTCTAATTACTCCTCAATGGTGGGCCGGCATTGTGGCCTTAGACCCACCCCTACTGGAAGGTAACTCACCTCGTATCTGTTGAACTGCATGGAAATCCTCAGACTGCTGCCGCGGCTGCTTCGGAAGTCCTCCGGCTAAAATTCCCACAAAACACTTAGTCAGAAACTGACATCTACCCTTAGGGTAAAATGACCATTTTACCCCTTGACCAAGTCAAAGTCAACGACAAAGTCAACTTCCAGTTGAACTGACTCGCCGAGTTGACTCGTCAACTCGCCGAGTCCCTATCCTTCCATCAGACCTCATACCCGTCTCTACTCGTCGAGTTAGGCAATGACTCGACGAGTTTTCCTTCAAAATGAACACCAACTGAATCAACATCTGACTCGCCGAGTTGTATGAACAACTCGTCGAGTTCATCATCAACTGATACTCATGTCCTTAGCTGACTCGCCGAGTTATATGAACAACTCGTCGAGTTACTCTTCATCCTATGAACACGTTATGTCCTCGACTCGCCGAGTTGATGACCAACTCGCCGAGTTCCATGAAGATTGTCTTGGACTCGCCGAGTCCGTTCATGCACTCGCCGAGTGCCATGAATTCCCAGAACCGTTTGCTCAGTCCAGAATGTGGGACCAAAACCCTTCCACACTCAACTGGTCCTTACGACCCTCACTGATATGGGACCAAAACCGTTGGACTCGCCAAGTCTAGGAATGGACTTGCCGAGTCTATCATATTCCTTACTAAGAACTTCGATTTCTGCTGTACAACACTTAACCAAATGATAAATCCAGGACCCTAAACTCGATTTAGCACGTAAAGTTACAAACTTTACGTGGATGCATGGGACATTAGAGCTAAAAAGGCTCTAGAATGGTTCTTTTGTTGCATAGGGCCTTCCTTGGTGCAAAAAGCAACCTAAATCTGACTTGTGGCTCATAAAATGACATGATACAAAAGCCCAAACCCCCAACCATGTTTGCAAACATGGTTGGCCACCAAAAATGGCTTATAAAAGCCCTAAATCACCCCAAAGAGGGATCTAACAAAAGAATGAGCAAGCTTCAGACTTTATACCTTCCAAAAACTGCAAATGATGAACCAAACTCGAATCCTTCAGTCCCCTCTTGATCCTTCTATCCTCTTCCTTCTTCCTTGAGACCAAAAACCCACAAGAATCACTTAAAAAGCCTTAGATCTTCACAAAAATGGCTAGGGTTGCTATGAGGAGTGTTTGGGAGCATAAAGGGGGAAAGGAGGCTGCATAAGGTCGTTTAAATAAGGTGCAAACCCCTGAATTAGGGTTTTTGCCCAAACAGCGGCTACTCGCCGAGTCAGGGACTCGACTCGCCGAGTCCGCGACTTAAACCCCGCGCCTCATCCCACTTCTACTCGAATAGTCAGTCCTTCGACTCGCCGAGTCCAAGGCCAAAAGTGCAAAAATAAAGAAGATTTAATAATAGAACGCATACCAAAAACCAGGTGCTACAAATCTCTCCCACTTATTTTAGACTTCGTCCTCGAAGTCTGCCGCTCGATATTGGAACAAATCGGGGTAGTGCTCCATCATCTCGCTCACCGACTCCCAAGTCCACTCCGACCCCTTCCGGTGCTGCCACTGCACCTTCAAGAGTTCAACTCTTTTGTTCCTCAGATCCTTCGACTTCCGGTCAAGGATCGCCACAGGCCGCTCAATGTAATTCAGGCTGCCATCGACCTGAATGTCCTCCATGGGTACAACCGCCGTACCATCCACTAGGCACTTCCGCAGCTGAGAGACGTGGAAAGTGTTGTGGATCTGACTGAGCTCGGCTGACAGATCCAACCGGTACGCCACCCTGCCTACCCAGGCTACAACCCTAAATGACTTGATATACCTTAAGCCCAACTTGCCCCGCTTCCTGAATCGGATGACGCCCTTCCATGGCGACACCTTCAGGAGAACTATATCCCCGACCTGGAACTCCAGGTCTGATCGACGCTTATCGGCATAACTTTTCTGCCGACTATGAGCAGTCTGAAGCCTACTCCGGACCTGCCGAATCTTCTCTGTCGTTGCGAGCACTACTTCGGTGATCCCCATGACTCTCTGGCAAATTTCGCCCCAATATATCGGGATCCTACACCTCCTCCCATACAACATCTCGAAAGGAGGACGGTCGATACTCGCATGATAGCTGTTATTATACGAGAACTTCGCCAACGGGAGGTAGGTATCCCAACTACCTCCGAAATCTAAAACGCATGCCCACAGCATATCCTCCAGAGTCTGGATGGTCCGCTCGCTCTGGCCATCCGTCTGCGGGTGAAAAGCGGTGCTAAAATGCAGACGAGTACCCAGCTTGTCATGAAACCTCTTCTAAAACCTGGAAGTAAATCGCACATCTCTGTCTAAAATCACTGAAACTTGCACTCCGTGCTGCGCCACCACCTCCCTGATATAGATATCGGCCAATTTCTCGGCCGAGATGCTCTCCTGAATCGGAATAAAGTGGGCGCTCTTGGTCAATCGATCCACGATGACCCGTATCGAATCCATCCCCCGCACGGTCCTGGGAAGCTTTAGGATAAAATCCATCGTAATATCCTCCCATTTCCACAGCGGGATATCCAACGGCTGCATCTTGCCGTGAGGTCTCTGATGCTCGACCTTGACGTTCTTGCAGGTCAAGCACCGCTCCACGTACCATGCCACATCCCACTTCATGCAGGGCCACCAATAGTCCAGTCGAAGATCCCTATAGATCTTCGTCGCCCCGGGATGAATGGAGAATAGGGATTTGTGCGCCTCCTCCAACAGGACCTGGCGCACTCCTCCATGATAAGGGACCCACACCCTACGGTGAAGAGTCAATAACCCTCGACTATCATAGTCGAAAGAGGAAACTTGCCCCATAATCCGCTCATTCTTCCGATGTTCCTCCTTCATAGCCTCCTGCTGAGCCTCCCGGATCCGCTCCAGAAGCGGAGTCACCACTATCATCCATAGACATATATCCCTGATTGGCGCTGCCTTGCGGCTAAGCGCATCGGCCACGACATTGGCCTTCCCTGGATGGTAGAGGATCTCACAATCATAATCCTTCACCACATCAAACCACCGACGCTGCCTCATATTTAGATTTGGCTGGTACATGAGATACCTCAAACTCTTGTGGTCCGTGTAAATTGTACAACGAACCCCATCGAGGTAATGACACCAAATCTTGAGGGCGAACACAACAGCCCCAACTCCAAATCATGCGTCGGGTAGTTCGCTTCGTGAGGCTTCAGCTGCCTCGACGCGTAGGCGATGACATGCCCTCTTTGCATCAATACCGAGCCCAATCCTGCGATGGATGCATCGCAGTACACAAAAAAAATCCTCCATGCCCTCTAGCAGGGCTAAAATTGGCGCCTTGCACAATCTCTGTCTCGGCGTCTCAAATGCGGCCTGCTGCTCAGGCCCCCAGTGATACACCACCGACTTCTTAGTCAATCGGGTGAGCGGAACTCCTATCTTGGAGAAGTCTTTAATGAATCTCCGATAGTAGCCTGCCAACCCTAGAAAGCTCCGAATCTCAGATGGAGACCTTGGAACCTCCCAATTCATCATGGCCTCTACCTTGGCTGGATCTACCAGAATCCCGTTCAGGTTGACAAGGTGCCCAACAAACTGCACCTCGCGCAACCAGAACTCACACTTGGAGAACTTAGCATAGAAGTTCTCCCTCCTCAAAGTCTCCAGAACCTCCCGCAAATGCTCCTCATGCCGCTCCTACGTCTTGGAATAAACCAAGATGTCATCAATAAATACTATCACAGACCGATCTAACATCGGTCTACACACGCGATTCATGAGATCCATGAACGCGGTAGGAGCATTGGTGAGCCCGAAAGGCATCACCATAAACTCATAGTGGCCATAACGCGCCCGACATGCAGTCTTCTGCACATCCTCCTCTCTGACCCTCATCTGATGATACCCTGAACGCAAATCAATCTTGGAGAACCTAGATGCTCCCTGTAGCTGGTCAAAGAGGTCATCAATCCTCGGAAGTGGGTAGCGGTTCTTCACCGTTACCTTGTTCAGCTCCCGATAATCTATACACATCCGATGCGACCCGTCCTTCTTCCTCACAAACATAATCGGGGCTCCCCAGGGTGAACTACTCGGTCTAATGAAACCTTTGTCTAACAGCTCCTGCAGCTGTGTAGACAACTCTTGCATCTCAGGAGGGGCCAACCAATACAGTGGCTTGGCTATCGGAGCCGCACCAGGAACTAGGTCGATCCTGAATTCCACTTGTCGTTCCGGAGGTTTCCTAGGAAACTCCTCGGGGAATACGTCCGCAAACTCCCGTACCAACGGTACATCATCCACCATCGCTCTACCCATTTCCCGGGTATCCATAACATACACGACATAACCTGCGCAACCCTGCTGGAGGTAGTGCCTAGCTCTCGCTGCTGAACATAAAGCCGGTCCTCGTATGGCTTCTCGCCCTGAATCACCAGCTCTCCCCCACTTGGGGTCCTGACCCGCACCAACTGCTGCGCGCAGTCGATCACTGCCCCTTTAGGGTTGAGCCAGTCCATGCCTATAATCACTTTGTTTCCACTCAATGGAATGGGAACCAAGTCTACCAAGTAGCGTTCCTCAAATAACCTCAACACACAATCTCGAAATACCATCGATGCCCACACCGAATGGTCGTCTGCAATCTCTACCTCTAGAGGGCAATCCAACATGCCCGAAGACGCAGAAAATCTCTTGCTAAGCGTAAGAGACACAAATGATCGGGTAGCACCCGAGTCAAACAATACTAGAACCGGGATGCCATTCACATGGAACGATCCTAAATAGAGCACATATCAATAACAAAATCTCAACAAAAAAAAGATCAGAGGGAAAGAATCATACCTGTCACCAGATCGAGTGCAGCGCGTGCCTCCTCGGCTATCAGCTGAAATGCTCTCTGCACCACTGGAACCTTTGCCTTGACCTTCTGGCCATCTGTAACCCGCACCGTCGTTGAGACCGGCGCTGCCGCTGGCACTACTGCTGACGCTAAGGAAGAATAAACTTGATCATGGGAAACAGGAAAGCTACACCTGTCACCAAGATTGGAGTTTATACTTTATCGCTAAGTAGTGGGTTTAGTTTAAATTTGAATAAATGTTGTTATTCGCCAGAAATGGCAAGAAATATTATTTCCTTTCATGCATTGTATAAACAAGGTTTTACCTTTTCATTTGATAATGAAGTTGGTTCGATTAATGCTTTCTTTAATAATATTCTTTATTTTAAAGCATTACCTTGTGATGGTGTGTATGAAACTGTATCTGTGGTTGATAACTTAGGAAATAATGTTTTGTGTATTGATTCTCTTAATAATAATAACTTGGATAAAGCATCATTATGGCATTGTCGTCTTGGACATATAAGAAAGAAACGCATAGGCCAACTCCAAAATGACGGAGTCTTGGAGTCATTTGACCTAAAGTCAGATGATAGTTGCAAATCATGCTTACTTGGAAAAATGACAAAGTCACCCTTCACAGGTTCTTGTGAGAGGGGTGAAGGTTGGTTGGATCTTGCACACACGGATGTGTGTGGACCATTCAAACATGCCACAAGGGATGTTGATCGTTATTATTTGACATTTACTGATGGTTACAGTTGATATGGATATGTCTACTTAATCATGAATAAGTCAGAGACTTTGAAAAGGTTTAAGGAATTTAAACAGGAATTCGAGAATCAATTGGGTAGGAACATTAAGATGCTTCGATTTGATCGAGGTGGTGAGTATCTTAGTTCAAAGTTCCTCGACTATCTTAGGGAATGTGGGATTGTCTCACAATTGACACCTCCCAGGACATTGCACTTGAATGGTGTAGCTGAGAGGCGTAATCGAACCTTGTTGGATATTGTTTGTTCCATGATGAGTCGAGCTTAGCTACCAATCTCATTCTGGGGGTATGCCTTAGAGACTGTCGCCTATATCCTTAATCTAGTCCCTACAAAGAAAGTTGCCAAAACTCCTCACGAGATCCAGACTAGTAAAGTACCCAAATTAGACCACATCAAAATTTGGGGTTGCAAGGCTTTCGTGAGACGCGAGTCTCATGATAAGCTAGAACCCTGAAGTGAGAGGTATATTTTCATCGGCTACCCACAAAGATCCTTTGGTTACCTCTTCTACAGACCTAGTGATAATGTGGTCTTTGTGGCAAGAAGAGGAGTCTTTCGAGAGAGAGATTTTATAAGCCAAGGAGACAGTGGGAGGAAAATTGACCTTGAAGAACTTCAAGAGTCAAGTGGTGAAGGAACTTCAAACCCTAGCCCTCAACTTGAGGAGGAAACTCCTGTTGAGCCAATTGACGAGGCTGTACCTATGAGGCATTCCACGAGAGTTAGGAATGCACCTGAGCATTACTATGGTTTCCATATTACTGTGGAAGGTGAGACACTTATTAGTGATGAGACACTAGTAGGTCCAGATGAACCTAACAGCTACGCAGAAGCCATGGAAGGCCCTGAGTCTGCTAAATGGAAAGAGGCTATGGATAGCGAGATACAATCCATGTATGACAATCAAGTTTGGAACTTGGTTGAAAATGTACCAGGACGCAAGACTGTAGGGTGCAAATGGATCTTCAAGAAGAAGACCGACATGGATGGTAATGTACACACTTATAAGGCTCGACTGGTTGCAAAGGGCTTCTCTCAAACTCCTGGAGTGGATTATGATGAGACTTTTTTCTCTAGTATCCAAGATTAAGTCTATTAGGGTTATGTTAGCCATAGCTGCATTTCATGACTATGAAATATGGCAAATGGATGTCAAAACCGCTTTCCTTAATGGGAAGTTGACTGAAGATGTTTACATGAGTCAGCCAGAAGGTTTTGTTAGTAACGAGTACCCTAATAGAGTGTGTAAGCTGAGAAATCCATTTATGGATTAAAGCAAGCACCTCACAGATGGAATCTTTGCTTTGATGAGATAGTCAAGGAACTTGGCTTTTCTAGGAGTGAACACGAATCTTGTGTGTATGTCAAGGCTAGTGGGAGTATAGTTAGTTTTTTGGTATTGTATGTGGATGACATACTACTCATAGGAAATGACATTCCAACTCTGCAGGAAGTTAAGTCCTGGCTTGGGAAGTGTTTCTCTATGAAGGACCTAGGAGAAGCTGCCTATATTCTAGGGATAAGGATTTTGAGAGACCGGAGTAAAAGACTAATTGGACTTAGTCAAAGTACCTACTTGGACAAGGTGTTGAAGAGATTCAGCATGCAAAACTCTAAGAAAGGAGAGTTACCCATCCAGTGTAATGCCAGATTGAGTAAGACACAAAGCCCTAGTGCTGAGGATGAGATAGTAGAAATGAGTCGAGTGCCTTATGCTTCGACAGTAGGCTCGATCATGTATGCTATGACTTGTACTCGACCTGATGTAGTCTTTGCCTTGAGCATGGTTAGCAGGTATCAAGGGAACCCTGGCAAGGCTCACTAAACTGCGGTAAAGAATATCCTCAAGTACCTACGGAGGACTAAGGACTGGGTCCTTACCCTCGGTGGGAGTGATGACTTGAGAGTTGTAGGGTGTTGTGACGCTGGCTTCCAGACTGATAGGGATAATTTCCGCTCTCAGTCGGGCTGGGTCTTCACCCTAAACGGAGGAGCACTCACTTGGAAGAGTTCCAAGCAGACGACAGTGGCTGATTCCACTTGTGAATCAGAGTATATAGCAGCGACTGAGGCAGCAAAGGAGGCTATATGGCTGAAGAACTTCATAGGAGACCTTGGAGTAGTACCAGCTATAAAGGAGCCCATGGAAATTTTATGTGATAGTGAAAGTGCTGTTGCCTTAGCCAAGGAACCAAGGGATCACGGGAAATCCAGACACATCGATAGAAAATGTCATTTTATCAGACATCGCATAGAAAAAGGAATCCTCGTGGTAAAGAGGGTATCATCAGATGAGAACGCAACAGATCCCCTCACGAAGGGACTGAGTAGGGTTAAGCATCTCCAACATGCTCGGAGCATAGGGCTAAAGGATGATATAAGTTTTAGTAGTTAGATAAATTATGAAATTTGTAAAGGGTAATTGACATTTGATGATGAATAAAAGTTGTGATTATTTATGAGTAAAGTGTTACTATCTTTTGTCAATCGTTTACTATAATTTCTTTTGCATGTTTTGACTTCCAGAATAGTATGTTATGGTTTCACATATTATTCAAATTTTCCACAGTCAGTTATATGTTGGAAGTAGATATGAATCAAGACTGTCATGATTGGTTGCAGAGGTCTAAGATGTTGGACATGGCTACAACAATCATGATTGCTCATAAGTTCTGAGCATTGGACTCAACCCACGCTCACTGGAATCACTTCATGGAATTTTATCTCGAGTGATCGTGAGACAGTAATATTATATAAGTCTTCAAACCTAGAGATATGATTTGTTGACTATGAATTGATTATGCATTGATTGTACGAAAACGCATTGGTAACTCGATGTTATAAAACGTGCTTTTGTATATAATTCAACTAGTAGTAGAACAAACATATGAGTCGAAGTTTATCTGTTTCTCTTGGATTAGAAGCTAATATCTGGGCTCTTTGATGATTTTGTTTTGACCTATGTACCAGGCCCGGTCAGAACTAAGTTGATGTGTTCAATTAAGTTCTTTGTCAAACAAATCGGAAATCGGGAAAAAAACTGTTGGACAATAAGTAAGACATTGTTCCATGTATTTGTCCGGCTGATATCTAGAACAGAAGATTATATGATCACTTATCTTAAATGGCGTATCAACATCTTCTCAGGTCCAGGAGACCCTGAAAGAGCTACGATTGCCTATCGGTTTCTAAAGTATTGCAGTTATAGTTATTAGAATTATCCAAGTGGGAGACTGTTGGATAGGTGTCTAAGTCCATAACTATTTCTGGTAAGTACTTGACCCGACCCGGCATGGTCCATTTGGGTTGCATGGCACCATGCAATTGGATAAACTAAATGAGAGAAATAACACATATGGTTTATTAATATATTATAAGTTCTAATATATTAATATTACTATTTAATTAGTTTTGATCAAGAATTAATTTAGAATTAATTAAGTAATCAAAAGATAACTAATTAAATATATGGGTAGATTATGTAAATCTTCCATATCTTATATAGTGGGCTAAGAGGCTCCATGGATTATCAAGTTGGGTTGCACCCATAGGATGCTCCATGGAGTTAACCCATGGATCAAGAAATGAAGAGTCATGGAACATTAGGGTTTACCTAATGCAACACACTATATAAGCAATGTAACTCTTCCCAAAATTGGTTACACTAAGAAACAAGAGGGCTTGGCCAATTTTGCATCTGTTAGAGTATTCTCTTAAGTTTATTCTTTGCATTTGGTGTTGTGTGAAACATTTGAGGCATCACACTTGAGGTGCTATGCTCACAATGTTTCAAGGAACACTTCCAACAACAAGGTATGTAGTTCTATCTTTTATACAAAGAAAATTGTACCCCATGTATGCTAGATAGGTTCATAACCTTGGAAAACAACTTTGAATGATTATTAGACAAACATAGATCCAAGGTTATTAGGGTTGCATGTACACTTAGGAAGTGTTAGAATGCTCAAAACCCATTAGTGGTATAAGAGCCTAGGCTTGTTTGTTTGATACTTGATGCAAAATAATGGAAAAAGTCGAAAAACTTGTTGTCTGCTTGATGAACTCGCCGAATTCATGGGGAGACTCGCCGAGTTCATGTGTATCTTCATCCTACTCGTCGATTAGGTTCGTGCACTTGACGAGTAGGAGCCTCAGAATGTAGATTTTCGACTTTTGCTGCTGGAAATGGACTAGAAACATTACCCTAAATTGTTTTGGTGTTATTAAACTTGTTTTAGATGGTTTAATGTTTGTTCTAATCCATTTACAATGGCTAATATCAAGTTTTCATGATTATATGTGTTCATATGGTATTGAAACTTTGATATGGATATTCATGTTCTTGATCTTTTGATGTTTAGATGATCATAGGAATTATTTGTAACATGTGTGGTAGATTAATTCATGATCATTATGTGTTTTAATGGAGTCCATAACTTTTCCTCAAGTTATGGAAAACCAAGTCATTTTGTTTTAAAAACCATTAAAAGAACACATGGGTTATAAAAATGAAGAGTATTCATTTTTAATACTCTCATTAACTCATAAGTTACAACAAATGAAAAGTTTGAAAGTTTACAAAACTTTCCCTCAAGTTTTGGAACAAGTAAAGTCATATTAAAATTTTAGTTCTAACCCTTAGAATTTTAAAAGTTAAAATTCAACCCTTATACTTATAATATTATAAGTTAAATATATATATATATATATAAATATATATATAAATATATATATATATATATATATATATATATATATATATATATATATATATATATATATATATATAAGATCAATGTCGTCTTACCGCTTGTACGCCTCATTCATGAATCCAGTCTATAAGGTGGGTATAAGGTTGTTGCCTATAAAATGGCAACTTAATGGGTGTCCACTCTCACCCACCGGTTGCTTGACTGGTGGAGGGTCGTTAGCCGAATGGGTAGGACAAGGACTTATAAATTCTAATTAAAAGTATAATGATAATTATAAAGTAACTAAATGTTTTATTAAATTCCCAATCTTAGTTACTTTAGGAAAAATGTGAATAAGGTGTTAATCCATGAAATTACACTTTACACTTTGTCTAAGTCGTTAGTGGAGCGTGTGTGGTTAACCGGCACACTAAATTGAACTAAACAAGGTAGGTAAAGGGTGACTTAATGTTTATCATAGTATCGATGGAGCGTGTGTGGTTAATTGGCACATCTATTGAGGGGTACTACATTAAGGGTACCATGTGATTTGCATGGTTACTTCACACCTCGTTCTGTGATCCTCGGCATCCCAGTCACAAAACTTGGAGGGCACACTCAAGATTGAAACATGCCTTTGAAAATTTCATTGAATCTCAAAAGAATCTAGGAGTTTCTATGAACCAAATTAAATATTTTTAACATTTCGTCTTTGGTGGAAATTGGTGAATCGTCATTCACCTACCTTTCAAATATGTTTTTACTTAGATTACGACATACCTCTTCTAAGTATAATATATCATGAGTGGCTCCTAGCCTTAATACTACATTTGGGTGTTTTATTAAGGACTATCTCTATTTCTAAACTAAACTTTTCCTCTTTTCAGATGTCTGCAAACACTATTGCTTCTGGCTCTAATCCTAATGGCTCCTTTTCTCTAATGAATTTGTGTGGGAAAGTCACTTTTGATGGATCCAACTTTAATGAATGGATCAGAAACATCCGAATGATTACCCGCTACGAGGACAAAGAATATGTCCTCGATAAGGAGCTTAAGGAGATTTATGAGACAGTTGCTATTCCTCAAGAGATCGCTGACTTTAAGGCACATGAAAGGGATGCCACCAAGGTGGCATGCATCATGATAGCCACTATGACAGCCGACCTCCAAAAGTCCTACGAGGACTTCTACCCTTTTTAAATGCACCAAGATCTCATGGAAACATACCATCAATGTGCAAGACAAGAGAGATATGAAATCATCTCCTCCATGATAACAACCCGAATGAAGGATGGTGAACCCATCACGGGCCACATGCAGAAAATGCAAAGATTTGTGGACCGTTTGCTGAAGCTTAATGTGAACTTCCCCAAGGAGCTTGCAATAGATATCATTTTGCACTCCTTACCCTCATGTTATGATCAATTCCGCATGACATACCACATGAATAAGGAAGAGGTTACTCTCAACAAACTTCAAGGACTCTTAAAAACCGTAGAAAGTGGTCTTAAGGGTAAGGCGGTTGTTACTACTCCTACTCCAACAAACTCCGCCCCTGTCTTGGCAATCAGTAAAGGACGAGGAAAGAAGAGAAAGAGTTCTTCGAAGGTTACCAAGGTTAGGACCCTTGAAGGCTCTTCTTCAAGTGGAACCAATAAAGGATTCATCACTCCTTCTTTTGACCCAAAAGAGGATGAATGATTCTATTGCCATGAAAAGGCACATTGGAAGCGAAACTGCCCAAAGTACAAGCAAGATGTGAAGGATGGGAAAGTCAAACCCAACCATGCAGGTATTTACACTATCTTATCTAATAACTCACTCCATTCTAACTCATGCGTCCTTGATACCGGTTGTGGTATTCATATTTATTCTGATTTGCAAGGACTAAGAAGAAGTGAGAATGTGGAGCAAGGAAGAATAAACTTGATCATGGGAAACAGGAAAGCTTCACTTGTCACCAAGATTGGAGTTTATACTTTATCGCTAAGTAGTGGGTTTAGTTTAGATTTGAATAAATGTTGTTATTCGCCAGAAATGGCAAGAAATATTATTTCCTTTCATGCATTGTATAAACAAGGTTTTACCTTTTCATTTGATAATGAAGTTGGTTCGATTAATGCTTTCTTTAATAATATTCTTTATTTTAAAGCATTACCTTGTGATGGTGTGTATGAAACTATATCTGTGGTTGATAACTTAGGAAACAATGTTTTGTGTATTGATTGTCCTAATAATAATAACTTGGATAAAGCATCATTATGGCATTGTCGTCTTTGACATATAAGAAAGAAACGCATAGGCCAACTCCAAAATGATGGTGTAGCACCTGATTCCTGGTATGTGGAAATTTGTATAAGTGTTTGCATTCTTAGCCATGTACTCGACGAGTTGTAGGCCCGACTCGCCGAGTAGAGTTGGGACCCGGGACACGTTTTAAGTTGGCGACTCGTCGAGTCAGTATTCTGGAATCGGCGAGTCACCGCTGTTGGATGAAACCCTAAGTTTCAGGGGTTTGCACCCTATTTAAACCCACATTCTGCCCCAATCCCGCCCCCATTCACCCTCAGAGCCCTATATCTCGTTCAAGCTTTGTTTCCTTGTGAGTTTGAAGCTTTTGGTGTGTCCTCTTGAAGTTTTGGAGTGGGCAGAAGAGTAGATCAAGGAGAAGAAGAGGAGGTCAGACATCTTTGAGCTATCTCAGTGTGTTTCCTAAGGTATAACTCGTTTTCCCCCTTGTTTTCATGGTTATTGTCCCTTATAGCTCCATTAAAGTCCTCTTTGAACCATTTCCAAGCTTGTGTATGTTTGAGGGTTTGTAATAAGCTGATTGACCTTTAAATCTAGGCATGGTTGAGCTCCAGGAGCTCAGATCTACTGTCTTTTTGGAACCATATTGCATGAAAGCCCTAGATCTACCCCTTTTGGTGCATTTTGGACCTTAAAACCCTCATGGTTGTCTATTTACACGTAAAGTTGGAAACTTTACGTGTTAATCAAGCCCCAGGATCCTGGATCTATGTATGGCATGAGCTGGATTCAAGCAGAATTGACCATATATTAATTGCATGGTAACGAGTCAGCGAGTTGTTCATTTGACTCGGCGAGTCGGTTCGTGAGTCTCCGAGTTTGTCCCCTTTTCGTTGTGTCGAGTAAAGTATTGAGTCCTGAGTGGACTCGGTGAGTTGGAAGCCGAACTCACCCATGAAGGATCTCGGCGAGTCAATGCCCTGACTGGGCGAGTTCAAGGCAATCTTCTTAGATCAAGAACATACTCGACAAGTTGTTCATACAACTCGGTGAGTCACAACTTAAAGTGTTCTTCGGATGAAGATGAACTCGACGAGTTGTTCATACAACTCGGCGAGTAGGATGACGGACTTGGACATCAGTTTAGAAGGAGAACTTGTCGAGTCAACGCCTAACTCGACGAGTAGAGACGGGATACAGGTCAATCGATTGAATAGGGACTCGGCGAGTTGGAGAGCCAACTCGGCGAGTCGGGTCAACTGAAAGTTGACTCTGACCTTGGCTTATGACTTGGTCAGGGGTAAAATGGTCATTTTACCCCAAAGGACAGTTAGAAATGATTGATTGAGTGTTTTGTGGGAATTATAGCCGGAGGATTTCCGGAGCAGCAGCAGCAGCATGCAGTTAATTCCCACACAGATCAGCAGCTACGTCGGGGTGAGTTACCTTCCAGTAGCGGTGGGTCTACGGCCACAATGCCGGCCCACCAGTAGGAGTTGTATGTAGTTGATTGTGTCTGTGATATTCATCTAGGGATTACTACTACCTGTGTTATGTTTATGTGCTAGTGATAGTAGGGGTGATAGTCCCCAAGATATCCGATTGGTAGGGCCAAAGGGGTAGTCATACCCAGCCATGCTAGATAGATTCTGATATTATGATACATGTTATGTGGTAATAGTAGAGCGGAGAAATAGTTCCCCAGTATCCGGTCGAGTGGACCTAAGGGGAGGCCAGCACCCAGATATGCCAGGCAGTATTCGGTCTAGAGGACCGAAGAGGAGGCCAACACCCAGATATGCTAGGTAGTATCCGGTCGAGAGGACCAAAGGGGAGGCCAGCACCCAGGTATGTTAGGCAATATCCGGTCGAGAGGGCCGAAGGGGTAGGTCGGGCACCCAGATATGTCTGACAATATATGTATGTTATGTGATTATATGGTATGTGGTACAGTGGGGGAACTCACTAAGCTTCGTGCATACGGTTTTCAGTTTTGGTTTCAGGTACCTCTTCTTCGAAGGGGAAGGAGCCGGCGAGGTAGCGATACATCACACACAGGCTTTGCTTTCCGCGTCATGAGATCCTCCTGGGAATTTGTACTCTGACACTTTAATGTTTTATAAAATTGTTTCTAGACACCCAATATCTTTTGTGAAATGATATCATCGTCGAGCCTTTTATTTTTAATGTTTTGCTATGTACTTGTTTTAAAAATGAAATTTTTAGCCGATATTTTTGGGGCGTTACAAGTTGGTATTAGAGCCCTGGTTTGAGGGATTCGGACTCACCTTTGGGGGTGTCTGAACTCAAATCGAGAGAGTAAAAGATTTTTCAACAAGAGATGTTTTCTAAGAATTACGAAAAGGGTTTGAGAAAGAACGAAGTGTGTGATGTGCGCAACCCCGAGCTCAAGTAAGTATTCCCCAAAGTACCCATATAAGCTTATCTTGTGTTTCTCAGTTTCAATAGAACAACATGCTAGAATAGGACTAAGGATCTAATAGTGATGCCTTATGTGCCAGCTTAATGTGCTTCAGTGTATGAAAATTGCATGCTAGAATTGAGTTGACAGCAGTAGGATAGTCTGTTAGGTTATGCCTGATAGTATGAGTTTAGCTCTATATGCTAGATCAGTTTCTCTCTATGAGAGCGGATTTGCTTGAGATTGTTCGCTTAGTTCGAATGCTGCTTGCTTTGTGCTTTGTGGGACTCTGAGTGGTGGGAGTTAGCCATTAGGTGAATACGTCACGTCACATGTGATCAGGGATGAATAATATTAGAGTGCTGGATTTGGCCCTATTGCGTAGCTCTCGTTTGAGTCTAACCGTTGTAGGGACGAGTCTGTTACTCGAAGGATTATCCGAGCCTCACCCCATGTGATGGTATTCAGGTAATGGTTAATTGGAAATACTAGGAGGCCTTCAGCAGCTGAGGACCTTGTAGGGTGGAGCCTGAGATTTCCTAGGGCAAGCCTAGGATGAGTATAGCGGTGATCAGCAGTAGTGGAAGGAATCTGGTGGAGTCGAGGCAGTCCTTGAAGAAGGTACGGATAGATGTGGAAGGTAGTATGGGCCCGTACTACTGAAAGCAGAGGATCCGTACCCGAACCAAGGAAGGCCAAGATAAGACCAGGGAACTTGTAAGTAGTTATGATCCCTCAAGAAGTATCAGTATCACTAATGATTGTTATTTATGTATTGCAGAATGGTGGTACTACGATCGAGGTCGATAGATGGCGGTTCAGGAGAGGGGTCAGGTTCGGGATCAGGTTCCAAGCCAGTGGATGAGGGACTATGCGAATTCATCGCGTCGGAGATCACCAGGGGTATCCTTGAGTCGACCCCCATCATCTTCGGGTCGATCAAGGAGGGGATCATCGAGTTGATGAAAGATCGCCTTCGGGCATTCAGGAGCGACATGGCATCTGGCCAATCGGGATCTCGCACATTGTCCTTTAAGGACTTTCGGGGCAGTGGTGCGCCGGATTTTCATGGGGCGAAAGACCCCATTGCCGCCGGATGACGGATTGTAGACATTGAGTCTGTACAGTTGACTAGCTTCTGCCCCGAGGGGTCGAAGGGTAGGTATGCAGCAGGGTGTTTATGAGACTGAGCTCGAGACTGGTGGGAGTCAGTGGGTGACTCGTTGGGAGCCTCAGCGATCGAGGCTATGACCTGGTCGGACTTTGTGACCAGATTCAGGGCAGAGTTTGCACCGGCTGTCGAGCTTCAGCAGCTGGCCAGGGAGTTTTTGGACATGAGGCAGACGACAGAGACTATGGCGGAGATCACCGCCAAGTTCCGGGAAAGGGCGTTGTTGGTGCGCCAATATGCGGGTGATGAGGACATGAGGAGGACCTGCTATCATGACATGCTCCGAGCTGATATACGGGAGCACGTTAGTTTTTCAGCTTGCCCCACCTTGGACTCTATGATTGCCAGGTCGAGGGAGAGGGAGATAGATTTGGAGCACATCCGCAAACGGAAGGCAGAAGAGGTCCAGTCAAGAGGGGCTTCGGGGAAGAAGCCCAAGAGATCAGATTTGGGGCCAAAAGGCCAACAGGGATGGGGCCGCTGCAGGAAATGAGGCAAGACGCACGAGGGGGCGTGTAGGTTGGGATCATCAGGCTGCTATAAGTGCGGCAAGTTTGGGCACTATAGCAGGGATTGCATTGCTCCGGCAGCAGTTATTCAGATGTCTGAGTTGTTGTGTTTCCACTGCAACTAGAGGGGCCACAAGAAGGCTAATTGCCCCCAGTTGACTGTTACAGCACCGGTGAAGGCGCTAGCTCCAGCGACCCTGCGGATCACAGATGGACGGCAGGGCAAGGCAGAGGCTCCAGTGGTGAGGAGCCGGGCATTTCAGCTGCCACCGAGGAGGCACGTGCAGCACCCGATGTGGTGACGGGTATGATTCTTTCCTTCTCATTTATTTATTTGATGTTATGATATTGATATGTGCTCGGTACATGTATATATATGTATTAGGATCATTCCATGTGAACGGTATCCTATTCCGGGTGTTGTTCGACTCAGGTGCTACCCGATCGTTTGTTTCCCTTGCGCTTAGCAAGAAGTTGACTGAGTCTTCGAGCATCTTGGATTGCCCTTTGGAGGTGGAGATTGCCGACGATCGATCAGTGCGAGCGTCATCAGTGTTCAGAGATTGTGTTATGAGGTTATTCAAGGAGCGCTATTTGGTGGATCTGGTTCCCATACCATTGCATGGGAACAAAGTGATTATAGGCATGGATTGGTTGAGCCCTAATGGGGTGGTGATAGATTGCGTGCGGCAGCTAGTGCGAGTCAGGAGCCCAGGTGGGGGAGAGTTAGTGATTCATGGCGACAGGCCGCAGTCTGGACCTACAATATGTTCAACAGCGAGGGCTAGACGCTCCCTTCAGCAGGGATGCGCAGGATATGTCGCGTATGTGATGGATACCTGGGAGGTGGGTAAGGCGACAGTGAGCGAGGTTCCGGTGGTGCGAGATTTCGCAGATGTTTTCCCAGAGGAGCTTACTGGGATACCTCTGGAGCGACAGGTGGAGTTCAGGATTGACGTTGTTCCTGGTGCAGCTCCGATAGCCAAGGCACCATATCGGTTTGCTCCTCCTGAGATGCAGGAGTTGTCTACGCAGCTGCAGGAGCTGCTAGACAAGGGATTCATTAGACCGAGCAGTTCACCCTGGGGAGCCCCGATCCTGTTTGTGAAGAAGAAGGATGGGTCGCACCGGATGTGTATAGATTACCGGGAGCTGAATAAGGTAACGGTGAAGAACCGTTACCCACTCCCGAGGATTGATGATCTCTTTGATCAGTTGCAGGGAGCATCTCGGTTCTCCAAGATCGATTTGCGTTCAGGCTATCATCAGATGAGGGTTAGGTAGGAGGATATACAGAAGATCGCGTTTCGGACGCGTTATGGCCATTATGAGTTCGTGGTGATGCCGTTTGGGCTCACCAATGCTCCTGCCGCGTTCATGGACCTCATGAACCGCGTGTGCAGTCCGATGCTGGATCGGTCTGTGATAGTTTTCATTGACGACATCTTGGTTTATTCCAAGACACAGGAGGAGCACAAGGAGCATCTGAGAGAGGTTTTGGAGACCCTGAGGAGGGAGAGCTTGTACGGCAAGTTCTCTAAATGTGAGTTTTGGTTGCGCGAGGTGCAGTTCCTTGGACACCTCGTCAACCAGAACGAGATTTCAGTAGACCCGGCCAAGGTGGAGGCCGTGATGAGGTGGGAGGTTCCGAAGTCTCCATCCGAGATTCGGAGTTTCCTAGGATTGGCAGGCTACTATCGGAGATTCATTCGGGATTTCTCCAAGATAGTCGTACCCCTGACACGGTTGACTAGGAAAGTCGTGGTCTTTCGATGGGGGCCTGAGCAGCAAGCAGCGTTCGAGACTCTGAGGCAGAGATTGTGCGAGGCGCCAATCTTAGCCCTGCCCAAGGGCGTGGAGGATTTTGTGGTATATTGTGATGCGTCGATCTCAGGCCTAGGTGCAGTATTGATGCAGAGGGGGCATGTCATTGCTTATGCCTTGAGACAGCTGAAGCCTCACGAGGTGAACTACCCGACGCATGATTTGGAATTGGGGGAGGTGGTTTTTGCTCTCAAGATTTGGCGGCATTACCTCTACGGGGTTCGGTGTACCATTTACACGGACCACAAGAGCTTGAGGTACCTCATGGATCAGCCGAATCTGAACATGAGGCAACATCAGTGGTTGGACATGGTGAAGGATTATGATTGTGAGATCCTTTACCACCCAGGAAAGGCCAATGTGGTGGCCGATGCGCTTAGCCGCAAGGCGGCACCGATCAGGGATTTTTGCATGAGGATGATTGTGGTGACTCCCCTGTTTGAGCAGATTCGAGAGGCTCAACAGGAGGCTATGAAGGAGGAGCATCGGAAGAGTGAGCGAATAGTGGGTTAAGTCACCTCCTTCGATTATGATACTCGGGGGTTATTGACACTACACCGTAGGGTGTGGGTGCAGTATCATGGAGGCGTGCGCCAGATCTTGATGGAGGAGGCGCACAAATCCTGATTCTCTATTCATCCAGGGGCGACGAAAATGTATCGGGATCTTCGCCTAGATTATTGGTGGCCCTGCATGAAGTTGGATGTGGCGTGGTATGTCGAGCGGTGCTTGACCTGCAGGAAGGTCAAGGCCGAACATCAGAGACCGCATGGTAAGATGCAGTCGTTGGATATTCCGCTGTGGAAATGGGAAGATATCACGATGGATTTTATCACGAAGCTTCCCAGGACTGCGCGTGGAGTAGATTCGATTTGGGTCATCGTGGATCGATTGACCAAGAGCGCCCACTTTATTTCGATCCAGGAGAGCATCTCGGCCGAAAAGTTGGCCGATATCTATATCAGGGAGATAGTAGCGCGGCACAGGGTGCCAGTGTCGGTGATATCAGATCGACATGTGTGGTTCACTTCAAGGTTTTGGAAGAGGTTTCATGAGGAGTTGGTCACTCATCTGCATTTTAGCACCGCTTTTCACCCGCAGACGGATGGTCAGAGCGAGCGGACCATCCAGGCTTTGGAGGATATGTTGCGGGCATGCGTGCTAGATTTTGGTGGTAGCTGGGATACCTATCTTCCCTTGGCTGAGTTCTCATACAACAACAGCTACCACACGAGTATTGACCGTCCTCCATTCGAGTTGTTGTACGGTCAGAGGTGCAGGACCCCGATATGCTAGGGTGAAGTTGGCCAAAGAGTCATGGGGAGCACCGAGGTGGTGCTCAAGACAACCAAGAGGATCCAGCAGGTTCGGAGCAGGCTTCAGACTGCTCAGAGTCGGCAGAAAAGTTACGCCAACAAGCGTCGATCCGACTTGGAGTTTCAGGTCGGGGATATGGTTCTCTTGAAGGTGTCGCCTTGGAAAGGTCTCATTCGATTCAGGAAGCGGGGCAAGTTGGGCCCGAGATTCATTGGACCGTTCAGGGTTGTAGCCCGGGTGGCAAGGTAGCATATAGGCTGGATCTGCCAGTCGAGCTCTACCAGATCCACAACACCTTCCATGTCTCTCAGCTGCGGAAGTGTCTCGTGGATGATTCAGCGGTGGTGCCATTAGAGGATATTCAGGTTGATGACAGCCTAAATTATATTGAACGCCCAGTCGCGATCCTCGACCGGAAGTCGAAGGATCTGAGGAACAAGAAGATGGAATTAGTGAAGGTGCAATGGCAGCACCGAAAGGGTTCAGAGTGGATTTGGAAGCCAGTGGAAGAAATGATGGAGCATTACCCCGAGCTGTTTCGGGATCGAGCAGCAGACTTCGAGGACGAAGTCTAAAATAAGTGGGTGAGATTTGTAGCACTTGATTCCTGGTATGTGGAAATTTGTATAAGTGTTTGCATTCTTAGCCTTGTACTCGGCGAGTTGTAGGCCCGACTCGCCGAGAAGAGTCGGGATCCGGGACACGTTTTAAATTAGCGACTCGGCGAGTCTATATTCTGGACTCGGCGAGTCACCGCTGTTGGATGAAACCCTAAGTTTTAGGGGTTTGCACCCTATTTAAACCCTCATTCCGCCCCAATCTCGCCCCCATTCACCCTCAGAGACCTATATCTCGTTCAAGCTTTGTTTCCTTGTGATTTTGAAGCTTTTGGTGTGTCCTCTTGAAGTTTTGGATTGGGAAGAAGAGTAGATCAAGGAGAAGAAGAGGAGGTCAGGCATCTTTGAGCTATCTCAGTGTGTTTCCTAAGGTATAACTCGTTTTCCCCCTTGTTTTCATGGTTATTGTCCCTTATACCTCTATTAAAGTCCTCTTTGAACCATTTCCAAGCTTGTGTATGTTTGATGGTTTGTAATAAGCTGATTGACCTGTAGATCTAGGCATGGTTGAGCTCCAGGAGCTCAGATCTACTGTCTTTTTGGAGCCATATTGCATGAAAGCCCTAGATCTACCCCTTTTGGTGCATTTTCCACCTTAAAACCCTCATGGTTGTCTATTTACACGTAAAGTTGGAAACTTTACGTGTTAGTCAAGCCCCAGGATCATGGATCTATGTATGGCATGAGATGGATTCAAGCAGAATCGACCATATAGTAATTTCATGGTAACGACTCGGCGAGTCGTTCATCTAACTCGGCGAGTCGGTTCGCAAGTCTCCGAGTTTGTCCCCTTTTCGTTGTGTCGAGTAGAGTAGTGAGTCATGATCGGACTCGGTGAGTTGGAAGCCGAACTCACCCATGAAGGAACTCGGCGAGTCAATGCCCTGACTCGGCGAGTTCAAGGAAATCTTCTTAGATCAAGAACAGACTCGACAATCTGTTCATACAACTCGGCGAGTCACAGCATAAAGTGTTCTTCGGATGAAGATGAAATCGACGAGTTGTTCATACAACTCGGCGAGTAGGATGAAGGACTTGGACGTCAGTTTAGAAGGAGAACTCGTTGAGTCAACGCCTAACTCGACGAGTAGAGACGGGATACAGGTCAATCGATTGAATAGGGACTCGGCGAGTTGGAGAGCCAACTCGGCGAGTCGGGTCAACTGAAAGTTGACTCTGACCTTGGCTTATGAGTTGGCCAGCGGTAAAATGGTCATTTTACCCCAAGGGACAGCTAGCAGTGATTGATTGAGTGTTTTGTAGGAATTATAGTCGGAGGATTTTTGGAGCAGCAGTAGGAGCAGGCGGTTAATTCCCACACAGATCAGTAGCTATGTCGAGGTGAGTTACCTTCCAATAGCGGTGGGTCTATGCCCACAATGCCGGCCCAACAGTAGGAGTCGTATGTTGATGATTGTCTCTGTGATATTCATCTAGGGATTACTACTACCTGTGTTATGTTTATGTGCTAGTGACAGTAGGGGGAGATAGTCCCCAAGATATCCGGTCGGTAGGGCCGAAGGGGCAGTCATACCCAGCCATGCTAGATAGATTATAATATTGTGATACATGTTATGTGGTAGTAGTAGAGGGGAGAAATAGTTCCCCAGTATCCAGTCGAGAGGACCGAAGGGGAGGTCAGCACCTAGATATGCCAGGCAGTATCCGGTCGAGAGGACCGAAGGGGAGGCCATCACCCAGATATGCTAGGCAGTATCCGGTCGAGAGGACCGATGGGGAGGCCAGCACCCAGGTATGCTAGGCAGTATCCGGTCGAGAGGACCAAAGGGGTAGTTCGGGCACCCAGATATGTCTGACAATATATGTATGTTATGTGATTATATGGTATGTTGTATAGTGGGGGAACTGACTAAGCTTCGTGCTGACGGTTTTCAGTTCTAGTTTCAAGTACCTCTTCTTCGAAGGGGATGGAGCTGGCGTGGTAGCGGTACATCACACACACGCTTTGCTTTCCGCGTCATGAGATCGTCCTGGGAATTTGTACTCTGACACTTTAATGTTTTATAAAAATGTTTCTAGACACGCACTATCTTTTGTGAAATGATATCATCTTCGAGCCTTTTATTTTTAATGGTTTGCCTTGTACTTGTTTTAAAAATGAAACTTTTAGCCGGTATTTTTGGGGCGTTACAGATGGAGTCTTGGAGTCATTTGACCTAAAGTCAGATGATAGTTGCAAATCATGCTTACTTAGAAAAATGACAAAGTCACCCTTCACAGGTTCTTGTGAGAGGGATGAAGGTTTGTTGGATCTTGTACACACGGATGTGTGTGGACCATTCAAACATGCCACAAGGGATGTTGATCGTTATTATTTGACTTTTACTGATGATTACAGTAGATATGGATATGTCTACTTAATCAGGCATATGTCAGAGACTTTTTAAAGGTTTAAGGAATTTAAACAGGAAGTCGAGAATCAATTGGGTAGGAACATTAAGATGCTTCAATTCAATCGAGGTGGTGAGTATCTTAGTTCAGAGTTCCTCGACTATCTAAGGGAATGTGGGATTGTCTCACAATTGACACCTCCCAGGACACTGCAGTTGAATGGTGTAGCTGAGAGGCGTAATTGAACCTTGTTGGATATGGTTCGTTCCATCATGAGTCGAGCTTAGCTACCAATCTCATTCTGGGGGTATGCCTTAGAGACTGCCGCCCATATCCTTAATCTAGTCCCTACAAAGAATGTTGCCAAAACTCCTCACGAGATATGGACTGGTAAAGTACCCAAACTAGACCACATCAAAATTTGGGATTGCGAGGCTTTTGTGAGACACGAGTCTCATGATAAGCTAGAACCCCGAAGCGATTGGTGTATTTTCATCGGCTACCCACAAAGATCCTTTGGTTACCTCTTATACAGACCGAGTGATAATGTGGTCTTTGTAGCAAGAAGAGGAGTCTTTCGAGAGAGAGATTTTATAAGCCAAGGAGAGAGTGGGAGGCAAATTGACCTTGAAGAACTTCAAGAGTCAAGTGGTGAAGGAACATCAAACCCTAGCCGTCAACTTGAGGAGGAAACTCCTGTTGAGACACTTATTAGTGATGAGACACTAGTAGGTCTAGATGAACCTAACAGCTACGCGGAAGCCATGGCAGGCCCTGAGTTTGCTAAATGGAAAGAGGCTATGGATAGCGAGATACAATCCATGTATGACAATCAAGTTTGGAACTTGGTTGAAAATGTACCAGGTCGTAAGACTGTAGGGTGCAAATGGATCTTCAAGAAGAAGACCGACATGGATGGTAATGTACACACTTATAAGGCTTGATTGGTTGCAAAGGGCTTCTCTCAAACTCCTGGAGTGGATTATGATGAGACTTTTTTCTCCGGTATCCAAGATTAAGTCTATTAGGGTTACGTTATCCATAGCTGCATTTCATGACTATGAAATATGGAAAATGGATGTCAAAGCCGCTATCCTTAATGGGAAGTCGACTGAAGATGTTTACATGAGTCATCCAGAAGGTTTTGTCAGTAACGAGTACCCTAATAGAGTGTGTAAGCTGAGAAATCCATTTATGGATTAAAGCAAGCACCTCACAGATGGAATCTTTTCTTTGATGAGAAAGTCAAGGAATTTGGCTTTTCTAGGAGTGAAGATGAATCTTGTGTGTATGTCAAGGCTAGTGGGAGTATAGTTAGTTTTTTTGGTATTGTATGTGGATGACATACTACTCATAGGAAATGACATTCCAACTCTGCAGGAAGTTAAGTCCTGGCTTGGGAAGTGTTTCTCTATGAAGGACCTAGGAGAAGCTCCCTATATTCTAGGGATAAGGATTTTGAGAGACCGGAGTAAAAGACTAATTGGACTTAGTCAAAGTACCTACTTGGACAAGGTGTTGAAGAGATTCAGCATGCATAACTCCAAGAAAGGAGAGTTACCCATCCAGAGTAATGCCAGATTGAGTAAGACACAAAGCCCTAGTGCTGAGGCTGAGATAGCAGAAATGAGTCGAGTGCCTTATGCTTCGACAGTAGGCTCGATCATGTATGCTATGACTTGTACTCGACCTGATGTAGCCTTTGCCTTGAGCATGGTTAGCAGGTATCAAGGGAACCCTGGCAAGGCTCACTGGACTGCGGTAAAGAATATCCTCAAGTACCTACGGAGGACTAAGTACTGGGTCCTTACCCTCGGTGGGAGTGATGACTTGCGAGTTGTAGGGTGTTGTGATGCTGGCTTCACGACTGATAGGGATAATTTCCACTCTCAGTCGGGCTGGGTCTTCACCCTAAATGGAGGAGCACTCACTTGGAAGAGTTCCAAGCAGACGACAGTGGCTGATTCCACTTGTGAATCAGAGTATATAGCAGCGAGCGAGGCAGCAAAGGAGGCTATATGGCTGAAGAGCTTCATAGGAGACCTTGGAGTAGTACCAGCTATAAAGGAGCCCATGGAAATTTTATGTGATAATGAAAGTGCTGTTGCCTTAGCCAAGGAACCAAGGGATCACGGGAGATTCAGACACATCGATAGAAAATTTCATTTTATCAGACATCGCATAGAAGAAGGAATCTTCGTGGCAAAGAGGGTATCATCAGATGAGAACCCAACAGATCCCCTCACGAAGGACTGAGTAGGGTTAAGCATCTCCAGCAAGCTCGGAGCATAGGGCCGACGGATGATATAAGTTTTGGTAGTTAGATAAATTATGAAATTTGTAAAGTGTAATTGACATTTGATGATGAATAAAAGTTGTGATTATTTATGAGTAAAATGTTACTATCTTTTGTCAATCGTTTACTATAATTTCTTTTGCATGTTTTGACTTCCAGAATACTATGTTATGGTTTCACATATTATTCAAATTTTCCACAGTCAGTCATATGTTGGAAGTAGATATGAATCAAGACTGTCATGATTGGTTGCAGAGGTCTATGATGTTGTACATGGCTACAACAATCATGGGTGCTCATAAGTTCTGAGCATTGGACTCAACCCACGCTCACTGGAATCACTTCATGGAATTTTATATCGAGTGATCGTGAGACGGTAATATCATATAAGTCTTCAAACCTGGAGATATGATTTGTTGACTATGAATTGATTATGCATTGATTGTACGAAAATGCATTGGTAACTCGATGTTATAAAACGTGCTTTTGTGTATAATTCAACTAGTAGTAGAACAAACATATGAGTTGAAGTTTATCTGTTCCTCTTGGATTAGAAGCTGATATCTAGGCTCCTCGATGATTTAGTTTTGACCTATGTACCGGGCCCGGTCAGAACTAAGTTGATGTGTTCAATTAAGTTCTTTGTCAAACAAATCGGAAATCGGGAAACAAACTGCTGGACAATAAGTAAGACATTGTTCCATGTATTTGTCCGGCTGATATCTAGAACACAGGATTATATGATCACTTATCTTAAATGGCGTATCAACATCTTCTTAGTTCCGAGAGACCTTGAAAGAGCTACGATTGCCTATCGGTTTCTGAAGTATTGCAGTTATAGTTATTAGAATTATCCAAGTGGGAGACTATTGGATAAGGTGTCTAAGTCCATAACTATTTCTGGTAAGTACTTGACCCGACCCGACATGGTCCATTTGGGTTGCATGGCACCATGCAATTGGATAAACTAAATGAGAGAAATAACACATATGGTTTATTAATATATTATAAGTTCTAATATATTAATAATACTATTTAATTAGTTTTGATCAACAATTAATTTAGAATTAATTAAGTGATCAAAAGATAAGTAATTAAATATATGGGTAGATTATGTAAATCTTCCATATCTTATATAGTGGGCTAAGAGGCTCCATGGATTATCAAGTTGGGTTGCACCCATAGGATGCTCCATGGATGCTCCATGGAGTTAACCCATGGATCAAGAAATAAAGAGTCATGGAACATTAGGGTTTACCTAATACAACACACTATATAAGCAATGTAACTCTTCCCAAAATTGGTTACACTAAGAAACAAGAGGGCTTGGCCGATTTTGCATCTGTTAGAGTATTCTATCAAGTTTATTCTTTGCATTTGGTGTTGTGTGAAGCATTTGAGGCATCACACTTGAGGTGCTAGGCTCACAAGGTTTCAAGGAACACTTCCAACAACAAGGTATGTAGTTATATCTTTTATACAAAGAAAATTGTACCCCATGTATGCTAGATAGGTTCATAACCTTGGAAAACAACTTTGCATGATTATTAGACAAACATAGGTCCAAGGTTATTAGGGTTGCATGTACACTTAGGAAGTGTTAGAATGCTCAAAACCCATCCGTGGTATAAGAGCCTAGGCTTGTTTCTTTGATACTTGATGAAAAATATTGGAAAAAGTCGAAAAACTTGTTGTCTGCCTGATGAACTCGCCGAGTCCATGGGGGGACTTGCCGAGTTCATGTATATCTTCATCCTACTCGCCGATTAGGTTCGTGCACTCGACGAGTAGGAGCCCAGAATGTGGATTTTCGACTTTTGCTGCTGGTAATGGACTAGAAACATTACCCTAAATTGTTTTGGTGTTATTAAACTTGTTTTAGATGGTGTAATGTTTGTTCTAATCCATTTACAATGGCTAATATCAATTTTTCATGATTATATGTGTTCATATGGTCTTGAAACTTTGATATGGATATTCATGTTCTTGATCTTCTGATGCTTAGATGATCATAGGAATTATTTGTAACCTGTGTGGTAGATTAATGCATGATCATTATGTGTTTTAATGGAGTCCATAACTTTTTCTCAAGTTATGGAAAACCAAAAGTCATTTTGTTTTAAAAACCATTAAAAGAACACATGGGTTATAAAAATGAAGAGTCTTCATTTTTAATACTCTCATTAACTCATAAGTTACAAGAAATGAAAAGTTTGAAATTTTCCAAAACTTTCCCTCAAGTTTTGGAACAACTAAAGTCATATTAAAACTTTAGTTCCAACCCTTAGAATTTTAAAAGTTAAAATTCAACCCTTATACTTATAATATTATAAGTTAATAATATATATATATATATATATATATATATATATATGTATATGTGTGTGTGTGTATAAGATCAAAGTCGTCTTACCGCTAGTACGCCTCATTCATGAAGCCAGTCTATAAGGTGTGTATAAGGTTGTTGCCTATAAAATGGCAACTTAATGGGTGTCCACTCTCACCCACCGGTTGCTTGACTGGTGGAGGGTCGTTAGCCGAACGGGTAGGAAAAGGACTTATAAATTCTCATTAAAAGTATAATGATAATTATAAATTTACTAAAGGTTTTATTAAATTCCCAATATTAGTTACTTTAGGAAAAATGTGAATAAGGTGCTAATCCATGAAATTACAGTTTACACTTTGTCTAAGTCATTAGTGGAGCGTGTGTGGTTAACCGGCACACTAACTTGAACTTAACAAGGTAGGTAAAGGGTGACTTAATGTTTATCATAGTATCGATGGAGCGTGTGTGGTTAACCGGCACATCGATTGAGGGGTAATACATTAAGGGTACCATGTGATTTGCATGGTTACTTCACACCTCGTTCTGTGATCCTCGGCATCCCAGTCACAAAACTTGGTGGCCACACTCAAGATTGAAACATGCCTTTGAAAAGTTCATTGAATCTCAAAAAAATCTAGGAGTTTCTATGCACCAAATTAAATATTTTTAACATTTCGTCTTTGGTGGAAATTGGTGAATCATCATTCACCTACCTTTCAAATATGTTTTTACTTAGATTACAACATACCTCTTCTAAGTATAATATATCATGATTGGGTCCTAGCCTTAATACTGCATTTGGGTGTTTTATTAAGGACTATCTCTATTTCTAAACTAAACTTTTCCTCTTTTCAGATGTCTGCAAACACTATTGCTTCTGGCTCTAATCCTAATGGCTCCTTTTCTCTAATGAATTTGTGTGGGAAAGTCACTTTTGATGGATCCAACTTTAATGAATGGATCAGAAACATCCGAATGATTACCCACTACGAGGACAAAGAATATGTCCTCGATAAGGAGCTTAAGGAGATTTATGAGACAGTTGCTATTCCTCAAGAGATCGCTGACTTTAAGGCACATGAAAGGGATGCCACCAAGGTGGCATGCATCATGATGGCCACTATGACAGCCGACCTCCAAAAGTCCTACGAGGACTTCTACCCTTTTTAAATGCACCAAGATCTCATGGAAACATACCATCAATGTGCAAGACAAGAGAGGTATGAAATCATCTCCTCCATGATAACAACTCGAATGAAGGATTGTGAACCCATCACGGGCCACATGCAGAAAATGCAAAGATCTGTGGACCGTTTGTTGAAGCTTAATGTGAACTTGCCCTAGGAGCTTGCAATAGATATCATTTTGCACTCCTTACCCTCATGTTATGATAAATTCCGCATGACATACCACATGAATAAGGAAGAGGTCACTCTCAACAAACTTCAAGGACTCTTAAAGACCGCGGAAAGTGGTCTTAAGGGTAAGGCGGTTGTTACTACTCCTACTCCTACAAACTTCGTCCCTGTGTTGGCAATCGGTAAAGGATGAGGAAAGAAGAGAAAGAGTTCTTCGAAGGGTACCAAGGTTAGGACCCTTGAAGGCTCTTCTTCAAGTGGAACCAAGAAAGGTTTCATCACTCCTTCTCCTGACCCAAAAGAGGCTGAATGCTTCTATTGCCATGAAAAGGCACATTGGAAGCGAAACTGCCCAAAGTACCAGCAAGATGTGAAGGATGGGAAAGTCAAACCCAACCATGCAGGTATTTACACTATCTTATCTAATAACTCACCCCATTCTAACTCATTGGTCCTTGATACCGGTTGTGGTATTCATATCTGTTCTGATTTGCAGGGACTAAGAAAAAGTGAGAATGTGGAGCAAGGAAGAATAAACTTGATCATGGGAAACAGGAAAGCTTCACCTGTCACCAAGATTGGAGTTTATACTTTATCGCTAAGTAGTGGGTTTAGTTTAGATTTGAATAACTGTTGTTATTCGCGTGAAATGGCAAGAAATATTATTTCCTTTCATGCATTGTATAAACAAGGTTTTACCTTTTCATTTGATAATGAAGTTGGCTCGATTAATGCTTTCTTTAATAATATTCTTTATTTTAAAGCATTAGCTTGTGATGGTGTGTATGAAACTGTATCTGTGGTTGATAACTTAGGAAATAATGTTTTGTGTATTGATTCACTTAATAATAATAACTTGGATAAAGCATCATTATGGCATTGTCGTCTTGGACATATATGAAAGAAACGCATAGGCCAACTCCAAAATGATGGAGTCTTGGAGTCATTTGACCTAAAGTCGGATGATAGTTTCAAATCATGCTTACTTGGAAAAATGACAAAGTCACCCTTCACAGGTTCTTGTGAGAGGGGTGAAGGTTTTTTGGATCTTGTACACACAAATGTGTGTGGACCATTCAAACATGCCGCAAGGGATGTTGATCGTTATTATTTGACTTTTACTGATGATTACAGTAGATATGGATATGTCTACTTAATCAAGCATAAGTCAGAGACTTTCGAAAGGTTTAAGGAATTTAAACAGGAAGTCGAGAATCAATTGGGTAGGAACATTAAGATGCTTCGATTCGATCGAGGTGGTGAGTATCATAGTTCTGAGTTCCTCGACTATCTTAGGGAATGTGGGATTGTTTCACAATTGACACCTCCCAGGACACTACAGTTGAATGGTGTAGCTGAGAGGCATAATCGAACCTTGTTGGATATGGTTTGTTCCATGATGAGTCGAGCTTAGCTACCAATCTCATTCTGGGGGTATGCCTTAGAGATTGACGCCCATATCCTTAATCTAGTCCCTATAAAGAAAGTTGACAAAACTCCTCACGAGATGTGGACTGGTAAAGTACCCAAACTAGACCACATCAAAATTTGGGGTTGAGAGGCTTTCGCGAGACGCGAGTCTCATGATAAGCCAGAACCCCGAAGTGAGAGGTGTATTTTCATCGGCTACCCACAAAGATCCTTTTGTTACCTCTTCTACATACCTAGTAATAATGTGGTCTTTGTAGCAAGAAGAGGAGTCTTTTGAGAGAGAGAGAGAGAGTTGATAAGACAAGGAGACAGTGGGAGGCAAATTGACCTTGAAGAACTTCAAGAGTCAAGTGGTGAAGGAACTTCAAACCCTAGCCCTCAACTTGAGGAGCAAACTCCTGTTGAGCCAATTGACGAGTCTGTACCTCTGAGGCGTTCCACGAGATTTAGGAATGCACCTGAGCATTACTATGGTTTCCATATTACTGCGGAAGGTGAGACACTTATTAGTTATGAGACACTAGTAGGTCTAGATGAAATTAACAATTATGCGAAAGCCATGGCAGGCCCTGAGTCTGCTAAAAGGAAAGAGGCTTTGGATCTTCAAGAAGAAGACCGACATGGATGGTAATGTACACACTTATAAGGCTCGACTGGTTGCAAAGGGATTCTCTCAAACTCCTGGAGTGGATTATGATGTGAATTTTTTCTCCAGTAGCCAAGATTAAGTCTATTAGGGTTATGTTAGCCATAGCTGCATTTCATGACTCTGAAATATGGCAAATGGATGTTAAAACCGCTATCCTCAATGGGAAGTCGACTGAAGATGTTTACATGAGTCATCCAGAAGGTTTTGTCAGTAACGACTACCCTAATAGAGTGTGTAAGCTGAGAAATCCATTTATGGATTAAAGCAAGCACCTCACAGATGGAATCTTTTCTTTGATGAGAAAGTCAAGGAATTTGGCTTTTCTAGGAGTGAAGATGAATCTTGTGTGTATGTCAAGGCTAGTGGGAGTATAGTTAGTTTTTTGGTATTGTATGTTGATGACATACTACTCATAGGAAATGACATTCCAACTCTGCAGGAAGTTAAGTCCTGGCTTGGGAAGTGTTTCTCTATGAAGGACCTAGGAGAAGCTCCCTATATTCTAGGGATAAGGATTTTGAGAGACCGGAGTAAAAGACTAATTGGACTTAGTCAAAGTACCTACTTGGACAAGGTGTTGAAGAGATTCAGCATGCATAACTCCAAGAAAGGAGAGTTACCCATCTAGAGTAATGCCAAATTGAGTAAGACACAAAGCCCTAGTGCTGAGGCTGAGATAGCAGAAATGAGTCTAGTGCCTTATGCTTCGACAGTAGGCTCGATCATGTATGCTATGACTTGTACTCGACTTGATGTAGCCTTTTCCTTGAGCATGGTTAGCATGTATCAGGGGAACCCTGGCAAGGTTCACTGGACTGCGGTAAAGAATATCCACAAGTACCTACGGAGGACTAAGGATTGGGTCCTTACCCTCGGTGGGAGTGATGACTTGAAAGTTGTAGGGTGTTGTGATGCTGGCTTCTAGACTGATAGGGATAATTTCCACTCTCAGTCGGGTTGGGTCTTAAACCTAAACAGAGGAGCAATCACTTGGAAGAGTTCCAAGCAGACGACAGTGGCTGATTGCACTTGTGAATCAGAGTAGATAGCAGCGAGCGAGGCAGCAAAGGAGGCTATATGGCTGAAGAACTTCATAGGAGACCTTGGAGTAGTACCAGCTATAAAGGAGCCCATGGAAATTTTCTATGATAGTGAAAGTGTTGTTGCCTTAGCCAAGGAACCAAGGGATCACGGGAGATCCAGACACATCGATAGAAAATATCATTTTATTAGACATCGCATAGAAGAAGGAATCCTCGTGGCAAAGAGGGTATCATCGGATGAGAACCCAACAAATCCCCTCACAAAGGGACTGAGTAGGGTTAAGCATCTCCAGCATGCTCGGAGCATAGGGCTGAAGGATGATATAAGTTTTAGTAGTTAGATAAATTATGAAATTTGTAAAGTGTAATTCACATTTGATGATGAATAAAAGTTGTGATTATTTATGAGTAAAGTGTTACTATCTGTTGAGTTATAAAAACTCTTTGATCGATTAGATCTTCGGAACAGGTAAGTAAAGAACGTAAAAAGCAAGGAAATAAAACACAAGTATGGATCACAATGAGTCGAATGATTAGATTACTCAATCCTCAGCAGAGCTCGACTAAGAACTTCCGCTGTAGAGGACTTCTAGGGTTTCAAAACAAGAACGATGAATATACTTGAAAATACTTCTCTAATTGTTTCTAATCATTACGTTCTAGGATGCATGCAAGCATCTATTTATAATAAACCCTACAAAACTCACGGATGGACAGGCCCATACCGGAGATAAACATTGGACTAGCTAACGAGCCCAATAGACACAACACAATACTGGACCTAACAATCTCCCCCTTTGCGTCAATTTGGAGCGAGGCATTCATTTCTTCTTGCTTGGACCAACAGCGGGAACTTTCTTGGTTTTATCAAACAGACGTGAGATAAGCGCAAGGATAGTTTGTCTGAAGCGAATGTACCATTGAATCATGTCGTCAAAGTACTTCTTGTCATCCGCTGTGTTCTGCTTGCACTGATGGATAATCCCTAAGACATGTTCCAGACATGTAGTTGTATAGAGATGTTTGTCTGCCAAAGCAAAAAGACATTTCTGGCCTTTGTTTCTGGTAAACATAACAGAGTTTCTCTTCGGGTCTATCTTCCCCATCTGCATCATGTTTAGGTCACTTGCTGAGCCAACAGGAGATATGGTAGGCTTTTTCTTGAATATGGTCGCTATCTCCTGATCCATCTTGGCAACTTCCACAATGTAACAAACAAGCATCCTCTTGATGTGGTCGATGATTGAACCATATTCAGCTTCATTTGTAAGAAGGATGTTGTGCAAGATGATCCAGTCGTGTGGATTCAAGTTGGGAAGATCAGCAAGCGAGATGGCATGTTCGGTCTTAGCAGATCCCCTTAGGACCTTAACCCGAACGTTAGTGAAGTTTCCTTCCTTGTACGGCTTTAGAACCCGAACATTGATAATCTTCTGAGAGCTCCATGTTTGGTACTGTGGTTGAGCGGCCCTCAGATAGAATTCGACTAAGTCCCTGTCAACCTTTGGATGAGGATGAGGGAACTCAGCAACGTTGTCAAAGGCATGGAATACAAACACCTTTCGGGTTAATGGCATGTCGAACTGAGAATCGAAAGTATTATCATGATCAAGAGAGATGACTGGTTCTAGCCACAAGATGTTGGGTGTTTCGATGGCTTCTTTCAGTAGCTTCTCAAGAGTCCAAGGAGGAAAAAGAGTTTTCCTGCTCTCGAGAAGGTCATGAGCTTCTTTTTGTCTTCTTTCGGCTTCTTCAGCCTCTCTAGCTACACGAGCACTGATGTCTACATCTTTATCTCGACCTTGTCTCTTTAAAAGGTCGGCAATTGTCTCCTTATCATCATCGTCGCTCTCCTAAGCAATTTTTTTGCCCTTGTCTTTCACACCGGAACCTGAGGCTTGACCTGTAGAAGGAGGTTCGGTTGTATGTGTTGCTGTTGAAGTAGGGGGCGGTTGAGACACATTCTCTTTTTCTCCCCCTTGTTTCGGAATGGACACGAAATCAAGGAGCCCTTCAATCTTGCTCAATAGAGAGAGGGCAGGAGCAAGCTTTTCTGCAAGAGTTCGCCTGACAGAATAGTTGATTATCGGGTCATGTGCTTCTAGGATGTTGGATATACCTGAGTGGACATCCGAAACACACGAAGAAATTATCTCTCTTTCAGATCGAAGAGACTCAATCTCCTTTTGTGAGTTGGAGAGTTGAATACTCTTGACCTTAAGAGTGGTAGTCTTCCTTGCAAGAGCATCCATGAGGGAGTTCTCAGCAGCTAAGTCTTCTTGAAGCTTGGAGAGGCGTTCCTCAATGGTTGTTTTGAAGGCTGAGTTGTCGTCAGAAAGAGTTTGACGAAGAGAAGCGAACGACTTCAGCTCTGATGCAACTGATGTAGCCAACTGGTTGATAATGGGTTCCAGCTTTGTTTTGGCAGCTTCAGCAGATTCCTCTAAAGATTGTAACAAGGAAGAAGCATCAGTGAATAGTTTATCAACTTTTTCGGTCGTTGCCTCACAGGCTTTGGTTGAGGCATCAATGGCTGCAGTGGCAGAATCAAGAGAAACTTGATGAGCTTTGGAAAAAGCATCAACAATTTTCTGTATGGCAACTTCAGAGATGGAGGGCTGGGATGTAGAAGATGAGGCGATGAGCGAATCGATTTTATCGTGAAGCTCTTTGAGATGCTTCTTTGTGACAGGAGCATCGTCATCATTGTCACTCTGAACTTGAAACAAACTATAGTAGACCGAATCGAAGGTCATGTCCTCTCCGCCGAGGAATGGTTCTTCGTCCTCTGCTGCCTGAGGTGAGGGTGGTGGTGAGGGTGGAGGCTTGGTAGTTGTAGTAGGTTCGGGTTGGGTGGTATGTTTGGTAGTTGGTGTGGGTTCGGGTGCTGAGGTGGATTTGGGTGCGTCAATATGAACCCCCGTATCAGATATGTTGGTTCTTACTTCAGCAGTGGTGGTGGTTGCTTCGGTAAAGATGGGTGGGGGTACTGGGATGGAGGTGGATGGTATTTGAGTAGTGGAGGTTATGGGAGGAATGGAAATAGGAATAGTAACTGGTGGAGAAGAATTTGGATAAGTGGAAATGTTAATCTCTGGTGTAGGCGAACGTGGTGTAGTGTTACTACGAGGAGATCCATCAGAATCAGAACCCTCTCCCTCAGATTCGCTTGAGGAAGAAGCGATAATCAGCTTTCGCCTTGGTTGGGTTTTTCTCTTCTTCATCGGAGGAGATTGGACAGCCTTGGTGGTTTTTCTCTTCTTGGGAGATGGGCCTTTCGCTCCATTTGCAACCTGCTTGCCCTTATCAGTCTTCTTTCCTCTTGGGGCAGGCTTGTCAGCATCATGAATTGACTTGAGCATCTCAGGATTAAGCTCTCTCGGACCAGAGCGTCGGAACTCCTTGTATGTTGTTATAATCCAGTTGTCAGCAGGAACATCGCCGTACATCGATTCAGGGTTTGAACCGTTGAAGGGAAATTTTGAGGTGTCGGAGACAATGATCTTCGTGGTATGGAAAGTACCAATCGAAGACATTGGAGAACCAGCAACAATGGGGATGTTGTGCTTGTCCATCACCCACTTAGTAACAAGAGTCCAGAAACGGGCGTATGAAATTTCAGAGTGCCGAGAAGTTGAAGAGAGACTCTGAATAAGTTGTTGCCAAAGGACTGATCCGTAGTCCATATTGATTCCGTTGTAGACCCCATATAGAATCGAGAGAAAAAGACGACTTTCCCCGTCCGATCCAGCACTACGTTCATACAGCCCCTTGAACAGTACCGTAAATAACCCATTCCACTGAGGAGGCAGGCACGATTTCTTGAATTTCGTGACCGTTGTGAGTACCTCAGTGTACCCCATGTTGTAGAACATGTTGAAAAGATGACCCATTGGAATGGTTTCAGGGTTAACCCTCGATGAATCAGTTTCAAACCCTAACAATGAGCAGAATCGCTGCTTGGAAATTGACGCCTTGTGACTGAACACGTCGAAGAAAATCCGATCGACGACCTTGTCGTAGTGAGCAGTGGCAAAAATCTGGGACATGAACTCCATGGGAACTGCTTCAGCTCTGGTGAGAGCAGGAGCAATCGGCGAGTACTTGAGACAGTCGATTATCGGGAACATGAAAGCGTCGTACACCTGAGGAGTAAGATCGATGATCAAACTCTGTTGGGGACGAATCGGCAAGATGTGAGAGGTTGCATGAACAGATGAAGAATCCGCCATTGTTGTGATGAAGATGGGAGAGATGATGAACAGTAGAATGCTTGAAGATTTCTTGGTCTCTGAAATATGGGGGCAGTAAAGAGGTAAACAATGGTTTACGTGGCCTTTTATACTGTGAGTAGAGGAGAGAGAAGAATCTGTCCCAAATCTTCGAGGGAAATGCGAAGGGTTTTTCGGAAGTGATTGATGCGTGACAGTTATGAGCACCGATGATCACGCATGAGAGAGAGTGTCAGTCCCGATTTACACGCCTTCCCATCAGGCGCCATTTTCAGATGAAACGGTTCCAATTCGCACGCGTGGCCTTCTAGCGCCGTTTGAAATCAAATTGATTGGACACCCACCTGAGTCAGCATTTGATAATCTTATCCTGTTAGAGTTAACAGCATCTTTAAAGCAAAAGAAAAATTACCCACGTGGATTAATATTGACCACAACCTGTTAATAACTGCCAATCCTTTTAAAATGCCTTGTAACTAATGAAACCTGAATTTTGGAAAATCAAAAAGATTTTCGTGCTTAGTGTGTAAAAGAAAAAGAAATAGAGCAACACGGTTGAGGGATTATGTGATGTCAATAAAAACACGAAGCAATGGATCCCGGGCACGAATCTCTTCCTTCAAAATCAAGAGAGACCTTAAAGTGTTTGTGTGGTTTCCCGTTGAATAACGATCAGACACTTATTAAGAAGTGTTGAAAGGCTTCTTTTAATTAGGCTTAATTGGGTGGCTTTCGCTTCAATTCAGAATTCCTGATCTTGATATAAGACAGAAATCGAACGAAGTACTTGTGAGACCGGTGTAGTCTGTTTGAACAAGTAGGTGGGAGATAATTTAAGTGGCAAGGAAAAATAATGTGTGTAAAATCTCAAAAAAAAATTAAAACTGGATTCCATGGGAAGAAATGTTATTGGTTTTAACATTTTCATAGAAATCATTTAAAAGAAAATTAGAGATTTTACTTTGTATCCCCATGGATAAGTCCATCAATTCATTATTGAAAGCTAGAACAAACTTATTGTTCACCATCAATGCATAGTAGGTATTGAATTTTGGGTTTCACTTAGCACATAGTGACACGTGGCTAAGATCATGAACACAAAAATTGTGTAACCATAAACCTCAGTGGTAATTTCTGAGAGTCTCAAGGGTTACGTTTGTGAAATGAATAAGATGGAGAAAAGTAGTATAGATGGTGTAAAGAAACCAAAGTACCTCTGCTGTTAAAATAGCGACCAAGCAGAAAACTCTTATCTCATGTGAGAAGAGAGTTAGGTAGCTCATGATGAGAATAAATATGACAAGCTAATTGGGAAGACAAGGTTTGTTTGTACCAAGTCAGTAAGGCTATTATTCAGAATCAGGTAAGGCTTTGGACACATACAGCAGCATGCTTCTAGGGACACTTAACTAGTGAAATGATATCCCCACAAATAGACACACAAAAAGATAAGACAAAAAAAAAAAGAAAATAAAAAAAAATTGTTTTTGGAGTTTTTGAAGTAACGAAAAGAAAACGAAAAAAATATTTTTGGAATTTTTGATTTTTAAAACAAAACTTTAAAAAAAATTGGAAACATAGAAAATTTGGATAAAAAAAATGTTGGAACCGAACCCGAGCGTTCGATCTATTTCGGTTGAGAAAAAATTTTAGAACCGAACCCAAGCATTCGGTCTATTTCGGGTGCCAAAAAAAAATAAGTTTGAAAAAGAAAAGAACTTTGATAAATGAATTCGAGAAAATAATACAACAGATTTACAACCAAAGAAACTACCTTTGAGTGAAAAGTGAAGAGCAGATGATACAACCAAACCTGAGCGTTCAGTCTATTTCGGTACACCAAATCAAGACCCGAACCCGAGCGTTTGGTTCATTTCGGCATACATGACACCCGAACCCGAACGTTCGGTCTATTTCGCTTCTAACTTTTGAGCTTGAGAAGTAATCTTTGGTACTAACTCCGATTCCATCATTCCTAGCCCTTGTAGAATTTTGTTGAAAGATGCTTCAGGAAGAGCTTTGGTGAAGATGTCGGCCAGTTGATCAGTGGTTCGAACAAAGTGAATTTCGATGTTCCCATCTTCCACATGATCCTTTATGAAGTGATACCTCAGTGCTATGTGCTTAGTCTTGGAGTGTTGCACTGGGTTATGACAGATCCTAATTGCACTTTCTGAGTCACAATATAGTGGGATCTTTTTCATATTGAGTCCATAGTCCCGGAGCTGGCTTTGGATCCAAATCACTTGAGATGTACAGGAGGCAGCTGCGATGTACTCTGCTTCGGCTGTAGACAGAGATACACATGTCTGTTTCTTTGATTGCTAGCTAACCAACTTCCCTTCTAGGAATTGGCAGCCTCCAGTGGTGCTTTTCCTGTCTAAACCACAACCTCCAAGGTCTGCATCTGAGTAGGCTTGAACGAAGAAACCTGAGTTTGATGGATACCATAAACCGAGAGAGGTGGTTCGTTTTAGATTCCAGAGTATGTTTTTCACAGCAAGCATATGGGGTTCACGAGGATTCGCCTGAAATCTAGCACAGTAACAAACATAAAACATTATATCAGGCCTGCTAGCCGTAAGGTACATTAAAGAACCAATCATCTGACGATATAATGTAATATCGATTGGCGGTTTCTCCAAGGATGGTGTAAGTTTAGTGCCGAATGCCATTGGAACTTTAACTTTTGAGTCTCCCATCATGTTAAATTTAGCAAGAAGAGTCTTGGTGTAAGCTTCCTGGTTGATAAAGATGCCTTCGGGTCCCTGTCTAATATTTAAACCAAGGAAATAGTTAATCGGACCCATTGAGCTCATTTCAAATTTAGTCTCCATCAGCTTTCTGAATTCAGCTATTAAGCTAGGATTCGTTGAGCCAAAAATGATGTCATCGACATAGATTTGAACAATCATAAGGTGGTTACCTTCCTTCTTACGAAAGAAGGTTGGGTCAACCGAACCTTGTTTGAATTTTGACATCTTTAAAAACTTGGTTAGTGTTTCATACCATGCCCTAGGTGCTTGTTTCAGACCGTAAACCGCTTTGTCCAGAATATAACAGTGATCGGGGAACTTTTCATTAACAAACCCAGGAGGTTGCTCCACGTAAACGGTTTCTTCAAGTTCTCCGTTCAGAAAGGCGCATTTTACGTCCATTTGGTAGACTTCAAAGCTCTTATGTGCAGCATAGGCCAGAAATATTCGAACAGATTCTAGCCTTGCTACTGGAGAAAAAGTTTCCTCATAATCAATTCCTTCCTCTTGGCAGTATCCTTTCACCGCTAGACGAGCTTTGTTTCTGATCACATTGCCTTCCTTGTCCATTTTATTTCTGAATACCCATTTGAGACCAACAACTGAGGCGTCTTTAGGAGTCGGAATGAGGCTCCAAACCTTGTTTCTTTCGAACTCATTGAGTTCGTCTTGCATAGCTTGAACCCAGTCAGAGTGATCAAGAGCAGTATTAACTGTCTTTGGTTCAACTTTTGTGACGAAAGAATTGTACATACAGAACTCTACTTTGGAGAATGGAGAAGTTTGCTTTGCCTTCAGTTGAGATCGGGTCAGAACCTTTTCAGAGACATTTCCCACTATCTGAGACACAGGATGATCTCTGGTCCACTTAACGAGAGGAAGGTAATTTGGATCATAGGATGGATCCAATTCAACATTTACCATTTCTTCTAATTCAGATTGGCTATCATCATTGTAAAACAAATCGACATTCTCCCCCTCGACTGATGAGCTTTCAGGTGTAGCTAGACTTTCTGGTGTTACAGGACTTTCGGGTGGTGTTGAGCTTTCGGGTGCAGTTGAGCTTTCGGGTGGAAGTGAAATGGAATTCTCCCCCTCAATTTGTGAGCTCGGTTGTTTTGAAGAAGGTGGATTCTCCCCCTCAACTGAAGCACCATGCTTTGGAGGTTCGTTTGGAAAATGTTCACCTTCACCCAATCGTTTGGCGGAATCTTCGACGATTTGCTTCAGATGGTCGATTTTGTTGTCTGCTGCCTTGGCTTCTGAGAGAGTAGCTTTCTTCGGTTCATTGAATAGTTCTACAAACTGCTAAAACAAATTAGCAATTGAGGCCGTGACTTGACCTGTTTGAGTGAAAATCTCTCCAATTGCATCTTCAGTGGCCTTTAGCTTCTTGATGTAGCTGTCATCGAAAGTCACATAATACGTTTCTTCCATCTTCCTTTAACACTTATTTAAAACCCGGTACGCTTTTGAAGTGAGTGAGTATCCCAGAAAAATTCCTTCATCAGCTTTAACGTCGAACTTGTTATGACGTTCTTTAGAGTTGAAAATGAAGCATCGTGAGCCGAATACATGGAAGAATTTTACGTTCGGCTTCCTGTTGTTGATGATCTCATAAGGGGTAAGAGAAAAACGCTTGTTGAGATAGGACCTGTTCTGCGTAAAACATGTTGCAGCAATAGCATCAGCCCAGAAATATAAGGGTAGAGAAGCGAAACTTAGCATCGTTCGGGCTGCCTCACACAAGGAGCGGTTTCGTCGTTCGACAATACCGTTCTGTTCAGGTGTGTAGGGGGATGAGAAGTTGTGACTGATTCCTTTTCTGCCAAAAAGTCTTCAAATTCTTCAATTTTGCACTCCAGTCCATTGTCGCTCCTGATGTTGCGAACGACTTTTCACAGTTGCACTTCAACCTGCTTAATAAACATCTTTAGCTTGAGAGTGGCCTTAGATTTGTGCTTCAGAAAGAATACCCATGTAAATCGTGAAAATTCATCAACGATAACAAGAATATACTTGCTACCACCAATGCTTTCGATAGATGATGGACCACATAAGTCAATGTGAAGTAACTCAAGCGGTTCAACAACTTTAGTGTTTATAATGGATGGGTGACTTTGACGACTCTGCTTCCCCATTTCACATGCAACACACAAATGTTCTCGATAAAACTTGAGCAATGGAAGACCCCGAACATGACCTCCGGTGACAAGCTTGTTGATATCTTTGAAGTTGAGATGGGAGAGCCTTCGGTGGCACAACCAACTTTCGTCAGAATGAGCTTTGTATAACAGACAGATAGCTGGATTTCCTTTGATAGGTTTGAGATTGAGAGGAAACATTTCGCCTTTGCGTTCTGATTTCAGAATCACCCTTTTTGTTTTCTTCTCTATTATTTCGGAACCCTCATCGTCAAATGAAACTTTAAGACCGGTACCTCCAACAAGATGAGATACACTGATGAGGTTATGTTGTAGTCCTTCAACGTACGCCACCTTTCTTATAGTGAAATCACCATTGGTTATCATCCCATAACCCTTTATCGTTCCATATGAGTTGTTCCCGAACTTGACATTCCCACCATTCTGAAGAGATCGAAACTCCCTTAGCTCCTCTTTCCTCCCTGTCATGTGACGTGAGCAGCCACTGTCAATATAGCATTCTTCGTCGAACTGCTCGTCACTAATAACCTGCAAAAATTAAGTAGATTTAGGAACCCAAAGTTTCTTGGGTCCATGTGAGCCTTTCACAGGAACAGGAATAGTAAGAGAAACATCAACAAGATATATTCTTTTTATTAAAGTTGTTTCATCTTTCTTTTTAATTGTGTATACTTTGATTTTGGTAGGATTAGTTACAGTCATTTTGGTTTCAGGTTTTGGCGTTTGGGCCTTGGACTGCTTTCGGTCATTCTTGACTGTGGAAACCTTCGATTTTCCTTTCAAATCCTTTGAAGAATTTGAACTTTGAGCAGGAACAGAATTAGGTTTAGAATGAGAGGTATTAGAATGAGAGAATTTTGACTGATAATGTTTCCTGACGTGAGGTTCTAAGTGACCCTTTTGTTTTTGATCATTAGAGGGACCGAACCTTCAACTTTTGTAGCTCTTGCTTTCGGAACCGAACCTATGCTTTCGGCTGCCGGTGCTCTCTGAACCGAACTTGTCCTTTCGGTTGTTGTTGCCCTCTTGCGACCTAACAACACTTTTCTCTGACTTTGAATTTTTGTCATGATAAGAAAAATGATTGTTTTGAGAGCGCCAAAACTACTTTCGCTCAGAGAGATTCTTTTTGTATCTTTGATTTCTTTGCTGCTTTTGATCCTTCACTAGTTTCGGCTATTTGTGGATGTTAGCCTTTTGCTTCTGCTTCTTGTCAGCCGGTTCACTTCTCACAAATGATGTTTCACTTGTGGAAGTAACTTCTTCTACGGGAACTTCTGTTGTACCACTAGTGCTTGGCACGTCGAAGTTGTCAGGCTTGTTCAGTGGCTCTGGAACATATCTGCCTTTGGTTTTCCTGGACGTTCGCTCTGATAGACCAACAGTTTAGTCAGCGTTATCTATGGGAGCACACCAGAAAAACTCATCACATCCATCTGCATTATCTTCATTCACTATGGCAGTGAGTTCGGCTGTTTGATGTTCGATTACTCCTGTGACCTTATATACTTGATTTGGTGTTTTCCTCACCTTTTGGTACACAAAAGCCTTTTCTTCTAGAGTGGGAGACTTATTCTGGGACAAACGAGCAAACTTCATAGAATTTTCAGAAATAAGATTTTTTTGGTTTTCGGGTTCGCTCTTGACAAACTCAGAACAATCGACTTCATCCTCTACAGAAATTACGCTCATATCATCATCCTCATTAAGCTCACACGCTTTTTCAACATCAATTTTATTTTCTGAGCTCAAGTTTGCATTCAATGAGTCAAATTTTTGTATGGTTTCGGTCCTTAGTTTCAGTTTATCGTTTTCATCCAAAAGGTTTTTCAGCATGTCCTTATGGTCCTTGGACCTTATAAAAGATTCGATTTTGTCCAGACCATACATATAGGTGGGATTCACATCATCATATGATACAACACTTTCGCAGTTATATGCTTCAGCATCGATTTCATCCTCCTTAAACTCAAGGAAGGGCAAAATCATGCGATGAATTTTCTGCCCTATTTCACAGTTAAGATGCAATTGAGTGATGTTAGCATAAAGACGTTTAGCAATTAAACAGAAAACATTTCTCTGTTTCAAAAGTTTTAAATTGTCTCTTTGTAAATAAATGTTTTTGTCCTTAGACTTAATCATCTCTGACTCCTTCAGCTCTATCCACATCCTTCGTTCCTCACTCTTGGATGACACCCTGCTTATTTGGTCAGTTAGGTTAGAATTGGTGACCCTTGTTTGAGTTAAACAACTATCCAGATTTGAAATTCTTGAATTTAAGCTATTTAATTCTTTTTCATATGATTTTTGTGGGACTTTGAATGAAACAAAAAGAGATTGTACCTTCTTCGTAACAGGTAAGTAAAGAACGTAAAAAGCAAGGAAATAAAACACAAGTATGGATCACAATGAGTCGAATGCTTAGATTACTCAATCCTCAGCAGATCTCGACTAAGAACATCCGCTATAGAGGACTTCTAGGTTTACAAAACAAGAACAATGAATATACTTGAAAATACTTCTCTAATCGTTTCTAATCATTACGTTCTAGGATGCATGAAAGCATTTATTTATAACAAACCCTACAAAACTCACGGATGGACAGGCCTATACCGGAGATAAAGGTCAGACTAGCTAACGAGCCCAATAGACGCAACACAATACTGGAACTAACACTATCTTTTGTCAATCGTTTACTATAATTTCTTTTGCATGTTTTGACTTTCAGAATAGTATGTTGTGGTTTCACATATTATTCAAATTTTCCACACTCAGTCATTTGCTGGAAGTAGATATGAATCAAGACTGTCATGATTGGTTGCAGAGGTCTAAGATGTTGGACATGGCTACAACAATCATGAGTGCTCATAAGTTTTAAGCATTGGACTCAACCCACGCTCACTGGAATCACTTCATAGAATTTTATCTCGAGTGATCGTGAGATGGTAATATCATATAAGTCTTCAAACCTAGAGATATGATTTGTTGACTATGAATTGATTATGCATTAATTGTACGAAAACGCATTGGTAACTCGATGTTATAAAACGTGCTTTTATGTATAATTCAACTAGTAGTAGAACAAACATATGAGTCGAAGTTCATATGTTCCTCTTGGATTAGAAGCTGATATCTGGGCCCCTTGATGATTTTGTTTTGAACTATGTAACGGGCCCGGTCTGAACTAAGTTGATGTGCTCAATTAAGTTCTTTGTCAAACAAATCGGAAATCGGGAAACAAACTGTTGGACAATAAGTAAGACATAAGATTTATTAATATATTATAAGTTCTAATATATTAATAATACTATTTAATTAGTTTTGATCAACAATTAATTTAGAATTAATTATGTGATCAAAAGATAACTAATTAAATATATGGGTAGATTATGTAAATCTTCCATATCTTATATAGTAGGCTAAGAGGCTCCATGGATTATCAAGTTGGGTTCTACCCATAGGATGCTCCATGGATGCTCCATGGAGTTAACCCATGGATCAAGAAATGAAGAGTCATGGAACATTAGGGTTTACCTAATGCAACACACTATATAAGCAATGTAACTCTCCCCAAAATTGGTTACACTAAGAAACAAGAGGGATTGGCCGATTTTGCGTGTGTGAGAGTATTCTCTTAAGTTTATTCTTTGCATTTGGTGTTGTGTGAACCACTATCAGGGAAACAATCCCTATCATGCAACATATCATATAGATATAACACATAACCAAATGCATACCAGACCAAGATAAATTATCACAAAGACAATTATGTTCTAAATACTCCTTAATGGTGGGCCGGCATTGTGGCCTTAGACCCACCCCTAGTGGAAGGTAACTCACCTCGTAGCTATTGAACTATGCGGGAATCCTCTGACTGCTGCCTCTGCTGCTCCGAGAATCCTCCGACTAAATCTCCCACAAAACATTTAGTCAGAAACTGACATCTACCCTTAGGGTAAAATGACCATTTTACCCCTTGACCAAGTCAAAGTCAACTTCCAGCTGACCTGACTCGCCGAGTTGACTCGTCAACTCGCCGAGTCCCTATCCTTCCATCAGACCTCATACCCATCTGTACTCGTCGAGTTAGGCGATGACTCGACGAGTTTTCCTTCTAAATGAACACCAACTGAATCTACCTCCGACTTGCCGAGTTCTATGAACAACTCGTCGAGCTCATCATCAACTAATACTCATGTCATGACTTGACTCGCCGAGTTGTATGAACAACTCATCGGGTTACTCTTCATCCTATGAACATGTTTTGTCCTCGACTCGCCGAGTTGATTAACAACTCGCCGAGTTCCATGAAGATTGTCTTGGACTCGCCGAGTTCGTTCATCCACTCGCCGAGTACCATAAATTCCCATAACACTTTGCTTAGTCCAGAACATGGGGTCACTCCCCGGGACTCCTAGAACCCTTCCACACTCAACCGGTCCTAATGACCCTTACTGATATGGGACCAAAACCCTTGGACTCGCCGAGTCCAGGAAATAGATCTATCAGATTCCTTACTAAGAACTTCGATTTCTGATGTACAACACTTAACTAAATGATAGATCTAGGCTCCTAAACTCAATCTAGCACGTAAAGTTACAAACTTTACGTGCATGCATGGGACATTAGAGCTTAAAAGTCTCTAAAATGGTTCTTTTGTTGCATGGGGCCTTCCTTGGTGCAAAAAGCAACCTAGATCTGACTTATGGCTCATAAAATGACATGATACAGAAGCCCAAATCCCCAACCATGTTTGCAAACATGGTTGGCCACCAAAAATGGTTTATAAAAGCCATAAACCACCTCAAAGAGGGATCTAACAAATGAATGAGCAAGGTTCAGACTTTATACCTTCCAAAGACTGCAAATGATGAACCAAACTCGAATCCTTCTGTCCCCTCTTGATCCTTCTATGTTCTTTGTTCTTCCTTGAGACCAAAACTCACAAGAATCACTCAAAAAGCCTTAGATCTTCACAAAAATGGCTAGGGTTTGCTATGAGGAGTGTTTGGGAGCATAAAGGGGGAAAGGAGGCTGCATAAGGTCGTTTAAATAGGGTGCAAACCCGTGGATTAGGGTTTTTGTCCGAACAAGGGCTACTCGCCGAGTCCGCAGCTTAAACCCTGTGCCTCATCCCGCTTCTACTCGACAAGTTCGTCCTTCGACTCGCCGAATCCAAGGCCAAAAATGCAAAAATAAATGAAGATTCAATAACATAATACATACCAAGAAACCAGGTGCTACAATATCGCAAAAACCTCAGGTGCAACTTGATGACCATAAACACTATTGACTGACAACCACTACAACTGACTCTGACAAGCAATATATATAGGAATACGAATCGTAAATCTGATTACGGTCAGGCAGACGTAAACAGGTTTACTGTCACAATCAGACCGTAAACACAGCTCTCAACCGTAAACACTCCAATCAACATAAACAAAAGCCCTATAGCATCTATACATTCAGTTGCCTAGCCCAAACCACAAAATAAGACCTTTCATATTCATCATCATAAACTTTCAAACTTGAAGGTTGGTCAGTGTTAGTCATTTCCAATGAATCATTTTATTTTTCTTTGCCTTTAGCCAAAGATGTCACATTAATTACACACAACTGAGAACAATCGATAGATTCTTCCTCCTCAATTTCACTAATTTTGCTAATATTATCATAATTATCTTCAATATTAGCAAAATTAGCTTGAGAGTCAAACTTCGAATTCTCAGTCCTTTTCAAAATCTTTATATGTTCATTCTTGGTTAAGGTTTCATTCATAATGTCAACTAATTCATTAGCATCCAAAAAATTATCTATTTTCACAATTACATAAGCAAATCTATTATCAGGAACTTTATCAAACTCGGTTATTGTCTTTTCACAATCATATGACACACAATCAATCTTTTCTCTTTAAAAAACTAAGAATGGTAATAACTTCCTATGTTGCTATTTGCTTATATCAGATGAGTGATGTAAAGCAGTTAATTTTGCATATAGTCTCTTAGCTGAATTACAATATATGTTTCTTTGAGCTAATAACAAGCGAACATCATTATTCAAATCGTCCCTATCACACATGAGATTAGTTTTTTGTAACTCAAGATATTCTACTTTCATTTTCTTCGAATCCAACTGCTTTTGTACCTCTAGTAACTGAGTACTAGATTTCTTAGCCTCACTACTAGCAAAGATAACCAAATTATCAAAATAAGAAACAGTGTCATCAAAAGCAATCAATTTAGAATCATAAGCATTCAAAGGAATATTAAAAGATTGAAGTATAGAACGTACCTTCATGGTCATTGGTGATTTATCTCCACTTTACTTCATGAAACAATGACCGGTAACATTCTCTTCATCTTCACCCTCAAACTTTGCATACATTGCACCCTTTCGCTTTTCCTCTTACTTCCTCCAATCGTTCGACATAATATGCTTCGTCTTTGATCTTACGTTCCTTCTCCTCTTTCTTTTGAGGCATACAGTCACTTGCCATATGATTCGCACCATGACAATAGTGATAGTCGACAACTGAGTCGCCTTTGAGCTTCTTTTCAACTTTCGAATCTTCACTCTTTGATTCTTTCTTCTCGAACTTCTTCTCCTCATTCACTTTTCCCGCAAAAATCACTTTTGCCTCACCAGTCCTTACTTTCAAACCAAATGGCTTTTTATAAAATTTATGTACTTTGTTGTTGGAGTAAAAAGCAATGGATTCGTCATTTGAGTTAACAATAAAGCCTTCATCATTAGAATTCTCTTTTTCAGTAGCAAGTGGTCCTCCCAAGCTTATCTTTAATGCTTCAGCCATTTCGATAACTTCTGGCTCATGAGTCTTCAGCAGATTGTAAAGATCATTCAGAGTTGAGGTATCGAAGCTCTGTTGAGTTTTCACCATGAGACTAACATTTTTCCATTCTTTTCTTAATCCCATAATGAAGGTAAGATTAAACTCCATTGTTGTCCTTGTTATTCCATTACGACTGCATTTGAAGATGAGTTCATTCAAGCGATCGTAAGAAAATTTGATAGATTCACCTTCTTTTTGCTTGAACTCTTTCAACTCCACCAAACAATGCTTCACTGAGTTGATTTTCGTCTTTTCACTCCCTTGAAACTTCTCTTTGAGAGTATTCCATATTTCTTTTTGCAGATTTTACAACTACGAACGTAGTTATAAACAACAGGTGGAAGAGCACCATGAAGCTCTCTCATACATCTTTTCTCATTCTTTTTCAGCCTTGTTGATTGTTTAGAAACACTTTGTATTAAAGCAGATGAACCAATTACTTAAACATTCGCAGCAGGAAGAACATTGCCATCAATGCATTCCTAAAGCTCTTCATCCAGTCCATTTAAGTAGTCTTCCATGCGATCAGCCCATTGATCATAATACTCTGAAATTAGCATAAGAATCTTTATTGAAGATTCTAGCAGATGAGAAAAAGACGTCATCGTGTTCATGTTGAAATTTTCCATTGATGTGTAACATCCCGAATCTCAGGTAACCATTATAACCCTTCTATTTCTAAAAGTTGTCAAGATAAGTCCCTTAAGTTGAATTATTGGACTTGTGAGTACGTTGGGCGTAATGAGGCATACGCCGCACGTACTCGCGCGCTTATTTTGGATGCGGACTCGATGGAGTACGCTGGGCATACATTGGGCTACGTTGGGCATAATCTGCCCAGACTCAAAACCCTAATTAATTGTTGTGCACTATAAATGGGATGCTACATTCTTATCCTCAGCCTCCATTGTCACAGAGAGAAACCCTAAGAGAGTATTCCTACGTCCTAAAGCTTGTAAGTGTGTAATTTGAGCTATCTTGCTTTTGTGTGTTAGAGAAGAAGAAGGAGAAGTGCTTGTGGAGATCAAGGCTTGGATTCAGGACTTGGATTTGAGATCTACAGAGAAAGGAGTTTCATTTGGAGGTAAAAAGATCAAAACTTTCCTTTGATAATTGACTTGGTGTTCATGATTCATTTCTAGGGTTTAAGTCCCAAAGGTGGAGACTTTATGAGCAAAAAGCGTTCCAAGGACCTAGATCTGTCCCATTTTAGTATTTTGAGGGTAGTTGATCCATAAAAATCCTATCTTGGTCGTTACTTTAGAGTCATGCTAGAAGTAGGAGCCCGAAAGTGTTGTTTATGGTAAGGTTTGAGTGTTGGTGACTCTTTCAACCATGCAAAGGCTTAAAGTCACCAACTTTATGCATTAAGAAACTTGGAAGTGGTCAAATCTATGATTTGGACGTCTGGCTTAACCGATTAAGACCAGAATGAAAAGGAGGAGAAAGTTGGGAGTTACGTTAGGCGTACTCCTAGTACGCACGGCATAAGGTGCTACGTACCCCGATTCTGTGAAGACGCCAGGTATGCTCAGCGTACAGATCTAGTACACGCCGCGTACCCTAGAAGGTTGGGCCTTTGGGTCATTGGAGGGGTAAAATGGTCTTTTACCCTGCTGAGAGATCTTGGGAAGAGATTTAAGTTGATTTTGAAAGTTGTACTGATTAGAGAAACCACCTTATATTAATAGGAGCAGGTTAGAGCAAGATTCTCGAGTTTGAGATTTATCGAGATATTCGAGGTGAGTCTTCTCACTATACTGTACCCGAAAAGGTACCTATGTGTGACCGGAAGGTCTTGTATGCTATGAGATGTATGTATTGTATGTTATGTGTTGGATGTTCTATATGCGTTATGTATGTGATATGTATGCTATGTATGATATGGGCCGGAAGGCATTATGACGTGGACCAGAAGGTCAAGGAGTCATGGACCGGAAGGTCGATATGAGTAGGACCGGAAGGTCTACTGGGACTGGGACGGAAGTCCCCTGAGACACATGGACCGGAAGGTCGTGTAGAGTATGGCCTGGAAAAGAGTATGTGTCTAAGTGGTATATTGGGGAACTCACTAAGCTTTTATGCTTACAGTGTTATGTGTAATGTGTTTCAGGTACTAGTGACGACCGCAGGAAGGCGCCATCTTGAATCTTACACACACTGATGGATTTGGATATGATTTGATCTTGGGATTTGATACATTTGTTATGACGATATTTATACATTGGATTTATGTTTTTTTATTTACGAATGAAAATACATTTTAGAAATGAAAAAAAAACTGTTTTGAAAATTTACGTTGTTACAAGTTGGTATCAGAGCATTGATTTGGGATTCGGGTGCATCTTTGGATGAATCTAAACTCAAACTGAGGATTTGAGAAAGTTTTCATAAAATAAACAATTTTTCTAAATAGTAAAAGGTTTTGAGAAAGACAGAACGGAGCAGTGTGTGTACGATCAGCCAGCGCCCAAAATATGGTTTCCCAAAATACCTTTACATTATGTGTTATGAAATATGTTATGATATGATATGCATGCTAGAGTTGGATAGGTATTCATATTAGAGCTAGAGTGGCCAGATTTTTTGATGCCTTAGCCTAGGAATGATTGTGCTGCTATGTGATGCTTGAGAGCGAGTAGGTAGCAGTGAGGGGCTGATAAGAGGTCTACCGAAGGGTAGCCTATGCCAGTGAGATATAGAGTACTTGTGATTTGGGATCCAAGGAGGATGACTTAGGGTGAATACTGATGTGGTGTAGACGGTAGTATAAGGGCCCGTACTACCGAAGACACCGGAGCAGTGCACACTCTAAGTAAAAATCCTTTGGGTACTAAGGAACAAGTAGGGTCGATTTATCGTGTGCGAGCATGCTCGAGCGAGTCTTTGATATTATTATGTTATATTTCAGAGACATCATGGTTGGGACACGCCACGGACCTGAGGCGAGCGGTGCGAGTGCCGAGGAGCTTCGTCAGATCATCCACGATGAGGTGGCGGCGGCGATCAGGGCCGAAATTCCGGAGATGTTTGGGTCTATTATGACCATTCTGATTGAGACTTTCGACGAGCAGTACGCCGCGGTGACTGAGGCTGCTGCTGCTGCAGCTACCACAGCGGTGGCTGCTCCAGGCCTCAGGGAGGTGACTCGTTGTTGTTTCAGGAGTTCAGCAACATGAAGCCACCTAAGTTTGATGGGATATAGGATCCGATCGCTGCGATGATATGGATTGCTAATATTAAGGGATGCTTCTATACGTGTTCATGTCCAGAGCATCCGAGGGTTCGGTTCGCGTTGAACCAGCTTTGCTTGGGAGCGAAAAACTGGTGGAAGTTCGTGACGGCAAGCTTTACAGTTGTAGAGATTTCAGAGGTGACGTGGGAGAGGTTCACCACCATATTAAGAGACGAGTATGTTCCCCCGGTGGAGAGGGAACGGTTGGTTCAGGAGTTCTTGACCCTCAAGTAGGGTACTGATTCGGTCACTGTGATTACGAGGAAGTTTCACGAGAGGGCGATATTCTGCCCTGAGCAGGTGTCTACTGAGCAGGCACGTATGAGTCGGTATTTGGGCATTCTGAGGAGAGACATTCGGGAGTTCGTGTCGAACTCGACGTACTGGACATTTTCTAAGCTCCAGGCGAATGCCCGGAAGAGGGAGATTGAGTTGGAGACTCAGGCCAGGGAGGAGGCCGAGTCTCAAAGGATGGATCGGCGGCTGGCTCAGTCTAAGCCGGCAGCCAAGCTAACCAAGTCCGCTGATTTGAGGACTGGAGGCCAGAAGGGCCGCACTTGTGGGAAGTGCGGCAAGGGACATGAGCGGGTCTGTCGATCGGGTGCTTGCTACAAATGTGGCAAGGAGGGGCATATCACCAATGATTTCCCCAAGGGATTTATGGTTTGCTTTCATTGCAACCAGACTGGCCATCGGAAGGCCGAGTGTCCGTAGTTGCATCAGCGGTCAGCACAGGGATCTGCGCCTGCTACTAGGGTTACCGAGGTTCGGCCAGTGAAGGCCGAGGCACCGGAGGCTCGTGGGAGAGCTTTCCAGTTGATGGAGGAGGAGGTCCGCACAGCGCCCGATGTTGTGGCTGGTATGTATTCTTTATTTATTTTTGAGTTGTGATATTGTGCATATATGATGATATGCGTAGGTACTTATCTTGTGAATTTTGTACCTGCTTTGGTGTTATTTGACTCGGGTGCGAGTTGGTCATTTGTTTCCTTGACATTTAGTCAGCACATTAGTATCCGACGAGAGGCATTGAGTCGACCTCTGCGAGTTTCTAAAGCTGACGAGCGAGCGGTGTATGCTACGGATGTGATTCGAGGATGTATCCTTGAGATCTTCGGTGTGGAGTTCCCGATAGATCTGGTCCCGATTGCGATGGGGGACATAATAGTGGGCATGGATTGGTTGACCCGATTTGGAGCTGTTATAGACTACGAGCATCAGTTGGTGACGATACGAGACCCTAGTGGGGGAGTACTTACGGTGTACGGCGAGAGAACCCGATGTGGGTCAGCGTTTTGTTCGGCTGCCAGGGCGAGACAGAGTTTGCAGCAAGGCTGAAGCGGATTCGTAGCCTATGTGATGGACACGCGAGTGGCCACTGGGAGACCAAGTTCGATTGATGACGTTCCAATAGTGTGCGAGTTCCCGGATGTTTTTCCCGAGGAATTGTCGGAGGCAAGTGGAGTTCCGTATTGATTTTGTTCCGAGAGCAGTACATATCGCCAAGGCGCCTTATCGCCTCGCGCCGCCAGAGATGCAAGAGTTATCCTCGCAGCTTCAGGAGCTGTTGGGGAAGGGGTCTATTCGACCGAGTAACTCACCTTGGGGAGCGCTGATCCTTTTTGTCAAGAAAAAGGATGGTTGACACTGTATGTGCATTGATTACCGGGAGTTGAACAAGTTGACGGTCAAGAACCGTTATCCGTTATCGAGGATCGATGATCTGTTCAATCAGTTGCAGGGGGTATCTTGGTTCTCCAAGATAGACTTGAGGTCGGGTTATCATCAGATGAGGGTTCGGGATGAAGTTATCCAGAAGACGGCGTTCAGAACTCGTTATGGGCATTACGAGTTCGTGGTGATGCCTTTTGGGCTCACCAATGCACCAGCAGCATTAATGGATCTCACGAACAGGGTGTGCAGGCCGATGCTGGATCGGTCGGTGATCGTGTTCATTGATGATATTTTGGTGTATTCGATATCTAGAGAACAACATGAGGAACATTTGAGGGAAATCCTTAGTGTTCTGAGATCAGAGAGGCTTTATGCCAAATTCTCCAAGTGTGAGTTCAGGTTACGAGAGGTCCAGTTCTTAGGGCATCTCATCAACCAGAATGGGATTTTGGTCGATCCGGCCAAGATTGAGGCGGTCATGAGGTGGGAGGTACCAAGATCGCCCACCGAGATCAGGAGCTTTCTAGGATTGGTCGGCTATTATCGGAGATTTATCAGGGATTTCTCCAAGATCGCCGTGCCACTTCCAGGTTGACCCGTAAGGGTGTTGCTTTTTCATGGGGCCCAAAGTAGCAAGCCTCTTTCGAGACACTTTGCCAGAGATTGTGTGAAGCCCCAGTGCTCGCCCTCCCGGAAGGGATGGAGGATTTCATGGTGTACTATGATGCATCGATATCAGGGTTGGGAGCGGTTCTTATGCACAAGGTGCATGTGATAGCATATGCATCGAGGCAGCTGAAGCCTCATGAGGCGAGGTAGCCCACCCACGATCTGGAGTTGGGGGCGGTGGTGTTCGCTCTCAAGATCTGGTGTCATTATCTATATGGGGTTCGGTGTAAAATATACACGGACCACAAGATATTCAAGTACTTGATGGATCATCCCAACCTGAATATGTGCGAGCGGAGATAGCATATGCATCGAGTCAGCTGAAGTCTCATGAGGCGAGGTATCCCACCCAAGATCTGGAGTTGGGGGCGGTGGTGTTCGCTCTCAAGATCTGGCATCATTATCTATATGGGATTCGGTGTAAAATATACACGGACCACAAGAGCTTGAAGTACTTGATGGATCAGCCCAACTTGAATATGCGCCAGAGAAGATGGTTGGATGTGGTAAAGGATTACGACTGTGAGATCTTGTACCACCCGAGCAAGGCTAATGTTGTAGCCTATGCTCTGAGCCGTAGGGCGAAGAGCGCCCCGCTACGAGATGTTTGCATGAGATTGACAGTGATGATTCCAGTATGGGACACCATTCGAGGGGCCCAAGCAGAGGCCGTGAGACCGGAGAACCGCAAAAGGGAGCGAGTGATCGGGCAGCTATCGGAGTTTGTTACCAATAATCGAGGACTTATGACCTTTCAGGGTCAGGTTTGGGTACCGTTTGTGGGCGGAACGCGTACCATCTTGATGGAATAGATTGAGATTCTCGATCTATCCCGGGGCCACTAAGATGTATTTGGACCTGAAAAGAGAATATTGGTGGCCCTGCATGAAGAGGGATGTCGTATGCTTCGTAGAGAGGTGCTTGACCTGTCGCAAGGTTAAGGCCGAGCACCAGTTTCCGCATGGTAAGTTGCAGCCATTGGAGATACCCGAGTGGAAGTGGGAACAAATTACCATGGATTGTATCCCCAAATTGTCGAGGACTGCTAGGGTGTCGATGCAATTTGGGTGATTGTGGACAGGTTGACGAAGAGCACTCACTTTCTTGCTATTAGTGAGAGCTCTTCTGCTGAGAGGTTGGCAGAGTTGTACGTGAGGGAGGTGGTATCGCGGCATGGAGTACCGATCTCGATCGTCTCAGATCGAGATGTGTGTTTCACTTCCAGATTCTGGAACAAATTTCATGAGGAATTGGGTACAAGGCTGCATTTTAGTACCGCATACCACCAACAGACTGACGGACAGAGCAAGCGGACAATCCAGACGCTCGAGGACATGCTCTGGGCATGTGTATTGGATTTCGGAGGGAGTTGGGACACATATTTGCCCGTGGCTGAGTTTTCCAATAACAACAGCCATCATTCAAGCATTGGTATGCCACCCTTTGAGCTGTTGTATGGGAGGAGGTGTCGGACTCCCATTTGCTGGGGTGAGGTAGGGAAACGTATGATGGGTAGTACAGAGATAGTGCTTCAGACAACAGAGCAGATACATCGTGTCAGACAGAGGTTGTTGACAGCTCAGATTCGCCAGAATAGTTATGTGGATAAGTGACGATCCGAGCTCGAGTTCCAGGTCGGAGATTTTGTGCTCCTGAAGGTATCTCCTTGGAAAGGAGTGATCCAATTCAGGTAGAGGGGCAAGTTGGGTCCCTGGTATTTTGGTCCGTTCAGGGTAGTCGCGAGGGTAGGCAGGGTAACATATCGGTTGGAGTTGCCCTTGGTGTTGGGGCAGATTCATGATACCTTCCTGAAAACGCATGCATTTAAAATATGTCAACATAAATTTGGTGAGTCCACATGTTTTGACTCCATATAAAATAACACTTTTTCTAAGTTCTAAAGTATAGTTTTCAAAGTATAATTTTGACTCTCCAACATTTACTATATATATCCTAGGTATAAAAGTTTACTTACCAAATAAGTATATACCTATAAGTATCATATACTATGAATATAAGTGTTTGTAATTACATACAAACGAAAGTTGCTACATATAAATCTTATTTCAGTTCTATACGAGTAAAAACACTACGTATAAATCCATTTCAATTCTATACGATTATGTGTGCTAGGTATAATTATCTGCTTAATATACAAGTAGTACCTAGGGTATAAGTAGGGAAAACTTATACTTAACATTAATACTTGTATAGCGATGAAGTATAATGTTTCTAACAAGTTGCTACCATGAGTCTGTAACCACTGCTTGAGAACAAAACCTCTGAAAAAACAATACACTCATGATTTACCATAAGAAACAATACACTCATGATTTACCATGAGAACCAACACCGCGCGCTTAATCGACGCCGGAATAAAAATAAAAGGAACGAATCGTCACTCGCTTGTCTTGGGTTGTAATTAACAACCACGAGTGGGGTTGTCTGTCACACCCCAAAACCATGAACGGCGGAAACGTTCTGGGGCGGAGGACATCATGTAAAGTATCACAACACAGTAAATGTAAATAAGCAAACAACATCATCCATTGCATTAAATATATAATTTTAATACAAGTGTGTTCTGTACAGTTTAAGCACCAAAAATATAATGTAAAACAAAATAACATGAGATGAGTCTTGGATGCGCTCTATCTTCTCAAAAGCTGGCCTCGCTACCTGTCTACTGATGACCTGAGAATACAAGTTATTTTGAAAGAGTTTATCAGCATTAAGCTGGTGAGTTCATAAATATTTTAGTGTCGGTGTTTGTTATCAAAAACGTTTGAACCCGTCACAAGTATAAGTTGTAAAATGTATGTAAGTGTGTGTAAAAGTTTGAATCCCTCAGAAAAACCTATATTTTCTATCAAAGTAGCCTTCTACCAAGGCTTAACTGTTTTGTTCGCTCGTTTGTTGTAAAAGTGTGTAATTTACCAAGTGTAACTATCATTTAATAAAATATAGTTTGTACATTAACGTTTAAGTGAGGTTATCACTAAAAATATGTAATGGGTAAATCATTGTAGTACTGTAGTTTTGTATTATAGGAACTACTGCTGTACTAACTACCTTAAACCGGATTTATATTAAGGCATTATGTGATAAATTGCACCATACTATCGACTAGTAACAACGACATAATGAATGGTCGTAATAAAGAAAATGACGTTTGGCACCCGCAGACCTGCAGGTCTGGCTGTAGCGAGCAGCAGGGTGTAGGATTGTCAATCCAGCATAGATCTATACGCAAACTCACGCTCCCCCTCCAAGGGACTCTGGCCACAACTCAGGTCATGAGGTTTTAAGTCATGCTCCGATTTAAATCACAGTAATTTAAGTATTCTTGTATATGTAATGTAATGTTTCTCATTCTAGTATAGTTGTATATGTTCTCCTCCTAGTATAGTTGTATATGTTCTCATAGTATCGTTGTATGTGTTCTCGTAGTATAGTTGTATATGTTCTCTTCCTAGTATAGTTGTATATGTATGATCTTGTGTTATCCCGATGGTAACTTAGTAATGATGTGTCTAGTACGTATGAATACGGAAGTACTTTTATGTCTATATATGTATATTTGATATATAATTAATATTGAAACGACCTTCGGATGGTCACCCGAAATCCCACCAGACCACATCCAAATCGAGAAAAAGGAAATAGGGCGGATGGCCTTCCTATGCCCTTTAAACATTATTTATACATCTATACATATATGGGCATGCAATTTATAAGAAGTAAAAGCATAAATAAGTTTTTATAAGACATTTGAACCATAAATATTATTTCAAGAAAAGATCGACTTGATGTCAATCTATAAAACAATTTGAAGGCATAAGTTTAATAAAACAGTTTAAGTATAAGGAACATTTGTTTGAGTCACGGTTGTAAATGAGTTTGAAAAGTATAAGAGTTTGTAAAACATTTCAAAGTAAAGCAGTTTGATAAACAGTTTGAACAGTGATAAAATCATTGGTTTCCTAGTTATTAATCACATGTGATTAAATGCAATCACATGTGATTGAAGCAATAACTATAAGTGTTTGACTTGTATTCCCCCTCCCCCCATAAAGTATTTAAAACATTTAAAATCATTTCAAAGGTTGACTAAAGAGGTATGAACTCACTTGTGGTGAGTTGTTTGAATTATAGTGTCGGATACCGTGCTAGGTGGCAAACGGAGACTTGTTTACACGCACGAGCCTAGTTATCATATAATAAGCATATATATAACTAATTAGCCAAATAATAACTTAATAAAATAAGTTGGGACACTTAGGAACATGAAAACACTTTGTATAAATGTTATAGGTCCTAAGGGTTGCATCTAAGTTGGTACGGGACAAGGCAAAAGGGTTTGAAGCACCAAATGACATGGTATAATAGTTCACCACCCAACAAACCCCACCTTTGGAGTTTACGGCCGTGAACTCCCCACTTGGTGGTTTTGGGTGTTTTAAGGTGCTATCTTAATCCTAGAATTAGCCTAGCCTTGTTGGAATAATCCTTGAAGTAGTTTAAGGCCCTAGAATGCTCCATAGAGGAGTTTACGGCCTAAAGACTATATCCCCTAGAGTTTACGGCCATAAACTCCTATGGGGTGTTGGTTTTAATTCTTTTTGGTCACTTGCACATGTAGGATAGCTTCTATGTTTTTATCTAAGGCTAAAGGGGACATTAGGCACACATTTGTGCCTTTAGTTGGAGTTTACGGCCCAAGTGATGTTCCTTGGCCGTAAACTCCCTTTAAGGGATGATTTTTGTGTCATTTACTCCCCATTCAAGTTACAAGTATCAAAGGTTAATAGTCTCAAAGCCTTAGGGGAGTTTAAGGCATCCTTAGCCCTTGAAAAAGGGGTTTATGGCCCAAGAGCATATCTTGGCCGTAAACTCCTAGAACTTTATGATTTTGAAGTGTTTTGGTGCCCAAATTAGCTACAAGCATTAGAAGGTAAATGTCCTAAGCCTTAAGGGTGATTTAGGGCTCAATTTTGGCCCTTGGAAATGGTGTTTACAGTCCAAGAACTCTTGGGTCGTAAACTCCAATTGCTTGTTGTTATTTGATGATTTATAGCCTCTAATGATTATACATTAAGTCCTTAACTAGTTTCCTAACAAGGAAACGAGACTAGGTAGCCATAAAGCTCCATTTTGGAGTTTACTCCCCAAGAACGTTCTTGGGCGGTAAACTCCCGGATCTTGCAGTTTAGACATGTAATTAATGTTATAAAGCATATAACAAGTAATAAAACACATCTAGGAAAGTAGAGTCACAATCTAGGATAAAAACCCGAAGATCCGTCAGAGAGAAAATGGCTTTTCTCTAGTTGGATTTGTGAATAATGAATTAATTAATTCAGAAATCTATTTATAGTCCTGAAATATTTTGGCAGAAAAATTTTTATTCCGGAGATTGGACTATGACATTATGAAACTTGGAATGTTCAAGTTTCACCAATCCAGGAGCATCCACTCTCCTGATATCTCCTAAAACATAAACCCTAATGTGTACAAACTTGTTCGGAAAAGCCTAAAAATCACTGAAACTGGACTGGCTTCTATTCAATAGATATTGTTCGTACAAATGGAAATTTCGGGTTGTCACATTGTCAACCCATATCTTATTCATACATGACTTCCTCGCTCACACAGAATTAATGGTTACAGGTCAGAGGACTTCCATTAAGATCCCCAATCTTAGTTGATGAATGAGTTAGCTCATGTAGACTTTGACGGCGTTCTACAGTCCTAACAACAAAAGCATTTTCATGTCTAAAACCCTAAGTTACTAGACTATGGTTTTAAACATTACTCCAAATTTCATAACATTTAGGCAGTATAACAGCTATAACTTGAAGTAAAACCAGCTTTTATCTTGATCTAAAACCAATAATAACGACACATAACGTTCCTAGTTTTAGCTTGACATAAAACTATCAATAACAATACTAAGTTTTATCTTAACATAAAACTAACAACAAAAACATACAACATATCCATTTTTATCTTGACATAAAACCAATAATAGCAATATATAACATACCTGGTTTTATCTTGACATAAAACCAATAATAACAACATACTTATCAATTCACATGTAGAACTTCCGAGTATAACTCTGGAACTATATCGCACACAAAATATATATAGAATCCTAAGTATAACTCAAGATCTACATTAGTATGACAATAACACGCTAACAACTTTACGATAGTTATGTACTTTCAAATACAAAATAACTATATCCCGGTTATTATAACTGTCTACGTTGATACTGATATATACTATCATATAGACATAATAATAACATATATATATATATATATATATATATATATATATATATATATATATATATAATATGTAGCATGTGTTTTCCCCGAAAATATTAGAAAGTGGGGCCGTGAAACTCACCTTAATAGCGTGATTTTATGTAATCTAAGCCGAAATGGTCCGCGTACAAGGTCGTCGGGGCTCGGGATGCAAGAGGGCTTCAGCAAAAGAGAGAGGAGAAATGGAAATGGTGTAAGGAAGTGTCAAGGTTGGACCTGCTATTTATAGAAAGGATTTTGGACCCTCACGACGTGAGAATCTCATTGTTCACGTTGTGAGTTTCGAGCTAATCTCTTCGTAGACTTGCCATCCGTCTTCTAGCTTCCGAAGGTGGCAAAATGAGCCCTCACAACGTGAAAAATGCCTTGTTCACGTCGTGAGTTTAGATCATATCCCCTCGCAGCCTCGTCACACCTTCTAGATCTGAAAAATGGCGGTTTGACTCCTCACGTCGTGAGTTTTTATGCTCACGTCGTGAGTTCAGTCCAATTAGGGTTTCTGACAGCGACATCTTCGGAAGTCCATTACTTTTGCATACGGACTCCGTTTTTGACGTTCTTTATATCTACGCGTAGGTATTTACGAGCACTACAACTATTGTTTAGACGCCAATAGCTAATTCTAAGCCTATTTTAAATTCCTTATGTTATAGAGATTTTATAGTGTTTGGTTTATCATAACTTCTTCATGCAAAGTCAAATTTAGATGTTCTCTATATTTTTGGAATCATATGGATGTATACTTTGATTTATACCATAAAGTATGTATGAAAGTTCATATTTATATTAGAATTATCATGAAATACATAGTGAGTTTACTACATTACTAGTTTAACAAAATCACATTACATGATTGGTATAATCACATGTGATTGCTATTAACCTATTTTGACTAATGTTACATTCTCCCCCCATTGATAAAATTCCGTCCCAAAATTTATTTTTTAACTAGATACCTCCGAAGGGTACTATATAGATTCCCTGCTTCCTATTACAATTGCGCTACCACGACCTAACTTCATTGACCCCTTAACTTTAGGCATTCCTTCTTGATATGTCCAATTTCACCACACTCAAAACATGCTCTTCCTCCATCATAGCCTATTCCAATGGTTGTTCCTTGATTTTCTGTTGTAGGTGTTGTGCTCCTACAGTAACTGGCAGTGTGTCCCTTCCTTTTGCACTTCATGCAAATATAACTGTCACCTGCGTGATGAGGGTTACATTGACTGCACCATGAACAGTTACCTATGTGATGACGATTGCACTCAGTGCACATTGGGAGTTTTCCAGCATACTTCCTTGGTTGTAGGGGTATTGCTGTTGTGGCTGCAAAATTAGTTCGCACCTATTGTCTTTCCTCGATTAATTGTATAAGATTCTTTCCATTATATGTGCGCTTGTTCGTTCCAGATTCGGGAGACTCAACTATAAATCCCACTTGGATTTATGTGTTGGTTAGCTAATGAGCTATATGCTTTGCACTGTCATATGTTGTAGGCTTCGATGCGATAACCATTCCTTTGATTTGCGATGCTAGACCCCAGATATATCGCTCGATCTTCTTATACTCTGGGGTTACTAGTGTTGGACACATCACCGCAAGATCATTAAATCTAGCAGTGTAAGCATTTATCTCTGAACCGTTCATGGTTACGGTCCACAGTTCTTGTTCCAACTTATGTATTTCCCCCCTGGGACAATACTCCTCTACTAGCATCCTCTTCAGCTCTTCCCATTGCAAGGAATTGGCGTCATCAATACCCATTGTATTCAATTGGTTGTTCCACCATGTAAGTGTTGCATCAGCGAAGGTACACGCAGCAAATCGTACCTTACATTCGTTTGGACGGAAGCTTATTTGAAATACTGATTGTCTTTTCAATCCACCGAGTCAAGCTAACGACCCCTTCCGTTCCATGGAAACTCTTAGGTTTTCAATTCATAAAATCCTTGTAGGTACACATTCTGGCGGTCCTTAAATTGTATTCGTTTCTAACTCCTCCTCTTGCGACATTAGCAAGAGCTACAGCGATTCTCTGAGCTATAATTTCTTCAAGTCCTACTGAACTTATTGGAGGGTTTGTGTAACAACCCAAAATTCATATCCCTAAATGTAACCCTTCTCGCGACTCGTTCCGATCATCCAATCGCCATTTCCGATTTCGTTTTCGATTCCGACAATTTATTAAGTCATTAATGTATATTTTATTTTATGACTTAATAAGTGTCTTAATACCCTTAGAACTCATTCTAACGTCTCATATTAATGATCGGAACATTTCTAGAATCAACCATATCGGGTTACGGCAAATTGGTCGGGTGCGACCAAAAGCCCCGTCTAACGCCGGTATCGGGTAGAATTCTACTGTGTCCCGAACTTGGAAACTATTTAAAGTGATCCAAGTCTTCATTTTGAAGCTTTTGCTCCATTTTACAACTTTCACTCCAACCTCTCTCCTCAAACTAGAATTAAAGGTCCAAATCTCAAGTTTAAGGCTTCTAATCACCAAGGTACCTTCCCTAGCTTGTTATGTAACCCCTTTAGCCATCAAATTCGAGATTAATCTATGGATTAGGACCATTACCATGAGTTTACGGCCCTAGAACAATCCTAGGCCGTAAACTCATATAAATGGGGTTTTTGGAGCAACAAAACCCTTCCAAACCACACTTAGACCTTAGATATGGCTAAATGACTTTATGGAATGAGCTTAGAATGCCTTGAAACATAATTTAGAGCCTTGTTTATGAGTTTATGACCCAGGAAGGTGTCTAGGCCGTAAACACTAAATTATAAGGGTTTTAAGCCCTTAAACCCTTCCATGGCTCAAACAAGACTTAGATACGACTTTTAGAATATTGGTTATGGACCTAGAACACTTCAAACATGAATTTTGAGGGGTTTGTATGAGTTTACGGCCAAGGCATGTGCTTGGGCCGTAAACTCCTAAAACATGGGTGTAAACTCACTTCTAAGGTGTTAGAAAGCCATCCAACACCACCAAAAGCCTTGGAATAAATCATAGAACCAACCAAAAATAGTTTAAGGACCTTAAACACATCAAAACTCTTCATTTGAGAGTTTACGGCCATAGAAGGTGCTCCATGGCCGTAAACTCCTAAAAACATGTCATATTGTGCCCAAAAATCATTTTAAGGCTTGTAGAAATTTTTAGAATCACATGTGATTGATTTGGAAGCATTAAAACAATTATTCAAGGGTGCATAGGAGTTTACGGCTGTAAGCTCCATGCTAAGGCCGTAAACTCCCTTAAGTATGTCCATTGGTGTTTAAAATTCATTCCAAGCCCTTAAACCAAACCTAGAAATATTCCCCTAAGTGTTTCAAGCAAATTTGCACCATAAACCACCCCACCATGAGTTTACGGCCGTAAACTCATGGGTAATGGGTGTTCTAGGTCGAAAGCACTTGTAAGAGTTTACTCTTGAAGAGTAAACTCCATTTCCCGGTGATACAAGTCCTTAAACGCCACCCGGGTCCTTCCAAACACTTGTAATGGGGTGTTTCCACAACTAGAAGTGTATATACCTAACAAATAAATTAATCAAGTCCTAATTAAATACAAATGTGTATCATTTGATAATCCATAGGAATCTTGTGCATTCGCGAACCCCAAACTGATGTTTAGGATCCAAACCGACGCATTTCTCAACCGGTGAGTTCATACCCCTACCCTTTTTCCGTGTTTTCAATTGTTTTCCAATGTTTTCAGGGGGGGAATACAAGCAAAAGTACAAGTGTATTTTGTACTTAAACTAATTTTCAACTCAATGGTTTTACTTACTAAATGTTTTGATTTCCAAAGATTTGTGATAACTAACGTTTCGAATTGCAGGTTAAACATAGATTTCTTTTAAGAGTGTTATAACTACATTCTTTTTGAATAAGAAATCATACTAATCATATTTAAGATCAACGAATACGAATATGAATACGAATACGAATACGAATACGAATACGAATAATACTAATACGAATACGAATACAAATACGAATACGACTACGAATGCGAAATGACGCCTTTGGTTGACACTAACACTTCGAATATACAATTAGTGTACTCCTTGAGTGTCACCAGAGTTTCGAATCTAATATGAAAATACGCCTCTGGACCTCTACTGAGTTTCAAATATATCCGCCTCAGAATGTCGATAGAGCTTCGAATACACAACTAATATACTCATTTGGAAATCAGTAGAACTTCGAAAATACTGTAATGTAGGCTTTTGTGTGATTCCAAATATTCGTAAATACAACTAAGTTAGTAGATTATAGTCATCCGAATGTAGAATAACTAAGGGTTTAGAACACATAACTAATACTACTCAGATGGTAATTACTAGTACTTCAAAATCAGATCTAAGAACCAACCTCAACACATAGGAAAATATGGGATTTTCCTGGGATAACATTAGAATCAGTAACAAATCTTGATACAAATAGACAACTCAACACATAGGAAAATATGGGATTTTCCTGGGTAGCATAACAGCACATAAAGGGATAACGTAACAAACGAATAACTAAAACTAAAAGGAAAATATGGGATTTTCCTGGAACGACATAACCAACTGTTTTCGAAATTGTAACAAAGGATAAACAAACTGTTTTCATAAGAAAATATGGGATTTTCTTGATCAACAACTTTTCCAAAAAGTAAAGGAACTCATTCTTTTCAAAACTAAACCACTTATGAACTCACCAGCTTTATGCTGATTTTCAAACCGCTTGTATTCTCAGGTCAGCGTTAGGCAGGTACACCGCAACCATTTGGAGAAGACGGAGCGTCCTGAAGACTCGTCTTTACTTTTGTTTATATTACATATCTAAAACGCTTGTATAACTTTTCTTTCAAACTGATGTAAACAATATTATGTAATGTAATGTTTTGTGTTTACTGTTTTACTATGTGCATTGGATTTGATACTCAACATGGAGTCAACCCCGGAAATGTTTCCGCCTTCGGTTTTAGTGGTGTGACAGATTGGTATCAGAGCCCTTGTTTATAGTGAACTGGTATACCAAAGCTTACATGGTATAAGACTATAAACATTAAAGGGCCTAAGTGCTCTGAACTAAAAGTATACTCTACGAATATAAGTATTTTCTAAAAGTATACAAGTATACCGACCGTCGAGATCCGTAACTACAAGTAGAACAAAACATAAGTAAATGGGTGTTGTACGTTGCGGTTAAACCTGGGCAGTTATGTAGTCGTGTCTAGGATCAATATAGCCTAGCCAACTATATTCATTCGAGACACGGCCAACATATGCTTGGGAGTGACTGTGGTATGCGGCATGCCTAAAACTTACCCTAATACCACAAACATCGAACCAACATCGTATCGAACCATGAAATACTATGGGAGTATTTCTCGAGCCGATCCTTTGTAGAAATCCTTGTATACGCGTTGTTCCTTGATCATTCCCTTAGCGATAAATCATTTGCTTTGATAACTCTTTCCTGCTTTATCGCTTAATATGGTGCTATATCTGTATTGATGAGATATTCCCTGATCCATATCTCTTGATTCAATTCAGAGGACTTATGATCCTCCCTTTCCTGATCTTTTTAGATCAAGATGCCTCCGAGGAAAAGACCCAACTCAAAGAACACCAACAACCCTCTGCCACCACCACCTCCTCTTCAAATCGATCTAGAAACACTTCAGGCAACCATTTCTGACACCATATCAGCTCTCCTACCTCAACTAAACCCCAATGGTTCGGGAGGTGGTTCCCAAAACCAAAACCAAGAAAGTAATCAAGGACATCGGAAGGAGTGTTCCTATAAAGACTTTATGAATGCAAAACCCACATTCTTCGATGGGACAGGGGGTGTCATTGCTCTAACTCGGTGGTTAGAGAAAATCGAATCTATCTTCGAGATTTGCGCCTGTTCGGAATCTGATAAGGTGAAATTTACCGCCTGTACGCTCACCGATAAGGCTTTGACTTGGTGGAACGGCCGAGTCAAATCCCTGACTCTACCTGTAGCTAATGCTATGGCATGGGAAGTTATGAAGGAACTACTACGTGCAGAGTATTGCCCTTGGGGTGAAATCCAAAAGTTGGAACATGAGCTATGGAACCTGAAGATGAAAGGTTCCGATATCGCCGCTTACACTTCAAGGTTTGACGACTTGGCACTTCTCTGTCCGGGAATGGTTACCCCGGAGAGCAAAAAGGTAGAAAGGTTCATCTGGGGATTAACTCAGCCGACCAAAGGGAACTTTATAGCAGCAAAGCCAGATACCTATGACAGCGCCAAGTGTTTGGCACAAACTTTGATCGATCACAATGATGATCAAGAGGAAGCAAGCACCACTCCCAAGCCAACAGAAAAGAGTGGCGAGAAAAGAAAGTCTTGGAGAAAGAAGAAGAAGAGTCAGTCTTCCCCAGAACCCTCAAAGAAACAACAAATAGTGGCAGTCCACGCTGCCACTACCCCTGCTGTTGTTTCTGTTGTCAATTCCACATCTCAAGTACCTGTTACCGGATATGTCGGTACCCTCTCGTGGTGTGACCGATGTAACTACCACCATCGCATCCCTGGCCCTTGTCGTGCAAAGTTCTGTAGAAGTTGTGGCCAGGAAGGTCACCATGCACGAACCTGCAAAACCCCAACCCCGTCAACTAGTCAAGCTTTCGGAGCAGGTATTGGTCAAACATGCTACAACTGTGGAAAGGTCGGGCACTATAAGCGAAACTGTCCAAAGACAGTAACGTCTGGCAACACCGGGAGAGTCCTAACTATGGGGCAAGAAAGGACAGCCGCCTATCCCACCGTTTCCACAGGTATATTTTCCCTTGTTAAATTTATATGCCTGTGATTCTTTTGGATTCTAGCACCAAAAGAAATTCGTTAACCATCCATTTGAACATCTTCTAACCCCGTCGTTTGCGAGTAACCGAATATGTGTATCTTCGAGATGGTTATTACGTGAGAGCGAGAACGCTTGTGTCGTATCCGTAGATTGTATTCTCAATCCGAGCGATATTCTTTTCCCATTTGACCTAGTGGCAAACTTTTTATGAGATGCTTTGATGTCACCTTTAGCATGTAATGACCGAGCCTCATTCATGCTATCTTTCCTAGTTTCGAGAAAGCCATTCGTTCCAACCTTCCTCCGACTCGACTTTCATGATATTTGTACATCAAAGCTTAAAAAGTCTTTCCATGTATTTCTTGTCCGAGTGATCATCGATAAACGAGACTACGATTCCTTCCCCGATACTGTTTCCAAAGAATTCTTGGTAATTCTTTCCGAACGTGCAGTCTAGTCTCGCATCGACCTAATCCCAGGAATTTCCTCGTAGCCAAACCTCAGTGAGCACGATGTGTGCAAGTCAGCAATTCGGGCTTGATACGATCACTACGAAGTAGAAGTGGCGCCCTTCGGTCGAACCATTTTCTTGGTCCGTAGATAAGCAAAGCAGTCATACTCGTAAACCCTTCCAAAAGAAAAGGAAATAAAGAATTACTCGACACCGGGAACACCCATGGAAACCTGTCGATTCTTGGGTTCCGTCGACTATAATCGTAAACTCATATAGAAGTTTCCCTTAGAACCATCGGACCCTTAGTTACTCTACCATGTGAAAGTGTACCCACTTGTTGGAGGTTTTACCCTGGAAAGGTATAGTACGCCTTGGGAAGTGTGGAAAAACTTAACTTGTGTAACCTTAGACTCTTCGAGATCCTCATTAGGAATCGCTTCCATAGACCTCTCCGAGCTATCTTCAGGACTCAGTAGCAACCATCTGATATTCCGCATATTTATTTGTAAGACTTACCGACCTGACGAAACCCTAGTAATTCCTTTGAGGAGATCAAAACCGATAAAAATCTGAATCTTCATGGATGAATCAATTGAGATCGTGGATTGAGAGGTTAACCATGTGTAACAAAGCCACATCCTGACAATGAGGGTTCGCTGAAATGTCAAGCGAAGACCGGATTCCACTTAGGAGCTTGAAGACCCGAAGCAGTAGATTCATTCTCATATCTCTTTTCACTTCGTGATCAGTGTTCGAATCTTTGAATTTCGGGACGAAATTCCCTCTAACGGGGGGATAACGTAACAACCCGAAATTCATATCCCTAAATGTAACCCTTCTCGCGACTCGTTCCGATCATCCAATCGCCGTTTCCGATTTCGTTTTCGATTCCGACAATTTATTAAGTCATTAATGTATATTTTATTTTATCACTTAATAAGTGTCTTAATACCCTTAGAACTCATTCTAACATCTCATATTAATGATCGGAACATTTCTAGAATCAACCATATCGGGTTACGGCAAATTGGTCGGGTGCGACCAAAGGCCCCGTCTAACGCCGGTATCGGGTAGAATTCTACCGTGTCCCGAACTTGGACACTATTTAAAGTGATCCAAGTCTTCATTTTGAAGCTTCTGCTCCATTTTACAACTTTCACTCCAACCTCTCCTCAAACTAGAATTAAAGGTCCAAATCTCAAGTTTAAGGCTTCTAATCACCAAGGTACCTTCCCTAGCTTGTTATGTAACCTCTTTAGCCATCAACTTCGAGATTAATCTATGGATTAGGACCATTACCATGAGTTTACGGCCCTAGAACAGTCCTAGGCCGTAAACTCATATAATTGGGGTTTTTGGAGCAACAAAACCCTTCGAAACCACAATTAGACCTTAGATATGGCTAAATGACTTTATGGAATGAGCTTAGAATTCCTTGAAGCATAATTTAGAGCCTTGTTTATGATTTTACGGCCCAGGAAGGTGTCTAGGCCGTAAACACTAAATTATAAGGGTTTTCAGCCCTTAAACCCTTCCATGGCTCAAACAAGACTTAGATACGACTTTTAGAATATTGGTTATGGACCTAGAACACTTCAAACATGGACCTAAAACTCTTCATTTGAGAGTTTACGGCCATAGAAGGTGCTCCATGGACGTAAACTCCTAAAAACATGTCATATTGTGCCCAAAAATCATTTTAAGGCTTGTAGAAATTTTTAGAATCACATGTGATTGATTTGGAAGCATTAAAACAATTATTCAAGGGTGCATAGGAGTTTACGGCCATAAGCTCCATGCTAAGGCCGTAAACTCCCTTAAGTATGTCCATTGGTGTTTAAAATTCATTCCAAGCCCTTAAACCAAACCTAGAAATTTTCCCCTAAGTGTTTCAATCAAATTTGCACCATAAACCACCCCACCATGAGTGGGGAATGGGTGTTCTAGGCCGAAAACTCTTGTAAGAGTTTACTCTTGAAGAGTAAACTCCATTTCCCGGTGATACAAGTCCTTAAACGCCACCCGGGTCCTTCCAAACACTTGTAATGGGGTGTTTCCACAACTAGAAGTGTATATACCTAACAAATAAATTAATGAAGTCCTAATTAAATAAAAATTTGTATCATTTGATAATCCGAACCGGTGAGTTCATACCCCTACCCTTTTTCCGTGTTTTCAATGGTTTTTCAATGTTTTCAGGGGGGATACAAGCAAAAGTACAAGTGTATTTTGTACTTAAACTAATTTTCAACTCAATGGTTTTACTTACTAAATGTTTTGATTTCCAAAGATTTGTGATAACTGACGTTTCGAATTGCAGGTTAAACATAGATTTCTTTTAAGAGTGTTATAACTACATTCTTTTTGAATAAGAAATCATACTAATCATATTTAAGATCAACGAATAGGAATACGAATACGAATACGAATACAAATACAAATACGAAAACGATTACGAATACGACTACGAATACGAATACGAATACGACTACGAATGCGAATACGACTACGAATGCGAAATGACGCCTTTGGTTGGCACTAAGACTTCGAATATACAATTAGTGTACTCCTTGAGTGTCACCAGAGTTTCGAATCTAATACGAAAATACGCCTCTGGACCTCTACTGAGTTTCAAATATATCCGCCTCAGAATGTCGACAGAGCTTCGAATACACAACTAATATACTCATTTGGAAATCAACAGAACTTCAAAAATACTGTAATGTACGCTTCTGTGTGATTCCAAATATTCGAAAATACAACTAAGTTAGTAGATTATAGTCATCCGAATGTAGAATAACTAAGGGTTTAGAACACATAACTAATACTACTCACATGGTAATTACTAGTACTTCAAAATCAGATCTAAGAACCAACCTCAACACATAGGAAAATATGGGATTTTCCTTGGATAACATTACAATCAGTAACAAACCTAGATACAAATAGACAACTCAACACATAGGAAAATATGGGATTTTCCTGGGTAGCGTAATAGCACATAAAGGGATAACGTAACAAACGAATAACTAAAACTAAAAGGAAAATATGGGATTTTCCTCGAACGACATAACCAACTGTTTTCGAAATTGTAACAAAGGATAACCAAACTGTTTTCATAAGAAAACATGGGATTTTCCTGGAACGACATAACCAACTGTTTTCGAAATTGTAACAAAGGATAACCAAACCGTTTTCATAAGAAAATATTGGATTTTCTTGATTAACAACTTTTCCAGAAAGTAAAGGAACTCATTCTTTTCAAAACTAAACCGTTTATGAACTTACCAGCTTTATGCTGATTTTCAAACCGCTTGTATTCTCAGGTCAGCGTTAGACAGGTACACCGCAACCATTTGGAGAAGACGGAGCGTCTTGAAGACTCGTCTTTACTTTTGTTTATATTACATATGTAAAACACTTGTATAACTTTTCTTTCAAACTGATGTAAACAATATTATGTAATGTAATGTTTTGTGTTTACTGTTTTACTATGTGCATTGGATTTGATACTCAACATGGAGTCAACCCCGGAAATGTTTCCGCCTTCGGTTTTCAGGGTGTGACAGTTTGTTTCTGGTGGTGGTGGCTGCGGTTGTTGTTTTTCTGGTTCTGGTCGTTGGTTCAGTTTTAGACGAGCGCTACTTCTTCTAGGCATTTTGTTTAGTTCCTATACATTTTGGATCACCAAGTGTTTAGTCTATAAAATATTACTCCGAATTTAAATAGTTCATATGATCTGATCAAAATAAAATATAGTTGTACACCTACATCTAGTTGTCATAAGATCTATGCACATATGAACTTTAGTTTGAATATCTGATCTAAATCCTAGAGATCAAAAACATTCCAGGTATTTAGGTGTATTCTCATCGCGGGTCTGAGTCTTCATATATGACTCTATATTTATTATTTGTTGTATTCATGCTCTATTAATTATTGTTCGTTACTTCAGGTCTAGCTGATAAGGCACTGGCCAATCAGGACAGTCGGAGGGCAGGATCATTTTAGCATATAGTTGTTCTGAAATCCAGCAACCCAACCAACGTGTCTATCTTGTCACCGCTCCCGTAAGTAGTCCTTCAGTAGAATATTTAATAATACTTTATATTGTAGGCTAAGGGATACACCTAAACCTAACAGAGTAAGCCCTAAACTATAGTCGTGCTTTCTTAAGAAAGTACTAATTCACTATAGTTTATAGCTCTGATACCAATCTGCCACACCCCGACCGTCGGCGGAAACACCGAGCAGTGTCACGTCATTTCTTGTATCATAGTTATCAACTTCCTGAAAACACATGCATTTAAAATACGTCAACATAAAGTTAGTGAGTCCACAGGTTTTGACTCCATATAAAATAACACTTTTTCTAAGTTCAAAAGTATAGTTTTGAAAGTATAATTTTTACTCTCCAACGATTACTATATATATCCTAGGTATAAAAGTTTACTTACCAAAAAAGTATATACCTATAGATCTCATATACTATGAATATAAGTGTTTGTAATTTCATACAAACGAAAGTTGCTACGTATAAATCTTATTTCAGTTCTATACGAGTAAAAACACTACGTATAAATCTATTCCAATTCTATATGAGTATTTGTGCTAGGTATAATTATCTACTTAATATACAAGTAGTACCTAGGGTATAGGTAGGGGAAACTAATACTTAACATTCATACTTGTATAGCGACGAAGTATAATGTTTCTAACAAGTTGCTACCATGAGTCTGTAACTGCTGCTTGACAACAAAACCTCTGACAAAACAATACACGCATGATTTACCATGAGAAACAATACACTCATGATTTACCATGAGAAACAACACTACACGCTTCATCGACGCCGGAATAAAAATAAAAGGAACGAATCGTCACTCGCTTGTCTTGGGTTGTCATTAACAACCACGAGTGGGGTTGTCAACCCGTATCTTATTCATACACGACTTTCTCGCTCACACGGGATTAATGGTTACAGGTCAGAGGACTTCCACTAAGATCCCCAATCTTAGTTGATGAATGAGGTAGCTCATGTAAACTTTGACGACGTTCTATAGTCCTAACAAATAAAGCATTTTCATGTCGAAAACCCTAAGTTACTAGACTATGCTTTTAATCATTACTCTTAATTTCATAACATTTAGGCAGTATAACAGCTATAACTTGAAGTAAAACCAAGTTTTATCTTGACCTAAAACCAATAATAACAACACATAACGTTCCTAGTTTTATCTTGACATAAAACTATCAATAACAATACTAAGTTTTATCTTAACATAAAACTAACAATAACAACATATAACATATTCGGTTTTATCTTGACATAAAACCAATAATAGCAATATATAACATACCTGGTTTTATCTTGACATAAACCAATAATAACAACATACTTATCATTTCACATATAGAACTTCCGAGTATAACTCTGGAACTATATCGCACACAAAATATATATAGAATCCTAAGTATAACTCATGATCTACATTAGTATGACAATAACATGCTAACAACTTTACGATAGTTGTGTACTTTCAAATACGAAATAACTATATCCCGGTTATTATAACTATCTACGTTGATATTGATATATACTGTCATATAGACATAATAATAACATATATATAATATTTAGCATGTGTTTTACCCCGAAAATATTAGAAAGTGGGGCTGTGAAACTCACCTTAATAGCATGATTTTATGTAATCTAAGCAGAAACGGCCCGCGTACAAGGTCGTCGGGGCTCGGGATGCAAGTGAGCTTCAGCAAAAGAGAGAGGAGAAATGGAAATGGTGTAAGGAAGTGTTAAGGTTGGACCTGCTGTTTATAGGAAGGATTTTGGACCCTCGCGACGTGAGAATTTCATTGTTCATGTCGTGAGTTTCGAGCTAATCTCTTCGTAGGCTTGGCATCCGTCTTGTGGCTTCCGAAGGTGGCAAAATGAGCCCTCAAGACGTGAAAAATGCCTTGTTCACGTCGTGAGTTTATATCATATCCCCTCGCAGCCTCGTCACACCTTCTAGATCCGAAATATGGCGGTTTGACTCCTCACATCGTGAGTTTTTACGCTCACATCGTGAGTTTAGTCCAATTAGGCTTTCTGACACCGACATCTTCGGAAGTCCGTAACTTTTGCATACGAACTCCGTATTTGACGTTTTTCATATCCACGCATAGGTATTTACGAGCACTACAACTCTATTTTTGTAACAACCCGAAATTTCCGTATAAATTATTGTAACTCTTTTGTAGTCCAACTCGCGCAACCAATCGTCATTTCAAATTCGATTTACGATCTTCCGTATAATTAAGTCATTTATTAGTGCACATTTAAAATGACTTAATGAGTGTCTTAATACATTTAGAGATCATTTTAACACCCAACTTTAGTGATCAGAATATTTCTTGAAATTACCATATCGGGTACGACCAAAAACCTCATTTAACGTCGGTATCGGGTAGAATTCTATCGTGTCCAATTCCCGAACACTATATAAACATGATTTAGACTCCATTTGAAGCCTTTGGCCAAATTCACACTAAACTCTTACAACCTCTCTCCTCCAAGCTAGAATTAAGTCCAAATCACAAGTTTAAGGCTTCAAATCTTTAAGGTAACCTCTCTAGCATGTTATTCATCATCTTTAGCCTTCAAATTGATGAATTAATTGAATTTTGGGGTCAAGAACATGAGTTTACGGCCAAGGAGCAAGCTTGGACCGTAAACTCCATTTTATGGGGATTTAAGCTCTTAAACTCCTTCCAAAACTCAATTGGACTTTAGATATGGGTAAGGGACTTCAAGATATGGACTTAGAACATGTAAATCTTTGACTTTGAGGACTTTGAAGGAGTTTACGGCCAAGGCATAAGCTTAGGCCGTAAACTCATGTTAATGGGGTTTTTCATGCCCTTAAACCCTTCCAAATCACTTTTATGGCTTAGATATGAATTATAGGACCTTGGATATAGCATTTGGACACTGGAAACATAACTTTTGAGGGACTTATGTGATTTTACGGCCAAGGGGAGTGCTTGGGCCGTAAACTCCCTAAAACAAGGCATAAATTCAATTCTAAGGTGTTAGAAAGCCATCCAACACCACCAAAAGCCTTGGAATAAATCAAGGAACCAACCAAAAATAGTTTAAGGGACTTAAACACAACATTTGTGGGTTTTCTAAGAGTTTACGGCCAAGGCTTGTTCTTGGGCCGTAAACTCCAAAACTTTTGGTGTTAGAATGCAAACTAAACACCCCTACAGCCTTTAGATGAATTTTAGAAGCCATTCTATGCTAGTTTCAGGCCTTGAAACGCATTGTAGCTTGTCATATTAGAGTTTACGGCCATGAAGGGGGTTTCATGGGCCGTAAACTCCATAAATCCCTTATATGTCACTTGCAAACTCATTTCTAGACTTGTGGGAATTTTTAGAATCACATGTGATTGGTTTTAACAACATTTAGCATCATTTTCATAAGGATTAAGGAGTTTACGGCCAGGAGCCTATGCTAGGCCGTAAACTCCCATAAATTAATCATTTTTGGTGATTTTAATCCATTCCATGCATTTAGATCAAAGCCTAGAATCATTTCCCATGTCCAAGTAAGCCATTTAAGCCATTTAAACACCCAAAACCACACCCACATGAGTTTACGGCCATAAACTCATGTATGTGTGTGTTTTGAGGTTGTAAACTCATTTAAATGTTTACTTATGGAGAGTAAACTCAAGTCCCAAGTCCCTAGTGCCTTTGCAAGTCCTTAAACGCCACCCGGGTCACTCCAAACACTCATTTTAAGGTGTTTAACCACATTGGAGTGTAATGTTCCATATGATTAGTGAATGTATCCCTAATTGTATATATATGGACATTATATCATTTTACATAGGTTCATCGCGAGTAATCAAACCCCGAACCAACGACTAGCATTCAAAACCGACACGTTTCCGTGTCCGGTGAGTTCATACCCCTACCCTTTTTCACTATTTTCACTGTTTTTAGGGGGGAACACAAGCAAAGTACAAGGAAATTCTTGTACTTAAAACATATTTTCAAATATGTGTTTCATATTTCATATGCTTTTATTACTGATTACCACAACTATTAACCATTTGAACATGCAGATCATGTAACATGTATTTGTGAAATAGGTCTTTAAACTGTTATGTTTTACATATATTTCACAAATGATTTTTCCACATTTTATCAGTTAAAAGCATTACATAAGACATTTGAATATAATGCTTGTACACTGTTTTGTCCTCGGTAACACTCCACATTTATACGCGAGTGGACGACTATCATATTATTACTAGTAAATTTGTTAATCCTGTATAATTGGAGACACGTCTTTGGAGAACACTCCACCAAGGTACGCGAGTGGAAGACTACACCCATAACCAAAATCTCTGGTATTTAGAGAGCGTGACTTGAGTGTATAGATCTATACGGGGCTGACTACCCCACACCTGGCTGCTAGCTACAGCCGAACCGAAATGGTTCAAGGGTGACGAAAGTCATAAGTATGTGGACGACTTATTGCCACATGTGGACTACTTATTGCCACAGGTTTTAGTCTATTGTATGGTTATGGAACTCGCAATTAGGATAACAGAGATTTACTTATAGTAATAATGAATCACTTTTTACATCTTTCACATCTTTCACAACACTGTAACCAACATTCAGGAAAGTACGGGACTTTCCTGGGGTAAACATGGAAACCAATCACAATTGCATCTTTTACATCTTTACATCATTTACATTTGAAACCAACATGCAGGAAAGCATGGGGCTTTTCTGGGTAACACTTACCTAACTAGAAAGAGTAACAAACTGGATAACATTACATCTTTTACAATTTGAAATACACAATAAGGAAAGTATGGGACTTTCCTGGTAACATATGATAAGCAAACAGATCAGTTTAAATCAGTCAGATAACCAACTATACATTTTCACATGAATAAACGTGTTTTCAATGTACGAACTTATCATACCTTTCATTTGTGAATCAATAACTAACTATTAAGAAAATATGGGATTTTTCTTGGTACATATGACATTTCAGAAACAGAAAGGAAACTCGAATCATGTTCACAAACAAAAACCGCTTATGAACTCACCAGCTTTATGCTGATTTTTAAACCGCTTGTGTTCTCAGGTCAGCGATAGAACTGGTACCCGGAGATTTCTTTTGATCAGAAGACGGAGTACATGAAGATCCGTTTCATTTTGTCTATATATACTGTGTATCACAACTGTACAAACTTTACTTTTGAAACAACTGTAAAACTTTATTATGTAATGTAATGGCTGTTTTACTTTACTTACTATGTGCATTGGATTTGATACTCAACGTGGAGTCAACCCCGGAAATGTTTCCGCTTTCGGTTTTCGGGGTGTGACAGATTGGTATCAGAGCCCTTGTTTATAGTGAATGAAGTATACCAAACCTTACATGGTATAAAACTATAAACACTAAAGGGCCTAAGTGCTCTGAATTAAAAGTATCTTCTAATTACAAGTATTTTCGAAAAGTATACAAGTATACCGAATCGTCGCTATCCGTAACTACAAGTAAAACCGAACATAAGTAATTGGGTGTTGTGTACTATGGTTAAACCTGGGCAGTTATGTAGTCGTGTCTAGGGTCAATATAGCCTGGCCAACTATATTCATTCGAGACACGGCCAACATGTACTTGGGAGTGACTGTAATATGCGGCATGCCTAAAACTTACCCAATATCCCAAACAACAAATCGTCGCTGCAGCAAACCATGAAATACTATGGGAGTATTTCTTGAGACGTTCCTTTGTAGAAATTCTTGTATACGCATTAATCCTTGATTATTACTCTAGCGATAAAATGTTCTATATAGATAACTCCTTTCTGCTTATTCGCTTAGTATGATGCTATAATTGCCTTGATGAGATATCTCCTGTCCCATATCTCTTGATTCAATTCAGAGGACTTATGATCCTCTCTTTCCTGATCTTTTTAGATCAAGATGCCTCCAAGAAAAATACCCAGCTCAAAGAACAACGATAATCCCTCTTCACCGCCACCCCCTCCTCAGTTTGACCTAGCATCACTCCAGACGATGATGACAGCTGCAATGGTAGCAGCTATGTCGCAAATGAACTCTAATAGTTCAGGAGGTGGTTCTCAATCTCAAAACCCTGAAGGTAGTCAGGGGCATCAAAGAGGAAATTCTTATAAGGATTTCATGAACGCGAAACCAACTTCCTTTAATGGCACTGGAGGTGTCATATCCTTATCCCGATGGTTCGAGAAAATCGATTCCATCTTCGAAATCTGTGCTTGTGCAGAGTCTGATAAAGTTAAATTTGCGGCTTGTACCTTCGAGGATAAAGCCTTGACTTGGTGGAATGGCCGAGTCAAATCTCTGACCTTACCTGTAGCCAATGCCATGGGCTGGGAGGCCATGAAAGAACTTCTCATTGCTGAGTACTGTCCCCATGGCGAAATGCAAAAATTAGAACACGAACTTTGGAACTTAAAGATGAAAGGTTCTGACATTGCTGCGTATACTTCCCGATTTGATGACCTCGCACTTCTCTGCCCGGGATTAGTCACTCCTGAAAACAAAAAGATCGAAAGGTTCGTTTGGGGGTTATCTCAACCGACAAAGAGTCATGTTTTGGCTGCTCATCCGAATACTTATGATAGTGCCAAGACTTTGGCTCAAATTCTGATTGATCACAACGACGACGTTAAGGAAATCACTACCACTTCTGAACCGACTCAAAGGAGTGGTGAAAAGAGGAAATTCTGGAAAAAGAAGAAGGGTCAATCTTCTCAAGGATCTTCCAAGAAACATCAGACGGCAGCAGTCCATGCTGCTACTGTTACTCCTGTCACTGCAGTTTCTGTTATGGGATCCACAGCTTCAACTCCTACCAGTAAATATGCTGGTAACCTTCCCCTGTGTGACAAGTGTAAATACCATCATCATCCTGGTCCTTGCCGAGAATTGTCTTGCACCAGCTGTGGTAAGAAAGGACACACGGTTCGATTCTGCAGAACTCCTACCTAATCAGCCAACCAATCATCAGGAGCAGGTGTTAGTCAAGCCTGCTACAACTGTGGAGAAGTTGGGCATTTCAAAAGGAACTGTCCCAAGAAGTCAACTGCTGATAACACTAGAAGGATTCTAACCATGGGACGAGAGGAAGCGGTTGCTGATCCCACTGTTGTTTCGGGTACGTTCCTTCTCGACAACTCATATGCTAGTATACTTTTCGATTCCGGTGCTGAAAGGAGTTTTGTTAGTCATGCATTCAAACATAATCTAAAACCAAATCCTCAACCATTAACTGAAACGTTTACCGTCGAGATGGCTAACGGTGAGAAAGAACGCGCTAACGATATATTCATAGGTTGTACACTTACCTTAAACGATCACTCATTTTCTATAGATCTCATGCCCGTTTCCATTAAGAGCTTTGATGTTATCATTGGCATGGATTGGTTGAGTCCCAATCATGCTGACATTCTTTGTTACGAAAAAGCTATCCGTCTCAATTTTCCATCGGATCAAACTCTGATAATCTATGGCGATAAACCCAGTTCCAATCTTCATATCATCTCTTGCATCAAAGCTCGAAAGCTCCTTCGAAAGGAGTGCGTTGCATTCTTAGCTCATGTGATCAACAAGAATCAAGAAGTTAAAGACCTCGCGAGCATCCCCGAGGTCTGCAATTTTCCCGATGTGTTCCCTGAAGAGCTTCCAGGAATTCCTCCCGAACGTCAGGTCGAGTTCCGCATTGACCTAATTCCTGGAGCTACTCCTGTAGCAAAATCTCCGTATCGACTAGCTCCGGCAGAAATGCAGGAGTTATCCAGTCAACTCAATGAGTTGCTCAGTAAGGGATTCATTAGGCCGAGTTCCTCACCCTGGGGAGCTCCGGTTCTGTTTGTCAAGAAGAAAGATGGATCCTTTCGAATGTGTATCGACTATCATGAACTGAACAAATTAACCGTTAAGAACCGATATCCTCTTCCACGTATAGATGATCTCTTTGATCAACTTCAGGGAGCCAGCTACTTTTCTAAGATAGACCTTCGGTCAGGGTACCATCAGTTGCGAGTTCATGAAAGTGATGTGCCCAAAACAGCTTTTAGGACTCGGTATGGACACTACGAGTTCGTAGTGATGCCCTTCGGTCTAACCAATGCACCGGCTGTGTTCATGGACCTTATGAACCGGGTGTGCCGTCCCTTCTTAGACAAATTCGTTATCGTGTTCATTGATGACATCCTCGTTTACTCCCGAAGCGAAGAAGACCACAAACAACACTTGAAGCTAGTGTTGGAAACCCTTAGATCCGAAAGGCTATACGCGAAATTTTCCAAATGTGAATTCTGGATACAGAAGGTAACTTTCCTCGGTCACGTGGTAAGCGGGGAGGGTATTCATGTAGATCCTTCCAAAATTAAAGCAATAGAGAATTGGTCGGCACCGAAAACACCCATAGAAATTCGTCAATTCTTGGGTCTCGCCGGCTACTATCGGCGATTCATTCAAAACTTTTCCAAAATCGCCAAACCTTTAACCACTCTAACACAGAAAGGTGTACCCTTTTGTTGGAGTGATAATCAAGAAACTGCATTTCAAACATTGAAGAGAGCCTTATGTAGCGCGCCTGTTCTGTCTCTGCCTGAAGGGACAGAGGATTTCGTCGTCTACTGCGATGCGTCTAATCAAGGTTTAGGCTGTGTACTTATGCAAAGAGGAAAGGTGATTGCTTACGCCTCAAGGCAATTGAAAGCACACGAGGTCAACTATACTACACACGACTTGGAACTAGGAGTTGTAGTCTTTGCAATAAAGATTTGGAGACATTATCTCTACGGAACCAAGTGCACAATCTTCACTGATCACAAGAGCCTTCAACACATCTTTAATCAAAAAGACTTAAACATGAGGCAACGGCGATGGGTAGAATTACTCAGTGATTATGAGTGTGAAATCCGTTACCACCCCGGCAAAGCCAACGTAGTAGCAGATGCCCTTAGTCGAAAGGATAGTACAGGCCACAAAGTAAAGAACTAGACGATGACCATCCATTCCAACCTACCCGTGCAAATCCGAGAAGCTCAGTTAGAAGCCCTGAAATCTGAGAACATGACAACTGAAGCTTTGAGAGGGATGGAAAAGAAACTTGAGATCAGAGGTGACGGAGTTCACTGTTTCATGAATCGAATCTGGATTCCCAAATCCGGAGGATTCAGAGAAATAGTCATGGAAGAAGCGCACAAAACTAAATACTCTGTTCACCCAGGTTCTGATAAGATGTACTTGGATCTCAAGAAACAATATTGGTGGCCAAACATGAAAGCTGAGATAGCTACATTCGTGGGCAAGTGCTTGACTTGCGCCAAAGTCAAAGTTGAACATCAGAAACCTTCAGGTCTGCTTCAACAACCCGAAATCCCCGAGTGGAAATGGGAGATGATTACCATGGACTTCATCACCAAACTACCCAAGTGTTCTAGTGGGTACGATACCATTTGGGTAATTGTCGATCGTTTGACAAAATCCGCTCACTTCATTCCAATTAAAGAATCATACAAGATGGAAAGACTTGCGCGAATCTACATCCAGGAAGTAGTACGTCTACACGGTGTACCTGTATCCATTATCTCTGATCGAGATAGCAGGTTTACCTCCAGATTCTGGCAATCCCTTCAGAATGCTCTTGGAACCAAACTAGATATGAGCACGGCATATCATCCTCAAACCGATGGACAAAGTGAAAGAACAATTCAAACCCTGGAAGACATGCTTAGGGCATGTGTCATCAACTTTGGAAAATCGTGGGATACACATCTATCCTTGATCGAATTCTCGTACAACAACAGTTACCACACCAGCATTAGGGCTGCTCCATTCGAAGCTCTATACGGTCATAAGTGCAGATCCCCTCTGTGTTGGGCCGAGGTGGGGGATACACAGTTAGCCAGGAATCGAGTTCCCGACAGTGCTCTCACTGGTCCTGAAATCGTCCGCGAAACCACCGAAAAGATCATTCAAATCCGTAACCGACTGAAAGCCTCACGTGATCGTCAAAAGAGTTACGCTGATAATCGTCGGAAACCCCTTGAATTCCAGGTTGGAGATCGGGTTCTGTTAAAAGTCTCGCCCTGGAAAGACACTGTACGTTTTGGTAAACGTGGGAAACTTAATCCAAGGTACATTGGACCCTTTGAGATTCTCTCCAGGATCGGTCCAGTTGCCTATAAACTTCAATTACCTCACGAACTCAGTAACATTCATCCTGTCTTCCATGTTTCAAATCTCAAAAAGTGCCTATCCGATGAAACCCTAACGATTCCTTTAGACGAGATCGAGATCAATGAAAACATTAACTTTGTGGAGGAACCAATCGAAATCATGGATCGAGAAATCAAACGTACGAAACAGAGTCGCATTTCGTTGGTGAAGGTTCGCTGGAATGCAAAGCGAGGACCGGAGTTCACTTGGGAGCGAGAAGATTCGATTAAACAAAAATATCCACAACTCTTTTCTAATCCAAGATTTGTATCTTGTCTTGTGTTTTAAACTTTGAATTTCGGGACGAAATTCTCTCTAACGGGAGGATAATGTAACAACCCGAAATTTCCGCATAAATTATTGTAACTCTTTTGTAGTCCAACTCGCGCAACCAATCGTCATTTCAAATTCGATTTACGATCTTCCGTATAATTAAGTCATTTATTAGTGCACATTTAAAATGACTTAATGAGTGTCTTAATACATTTAGAGATCATTTTAACACCCAACTTTAGTGATCAGAATATTTCTAGAAATTACCATATCGGGTACGACCAAAAACCTCATTTAATGTCGGTATCGGGTAGAATTCTATCGTGTCCAATTCCCGAACACTATATAAACATGATTTAGACTCCATTTGAAGCCTTTGGCCAAATTCACACTAAACTCTTACAACCTCTCTCCTCCAAGCTAGAATTAAGTCCAAATCACAAGTTTAAGGCTTCAAATCTTTAAGGTAACCTCTCTAGCATGTTATTCATCATCTTTAGCCTTCAAATTGATGAATTAATTGAATTTTGGGGTCAAGAACATGAGTTTACGGCCAAGGAGCAAGCTTGGGCCGTAAACTCCATTTTATGGGGTTTTAAGCTCTTAAACTCCTTCCAAAACTCAATTGGACTTTAGATATGGCTAAGGGACTTCAAGATATGGACTTAGAACATGTAAATCTTTGATTTTGAGGACTTTGAAGGAGTTTACGGCCAAGGCATAAGATTAGGCCGTAAACTCATGTTAATGGGGTTTTTCATGCCCTTAAACCCTTCCAAATCACTTTTATGGCTTAGATATGAATTATAGGACCTTGGATATAGCATTTGGACACTTGAAACATAACTTTTGAGGGACTTATGTGAGTTTACGGCCAAGGGGAGTGCTTGGGCCGTAAACTCCCTAAAACAAGGCATAAATTCAATTCTAAGGTGTTAGAAAGCCATCCAACACCACCAAAAGCCTTGGAATAAATCAAGGAACCAACCAAAAATAGTTTAAGGGACTTAAACACAACATTTGTGGGTTTTCTAAGAGTTTACGGCCAAGGCTTGTTCTTGGGCCGTAAACTCCAAAACTTTTGGTGTTAGAATGCAAACTAAACACCCCTACAGCCTTTAGATGAATTTTAGAAGCCATTCTATGCTAGTTTCAGGCCTTGAAACGCATTGTAGCTTGTCATATTAGAGTTTACGGCCATGAAGGGGGTTTCATGGGCCGTAAACTCCATAAATCCCTTATATGTCACTTGCAAACTCATTTCTAGGCTTGTGGGAATTTTTAGAATCACATGTGATTGGTTTTAACAACATTTAGCATCATTTTCATAAGGATTAAGGAGTTTACGGCCAGGAGCCTATTCTAGGCCGTAAACTCCCATAAATTAATCATTTTTGGTGATTTTAATCCATTCCATGCATTTAGATCAAAGCCTAGAATCATTTCCCATGTCCAAGTAAGCCATTTAAGCCATTTAAACACCCAAAACCACACCCACATGAGTTTACGGCCGTAAACTCATGTATGTGTGTGTTTTGAGGTTGTAAACTCATTTAAATGTTTACTTATGGAGAGTAAACTCAAGTCCCAAGTCCCTAGTGCCTTTGCAAGTCCTTAAACGCCACCCGGGTCACTCCAAACGCTCATTTTAAGGTGTTTAAACACATTGGAGTGTAATGTTCCATATGATTAGTGAATGTATCCCTAATTGTATATATATGGACATTATTTCATTTTACATAGGGTCATCGCGAGTAATCAAACCCCGAACCAACGACTAGCATTTAAAACCGACACGTTTCCGCGTCCGGTGAGTTCATACCCCTACCCTTTTTCACTGTTTTCACTGTTTTTAGGGGGGGAACACAAGCAAAGTACAAGGAAATTCTTGTACTTAAAACATATTTTCAAATATGTGTTTCATATTTCATATGCTTTTATTACTGATTACCACAACTATTAACCATTTGAACATGCAGATCACGTAACATATATTTGTGAAATAGGTCTTTAAACTGTTATGTTTTACATATATTTCACAAATGATTTTTCCACATTTTATTAGTTAAAAGCATTACATAAGACATTTGAATATAATGCCTGTACACTGTTTTGTCCTCGGTAACACTCCACATTTATACGCGAGTGGAGGACTATCATATTATTACTAGTAAATTTGTTAATCCTGTATAATTGGAGACACGTCTTTGGAGAACACTCCACCAAGGTACGCGAGTGGAAGACTACACCCATAACCAAAATCTCTGGTATTTAGAGAGCGTGACTTGAGTGTATAGATCTATACGGGGCTGACTACCCCACACCTGGCTGCTAGCTACAGCCGAACCGAAATGGTTCAAGGGTGACGAAAGTCATAAGTATGTGGACGACTTATTGCCACGTGTGGACTACTTATTGCCACAGGTTTTAGTCTATTGTGTGGTTATGGAACTCGCAATTAGGATAACAGAGATTTACTTATAGTAATAATGAATCACTTTTTCCATCTTTCACATCTTTCACAACACTGTAACCAACATTCAGGAAAGTACGGGACTTTCCTGGGGTAAACATGGAAACCAATCACAATTGCATCTTTTACATCTTTACATCATTTACATTTGAAACCAACATGCAGGAAAGCATGGGGCTTTTCTGGGTAACACTTACCTAACTAGAAAGAGTAACAAACTGGATAACATTACATCCTTTACAATTTGAAATACACAATAAGGAAAGTATGGGACTTTCCTGGTAACATATGATAAGCAAACAGATCAGTTTAAATCAGTCAGATAACCAACTATACATTTTCACATGAATAAACGTGTTTTCAATGTACAAACTTATCATACCTTTCATTTGTGAATCAATAACTAACTATTAAGAAAATATGGGATTTTTCTTGGTACATATGACATTTCAGAAACAGAAAGGAAACTCGAATCATGTTCACAAACAAAAACCGCTTATGAACTCACCAGCTTTATGCTGATTTTTAAACCGCTTGTGTTCTCAGGTCAGCGATAGAACAGGTACCCGGAGATTTCTTTTGATCAGAAGATGGAGTACATGAAGATCCGTTTCATTTTGTCTGTATATACTATGTATCACAACTGTACAAACTTTACTTTTGAAACAACTGTAAAACTTTATTATGTAATGTAATGGTTGTTTTACTTTACTTACTATGTGCATTGGATTTGATACTCAACGTGGAGTCAACCCCGGAAATGTTTCCGCTTTCGGTTTTCGGGGTGTGACATTTTTAGACTCCAATAGCTAATTCTAAGCCTATTTTAAATTCCTTATGTTATAGAAATTTTATAATGTTTGGTTTATCATAACTTCTTCATGCAAAGTCAGATTTAGATGTTCTCTATATTTTTGGAATTGTACGGACGTATACTTTCATTTATACCATTAAGTATGTATGAAAGTTCATATTTATATTAGAATTATCATGAAATACATAGTGAGTTTACTACATTACTAGTTTAATAAAATCACATTACATGATTCGTATAATCACATGTGATTGCTATTGACCTATTTTGAATAGTGTTACATTCTCCCCCCATTAATAAAATTTCGTCCCAAAATTTATTTTTTAACTAGATACCACTGAAGGGTACTAGATAGATTCCCTGCTTCATATTACAATTGCGCTACCACGACCTAACTTCATTGACCCATTAACTTTGGACATTCCTTCTTGATATGTCCAATTTCACCACACTCAAAACATGCTCTTCCTCCATCATAGCCTATTCCAATGTTTGTTCCTTGATTTTCTGTTGTAGGTGTTGTGCACCTATAGTAACTGGCAGTGTGTCCCTTCCTTTTGCACTTCATGCAAATATAACAGTCACATGCGTGCTGACGGTTACATTGACTGCACCATGAACAATTTCCTATGTGATGACGATTGCACTGAGTGCACATTGGGAGTTTTCTAGCATACTTCCTTGGTTGTAGGGGTATTGTTGTTGTGGCTGCAAAATTAGTTGCCACCTCTTGTCTTTCCTCGAATAATTGTATGGGATTCATTCCATTAAATGTGCGCTTGTTCGTTCCAGATTCGGGAGGCTCGACTATAAATCCCACTTGGATTTCTGTGCTAGTTAGCTAATGAGCTATATGCTTTGCACTGTCATATGTTGTAGGCATCGATGTGATCACTATTCCTTTAGTTTGCGATGCTAGACCCCAGATATATCGCTCGATCTTCTTATACTCTGGGGTTACTAGTGTTGGACACATCACCGCAAGATCATTAAATCTAGCAGTGTAAGCATTTATCTTTGAACCGTTCATGGTTACGGTCCACAGTTCTTGTTCCAAATTATGTATTTCCCCCCAGGGACAATACTCCTCTACTAGCATCCTCTTCAGCTCTTCCCATTGCATGGAATTGGCGTCATCAATGCCCATTGTATTCACTTGGTTGTTCCCCCATGTAAGTGTTGCATCAGCGAAGGTACACGCAGCAAATCGTACCTAACATTCGTTCGGACAGAAGCTTATTTGAAATACTGATTCTGTCTCTTCAATCCACCAAGTCAAGCTAACGACCCCTTCCATTCCATGGAAACTCTTAGGTTTTCAATTCATAAAATCCTTCTAGTTACACATTCTGGCGGTCCTTACAATTCCTTCGTTTCTAACTCCTCCTCTTGCGACATTAGCAAGGGCTACAACAATTCTCTGAGCTATAATTTCTTCAAGTCCTACTGAACTTATTAGAGGGTTTGTTTCTGGTGGTGGTGGTTGCGGTTGTTGTTTTTCTGGTTCTGGTCGTTGGTTCAGGTTTAGACGAGCGCTACTTCTTCTAGGCATTTTGTTTAGTTCCTATACATTTTGGATCACCAAGTGTTTAGTCTATCAAATATTACTCCGAGTTTAAATAGTTCATATGATCTGATCAAAATAAAATATAGTTGTACACCTACATCTAGTTGTGATAAGATCTATGCATATATGAACTTTAGTTTGAATATCTGACCTAAATCCTAGAGATCAAAAACATTCCAGGCATTTAGGTGTATTCTCCTCGCGGGTCTAAGTCTTCATATATGACTCTATATTTATTATTTGTTGTATTCATGCTCTATTAATTATTGTTCGTTACTTCAGGTCTAGCTGATAAGGCATTGGCCAGTCAGGATAGTCGGAGGGCAGGATCATTTTAGCATATAGTCGTTCTGAAATCTAGCAACCCAAGCAACGTGTCTATCTTGTCACCGCTCCCGTAAGTAGTCCTTCAGTAGAATATTTAATAATACTTTATATTGTAGGCTAAGGGATATACCTAAACCTAACAGAGTAAGCCCTAAACTATAGTCATGCTTTGTTAAGAAAGTACTAATTCACTCTAGTTAATAGCTCTGATACCAATCTGTCACACCCCGACCGTCGGCGGAAACACTGAGCAGTGTAACGTCATTTCTTGTATCATAGTTATCAACTTCCTGAAAACACATGCATTTAAAATACGTCAACAAAAAGTTGGTCAGTCCACTGGTTTTGACTCCATATAAAATAACACTTTTTCTAAGTTCAAAAGTATAGTTTTGAAAGTATAATTTTTACTCTCCAACGATTACTATATATATCCTAGGTATAAAAGTTTACTTACCAAATAATTATATACCTATAGATCTCATATACTATGAATATAAGTGTTTGTAATTTCATACAAACGAAAGTTGCTACGTATAAATCTTATTTCAGTTCTATACGATTAAAAACACTATGTATAAATCTATTTCAATTCTATATGAGTATGTGTGCTAGGTATAATTATCTACATAATATACAAGTAGTACCTAGGGTATAAGTAGGGGAAACTAATACTTAACATTCATACTTGTATAGCGACGAAGTATAATGTTTCTAACAAGTTGCTACCATGGGTCTGTAACCGCTGCTTGACAACAAAACCTCTGACAAAACAATACACGCATGATTTACCATGAGAAGCAATACACTCATGATTTACCATGAGAAACAACACTGCGCGCTCCATCGACGCCGAAATAAAAATAAAAGGAACGAATCGTCACTCGCTTGTCTTGGGTTGTAATTAACAACCACGAGTGGGGTCGTCAACCCGTATCTTATTCATACACGACTTCCTCGCTCACACGGGATTAACGGTTATAGGTCAGAGGACTTTCACTAAGATCCCCAATCTTAGTTGCTGAATGAGGTAGCTCATGTAGACTTTGACGGCGTTCTATAGTCCTAACAAATAAAGCATTTTCATGTCTAAAACCCTAAGTTACTAGACTATAATTTTAATCATTACTCTTAATTTCATAACATTTAGACAGTATAACAGCTATAACTTGAAGTAAAACCAGGTTTTATCTTGACCTAAAACCAATAATAACAACACATAACGTTCCTATTTTTATCTTGAGATAAAACTATCAATAACAATACTAAGTTTTATCTTAACATAAAACTAACAATAACAACATATAACATATCCAGTTTTATCTTGACATAAAACCAATAATAGCAATATATAACATACCTGGTTTTATCTTGACATAAAACCAATAATAACAACATACTTATCATTTCACATATAGAACTTCCGAGTATAACTCTGGAACTATATCGCACACAAAATATATATAGAATCCTAAGTATAACTCATGATCTACATTAGTATGACAATAACATGCTAACAACTTTACGATAGTTGTGTACTTTCAAATACGAAATAACTATATCCCAGTTATTATAACTATCTACGTTGATATTGATATATACTGTCATATAGACATAATAATAACATATATATAATATTTAGCATGTGTTTTACCCCGAAAATATTAGAAACTGGGGCTGTGAAACTCACCTTAATAGCGTGATTTTATGTAATCTAAGTAGAAACGGTCCGCGTACAAGGTCGTCGGGGCTCGGGATGCAAGTGAGCTTCAGCAAAAGAGAGAGGAGAAATGGAAATGGTGTAAGGAAGTGTCAAGGTTGGACCTGCTATTTATAGGAAGGATTTTGGACCCTCGCGACATGAGAATTTCATTGTTCACGTCGTGAGTTTCGAGCTAATCTCTTCGAAGGCTTGCCATCCGTCTTGTAGCTTCCGAAGGTGGCAAAATGAGCCCTCAAGACGTGAAAAATGCCTTGTTCATGTCGTGAGTTTATATCATATCCCCTCGCAGCCTCGTCACACCTTCTAGATCCGAAATATGGCGGTTTGACTCCTCACATCGTGAGTTTTTATGCTCACATCGTGAGTTTAGTCCAATTAGGCTTTCTGACAGCGACATCTTCGAAAGTCCGTAACTTTTGCATACGAACTCCATTTTTGACGTTGTTTATATCCACGCATAGGCATTTACGAGCACTACAACTCTCTTTTAGTGTCAAATAGCTAACTCTAAGCCTGTTTTAAATTCCTTATGTTATAGAAATTTTATGATGTTTGGTTTATCGTAACTTCTTCATTCAAAGTCAGATTTAGATGTTCTCTATATTTTTGGAATCATACAGACGTATACTTTCATTTATACCATTAAGTATGTATGAATGTTCATATTTATATTAGAATTATCATGAAATACATAGTGAGGTTACAACATTACTAGTTTAACAAAATCACATTACATGATTAGTATAATCACATGTGATTGCTATTGACCTATTTTGACTAGTGTTACATTCTCCCCTATCAATAAAATTTCGTCCCAAAATTTATTTTTTAACTAGATACCACTGAAGGGTACTAGATAGATTCCCTGCTTCCTATTACAATTGCGCTACCACGACCTAACTTCATTGACCCCTTAACTTTGGACATTCCTTCTTGATATGTCCAATTTCACCACACTCAAAACATGCTCTTCCTCCATCATAGCCTATTCCAATGTTTGTTCCTTGATTTTCTATTGTAGGTGTTGTGCTCCTACAGTAACTGGCAGTGTGTCCCTTCTCTTTGCACTTCATGCAAATATAACAGTCACATGCGTGCTGACAGTTACATTGACTGCACCATGAACAATTTCCTATGTGATGACGATTGCACTGAGTGCACATTGGGAGTTTTCCAGCATACTTCCTTGGTTGTAGGGGTATTGCTGTTGTGGCTGCAAAATTAGTTGCCACCTCTTGTTTTTCCTCAAATAATTGTATGGGATTCTTTCCATTAAATGTGCGCTTCTTCGTTCCAGATTCGGGAGACTCAGTTATAAATCCCACTTAGATTTATGTGCTGGTTAGCTGATGAGCTATATGCTTTGCACTGTCATATGTTGTAGGCTTCGATGCGGTCACCATTACTTTGATTTGCGATGCTAGACCCCGGATATATCGCTCGATATTCTTATACTCTGGGGTTACTAGTGTTGGACACATCACCGCAAGATCATTCAATCTAGCAGTGTAAGCATTTATCTCTGAACCGTTCATGGTTACAGTCCACAGTTCTTGTTCCAACTTATGTATTTCCCCCCTAGGACAATACTCCTCTACTAGCATCCTCTTCAGCTCTTCCCATTGCATGGAATTTGCGTCATCAATACCCGTTGTACTCACTTGGTTTTTCCACCATGTAACTGTTGCATCAGCGAAGGTACACGCAGCAAATCGTACCTTACATTCGATCGGACAGAAGCTTATTTGAAATACTGATTCTGTCTTTTCAATCCACCAAGTCAAGCTAACGACCCCTTCCATTCCATGGAAACTCTTAGGTTTTCAATTCATAAAATCCTTCTAGTTACACATTCTGGCGGTCCTTACAATTCCTTCATTTCTAACTCCTCCTCTTGCGACATTAGCAAGAGCTGCAGCGATTCTCTGAGCTATAATTTCTTCAAGTCCTACTGAACCTATTGGAGGGTTTTTTTCTGGTGGTGGTGGTTGCCTGTAGTTGTTTTTCTGGTTCTGGTCGTTGGTTCAGGTTTAGACGAGCGCTACTTCTTTTAGGCATTTTGTTTAGTTCCTATACATTTTGGATCACCAAGTGTTTAGTATGTCAAATATTACTCCGAATTTAAATAGTTCATATGATCTGATCAAAATAAAATATAGTTGTACACCTACATCTAGTTGTGATAAGATCTATGCACATATGAACTTTAGTTGGAATATCTGATCTAAATCCTTGAGAGCAAAAACATTCCAGGTATTTAGGTGTATTCTCATCGTGGGTCTGAGTCTTCATATATGACTCTATATTTACTATTTGTTTTATTCATGCTCTATTAATTATTGTTCGTCACTTCAGGTCTAGCTGATAAGGCACTGGCTAGTCAGGACAGTCGGAGGGCAGGATCATTTTAGCATATAGCCATTCTGAAATCCAACAACCCAAGCAACGTGTCTATCTTGTCACCGCTCCTGTAAGTAGTCCTTCAGTAGAATATTTAATAATACTTTATATTGTAGGCTAAGGGATATACCTAAACCTAACAGAGTAAGCCCTAAACTATAGTCATGCTTTCTTAAGAAAGTACTAATTCACTATAGTTAATAGCTAAGATGCCAATCTGTCACACCCCGACCGTCGGCGGAAACACCGAGCAGTGTAACGTCATTTCTTGTATCATAGTTATCAACTTCCTGAAAACACATGCATTTAAAATACGTCAACATAAAGTTGGTGAGTCGACAGGTTTTGACTCCATATAAAATAACACTTTTTCTAAGTTCAAAAGTATAGTTTTGAAAGTATAATTTTTACTCTTCAACGTTTACTATATATATCCTAGGTGTAAAAAATTACTTACCAAATAAGTATATACCTATAAGTCTCATATACTATGAATATAAGTGTTTGTAATTTCATACAAACGAAAGTTGCTACGTATATATCTTATTTCAGTTCTATACGAGTAAAAACACTACGTATAAATCTATTTCAATTCTATACGAGTATGTGTGCTAGGTATAATTATCTACTTAATATACAAGTAGTACCTAGGGTATAAGTAGGGGAAACTAATACTTAACATTAATACTTGTATAGCGACGAAGTATAATGTTTCTAACAAGTTGCTACCATGGGTCTGTAACCGCTGCTTGACAACAAAACCTCTGACAAAACAATACACGCATGATTTACCATGAGAAGCAATACACTCATGATTTACCATGAGAAACAACACTGCGCGCTCCATCGACGCCGAAATAAAAATAAAAGGAACGAATCGTCACTCGCTTGTCTTGGGTTGTAATTAACAACCACGAGTGGGGTCGTCAACCCGTATCTTATTCATACACGACTTCCTCGCTCACACGGGATTAACGGTTATAGGTCAGAGGACTTTCACTAAGATCCCCAATCTTAGTTGCTGAATGAGGTAGCTCATGTAGACTTTGACGGCGTTCTATAGTCCTAACAAATAAAGCATTTTCATGTCTAAAACCCTAAGTTACTAGACTATAATTTTAATCATTACTCTTAATTTCATAACATTTAGACAGTATAACAACTATAACTTGAAGTAAAACCAGGTTTTATCTTGACCTAAAACCAATAATAACAACACATAACGTTCCTATTTTTATCTTGAGATAAAACTATCAATAACAATACTAAGTTTTATCTTAACATAAAACTAACAATAACAACATATAACATATCCAGTTTTATCTTGACATAAAACCAATAATAGCAATATATAACATACCTGGTTTTATCTTGACATAAAACCAATAATAACAACATACTTATCAATTAACATATAGAACTTCCGAGTATAACTCTGGAACTATATCGCACAGAAAATATATATATAGAATCCTAAGTATAACTCAAGATCTACATTAGTATGACAATAACATGCTAACAACTTTACGATAGTTGTGTACTTTCAAATACGAAATAACTATATCCCGATTATTATAACTATCTACGTTGATATTGATATATACTGAAAGAACATAATTGGTGGTTTGAGCTAGGAATCATTTTTGTATAGTTAATTGTGTCATTTTGCAGTGTTTTGTTTGTAGTCATGTAATGTGTGCTGCCACACGTGTGTGTGCGGCCGCACACTGGGTGTGTGGCCGCACACATGTGCTTGGCTACACACTCTTGTGCTGGTAGGAGGAGTACTATTTATAGCAACTGAGGTGTGTCAGTCTGTACCTTTTTGCTAGAAGTCAGTGACGTATGTGTGTGTTTTCCCAAGGTGTACCTGACATTTATATGATATAGATGTGTGCATGCTTGATTCATTTTCTTCTTCTTCTCAATCTAAATCTAATTGCAATTAACTTCATTGATTACTAAATTAGATCCTTAATTTTGGGGACTTACAATTGGTATCAAAGCCAATTTGGTATCAATTGAAGTTGCTTTTTGAGTGTTTGTTGCCAACTGTTGAAGGTTTGCTGCCAACTGTTGAAGGTTTGCTGCTGACTTTCAAGGTTTGCTGTTAAGGTACGTGTGTGGCTGGGAGTTTGCAGTTGAAGGTGTGTGCGGTTGAAGGTGTGTGCGGTTGAAGGTGTTTGCGGTTGAAGGTGTGTGCAGTTGAAGGTGTGTACGGTTGAAGTGATTGCCGGTTGAGTGTGCGGTTAGATTGGTGTGTGTGGCTCAATTCAGTGTGCGGCTGGATAAGTGTGTGCGGTTAAGGAGTGTGTGTTGAAGAGTATTAGTGTGCAGTTTAAAATTACTAAAATGGAATCTCAAAACATGACTGTTCATCAAGATTTGGATGCAATAATGGGAACAACTACTCATATTCCTAGATTGCTATCAGCTGAAGGATTTCCTGAATGGAAATATCGAATTGAAAAATACATCAAAATGAAGGATTTCAAAATTTGGAGAAGCATTTTGAGAGGACCAATTCGGATTACTTCTACTTTAGAAGATGGAACGGTAATTGACAAACAAGTTGAAAACTACACTGATGATGATTTTGAACGAGTTGAAGAACAAGAAAAGGCTCTTGCCACACTGACTATGGCATTGTCTCCGGAAATAGCACAAGGATTTCGTGAGTATACATCTGCAAAAGCATTATGGGAAGCACTCATAGAAGTTTATGAAGGAAATGAAGACATTAAGCAAAGTCGACAAGACATGCTTCGACAAAAATTCAACATGTTTAACTATGTATTGGGAGAAACATTGGAAAATTAATTGCAAAGATTTATCACACTATCCACTGAAATGAGCTCCGCAGGAGTGATGGTTACTAGATCTGAAATCAACAAGAAGTTACTAAATTCTCTTCCAAAATCATGGGACATGAATGTCTCGGTGATTAAAAAGACAAAAGATCTGAACCGTTTAAGCCTGTCTGAAACAATGGCAATCATCAAAGCTTGCGATCTTGATGATAAACAAAGAGAAATCAATCATGTCAATTCATACTCTACAGCCAATCTTGGACTTCAAAATAACAACACCGCTTTTTCAAGCTTCACCACTCTTCAAAATACTCAAATCCAGGTTCCTCAAGTTCAACCTCATATATTTCATCATAACATACCATACATCATACCTAACATGCAACAAACTCAAATCCCTCAAACCATATCTCAAGCTAGTTCTAGTGTTAGTCCTTCCACAGATGTTTTAATTCAATCTCATGGAATTGGTTCCCAAAGCTCATTTGCAAAAGAAAAGGAGGAAAATATAGCTTTAGCTACTGGATTGGTGAACTGCTACAATGCCTTTGTTGCTGGAGAGCTCTCTCCACAACTTTCATTCACTGATCTTAATCAAATCCATCCTGAAGATGTGGAAGAGATGGATATTACTTGGCAAATGGCAATGGCAGTATTCAGGGCTAAACAATTCTCAAAAAAGACTGGAAAGAACAACTGGGGTGTAAATTCAGACAAAGAGATGGGTTTTAGCAAAGGAAAGTTGCGTTGTTATAATTTTCATGAACCAGGACATTTTGCGAGGGAATGTCCAAAACCAAATCAGCGAGAAAACTCCGAAAGAACCATGGTGCCAGTAACGTACGTTCACAGCAACAACAAAGGATCATCTACAAATAATCAGTCTGCAAACATGGCAATGGTAGCTCAATTGTTCAACTGGGAAGATCAAGTTCAGGCCCTAAACATTTCGGAACCTGAAAAGGCAAATCTTGCTCAAGTCAAGGATGCAAGTAAAGAAATGGAAGCAGTTCCAGAGGAGGAGATGATGAATTTGCAGTTTGCATTCATGGTTCAGACCACTCCTGAACCAGTCAAATCTGAGGTTAGTGAATTCGGTTATTCTCAATCTTGTATTAAAATTGTTAAGTTTTTGAGACATCAAATTGAAATAATCAAAAGAGAGAACGAGGACTTGAAATATGAGGGATATACTCTTAGAAAAAATCAAAAGCCCTTAAAAACTCAATTAGAAAACAAAACAAAAGATTTTAAAAAATTGCAAGCGGATTACAACAACAAATGCGAGAACTATGATCATCTCAAAAGAAAACTTGCTGTTGTAACCATGGAACTTGACACATTAAAAATTTGTTATGAAAAATCTGAATTTAATTTCAAAAAGTACGATGGGTCAAGTGAAAAGATTGCAAAATTAATCGAAGGTCAATCACACTGGAGAGATATCACTCATGGTAATCAAATAAAAGTTGGATTAGGTTATGAGAGTGTCCCTCCTCCCTTCAATCACAATTATACTGCTATTCCCCTGTCTCAAGAAGAAATTGACAAAGAACCTTGCATGGTGTACGGAAAGTCAGCTTCTGAGCAGGAAATACAGTCTAATTATGAGACTTTGCATACTAATGTTTTGGCTTCAAGTGCAGATATATCAATAGTCCATGGGGAGCATGCTGCTGAAACTTTTGAGTCAAATAATGTTGTGATTGAGTTTGGTGTTAATTACAGTCATGAGTCTGTGTCAAAATCAAACACAAATGTTTTTGTGTCGGGTGGTATTTTATTTCATTCTGAAAATGAATCTAATAGTGTTGTTTTTGATCAAACTGCTAAACCTGATTTACATGTCTCTGCATCTAACACATCTATTACTAAAATCAATGATGGATCTTGCAAGTGTAAATGTGTTAGAAATAGAAAAGAAAAGAACAACACTGACAACAGCAGTGCCAAAGCTTCTTATAACAAACAAATTTGTTTTAGCTGTGGCACTGCTGGACACATTGCAAGAAACTACATGAACCGGATGTTTGTATCTCATACAACAAAAAGAGGGGAGAATGAATTTCGGGGACGATCTTTGACTAGAAAAATTCCCAAAACTCATTCTAGAAATGGAGATTTGAATACAACATTAAACCAAAAATTCAAAAGATTTCAAAAGAATAAACAGGTTTTTTGCAAAAACAACAGAAGTTTGCCAAAATCAACTTAGGCCAAGCCTAAGTCGAATTTGTCAAAGAGCAGGACAGGATCTTTTAACTCTTCAAGTAAGAGATCCACCGGTTCAAAGCAAACTCACAATTTTTTGAAACCTAACCTTCAATGGATTCCAAAATCTTTTTCAGATCTATCTCCATTACTCTCCAATTCAAAAGCAAAGAAAGAATCAAATGAAAAACTTGTAAAAGGAAAGAGTCAACCCAGGATTGTGATGACCTGGGTTCCCAAAACTAAATAATTCCATTCATCGTGCAGGGACAGTTGCGGAGGAATGTCGCCAGACCTTGGTATGTCGACAGCGGTTGCTCCCGGCACATGACTGGAGACATATCCCAATTGCACGCCATTCAAACTTTTAATGGGGGATATGTTTCTTTTGCGGGCGGAGAGGGTGGAAAAATTACTCAAAGAGGAACTGTGTCCAATGGAGTGTTGAATTTTGAGAATGTTAACTTTGCTCCAGAACTGAAGCACAGCTTGCTGAGTGTATCCCAGATATGCGACAAGGGCTACTCTACTCATTTCACAGATAAGGAATGTATGATCTTAAAACCTGGCATTATTATCCCTGACGATTGGATTCTTGTAAGATCTAAACGGGATGGAAATGCCTACATTATAGACATGAATAGCAATTTCCCTGATGATGTCACGTGTCTCTTCTCCAAAGCTTCTGAACAAAATGCGATGTTGTGGCATCGTCTTCTCGGTCATGCGAATGCAATGAACCTGAATTGGCTTGCGAAGAACGAATTGGTTCGTGGGCTACCCATCAAAGATTTCATTACTTTTGAGAAATGTGTTTTGTGTGCCCAGGGAAAACATCATCGAAAACCACACTTTCCAAAGCAGATAAACTCCATAAGTCATGTGCTCGAGTTATTGCATATGGATTTATTTGGTCCGGTTAATGTTTTAAGCATCAATCACAACTCTTTCTGCCTTGTTGTGATAGATGATTACTCTCATTTCACTTGGGTTTTCTTTCTGTCTAACAAAGCTGAAATTCCTAACCTTATCAAAAGGTTCATTGTGATGATCGAAAAACAGACTAACAATCAAGTGAAAGCGCTACGTACTGATAATGGTACAGAGTTCAAGAACGTTGTTATTGATCATTTTTGCACTGAGAAAGGGATTGTGCGTCAATTCAGTTTTGTTCGAACACCTCAACAAAACGGGGTTGCCGAACGTCGGAATCGAACTCTAAAAGATGCCGCAAGGAGGATGCTCTGTGATTCCAAGCTTCCTGTATTCTTCTGGGCAGAGGCGATTAACACTGCGTGTTATGTTCAAAATCGTGTGCTAATCAACAAAGCCAGAATGAAGACGCCGTATGGGATTTTATTTGGACACAAGCCATCTGTCAGTCATTTCTGAGTATTTGGTTGCCCTTGCACCCTTCTCCACTTGGAATCCAATCCCAAATTCAATGCCAAAGCTGATGACTGTTACTTTGTTGGATATGCTGCTCGAACTGCGTACAGGGTTTACAATAAGAAGACTAAACAGATTGTAGAATCATTTGATGTTCGTTGGCTTGAGGAAAATGAGACAGATGCTAGAGTGGGTCCTGACTGGTTGTTTGACTACACATCTCTTTTCAAATCATTCAATGTGTCTTCAGATAATCAAGAAGGATCTACTTCCAATTCGAAGATTCCTAGTGAAGACGAAGAAGATGAAGTTGTTTATCGACCTCCATTGATTTCCACTAATCCTCATTCGGTACCCCCTACTCATTTTGAATCTTCTGAATCTCCTCAACAACCTTCTCCTGATGCCATTGCTACTCCTTTAAATCCAATGGAAACAGAGTTCATGAATCACGAGACTTCCGCTGTAACTTCAACTTTGATGGAACTTCTTTTCCAGAAAATATTGCAGAAGAGTTTGTGGCGGATTCTTCTAACGAACCTTGTTCATCCTCTACAGACCATACAGCAAATGATGGAGCGGTTAACATTCATAATCTTCCTGTTTCGGTCAATGATATTAATTATCAGATCCCTTCACGCATTTAGCGAGATCATCCAATAGAGAACGTCATTGGCCAGTTGGGCGACGGGGTTCAAACGAGAAGTAAAAGTGGGGATCTAAATACATGTCTTTACTCTTGCTTCATATCTCAAATAGAACCTAAATCTGTCAAAATGGCTCTGAATGAGCCCAGCTGGGTTGAAGCCATGCATGATGAATTAAATCAATTTGAGAAACTCGGAGTCTGGAAATTGGTGGAACTACCAAAAGGAAAGAAATCTCTTGATACTCGTTGGGTATTTCGAAATAAAGAAGACGATTCAGGTGTCATTGTACGCAACAAGGTAAGAATGGTGGTTCGAGGGTTTCGACAGGTTGAGGGTCTTGACTATACAGAAGTTTATGCTCCGGTTGCTCGTTTGGAAGCCATTTGTATCTTCCTTGCTTATGCTTCCTACATGAACTTTACTGTATACCAAATGGACGTCAAGACGACTTTCTTGTACGACAAAGTCAAGGAGGAGATTTACGATGACCAACCACCGGGTTTTGTTAATTCATCTCTTCCAAACCATGTTTACAAGTTAGACAAAGCTTTGTATGGATTGCATCAAGCTCCTCGAGCTTGGTATGCTACTCTTACTCAGCATTTGCTCAATCATAGCTATTCCCGAGGCACCATTGATCAAACCTTATTTCTCAAGCATGTTAGTCCAGATCAAATTCTCGTTCAAATTTATGTGGACGACATTATTTTTTGGTCGACAAGCCAGCAACTTTGCAAGGAGTTTGAAGTGGTGATGAAGAAGCGCTTTGAGATGAGTTCACTTGGGGAAATGACCACGTTTTTGGGGCTTCAGGTCCAACAATCTTCAACCGGAATCCTTATTCATCAAGCAAAATATGTGGAAGATGTACTGGAGAAGTTCGGGTTTCAAGACGCAAAACCTGCTCTTACGCCTATGGCGGAACGACCTCTTCTGACTCCTGATCTGGAGGGTGAATCCGTAGATCAAACTCATTATCGATCAATGATCGGATCACTCATGTATCTTACTGCTAGCCGCCCAGACGTCATGTTTGCGATCTGTCAATGTGCTCGCTACCAGGCTAATCCTAAACTCTCTCATTTAATTGCTGTTAAAAGGATTTTTCGGTATCTCAAAGGGTGCCCAAAACTGGGTCTTTGGTATCAGAAAAATCCCGAATTTGATCTCTATGCTTTTGCAGACAGCAATTATGGCGGGTGTGAGCTTGATAGAAAATCGACTTCAGGAGGATGCCAATTTATGGGAGATAGATTGGTGTCATGGCAGTGCAAGAAGCAGCACACAGTCTCAACGTCAACAGCAGAAGCAGAATATGTTGCTGCATCAGCTTGTTGTTCTCAAGTCATCTGGATCCAACATCAGTTATTGGACTACGGTTTGAATTTTCAAGAAACCCCTATTTTTTGTGACAATGAGGCTGCGATTCAAATTGCCAAAAACCTGGTCTTGCACTCAAAAACCAATTACATCGACATTAAAATTCATTTTGTTCGAGAATGTTATGAACGTTTGCTTATTCGGCTAGAACAGGTCTGCTCTGATAATAATGTAGCAGATCTGTTCACCAAGCCTTTTAACAAAGCTCGATTCGATGTGCTGGTTAATTTTCTAAAATTTATTCGTTTTGAGGATTAATTTTTGCGACAACCCGATATTTCGAGACAATGTAACGTAAAACCAATCAAATCTAGGTCAAAATATAACTTTCCTAAAATCTTATTTGGGTTAAATAAAGAAGTAGGAATCGTATCAAGGTTTTCGTATATATAAAGAACCCTAAAATCCGAGTTATAACGAAGAAGTTATGACCAACCGAACATTCTCGGCAAAACCGGCAACAACGATTAAACGAAAAACGCGAAGTTTCAATATAATAGTTTTTAGCCTTAAGTATCTAAATGAAAGTTATAGATAACCTCAAAGCGTGAGCGTACATAAAAAGAACGTCCAAATCTGACTTCGGATGAGGAAGTTATGAATTTTTGAAGAAATTCCTTAATCACGTCATTTTAATAAATAAATAATAAAAATAATTTCGGAATTTGCCAACGGAATCTAAACGAAAGTTGTAGCTCTTAGTCTCACATACGCGTGGATATAAAGAACGTCGAAAATGGAGTTCGTATGAAGGAGATATGAATTTTAGAAGTTTATTTACAATAAATATAAATTTAAATATAAATTCTTGGTAATATCCGAAGGGGAGTCAGCAGATAGGACCGGAGTATGCCCCGCGTACTCGAATCAAGGGCCTCGGATCGTCCACGTCGCCCTATGCGAAGCTACCGACCCGCCCCGCCCGACCCACACCATCCGACCCGCCCCGTCCGATCCGTCCCATCCGAAGCCGTGGCAGTCGAGGACTCGCTCATGCATGATGTACGCGTACGCGCTGCGTACAAGCGTACGCCCCACGTACCAAGGCGGTTCAGCACCCCTATAAAAGGGATGCGAGGGTTTCCGAAAAACTTGCCCATTTCTTCTCTTTTCTCTTACGTTTTGCCTCGTTTTCCGTGCCCGTTCAAACCCGAAGCCCTGGTCATTTTGCTCAAGTCCCGAGGGTCGATTTTACTCCCGAGATTCCTGAGAATCCCGAGAAAAATCCATTTCCCAAGACGAAACTCTGCCCGGTTTTCCATCTCGCTATCTTCAAACTTTTAAGCGAGTTCATACCCCCTTTTATCAACCTTTGAAATGATTTTAAATGTTTTAAATACTTATGGGGGGGAATACAAGTTAAATACTTATAGTTATTGCTTCAATCACATGTGATTGCATTAATCACATGTGATTAATAACTAGGGAAACCAGTGATTTTATCACTGTTCAAACTGTCTATCAAACTGTTTTACTTCAAAATGTTTTACAAACCCCTTTTACTTTCAAACTTATTTACAACAGTGATTCAAACAAATGTTCCTTATACTTAAATTGTTTTATCAAACCTATACCTTCAAATTGTTTTATAGATTGACATCAAGTCGATCTTTTCTTAAAATAATACTTTTGTTTCAAATGTCTTATAAAAAAAACTTATTTATGCTTTTATATTATAAATTGCATGCCCATATATGTATAGATGTATAAATAATGTTTAAAGGGCTTAGAAAGGCCATCCGCCCTATTTCCTTTTCCTCGATTTGGATGTGGTCTGGTGGGATTTCGGGTGACCATCCGAAGGTCGTTTCAATATTAATTATATATCAAATATACATATATAGACATAAAAGTACTTCCATATTCATACGTACTAGACACACCATTAGTAAGTTACTGTCGGGGTAACACAGAATCATACTATTACGACTGCTAGATCAATGAGTCAGTTCATTCATGAGTCCATATACAACTATACTATGAGAACATATACAACTATACTATGAGAACATATACAACTACACCAGAATGAGAAACATTACCCTTACATTAATACTTTAACAATTGTGATCCACTGTATCGGAGCATGCCTTAAATGTCATGGCCCGAGTTGTAGCCAGAATTCTCTTGGAGGGAGAGCGTTGAGTTTGTGTATAGATCTATACTAGATTGACTATCCCACACCTTGCTGCTAGCTACAGCCGGACCTACAAGTCTGCGGGTGTCAAACGTCATTCCATTATTACGACCATTCGTATGTCGTTGTTACCAATCGATAGCATGGTGCAATTATCACATTTTACCTTAATATAAATCCGGTTTAAGGTAGTTAGTACAGCAGTAGTTACTATAGAACTAAGCTACAGTACTACAATGATTTACCCATTACATATTTTTAGTGATAACCTCACTTGAACTTTAATGTACAAACTATATTTTGTTAAGAGATAGTTGCACTTGGGAAATTACACACATTTACAACGAACGAACATACAAAACAGTTAAGCCTTGGTAGAAGGCTACTTTATTAGAAAATATAGGTTTTTCTGAGAGATTCAAACTTTTGCAAACACTTACATACATTTCACGAACTTATACTTGAGACACGTTCAAACGTTTTTGGTAACAAACACTGACACTAAATTACTTATGAACTCACCAGCTTAATGCTGATAAACTCTTTCAAAATAACTTGTATTATCAGGTCATCTGTAGACAGGTACCGAGGCCAGCTTTTGAGAAGATGGAGCACATCCAAGACTCATCATATTATTATTTTGATTTACCTTATATTTTTGGTGTCTAAAACTGTACAGAACACGCTTGTATTAAAATTATATATTTAATGCAATGGATGATGTTGTTTGCTTATTTACATTTACTGTGTTGTGATACTTTACATGACGTCCTCCGCCCCATAACGTTTCCGCTGTTCTTGGTTTTGGGGTGTGACAAATTGGTATCAGAGCATTGTTTATAGTGAATCAAGTATATCAACCCATAAAAGATATACTAAACTATAAACCCATTAGGGATTAAAGCACTCTGACCAAGAGTCTATACTTTAAATATTAAAATATTTAATTAAGTATACTAGTCTGCATTCATACTAAAATCAGTGTCACAATGACAAGAACAAAAGTATTACGATTGTTAAATATCACAAGTGAGCTCGGGGATGTATGGTCAGTCCTGGGAATGCCATAGCCTGATCAACTATGCTGGTCCTAGGAGTGATTAGCATATGCCCTAGAATGGTTGTGATAGGTTAACAAGTCTAAAAACTTACCAACAATACCAAAAGAAGACCAGTAGAACTTAAACTTAAAATACTATAGGTGTATTTTGTACTACTAGTTTCACGTATACTATTTTCTTATACCTCTCTTATCGCATAGATCTAAATGGCTGGATTCCATCACGGCGACCCGTACTTTCCAAATGAAGGCAATGCCGGGTGGATCGATGAAGAGCCCGAAGTTGAGCATCCAATCCCTTTGGATGATCACCTCGCAGAAGGCTTTTCTGATAGATCCGACTCCGAGCCTGAAGTCAACAACCTACCGCTCGTAGGTCTAGCCCCGAACAGCAACCCTCGACCAACTTTTCCAGGTCCTACCCCCTTGTGGGCAAACAACTTGAATCGCTGGAGTGGTGAACAGGGTCAACCTTTACCATACTTTGGGGACCGAAGCTTTTACAACGTCAGCGATGGTGGCTCTGCTGACCGAGCTCTGCCTGTCATTATCCGCAGAATAGCTCGTAATGTCGAGCAAGGTCGAGCAGCCATCGACCGGGTCATGGAGATTGATGCCAACTCAGGTATCAACACAGCCCGCATCCGACGTCTTGAAGAAGACATGGAACGGACCCGGAGAACCAATAAAACCCTGCAGCAGCAGCTGGCTGCCTCACGAGCTGAAATCTTGGAACTTCGAGCTCGTCAGAGAGCTCAGGATCGACACCTTCAAGAGGTGTTTCGTCAAGTGTCCGACCTCAGGGCTCGCCCGAGTAATTCCCATCGCCGTTAGATGATGTCTAGTACATCTCTGTCTTTTGATTAAAGAATAGCCTTTAACATCTGTGCTCTAAGTAGCACTTGTCTGTAAAATATTCCTAACTTTCACTACTCTAATTAGGAATCAAAGAACTGTCAAACTTTTCTATATGGTATGATGTAAGACCTACTGTTAGGTCGATTTTCCCTAAACTTATTACATCAGTAATACCAATATTATTGAAATCTATCTAATATGTGGGAAAAATCTATACACTTCTGCTTTCCTACTAATATTCATTATTGTGATTTCAAACACTCATTCAATTGTTGGGCTATGGTTAGTTAGTCCATGTGTCACTCTCACGTTGCTTACAAATTGATTCTTACCATTTTTCTTATCTTTATAAACTTATAGCTGAAAGATGCCTCCTCGCAAATCTCCCAGGAATAATCCTACACCACCACCTCCTCCGCCTCCGGTCATCGATACTGTAGCCCTGAATGCTGCCGTAGCTGCAGAAGTGGCAACTGCCATGGCTCAGTATCACTCTTCTGATGCCAGCAGAGGTGGAACCCCTGTGGAATCAACCCCGGTTGAAACCCCTGTGTGCTCGAGAGAGTGCTCATACAAGGATTTCACAAATTGCAAACCGAAGCCTTTTTACGGCACCGGCGGAGTCATTGCCCTATCGCAATGGCTCGAGAAGACTGAATCCGTCTTCGAAATCTGTTCATGCCCTACGGCGAGTAAAGTCAAGTACGCCGCATGCACCTTTGAAGGAAAGGCCCTGACATGGTGGAACGGCCATGTCAAGGAACTAACTCTCGTCGTAGCCAACGACATAGGCTGGGAAACAATGAAAGACCTCATGACTGAGGAATACTGCCCAAGGGGCGAGATCCAGAAATTGGAGCAGGAACTTTGGAACCTGACGATGAAGGGCACCAACGTGGTCGCTTAAACTGCCCGATTCAGCTAGCTGGTGGCCCTCTGCCCCAATATGGTTCCCACCGAGGGGAAGAAGATCGAGAGGTACATATGGGGGCTAGTGCCTCCGTATTAGGGGAATGTTCTAGCATCAAACCCCACTACCTTCGACAGTGCCAAACGATTGGCACAACGACTCATTGACCATGGAGTCAAAACCCTTGCAACCACAACCACCCTAGCCATTCCGGAACCCTCCAAACCTGCTGATACTAAGCGGAAATTCTGGGATGAAAAGAAGAAGCAGCAGGCTGCCAAAAAGCAGCAAATTGTGGCAATACATGCCGCAATAACCCCTGCTGCTGCTACTACTGCTCTAGTGGGTCGGTATGCTGGAAGTTCGCCCAAGTGCAACAAATGCAACTACCACCACAACGGCCCCTGCCGTGAAATGCAGTGCTCTAACTGCAACAGGAAAGGACACACAGTCCGTTTCTGTAAGTTCCCGGCACAACCAATCAACCAAGTCCCTGGCTTTGGCGCGAGCCCGACCTGCTATGGATGTGGCGAAGCATGCCACTATAAGAGGGACTGCCCCAAAGCAAAGAATGCTGGTGGAGCAGGAAGGGTACTAGCTATAAGCCACGGGGAAGCAATTGCTAACCCGAGAGTGGTGACTGGTACGTTCCTCCTCGATAACTCCTATGCATGCATTCTGTTCGATAGTGGAGCGGAGCGAAGCTTCGTAAACCATAAATTTGCTCGCATGCTCAATCAACCACCGCACGCACTCAAAGAACTATTCACAATAGAAATGGCTAATGGAAAAACTGAAAGTACGAGTAGCATATACTTAGGTTGTACCCTAACTCTAGATAACCATTCATTCCCAATCGACCTCATGCCAGTCTCAATAAAAAGTTTCGACGTTATCATTGGCATGGATTGGTTAAGCCTTCATCGCGCCGACATCATGTGCTACGAGAAAGCAGTCCGTCTAAACCTTCCGTCTAACGAAACCCTTATAGTCTATGGCGACAAACCCGGTGCAAGTCTTCGTATTATATCAAGTATTCAAGCAAAGAAGTATCTGCGTAAGGAATACCATGCATTCCTTGCCCACATCGTCGACACGAGCCTCGAAACGAAAGAACTAAAGAACATCCCAGTAGTGAGGGACTTCCCCGACATTTTCCCAGAAGAACTACCCGGGTTACCTCCGCAACGACAAGTCGAGTTTAGAATCGACTTAGTCCCAGGAGCTACCCCAGTAGCCAAGTCGCCCTACCGTTTAGCACCAGCTGAGATGCAGGAACTCTCTGGTCAACTTAACGAACTGCTCAGCAAGGGCTTTATAAGACCAAGTTTCTCACCTTGGGGAGCACTGGTCTTGTTCGTTAAGAAGAAAGACGGATCATTCCGTATGTGTATTGACTACAGAGAACTCAACAAACTGACGGTCAAGAATCGTTACCCTCTGCCTCGCATAGATGATCTATTCGACCAACTACAAGGGGCGAACTATTTTTCTAAGATTAATCTGAGATCCGGATATCACCAGTTACGAGTGCTAGAGGAGGATGTGCCGAAGACAGCCTTCCGAACTCGTTACGGACATTACGAGTTCGTGGTGATGCCATTCGGATTGCCCAATGTGCCCGCAGTCTTCATGGATCTGATGAATAGAGTATGCTGACCTTAATTGGATCAGTTCGTCATCGTTTTCATTGACGACATCCTGATCTACTCCTGAAGTAAGAAAGAGCATGGCGATCACCTGCGAAAAGTTCTAGAGACATTATGAAAAGAGAAGCTTTATGCGAAGTTCTCAAAATGTGAATTTTGGATCCGGAGAGTCGAATTCTTAGGACATGTGGTAAGCGAAGAGGGAATCCACGTGGACCCATCCAAAATTAAAGCCATTGAGAACTGGTCAGCACCTAATACGCCTACAGAAATTCGTCAATTTCTAGGTCTCACTGGCTACTACCGCAGATTCATTCAGAACTTCTCCCGAATAGCGAAACCCCTTACAACCCTAACCCAGAAAGGCGTGGCCTTTGACTGGGAAGAGAAACAAGAGAGAGCGTTCCAAACGCTCAAACGAGCCTTGTGCACCGCACCAATACTATCCCTTCGCGTAGGAATAGAGGACTTCGTAGTCTATTGCGATGCATCAAATCAAGGGCTCGGATGTGTTCTGATGCAGCGAGGTAAGGTCATCGCCTACGCCTCGAGGCAGTTGAAGACACACGAGGTTAACTACACGACCCACGATCTTGAACTAGGATCAGTAGTGTTTGCTCTGAAGATCTGGAGACATTACTTGTATGGAACGAAGAGCACTATCTTTACCGACCACAAGAGTTTACAACAAATTTTCAATCAAAAGGAGCTCAACATGAGACAACGACGGTGGGTCGAGCTACTCAGTGATTACGAATGCGATATTCGTTATCATCCGGGTAAAGCCAACGTAGTAGCAGACGCCCTAAGTCGGAAGGATTATTCTGGTCGCAAAATCAAGTCATTGTCAATAACCATCCATTCACACTTGTCTAAGCAAATTCAGGAGGCTCAACTTAAAGCCATGAAACCTGAAAATGTGACGAATGAATCCCTTAGAGGAATGGACAAGAATTTAGAAGCCAAGGGTGACTGAGCCTCATATTTCATGAACCGGATCTGGACACCGAAACACAGAGGTTTCCGAGACTTGGTCATGACCGAGGCGCACAACACTCGGTATTCCGTCCACCCAGGTTCAGATAAGATGTATCTGGATCTTAAAAAGCTATACTGGTGCCCTAATATGAAAGCAGAGATTGCTACCTTCGTAAGTAAATGCCTTACTTGCGCAAAGGTTAAGGTCGAGTACCAGAAGCCCTCTGGTTTATTGCAACAACCAGAGATCCCGGAATGGAAGTGGGAGCGGATCACTATGGATTTCATAACCAAGTTGCCCAAGACAACGGGTGGACTTGACACCATATGGGTCATCGTTGATAGATTGACCAAGTATGCACACTTCCTGCCTATCAAAGAAACCGACAAGATGGAAAAACTTACGAGAACCTACATTAGGGAAATCGTACAGCTACATGGTGTACCTATGTCCATCATCTCCGATAGAGATAGTAGGTTCACCTCAAGATTTTGGCAATCATTACAACATTCCCTAGGAACAAGGCTGGACATGGGCACAGCCTACCATCCTCAGACCGACGGACAGAGTGAGAGGACCATCCAAACACTGGAAGATATGTTGCGAGCCTGCGTGATTGACTTTGGGAAGGCATGGGATACTCATTTACCCCTTTTCGAATTTTCCTATAATAACAGTTATCACACGAGCATCAAGGCTGCTCCATTTGAAGCTCTCTACGGCCGAAAGTGCAGATCCCCTCTGTGCTGGGCTGAGGTGGGTGATACCTAATTAGCCAGGGGGCAAGCTTCCGACAGTACTCTTACCGGTCCGGAGATCATTCGGGAAACGACAGAGAAAATCGTTCAGATCCGTGAACGATTGAAAGCCTCTAGAGACCGACAGAAGAGCTACGCTGATAAACGAAGAAAACCTTTGGAATTTCAGGTGGGAGACCGAGTCCTTCTCAAAGTCTCACCTTGGAAGGGTTTGATACACTTCAGCAAGCGTGGGAAGCTTAATCCGAGGTACATAGGGCCTTTCGAGATTCTTGCAAGAGTCGGCCCCGTAGCTTACAAACTCGACCTACCAGACGCCCTTCGTAACGTACATTCTACATTCCACGTATCTAACTTGAAAAAGTGTCTATCCGACGAGACTCTTGTAATCCCACTCGACGAGATCGAGATCAACGAGAGCCTCAACTTCGTGGAAGAACCTGTAGAGATCATGGACCGTGAGGTCAAGCAGACAAAGCAGCTGTATCCCTATCGTGAAGGTTCGCTGGAAAGCCAAGCGAGGACCGGAATTCACTTGGGAACGTGAGGATCAGATGAAACTGAAATACCCTCACCTTTTTGCTTAGTTATTTGTAATTTCTTACTTGCTTAAATTCTAATTTCGGGAGAAAATTCCTTCTAACGGGGGGATGATGTGACAACCCGATATTTTGAGACAATGTAATGTAAAACCAATCAAATCTAGGTCAAAATATAACTTTCCTAAAATCTTATTTGGGTTAAATAAAGTAGTAGGAATCGTATCAAGGTTTTCGTACATATAAAGAACCCTAAAATCCGAGTTATAACGAAGAAGGTATGACCAACCGAAGATTCTCGGCAAAACCGGCAACAATGATTAAACAAAAGACGCGAAGTTTCAATACAATAGTTTTTAGCCTTAAGTATCTAAATGAAAGTTATAGATAACCTCAAACCGTGAGTGTACATAAAAAGAACGTCCAATTCTGACTTCGGATGAGGAAGTTATGAATTTTTGATGAAATTCCTTAATCACGTCATTTTAATAAATAAATAATAAAAATAATTTCGGAATTTGCCAACGGAATCTAAATGAAAGTTGTAGATCTTAGTCTCACCTACGCGTGGATATAAAGAACGTCGAAAACGGAGTTCGTATGAAAGAGATATGAATTTTAGAAGTTTATTTAAAATAAATATAAATATAAATATAAATTCTTGGTAATATCCGAAGGGGAGTCAGCAGATAGGACCGGAGTACGCCCTGCGTACCCCCGTACGCCCCGCGTACTTGAATCAAGGGCCCCGGATCGTCCACGTCGCCCTATGCGAAGCTACCGACCCGCCCCGTCCGACCCACCCCGTCCGATCCGTCCCATCCGAAGCCGAGGCAGTCGAGGACTCGCTCATGCATGACGTACGTGTATGCGCTGCGTACAAGCGTACGCCCTGCGTACCGAGGCGGTTCAGCACCCCTATAAAAGGGATGCGAGGGTTTCCGAAAAACCTGCCCATTTCTTCTCTTTTCTCTTACGTTTTGCCTCGTTTTCCGTGCCCGTTCAAACCCGAAGCCCTGGTCATTTTGCTCAAGTCTCGAGGGTCGATTTTACTCCCGAGATTCTCGAGAATCCCGCGAAAAATCCGTTTCCCAAGACGAAACTCTGCCGGTTTTCCATCTCGCTATCTTCAAACTTTCAAGTGAGTTCATACCCCCTTTTATCAACCTTTGAAATGATTTTAAATGTTTTAAATACTTATGGGGGGAATACAAGTTAAATACTTATAGTTATTGCTTCAATCACATGTGATTGCATTAATCACATGTGATTAATAACTAGGGAAACCAGTGATTTTATCACTGTTCAAACTGTCTATCAAACTGTTTTACTTCAAAATGTTTTACAAACCCCTTTTACTTTAAAACTTATTTACAACTGTGATTCAAACAAATGTTCCTTATACTTAAACTGTTTTATCAAACCTATGCCTTCAAATTGTTTTATAGATTGACATCAAGTCGATCTTTTCTTAAAATAATACTTATGTTTCAAATGTCTTATAAAAAAACTTATTTATGCTTTTATATTATAAATTGCATGCCCATATATGTATAGATGTATAAATAATGTTTAAAGGGCTTAGAAAGGCCATCCGCCCTATTTCCTTTTCCTCGATTTGGATGTGGTCTGGTGGGATTTCGGGTGACCATCCGAAGGTCGTTTCAATATTAATTATATATCAAATATACATATATAGACATAAAAGTACTTCCATATTCATACGTACGAGACACACCATTAGTAAGTTACCGTCGGGGTAACACAGAATCATACTATTACGACTGCTAGATCAATGAGTCAGTTCATTCATGAGTCCATATACAACTATATTATGAGAACATATATAACTATACTATGAGAACATATACAACTACACCAAAACGAGAAACATTACCCTTACATTAATACTTTAACAATTGTGATCCACTATATCGGAGCATGCCTTAAATGTCATGGCCCGAGATGTAGCCAGAATTCTCTTGGAGGGAGAGCGTTGAGTTTGTGTATAGATCTATATTGGATTGACTATCCTACACCTTGCTGCTAGCTACAGCCGGACCTGCAGGTCTGCGGGTGCCAAATGTCATTCCATTATTACGACCATTCGTATGTCGTTGTTACCAGTCGATAGCATGGTGCAATTATCACATTTTACCTTAATATAAATCCGGTTTAAGGTAGTTAGTACAGTAGTAGTTACTATAAAACTAAGCTACAGTACTACAATGATTTACCCATTACATATTTTTAGTGATAACCTCACTTGAACTTTAATGTACAAACTATATTTTGTTAAGAGATAGTTGCACTTGGGAAATTACACACATTTACAACGAACGAACATACAAAACAGTTAAGCCTTGGTAGAAGGCTACTTTATTAGAAAATATAGGTTTTTCTGAGAGATTCAAACTTTTGCAAACACTTACATACATTTCACGAACTTATACTTGAGACACGTTCAAACGTTTTTGGTAACAAACACCGACACTAAATTACTTATGAACTCACCAGCTTAATGCTGATAAACTCTTTCAAAATAACTTGTATTCTCAGGTCATCAGTAGACAGGTACCGAGGCCAGCTTTTGAGAAGATGGAGCACATCCAAGACTCATCATATTATTATTTTGATTTACCTTATATTTTTGGTGTCTAAAACTGTACAGAACACGCTTGTATTAAAATTATATATTTAATGCAATGTATGATGTTGTTTGCTTATTTACATTTACTGTGTTGTGATACTTTACATGACGTCCTCCGCCCCAGAACGTTTCCGCCGTTCTTGGTTTTGGGGTGTGACAATTTTTAATAAATTTGTGCATTTCATTTCTTTTATGCACAAATTTAGGGGGAGAAAAACCAAAAACATTAAAAAAGAGAAAATCCAAAAACATTAAAAAAAGAGAAAATCCAAAAACATTAAAAAAAAAGGGAAAATCCAAAAACATTAAAAAATTAGAAAAACCAAAAACATTAAAAAAAGATAAAATCCAAAAACATTAATAAATTAGAAAAACCAAAAACGTTAAAAAAAATCCAAAATATTAGAAAATAAAATTATGCTGGTTATAGATTGTCTTTGAGGGACATAATTTGGGAAGTGATATGATCATGTGATAACAGGCAACCTGAGTCTGTGTAACGTACCCAAAGTTGAAGTGTCTATGCTCTTGTCTGATGTGTCGGTAGGCACGAAAGATTCTAAATGGACATGACTAGGCAGAATTGAACTTAGGAAATCAAATGACTTGACAAATCTTGACCTAGATAGTTCCGTTTAGCCTGACAATACGACGCTTGGATAGGTTGAGCAGGGAGATATATATGGGAATCTACTCGTCACATTAAATGAACCCGTACTTGGAACCGTGGTTTAACTTTTCCTCGATGTGTGGATTCTGTCCTTAATTCTGGTTGGATGGGGCGACTGGTAAATTCCGATAAATTAGGTCTGTAGAATATCATTTTCTTTCTTTCCCTCTGTTAGTCATATGTTGTCTCCTTTGCACGATCTCTAATCCGACCTGGTACACAACATATGCAAGTCTATTTCTCTGCAAGCTATATATATATATATATATATATATATATATATATATATATATATATATATATATATATATATATATATATATATATATATATATATATATATAAATGTGTGAAATGTGTGAAAAACTTCTTATCTGTTAGCCATATGCTGTCTCCTTTGCGCGACTTCTAATCCGACCTGGTACACAGCATATGCAACCTTCTTATTCTCAACCCCTCTGAAGAATTATGTATCTCTTCTCTCTCTGAATGGTTGTCTGCTCACCCGGTGTAAGGAGTACTCTGGAAGTTCTTGATGGCTGGGGCATATCAGGAAGCGGGAAACACGTTCTAGTACACTTAAAATTGAACACATACAAATTGTCTATAGATCTCGCTGCTCAATTTAGGTGGACAACAATATCCCTGGTCGTCGTCAGCTAATGGTCCTTAAGATATAGTATCTAGAAACTTAGGATTAGATATAATATCTAGGAACTTAGGATCACATTGTCTTGTCACTTATAGTATGTCCTATTTTTTGTCACAATTTTTCGTGCTTAAGTGGACAATAATACCGACAATCGACCAGACAAAGATGTGAATATGAAAGGTACTGACAAGCAGATAATGGTCGTCTAAAAACTTTGATCCCTAATCCTGAACAGATTAAAGGAATTTTTAAAAGTTTAAATTGATTCTTGTCGATTAATAAATTTTTAAATTTTATTTTATTTTATTTTATTTTTATTTTTTATTATTATTTTTTTATTAAAACTTTGAAATTAAAAATCTATTAATCCTCAAAACAATTCCTTTTTAAGAAAACTGTGTGCGAAAAGGGGTTTTGGAATAAATGTTTAAAGGACAAGGGGGAGAATGTGTAAATTTTGTGAATGTATATAGCGTGTGCGCGGTGAGGCTTTTTCACCATCATTTACTATTGCCTCAACCGCACACACATATTTTCTCTCTCAATCTCTTTGAAAATTTCCATCAAATTTCAGTGAAAACAAGCTTCTACTCGGTAATTCTTATGAACGCGGCTGAATTTTTTATCATTTTTCAAAAATTTCTCTATTGTTTGTTGTTAGTTTTTCATAAATTATGTTTGTTTGGGTAACCGCACACTGTGTATGCGGCCGCAGACGTGAGTGTGTGGCTGACCGTGTGCGGCCGCACACATGAGTGTGCGGCTGACCGTGTACTGCCCCACAAGAGTGTGCGGCTGACCATGTGCTACCACACAAGCGTGTGCGGCTGACCGTGTGCGGCTGCATGATTTTGTGAATGTGCGGCTAAACATTTTCTTGTTGCCCTAATTATTCATGTGTTTACTTTCAGACTAAAATGGGAGACCAGGAATTTGCTAAAGCTCATAATTCTGCAATTTTTCTTGAAGACCCTCCTACAACCCACAGTTACTTGAAATTCATTGTGGATGGATTGAAGAAATCATGTTTGGTTCATGCCCTAACAACAAGTCCTGCTATCTACCAGAGTTTGATCAAAGAATTTTGGAGAAATGTTGTCGTAAAGAAAAATGGTTAGGGTGACAAATTTGTTGAAGCAAAAATTGAAGAAAAGAAAATCCAAGTAACGGAGAGCATCATTAGAGAATCCCTTCAAATATCGGACAGACCTGAGTATACCATGGAGATTGATATTCATCAGACTCAGGATGTCTTGGAGCATATGGGCTATGAGGGAACATTTCCCCTACAATCAAGAAGTTGCTTCCTCTGTGTTGGAAGTATTTGGCTCATGTGTTCATGAGTTGTATTTCCGGCAGGAGATTTGGAGCTAACGAGATCTCTCTTGCTAACACTGGTGCCATTGCAGCATTGGCTGCAGGTTTTGAGTTTAATTTCTCAAAATTCATACTGAATGAAATGATCCTGAATCTTGAAGGGAACAAAAGAGACAAATTCAGGATGTATCCAAGATTTCTGCAAATCATCCTCAACGTGAATCACGCCGAGCTGCAGAGAGGAAATGATGTCTTGGATTTTAAATCCATTGGTCCAAGCGCTTTTGGGCTAATGAAACAGAAGAGAGGCGGGAAATTTGTATTTGAAGGAAAATTCCCATTGATAAAATTTGGAATTTTTAAAGAAGATGATAGAGACGAATCGGAAGAACAATCTATGCCAATATAAAATGAAGATATTCATCACTCTCCCTCCGAACCTGAAGTGGAGGAGATTCATCACTCCCCTACAGCTTGTGTAGCTGATGAACATTATTATCAGAAGGCAAATTATTCAAAATATTCTCAAGGGGATGATGACGATAATCTTTATGATGACGTAGAATTCTTGAAAGGAATTGACTTTACAGGAATCAATGATGACATCCCAGCAAACATAGAATTTGATCTCAATGATGAAGACTTTGATCCTTTACTCGGTATCCCCAGCAGCCGTGCAAATAAAGTCAATGAAGTTCTTTCTCTAGCAACCAAGACTAGAGTTGAAGAAGATTCTCTCAAAATTCTACTCTCCACCTCAAAGCCCTTGGAGGTCACAACAAGCCAAGGAGATGTGACATCACAGATTCCTCCCTCTGTGTCACTTGTCTCAGCATCAGCTCCAATCATTTCCGACTTATCTGAACCTCAGACTTCTCAGACTTCCTTAAGAACAAGCCAATCTCTTGAAAGTCTGGAGATTCCCGCTGTAAAAAGTGCTCCTCAAGTTACCTCAACAATCACTGCAACCTTTGCTCACTCTCCTACAAAGCAGACTAATGAAGGTCCAAGCACCATGTTCGAGACTGGTGGATCTTCTTATGTTCCAGAATATTCTCCAACTCGACCTTCTCTAGATGAAGCTTCTATCAGACTAGTAAGACATTTGGCTCAATCAAGTCCAACCTCTTCACGCAGGAAAGGAATATCATTTAACGAGGGTCGGACAGATGACGACAAATTCTCTTCATCTGATCTTCGAGAGGAAGTTGGAGTTCTCCGCCAACAGCTCATTGAAAAATCAATTCAAATGGATCAACTTTCTGCATATATCTTTGAGCTCAGGGCAAAGGATGAAGAAAAGACCAAACAAATCAAAGATTTACAAACGAGTCTCGGATCCGTTTTAGCCAGTTATTTTAATCTCAAGAACGTATTGTATGATGCTTTTGGTGAAAAAGTAAAAGCCCTCTTCACCTCCTGCAACTGATGATCTACCCGTTGACCCACCTGCTCCAAGAACAACTACTATTGTCGATAGATTTGAAAAAGAACCAGAAGGAAGCAGAGCTAGAATCACAATTAAACAGGGCAAAATAGTTGTGACTGCAAACCAACACGAAGGACTCGGGATGCAAGAGAGCTTCTGCAAAAGAGAGAGGAGAAATGGAAATGGTGTAAGGAAGTGTCAAGTTTGGACCTGCTATTTATAGGAAGGATTTTGCACCCTCACGATGTGAGAATTTCATTGTTCACGTCGTGAGATTCGAGCTATTCTCTTTGTAGGCTTGCCATCCGTCTTGTAGCTTCCGAAGTTGGCAAAATGAGCCTTCACGACGTGAAAAATGCCTTGTTCACGTCGTGAGTTTAGATCATATCCCCTCGCAGCCTCGTCACACCTTCTAGATCCGAAATATGGCGGTTTGGCTCCTCACGTCGTGAGTTTTTATGCTCACATCGTGAGTTTAGTCCAATTAGGGTTTCTGACAGCGACATCTTTGGAAGTCCATAACTTTTGAATACGAACTCCGTTTTTGATGTTCTTTATATCCACGCATAGGTATTTACGAGCAATACAACTCTCTTTAAGACTCCAATAGCTAATTCTAATCCTATTTTGAATTCCTGATGTTATAGAAATTCTATAGTGTTTGGTTTATCATAACTTCTTCATGCAAAGTCAGATTTAGATGTTCTCTATTTTTTGGAATCGTACGGATGTATACTTTCATTTATACCATAAAGTATGTATGAAAGTTCGTATTTATATTAGAATTATCATGAAATACATAGTGAGTTTACTATATTACTAGTTTAACAAAATCACATTACATGATTGGTATAATCACATGTGATTGCTATTGACCTATTTTTACTAGTGTTACATTCTCCCCCCCTTAATAAAATTTCATCCTGAAATTTATTTTTTAACTAGATACCACTGAACGGTACTAGATAGATTCCCTGCTTCCTATTACAATTGCGCTACCATGACCTAACTTCATTGACCCCTTAACTTTGGACATTCCTTCTTATATGTCCAATTTCACCACACTCAAAACATTCTCTTCCTCCATCATAGCCTATTCCAATGTTTGTTCCTGGATTTTCTGTCGTAGGTGTTGTGCTCCTACAGTAACTGGCAGTGTGTCCCTTCTTTTTGCACTTCATGCAAATATAACAGTCACCTACATGCTGACGGTTACATTGACTGCACCATGAACAGTTACCTATGTGATGACGATTGCACTGAGTGCACATTGGGAGTTTTCCAGCATACTTCCTTGGTTGTAGGGGTATTGCTGTTGTGGCTACAAAATTAGTTGCCACCTCTTTTCTTTCCTCAAATAATTGTATGGGATTCTTTCAATTAAATGTGTGCTTGTTCGTTCTAGATTCGGGAGACTCAACTATAAATCCCACTTGGATTTCTGTGGTGGTTAGCTGATGAGCTATACGCTTTGCACTATCATATGTTGTAGGCTTCGATACGAAGACCATTCCTTTGATTTGCGATGCTAGACCCCAGATATATCGCTCGATCTTCTTATACTCTGGGGTTACTAGTGCTGGACACATCACCGCAAGATCATTAAATCTAGCAGTGTAAGCATTTATCTTTGAACCTTTCATGGTTACGGTCCACAGTTCTTGTTCCAACTTATGTATTTCCCCCTTTGGACAACACTCCTCTACTAGCATCCTCTTCAGCTCTTCCCATTGCATGGAATTGGCATCATCAATACCCATTGAATTCACTTGGTTGTTCCACCATGTAAGTGTTGCGTCAGCGAAGGTACACGCAGCAAATCGTACCTTACATTCGTTCGGACAGAAGCTTATTTGAAATACTGATTCTGACTTTTCAATCCACCGAGTCAAGCTAACGACCCTTTCCATTCCATGGAAACACTTAGGTTTGCAATTCATAAAATCCTTGTAGGTACACATTCTGGCGGTCCTTACATTGCCTCGTTTCTAACTCCTCCTCTTGTAACATTAGCAAGAGCTGCGGCGATTCTCTGAGCTATAATTTCTTCAAGTCCTACTGAACTTATTGGAGGGTTTGTTTCTGGTTGTGGTGGTTGTGGTTGTTGTTTTTCTGGTTCTGGTCGTTGGTTCAGGTTTAGACGAACGCTACTTCTTCTACGTGTTTTGTTTAGTTCCTATACATTTTGGATCACCAAGTGTTTAGTGTACCAAATATTACTCTGAATTTAAATAGTTCATATGATCTGATCAAAATAAAATATAGTTGTCCACCTACATCTAGTTGTGATAAGATCTATGCACATATGAACTTTAGTTGGAATATCTGATCTAAATCCTTGAGATCAAAAACATTCCAGGTATTTAGGTGTATTCTCATCGCGGGTCTGAGTCTTCATATATGACTCTATATTTATTATTTGTTGTATTCATGCTCTATTAATTATTGCTCGTTACTTCAGGTCTAGCTGATAAGGCACCGGCCAGTCAGGACAGTCGGAGGGCACGATCATTTTAGCATATAGTTGTTTTGAAATCCAGCAACCCAAGCAACGTGTCTATCCTGTCACCGCTCCTGTAAGTAGTCCTTCAGTAGAATATTTAAACCTAACAGTGTAATCCCTAAACTATAGTCGTGCTTTCTTAAGAAAGTACTAATTCACTATAGTTAATAGCTCTGATGCCAATCTGTCACACCCCGACCGTCGACGGAAACACCGGGCAGTGTAACGTCATTTCTCATATCATAGTTATCAACTTCCTAAAAACACATGTGTAACATCCCAAAATTGAAGCCCAAAAATTTGATTTTTGATTAATTAATTCATAAAACATTCATTAGAAATTATTGTATAAACACGACATCTCAAAACCAAGTATCATATTTGAAAGCCACAACCATGAACAAATGCCATATCAGAGTACAATCCCAGAAAACACCATGCGGAAAAATCATATGTGTGTGTGATTCCATGCTACGCTGCCGGCTCCTTCCCCTTATACGAAGAGGTACCTGAATCCAAAAACTGAAACCGTAAGCACAAAGGTTAGTGAGTTCCCCCATCATACCACATACCATACAATACCATCGGTATCTTTCAACCGGTAATCATCATCGGTATCTTTCAACCGGTAATCGTCATCGGTATCTTTCAACCAGTAATCGTCATCGGTATCTTTCAACCGGTAACTAGGGACTATTACACCCCTACCACTAGCACACAATAGAAAGATATAAGCACACATCCAGACATATCCGAGTACTGACCTACCCCTTGGTCCTAAGGACCACTATCAGGGAAACTATCCCTATCATGCAACATATCATACAGATATAACTCATAACCAAACGCATACCAGACCACGATAAATTATCACAAAGACAATTATCTTCTAAATACTCCTCAATGGTGGGCCGACATTGTGGCCTTAGACCCACCCCTACTGGAAGGTGACTCACCTCGTAGCTGCTGAACTGTGGGGGAATCCTCTGACTGCTGCCACTGTTGCTCCGGAAATCCTCCGGCTAAAATTCCCACAAAGCACTTAGTCAGAAACGGACATCTACCCTTAGGGTAAAATGACTATTTTACCCCTTGACCAAGTCAAAGTCAAAGTCAACTTCCAGTTGACCTGACTCGCCGAGTTGACTTGTCAACTCGCCGAGTCCCTATCCTTCCACCAGACCTCATACCCGTCTCTACTCGTCGAGTTAAGCGATGACTCGACGAGGTTTCCTTTTAAATGAAAACCGACAAAATCCACATCCGACTCGCCGAGTTGTATGAACAACTCATCGAGTTCATCATCAACTGATACTCATGTCCTGTCTTGACTCGCCGAGTTGTATGAATAACTCGTCGAGTTACTCTTCATCCTATGAACACGTTCTGTCCTCGAAGATTGTCTTGGACTCGCCGAGTTGATGAACAACTCGCCGAGTTCCATGAATATTGTCTTGGACTCGCCGAGTTCGTTCATGCACTCGCCGAGTATCATGAATTCCGAGAACACTTTGCTTAGTCCAGAATGTCGGGTTACTCCCCAGGACTCCTAAAACCCTTCCACACTCAACTGGTCCTTATGACCCTCACTGATATGGGACCAAAACCCTTGGACTCGCCGAGTCCAGGAAATAGACCCGCCGAGTCTATCACATTCCTTAATAAGAACTTCGATTTCTGATGTACAACAGTTAACCAAATGATAGATCTAGGCCCCTAAACTCGATCTAGCACATAAAGTTACATACTTTACATGCATGCTTGGGACATTAGAGCTTAAAAGGTTCTAAAATGATTCTTTTGTTGCATGGGGCCTTCCTTGGTGCAAAAAGCACCCTAGATCTAACTTGTGGCTCATAGAATGACATGATACAGAAGCCTAAACCCCCAACCATGTTTGCAAACATGGTTGGCCACCAAAAATGGCTTATAAAATTCCTAAATCACCCCAAAGAAGGATCTAACAAATGAATGACAAAGGTTCAAACTTTATACCTTCTAGAGACTGCAAATGATGAACCAAACTCAAATCCTTTAGTCCCCTCTTGATCCTTCTATGCTCTTCCTTCTTCCTTGAGATCAAAACTCACAAGAATCACTCAAAAAGCCTTAGATCTTCACAAAAACGGCTAGGGTTTGCTATGAGGAGTGTTTGGGAGCGTAAAGGGGGGAGAGGAGGCTGCATAAGGTCGTTTAAATAGGGTGCAAACCCCAGAATTAGGGTTTTTGTCCAAACAGCGGCTACTCGCCGAGTCCGCAGCTTAAACCCCGCGCCTCATCCCGCTTCTACTTGACGAGTCAGTCCTTCGACTCGCCGAGTCCAAGGCCAAAAATGCAAAAATAAATGAAGATTTAACAACATAATACATACCAAGAACCAGGTGCTACAAATCTCCCCCTCTTAGTTTAGACTTCGTCCTCGAAGTTTGCCGCTCGATCCTGAAACAGCTCGGGGTAGTGCTCCATCATCTCTTCCACCAGCTCCTAAGTCCACTCCGACCCCTTCCGGTGCTGCCATTGCACCTTCACGAGTTCTACTCTTTTGTTCCTCAGGTCCTTTGACTTCCGGTCAAGGATCGCTACAGGCCGCTCAATGTAATTTAGGCTGCCATCAACTTGAATGTCCTCCAAGTGTACCACCGACGTATCGTCCACTAGGCACTTCCGCAGCTAAGAGACGTGGAAAGTGTTGTGGATCTGACAGAGCTCGGCTGGCAGATCCAATCGGAACGCCACCTTGCCCACCCAGGCTACAACACTAAACGGTCCAATATACCTTGGGCCCAACTTGCCCCGCTTCCTGAATCATATGACGCCCTTCCATGGTGACACCTTCAGGAGAACCATATCCCCGACCTGGAATTCCAGGTCTGATCGATGCTTATCGGCGTAACTTTTCTGCCGACTCTAAGCAGTCTGGAGCCTGCTCTGGACCTGCTGAATCTTCTCTGTCGTCTTGAGCACTACTTCAGTGCTCCCCATGACTCTCTGGCCAACCTTGCCCTAACATATCGGGGTCCTGTACCTCCTCCCATACAACATCTCAAAGGGAGGACGGTCGATACTCGCATGATAGTTGTTATTATACGACAACTCTGCAACCAGGAGGTAGGTATCCCAACTACCTCCGAAATCTAAAACGCATGCCCGCAACATATCCTCCAGAGTCTGGATGGTCCGCTCGCTCTGGCCATCCGTCTGCGGGTGAAAAGTGGTGCTAAAATGCAAACGAGTACCCAACTCGTCATGAAACCTCTTCCAAAACCTGGAAGCAAATTGCACGTCTCTGTCTGAAATCACCGAAACTAGCACTCCGTGCCGCGCCACCACCTCCCTGATATAGATATCGGCCAATTTCTCGGCCGAGATTCTCTCCCGAATCGGAATAAAGTGGGCACTCTTGGTCAATCGATCCATGATGACCAATATCGTATCCATCCCCCACGTGGTCCTGGGAAGCTTCGTGATAAAATCCATCGTAATATCCTCCCATTTCCACAGCGGGATATCCAATGGATGCATCTTGTCATGTGGTCTCTGATGCTCGGCATTGACTTTCTTGCATGTCAAGCACCGCTCCACGTACCATGCCACATCCCGCTTCATGCAGGGCCACCGATAGTCCAGACGAAGATCCCTATACATCTTCGTCGCCCTGGGATGAATGGAGAATCGGGATTTGTGTGCCTCCTCCATCAGGACCTGGTGTACTCCTCCATGATAAGGGACCCACAGCCTGCGGTGAAGAGTCAATAACCCTTGACTATCATAGTCGAAAGAAGAAACCTGCCCCACAATCCCCTCACTCATTGGATGTTCCTCCTTCATGGTCTCCTGCTGAGCCTCTCGGATCCGCTCCAGAAGCGGAGTCATCACTGTCATCCTCAGACAGATATCCCTGATCGGCGCTGCCTTGCGGCAAAGTGCATCGGCCACGACATTGGCCTTCACCACATCAAGCCACTGACGCTGCCTCATATTCAGATTTGGCTGGTCCATGAGATACCTCAAACTCTTGTGGTCTGTGTAAATCGTACAACGAACCCCATAGAGGTAATGACGCCAAATCTTGAGGGCGAACACAACAGCCCCCAACTCCAAATCATGCGCCGGGTAGTTCGCCTCATGAGGCTTCAGCTGCCTCGACGTGTAGGCGATGACATGCCCTCTATGCATCAATACCGCTCCCAAACCTGCGATGCATGCATCGCAGTACACAAAAAAATCCTCCATGCCCTCTGGCAGGTCTAAGATTGGCGCCTCGCACAATATCCGTCTCAGCGTCTCAAATGTGGCCTGCTACTCAAGCCCCCAGCGTTACACCACCGACTTCTTAGTCAGTCGGGTGAGCGGAACCGCTATCTTGGAGAAGTCCTGAATGAATCTCCAATAATAGCCTGCCAATCCTAGAAAGCTCTGAATCTCAGATGGAGACCCCGGAACCTCCCAATTCATCACGGCCTCTACCTTGGCCGGATCTACCGAAATCCCATTCTGGTTGACAAGGTGCCAAAGAAACTGCACCTCGCGCAACCAGAACTCACACTTGGAGAACTTAGCATACAAGTTCTCCCTCCTCAAAGTCTCCAGAACCTCCCACAGATGCTCCTCTTGCTGCTCCTGCGTCTTGGAGTAAACCAAGATGTCATCAATAAATACTATCACAGACCGATCTAGCATCGGTCTACACACGCGGTTCATGAGATCCATGAAGGCGGCAAGAGCATTGGTGAGCCCGAAAGGCATCACCACAAACTCATAGAGGCCATAACGCGTCCGAAACACAGTCTTCTGCACATCCTCCTCTCTGACCCTCATCTGATGATACCCTGAACGCAAATCAATCTTGGACAACCAAGATGCTCCCTGAAGCTAGTCAAAAAGGTCATCAATCCTCGGGAGTGGGTAGCGGTTCTTCACCGTTACCTTGTTCAGCTCCTGATAATCTATACACATCCAATGCGACCCGTCCTTCTACTTCACAAACAGAATCGGGGCTCCCCAGGGTGAACTGCTCGGTCTAATGAAACCCTTGTCTAACAGCTCCTGCAGCTGTATAGACAACTCCTGCATCTTAGGAGGAGCCAACCGATACCGTGCCTTGGCTATCGTAGCCGCACCAGGAACTAGGTCGATCCAGAATTCCACCTGTTGTTCCACATGTATCCCACGCAACTCCTCGAGGAATACGTCTGCAATCTCCCGTACCGCAGGTACATCGTCCACCGTCTCCTTACCCATTTCCCGGGTATCCATAACTTACGCGACATAACTTGCATAACCATGTTGGAGGTAGCGCCTAGCTCTCGCTGCTGAACATAAAGTTGGTCCTCGTTGTGGCCTCTCGCCCTGAATCACCAGCTCTCCCGCACTTGGGGTCCTCACCCGAACCAACTGCTGCGCGCAGTCGGTCACTGCCCCATTAGGGCTGAGCCAATCCATGCCCATAATCACTTTGTTCCCAAGAAATGGAATGGGAACCAAGTCTACCAAGTAGCGCTCCACAAATAACCTCAGCACACAATCTCGAAATACTGTCGATGCCCGCACCGAACGGTCGTATGCAATCTCTACCTCTAGAGGGAAATCCAACGTGCCTGAAGCCTCGGAAAATCTCTTGCTAAGCGCAAGAGACACAAATGATCGGGTAGCGCCCGAGTCAAACAATACCAGAACCGGGATGTCGTTCACATGGAACGATCCTAAACAGAGCACATATCAACGATATAATTACAACAAAAAGAAGATCAGAGGGAAAGAATCATACCCGTCACCACATCAGGTGCAGCGCGTGCCTCCTTGGCTGTCAGCTGAAATGCTCGGCTCCGCACCACTAGAACCTCTGTCTTGACCTTCCAGCCATCTGTAACCCGCGTCGTTGCTGAGACCGGCGCCGCCGCTGGCACTGCTGCTGACGTTGCTGCCAATCTCGGGCAATTGGCCCTTTTGTGGCCCCTCTGATTGCAATGGAAGCAAATCAGGTCTGTCATCTGTACCGCAGGGGCAATGGTAGTACAATCCCTGCCAAAATGCCCCACCTTTCCACACTTATAGCAGCCTGAACCCGGCCCAGTGCGACAAGCTCCCTCGTGTGACCGACCGCATTTCCCACGGCGGTCTCGTCCTGCCTGGCCTTTCGGCCTACCATCAGATCCCTTGGGCTTATTCCCCGAAGCCCGAGTCGTCAGCCCCTCCATTGCCTTCCTCTTCTGGTCGTGCTCCAGATCAATCTCCCTCTCCCTAGCCCTGGCAATCATGGAATCCAAGGTAGGGCAAGCCGAAAAACTAACATGCTACCGTATGTCAGCTCGTAGCATGTCGTGGTAGCGGGTCCTCCTCATATCCTCATCACCTGCATACTGGGGCAACAGCAATTCCTTGTCCCGAAACTTGGTGGTGATCTCCGCCACAGTCTCCGTAGTCTGCCTCATATCCAAAAACTCCCTGGCCAGCCGTTGTAGCTCCACAGCTGGCGCAAACTTTGCCCTGAATCTGGTCACAAAATCTGACCAAGTCATAGCCTCAATAGCCGAGGCTCCCAATGAGTCACCAACAGACTCCCACCAATCTCTAGCCCTGTCTCGTAAGCATCCTGCTGCATATCGCACCTTCGACCCCTCTGGGCAGAAGCTTGTCAGTTGCGCAGACTCAATGTCTGCGATCCATCTCCTAGCAGCAATGGGGTCTTTCACCCCATGGAAATCCGGCGCACCACTTTCCTGAAAGTCCTTAAAGGATAGTGTGCGCGCACCCACCTGGCTAGACGCCATGTCACTCCTGAATGATCGGAGACGATCCTCCATCAACTCAACAATCCCCTCCTAGATCGACCCGAAGATGATAGGGGTCGACTCATGGATGCCTCTCGTGATCTCAGACGCGATGAACTCACGTAGCCCGTCATCGACCTGCTCGGATCCCGAACCCGAGCCTGATCCTGATCCGGATCCGGAACCTCCTGCTCCAAGCCGTGTGAACACCATACTAAAAACACACGCATAAAAGTCAGGATCATACATATACTCGAGAGATCTAACACTCTACAAGGTTCCCGATTTCATCTAGGCCCTCCTTAATTCGAGTACGGGTCATCTGCTTTCAGTAGTACGGGCCCATACTACCTTCCACATCTACATGTGCTTTCCTCAAGGATTGCTTCGACTTCACCAGGTCCATTTACCGGTACCCCTTTCCACTAACCTCATCCTAGGCTTCCCTAGGGCACTCTCCGACCTACTCTCCGCCATCAGCTGCACAGGAGTCCCTACCATTTCCCCTAACTAACTTGCAGGTACCGTTACATATCCGCTCCTGAGTTAGTTGGAAATAGCCAAAACCCCCATAGCACAAAGCAAGCAACATTCGTGCATCGAGTAATCAAATCAGGCATAACCTATACAGGCCATCCTACTGCTGACTAAATAGCCCTAGCATACAGCTCATACCATAGGCATATATGGCATCCTCCTAGATCCTTATCCCTAACTAGCATGCGATTATCAGAATCATATTTCAGGCACGCAAGGCATCTTCCTAGATCCTTAGTCCTATTCTACCATGCAATTCTGAATCAAGCCATATAGCATAACATAACATGTATGGGTATCTTGGGGAAAACTTACTTGAGTCTGGCCGGTCACATGCATCACACACCTTGTCTTTCATAAGATCATTCCGTTTAGATTTTTTTTTTTTTGAAAATCATTTTATAGTAAAAATCTTTTAGCCCCTCAGTTTGAGTCCAGACACGCCGAAGGCGTGTCCGAATCCCTCTAACTAGGGCTCTGATACCAACTTGTAACATCCCAAAATTCAAGCCCAAAAATTTCATTTTTGATTAATTAATTCATAAAACATTCATTAGAAAGTATTGTATAAACACGACATCTCAAAACCAAGTATCATATTTGAAACCCACAACCATGAACAAATGTCATATCAGAGTACAATCCCAGAAAACACCATGCGAAAAAATCATAGGTGTGTGTGATGCCATGCTACGCCGCCGGCTCCTTCCCCTTAGACGAAGAGGTACCTGAAACCAAAAACTGAAACCGTAAGCACAAAGCTTAGTGAGTTCCCCCATCATACCACATACCATACAATACCATCGGTATCTTTCAACCGGTAATCATCATCGGTATCTTTCAACCGGTAATCGTCATCGGTATCTTTCAACCAGTAACTAGGGACTATTCCACCCCTACCACTAGCACACAATAGCAAGATATAAGCACACATTCAAACATATCCGGGTACTGACCAACCCCTTGGTCCTAAGGACCACTATCAGGGAAACTATCCCTATCATGCAACATATCATACAGATATAACTCATAACCAAACGCATACCAGACCACGATAAATTATCACAAAGACAATTATCTTCTAAATACTCCTCAATGGTGGGCCGGCATTGTGGCCTTAGACCCACCCCTACTGGAAGGTAATTCACCTCGTAGCTGCTGAACTGTGCAGGAATCCTCTGACTGCTGTCACTGCTGCTCTGTAAATCCTCCGGCTAAAATTCCCACAAAGCACTTAGTCAGAAACTAACATCTACCCTTAGGGTAAAATGACCATTATACCCCTTGACCAAGTCAAAGTCAAAGTCAAAGTCAACTTCCAGTTGACCTGACTCGCCGAGTCCCTATCCTTCCACCAGACCTCATACCCGACTCTACTCGTCGAGTTAGGCGATGACTCGACGATTTTTCCTTCTAAATGAACACCGACATAATCCACATCCGACTCGCCGAGTTGTATGAACAACTCGTCGAGTTCATCATCAACTGATACTCATGTCATGTCTTGACTCGCCGAGTTATATGAAAAACTCGTCGAGTTACTCTTCATCCTATGAACACGTTCTGTCTTCGACTCACCTATTTGATTAACAACTCGCTGAGTTCCATGAAGATTGTCTTGGACTCTCCGAGTCCGTTCATGCACTCGCCGAGTACCAAGAATTCCCAGAACACTTTGCTTAGTCTAGAACGTTGGGTCACTCCCCGGGACTCCTAAAACCCTTCAACACTCAACTGGTCCTTATGACCCTCACTGATATGGGACCGAAACCCTTGGACTAGCCGAGTCCAGGAAATAGACTCGTCGAGTCTATCACATTCCTTACTAAGAACTTCGATTTCTGATGTACAACACTCAACCAAATGATACATCTAGGCTCCTAAACTCGATCTAGCACGTAAAGTTACAAACTTTACGTGCATGCATGGGACATTAGAGCTTAAAAGGCTCTAAAATGGTTCTTTTTTTTTTGCATGAGGCCTTCCTTGGTGCAAAAAGAAACCTATATCTGACTTGTGGCTCATAGAATGACATGATACAGAAGCCCAAACCCCCAACCATGTCTGCAAACATGGTTGGCAACCAAAAATGGCTTACAAAAGCCCTAAATCACCCCAAAGAGGGATCAAACAAATGAATGATTAAGATTCAGACTTTATACCTTCCAAAGACTACAAACTCAAATCCTTCAGTCCCCTCTTGATCCTTCTATGCTCTTCCTTTTTCCTTGAGATCAATACTTACAAGAATCACTCAAAAAGCCTTAGATCTTCACAAAAACGACTAGGGTTTGCTATGAGGAGTGTTTGGGAGCATGAAGGGGGGAGAGGAGGCTGCATAAGGTCGTTTAAATAGGGTGAAAACCCCTGGATTAGGGTTTTTGTCCAAACAGCGGCTAGTCGCCGAGTCCGGGACTCGACTCGCCGAGTCAGCAGCTTAAACCTCGTGCCTCATCCCGCTTCTACTCGGCGAGTCAGTCCTTCGACTCGCCGAGTCTAAGGCCAAAAATGCAAAAATAAATGTAGATTTAACAACAGAATACGTACCAAGAACCAGGTGCTACAACATGCATTTAAAATACGTCAACATAAAGTTGGTGAGTCCACAGGTTTTGACTCCATATAAAATAACACTTTTTCTAAGTTCAAAAGTATAGTTTTGAAAGTATAATTTTGACTCTCCAACATTTACTATATATATCCAAGGTATAAAAGTTTACTTACCAAATAAGTATATACCTATAAGTCTCATATACTATGAATATAAGTGTTTGTAATTTCATACAAACGAGAGTTGCTACGTATAAATCTTATTTCAGTTCCATATGAGTAAAAACACTACGTATAAATCTATTTCAATTCTATACGAGTATGTGTGCAAGGTATAATTATCTACTTAATGTGCAAGTAGTACCTAGGTTATAAGTAGTGGAAACTTATACTTAACATTAATACTTGTATAGCGACGAAGTATAATGTTTCTAACAAGTTGCTACCATGAGTCCGTAACCGCTGCTTGACAACAAAACCTCTGACAAAACAATACACTCATGATTTACCATGAGAAACAATACACTCATGATTTACCATGAGAAACAACATTGCGCGCTTCATCGACGCCAGAATAAAAATAAAAGGAACGAATCGTCACTCGCTTGTCTTGGTTTGTAATTAACAACCACGAGTGGAGTCGTCAACACGTATCTTATTTATACACGACTTCCTCGCTCACACGGGATTAACGGTAACAGGTCAGAGGACTTCCATTAAGATCCTCAATCTTAGTTGATGAATGAGGTAGCTCATGTAGACTTTAACGGCGTTCTATAGTCCTAACAAATAAAGCATTTTCATGTCTAAAACCATAAGTTACTAGACTATGCTTTTAAACATTACTCTTAATTTCATAACATTTAGGCATTATAACAGCTATAACATGAAGTAAAACCAGGTTTTATCTTGACCTAAAACCAATAATAACAACACATAACGTTCCTAGTTTTATCTTTACATAAAACTATCAATAACAATACTAAGTTTTATCTTAACATAAAACTAACAATAACAACATATAACATATCCAGTTTTATCTTGACATAAAACCAATAATAGCAATGTATAATATACTTGGTTTTATCTTGACATAAAACCTATAATAACAACATACTTATCAATTCACATATAGACCTTCCGAGTATAACACTGGAACTATATCGCACACAAAATATATATAGAATCCTAAGTATAACTCAAGATCTACATTAGGATGACAATAACATGCTAACAACTTTACGATAGTTGTGTACTTTCAAATACAAAATAACTATATCCCGGTTATTATAACTATCTACGTTGATACTGATATATACTATCATATAGACATAATAATAACATATATATATATATATATATATATATATATATATATATATATATATATATATATTTATATATATATTTATATATATATATATATATATATATATATATATATATATATATAATATTTAGCATGTGTTTTCCCCCGAAAATATTAGAAAGTGGGGTCGTGAAACTCAACTTAATAGCGTGATTTTATGTAATCTAAGCAGAAACGGTCCGCTTACAAGGTCGTCGGGGCTCGGGATGCAAGAGGGCTTCAGAAAAAGAGAGAGGAGAAATGGAAATGGTGTAAGGAAGTGTCAATGTTGGACCTGCTATTTATAGGAAGTATTTTGGACTCTCACGACGTGAGAATCTCATTGTTCACGTCTTGAGTTTAGATCTTATCCCCTTGCAGCCTCGTCACACCTTCTAGATCCGAAATATGGCGGTTTTAGTCCTCACATCGTGAGTTTTTATGCTCACGTCGTGAGTTCAGTCCAATTAGGGTTTCTGACAGCGACATCTTCGGAAGTCCATAACTTTTCCATACAAACTCCGTTTTTGACGTTCTTTATATCCACGCGTAGGTATTTATGAGCACTACAACTCTCTTTTAGACCCGAATAGCTAATTCTAAGCCTATTTTAAATTCCTTATGTTATATAGATTTTATAGTGTTTGGTATATCATAACTTCTTCATGCGAAGTCAGATTTAGATGTTCTCTATATTTTGTGAATCGTATGGATGTATACTTTGATTTATACCATAAATTATGTATGAAAGTTCGTATTTATATTAGAATTATCATGAAATACATAGTGAGTTTGCTACATCACTAGTTTAACAAAATCACATTACATGATTGGTATACTCACATGTGATTGCTATTGACCTATTATGACTAATGTTACATTCTCCCCCCGTTGATAAAATTTCATCCCAAAATATATTTTTTAACTAGATACCACCGAAGGGTACTAGATAGATTCCCTGCTTCCTATTACAATTGCGCTACCACAACCTAACCTCATTGACCCCTTAACTTTGGACATTCCTTCTTGATATGTCCAATTTCACCACACTCAAAACATGATCTTCCTCCATCATAGCCTATTCTAATGTTTGTTACTTGATTTTATGTTGTAGGTGTTGTGCTCCTACAGTAACTGGTAGTGTGTCCCTTCATTTTGCACTTCATGCAAATATAACAGTCACCTGCATGTTGACAGTTACATTGACTGCACTATGAACAGTTACCTATGTGATGACGATTGCACTGAGTGCACATTGGGAGTTTTCCAGCATACTTCCTTGGTTGTAGGGTTATTATTGTTGTGGCTGCAAAATTAGTTGCCACCTCTTGTCTTACCTCAAATGATTGTATGGGATTCTTTCCATTAAATTTGCGCTTGTTCGTTCCAGATTTGGGAGACTCTGCTATAAATCCCACTTGGATTTTTGTGCTGGTTAGTTGATGAGCTATACGCTTTGCACTGTCATATGTTGTAGGCTTCGATGCGATCGCCATTCCTTTGATTTGCGACGCTAGACCCAGATATATCGCTCGATCTTCTTATACTCTGGGGTTACTAGTGTTGGACACATCATCGCAAGATCATTAAATCTAGCAGTATAAGCATTTATCTCTGAACCGTTCATGGTTACGGTCTACAGTTCTTGTTCCAACTTATGTATTTCCCCCCTGGGACAATACTCCTCTACTAGCATCCTCTTCATCTCCTCCCATTGCATGGAATTGGCTTCATCAATACCAATTGTATTCACTTGGTTGTTCCACCATGTAAGTGTTGCATCAGCGAAGGTACATGTAGCAAATCGTACCTTACATTCGTTCGGAAATAAGCTTATTTGAAATACTGATTCTATCTTTTCAATCCACCGAGTCAAGCTAACGAAGCCTTCTGTTCCATGGAAACTCTTAGGTTTGCAATTCATAAAATCCTTGTAGGTAAACATTCTGGCGGTCCTTACATTGCCTTCGTTTGTAACTCCTCCTCTTATGACATTAGCAAGAGCTGCAGTGATTCTCTGAACTATAATTTCTTCAAGTCCTACTGAACTTATTTGAGGGTTTGTTTCTGGTGGTGGTGGTTGCGGTTGTTGTTGTTTTGGTTCTGGTCGTTGGTTCAGGTTTAGACGAGCGCTACTTCTTCTAGGCATTTTGTTTAGTTCCTATACATTTTGGATCACCAAGTGTTTAGTTTATCAAATATTACTCCGAATTTAAATAGTTCATATGATCTGATCAAACTAAAATATAGTTGTACACCTACATCTAGTTGTGATAAGATCTATGCACATATGAACTTTAGTTGGAATATCTAATCTAAATCGTTGAGATCAAAAACATTCCAGCTATTTAGGTGTATTCTCATCATGTGTCTGAGTCTTCATATATGACTATATATTTATTATTTGTTGTATTCATGCTCTATTAATTATTGTTCGTTACATCAGGTCTAGCTGATAAGGCACCGGCCAGTCAGAACAGTCGGAGGGTAGGATCATTTTAGCATATAGTCGTTCTGAAATCCAGCAACCCAACCAACGTGTCTATCCTGTCACCGCTCCCGTATGTACTCCTTCAGTAGAATATTTAATAATACTTTATATTGTAGGCTAAGGGATATACCTAAACCTAACAGAGTAAGCCCGAAACTATAGTCGTGCTTTCTTAAGAAAATACTAATTCACTATAATTAATGGCTCTGATACCAATCTGTCACACCCCGGCCTTCGGCGGAAACACCGGGCAGTGTAACGTCATTTCTTGTATCATAGTTATCAAATTCCTGAAAACACATGCATTTAAAATACATCAACATAAAGTTGGTGAGTCCACAGGTTTTGACTCCATATAAAATAACACTTTTTCTAAGTTCAAAAGTATAGTTTTGAAAGTATAATTTTGACTCTCCAACATTTACTATATATATCCAAGGTATAAAAGTTTACTTACCAAATAAGTATATACCTATAAGTCTCATATACTATGAATATAAGTGTTTGTAATTTCATACAAACGAGAGTTGCTACGTATAAATCTTATTTCAGTTCCATACGAGTAAAAACACTACGTATAAATCTATTTCAATTCTATACGAGTATGTGTGCAAGGTATAATTATCTACTTAATGTGCAAGTAGTACCTAGGTTATAAGTAGTGGAAACTTATACTTAACATTAATACTTGTATAGCGACGAAGTATAATGTTTCTAACAAGTTGCTACCATGAGTCTGTAACCGCTGCTTGACAACAAAACCTCTGACAAAACAATACACTCATGATTTACCATGAGAAACAATACACTCATGATTTACCATGAGAAACAACATTGCGCGCTTCATCGACGCCAGAATAAAAATAAAAGGAACGAATCGTCACTCGCTTGTCTTGGTTTGTAATTAACAACCACGAGTGGGGTCGTCAACCCGTATCTTATTTATACACGACTTCCTCGCTCACACGGGATTAAAGGTTACAGGTCAGAGGACTTCCATTAAGATCCTCAATCTTAGTTGATGAATGAGGTAGCTCATGTAGACTTTAACGGCGTTCTATAGTCCTAACAAATAAAGCATTTTCATGTCTAAAACCATAAGTTACTAGACTATGCTTTTAAACATTACTCTTAATTTCATAACATTTAGGCATTATAACAGCTATAACTTGAAGTAAAACCAGGTTTTATCTTGACCTAAAACCAATAATAACAACACATAACGTTCCTAGTTTTATCTTGACATAAAACTATCAATAACAATACTAAGTTTTATCTTAACATAAAACTAACAATAACAACATATAACATATCCAGTTTTATCTTGACATAAAACCAATAATAGCAATGTATAATATACTTGGTTTTATCTTGACATAAAACCAGTAATAACAACATACTTATCAATTCACATATAGAACTTCCGAGTATAACACTGGAACTATATCGCACACAAAATATATATAGAATCCTAAGTATAACTCAAGATCTACATTAGTATGACAATAACATGCTAACAACTTTACGATAGTTGTGTACTTTCAAATACGAAATAACTATATCCCGGTTATTATAACTATCTACGTTGATACTGATATATACTATCATATAGACATAATAATAACATATATATATATATATATATATATATATATATATATATATATATATATATATATATATATATATATGTATATATATATATATAATATTTAGCATGTGTTTTCCCCCGAAAATATTAGAAAGTGGGGTTGTGAAACTCAACTTAATAGCGTGATTTTATGTAATCTAAGCAGAAACGGTCCGCGTACAAGGTCGTCGGGGCTCGGGATGCAAGAGGGCTTCAGAAAAAGAGAGAGGAGAAATGGAAATGGTGTAAGGAAGTGTCAATGTTGGACCTTCTATTTATAGGAAGGATTTTGGACTCTCACGACGTGAGAATCTCATTGTTCACGTCTTGAGTTTAGATCTTATCCCCTTGCAGCCTCGTCACACCTTCTAGATCCGAAATATGGCGGTTTGAGTCCTCACATCGTGAGTTTTTATGCTCACGTCGTGAGTTCAGTCCAATTAGGGTTTCTGACAGCGACATCTTCGGAAGTCCATAACTTTTCCATACGAACTCCGTTTTTGACGTTCTTTATATCCACGCGTAGGTATTTATGATCACTACAACTCTCTTTTAGACCCGAATAGCTAATTCTAAGCCTATTTTAAATTCCTTATGTTATATAGATTTTATAGTGTTTGGTATATCATAACTTCTTCATGCGAAGTCAGATTTAGATGTTCTCTATATTTTGTGAATCGTATGGATGTATACTTTGATTTATACCGTAAATTATGTATGAAAGTTCATATTTATATTAGAATTATCATGAAATACATAGTGAGTTTGCTACATCACTAGTTTAACAAAATCACATTACATGATTGGTATACTCACATGTGATTGCTATTGACCTATTATGACTAATGTTACATTCTCCCCCCGTTGATAAAATTTCATCCCAAAATATATTTTTTAACTAGATACCACCGAAGGGTACTAGATAGATTCCCTGCTTCCTATTACAATTGCGCTACCACAACCTAACCTCATTGACCCCTTAACTTTGGACATTCCTTCTTGATATGTCCAATTTCACCACACTCAAAACATGATCTTCCTCCATCATAGCCTATTCTAATGTTTGTTACTTGATTTTATGTTGTAGGTGTTGTGCTCCTACAGTAACTGGTAGTGTGTCCCTTCATTTTGCACTTCATGCAAATATAACAGTCACCTGCATGTTGACAGTTACATTGACTGCACTATGAACAGTTACCTATGTGATGACGATTGCACTGAGTGCACATTGGGAGTTTTCCAGCATACTTCCTTGGTTGTAGGGTTATTATTGTTGTGGCTGCAAAATTAGTTGCCACCTCTTGTCTTACCTCAAATGATTGTATGGGATTCTTTCCATTAAATTTGCGCTTGTTCGTTCCAGATTTGGGAGACTCTGCTATAAATCCCACTTGGATTTTTGTGCTGGTTAGTTGATGAGCTATACGCTTTGCACTGTCATATGTTGTAGGCTTCGATGCGATCGCCATTCCTTTGATTTGTGACGCTAGACCCAGATATATCGCTCGATCTTCTTATACTCTGGGGTTACTAGTGTTGGACACATCATCGCAAGATCATTAAATCTAGCAGTATAAGCATTTATCTCTGAACCGTTCATGGTTACGGTCTACAGTTCTTGTTCCAACTTATGTATTTCCCCCCTGGGACAATACTCCTCTACTAGCATCCTCTTCATCTCCTCCCATTGCATGGAATTGGCTTCATCAATACCAATTGTATTCACATGGTTGTTCCACCATGTAAGTGTTGCATCAGCGAAGGTACATGTAGCAAATCGTACCTTACATTCGTTCGGAAATAAGCTTATTTGAAATACTGATTCTATCTTTTCAATCCACCGAGTCAAGCTAACGAAGCCTTCTGTTCCATGGAAACTCTTAGGTTTGCAATTCATAAAATCCTTGTAGGTAAACATTCTGGCGGTCCTTACATTGCCTTCGTTTGTAACTCCTCCTCTTATGACATTAGCAAGAGCTGCAGTGATTCTCTGAACTATAATTTCTTCAAGTCCTACTGAACTTATTTGAGGGTTTGTTTCTGGTGGTGGTGGTTGCGGTTGTTGTTGTTTTGGTTCTGGTCGTTGGTTCAGGTTTAGACGAGCGCTACTTCTTCTAGGCATTTTGTTTAGTTCCTATACATTTTGGATCACCAAGTGTTTAGTTTATCAAATATTACTCCGAATTTAAATAGTTCATATGATCTGATCAAACTAAAATATAGTTGTACACCTACATCTAGTTGTGATAAGATCTATGCACATATGAACTTTAGTTGGAATATCTAATCTAAATCGTTGAGATCAAAAACATTCCAGCTATTTAGGTGTATTCTCATCATGTGTCTGAGTCTTCATATATGACTATATATTTATTATTTGTTGTATTCATGCTCTATTAATTATTGTTCGTTACATCAGGTCTAGCTGATAAGGCACCGGCCAGTCAGAACAGTCGGAGGGTAGGATCATTTTAGCATATAGTCGTTCTGAAATCCAGCAACCCAACCAACGTGTCTATCCTGTCACCGCTCCCGTATGTACTCCTTCAGTAGAATATTTAATAATACTTTATATTGTAGGCTAAGGGATATACCTAAACCTAACAAAGTAAGCCCTAAACTATAGTCGTGCTTTCTTAAGAAAATACTAATTCACTATAATTAATGGCTCTGATACCAATCTGTCACACCCCGGCCTTCGGCGGAAACACCGGGCAGTGTAACGTCATTTCTTTTATCATAGTTATCAAATTCCTGAAAACACATGCATTTAAAATACATCAACATAAAGTTGGTGAGTCCACAGGTTTTGACTCCATATAAAATAACACTTTTTCTAAGTTCAAAAGTATAGTTTTGAAAGTATAATTTTGACTCTCCAACATTTACTATATATATCCAAGGTATAAAAGTTTACTTACCAAATAAGTATATACATATAAGTCTCATATACTATGAATATAAGTGTTTGTAATTTCATACAAACGAGAGTTGCTACGTATAAATCTTATTTCAGTTCCATACGAGTAAAAACACTACGTATAAATCTATTTCAATTCTATACGAGTATGTGTGCAAGGTATAATTATCTACTTAATGTGCAAGTAGTACCTAGGTTATAAGTAGTGGAAACTTATACTTAACATTAATACTTGTATAGCGACGAAGTATAATGTTTCTAACAAGTTGCTACCATGAGTCTGTAACCGCTGCTTGACAACAAAACCTCTGACAAAACAATACACTCATGATTTACCATGAGAAACAATACACTCATGATTTAAAATGAGAAACAACATTGCGCGCTTCATCGACGCCAGAATAAAAATAAAAGGAACGAATCGTCACTCGCTTGTCTTGGTTTGTAATTAACAACCACGAGTGGGGTCGTCAACCCGTATCTTATTTATACACGACTTCCTCGCTCACACGGGATTAACGGTTACAGGTCAGAGGACTTCCATTAAGATCCTCAATCTTAGTTGATGAATGAGGTAGCTCATGTAGACTTTAACGACGTTCTATAGTCCTAACAAATAAAGCATTTTCATGTCTAAAACCATAAGTTACTAGACTATGCTTTTAAACATTACTCTTAATTTCATAACATTTAGGCATTATAACAGCTATAACTTGAAGTAAAACCAGGTTTTATCTTGACCTAAAACCAATAATAACAACACATAACGTTCCTAGTTTTATCTTGACATAAAACTATCAATAACAATACTAAGTTTTATCTTAACATAAAACTAACAATAACAACATATAACATATCCAGTTTTATCTTGACATAAAACCAATAATAGCAATGTATAATATACTTGGTTTTATCTTGACATAAAACCAGTAATAACAACATACTTATCAATTCACATATAGAACTTCCGAGTATAACACTGGAACTATATCGCACACAAAATATATATAGAATCCTAAGTATAACTCAAGATCTACATTAGTATGACAATAACATGCTAACAACTTTACGATAGTTGTGTACTTTCAAATACGAAATAACTATATCCCGGTTATTATAACTATCTACGTTGATACTGATATATACTATCATATAGACATAATAATAACATATATATATATATATATATATATATATATATATATATATATATAATATTTAGCATGTGTTTTCCCCCGAAAATATTAGAAAGTGGGGTTGTGAAACTCAACTTAATAGCGTGATTTTATGTAATCTAAGAAGAAACGGTCCGCGTACAAGGTCTTCGGGGCTCGGGATGCAAGAGGGCTTCAGAAAAAGAGAGAGGAGAAATGGAAATGGTGTAAGGAAGTGTCAATGTTCGACCTTCTATTTATAGGAAGGATTTTGGACTCTCACGACGTGAGAATCTCATTGTTCACGTCTTGAGTTTAGATCTTATCCCCTTGCAGCCTCGTCACACCTTCTAGATCCGAAATATGGCGGTTTGAGTCCTCACATCGTGAGTTTTTATGCTCACGTCGTGAGTTCAGTCCAATTAGGGTTTCTGACAGCGACATCTTCGGAAGTCCATAACTTTTCCATACGAACTCCGTTTTTGACGTTCTTTATATCCACGCGTAGGTATTTATGAGCACTACAACTCTCTTTTAGACCCGAATAGCTAATTCTAAGCCTATTTTAAATTCCTTATGTTATATAGATTTTATAGTGTTTGGCATATCATAACTTCTTCATGCGAAGTCAGATTTAGATGTTCTCTATATTTTGTGAATCGTATGGATGTATACTTTGATTTATACCATAAATTATGTATGAAAGTTCATATTTATATTAGAATTATCATGAAATACATAGTGAGTTTGCTACATCACTAGTTTAACAAAATCACATTACATGATTGGTATAATCACATGTGATTGCTATTGACCTATTATGACTAATGTTACATTCTCCCCCCGTTGATAAAATTTCATCCCGAAATTTATTTTTTAACTAGATACCACCGAAGGGTACTAGATAGATTCCCTGCTTCCTATTACAATTGCGCTACCACAACCTAAACACATTGACCCCTTAACTTTGGACATTCCTTCTTGATATGTCCAATTTCACCACACTCAAAACATGATCTTCCTCCATCATAGCCTATTCTAATGTTTGTTACTTGATTTTCTATTGTAGGTGTTGTGCTCCTACAGTAACTGGCAGTGTGTCCCTTCATTTTGCACTTCATGCAAATATAACAGTCACCTGCATGTTGACGGTTACATTGACTGCACTATGAACAGTTACCTATGTGATGATGATTGCACTGAGTGCACATTGGGAGTTTTCCAGCATACTTCCTTGGTTGTAGGGTTATTATTGTTGTGGCTGCAAAATTAGTTGCCACCTCTTGTCTTTCCTCAAATGATTGTATGGGATTCTTTCCATTAAATTTGCGCTTGTTCGTTCCAGATTTGGGAGACTCTGCTATAAATCCCACTTGGATTTTTGTGCTGGTTAGCTGATGAGCTATACGCTTTGCATTGTCATATGTTGTAGGCTTCGATGCGATCGCCATTCCTTTGATTTGCGACGCTAGACCCAGATATATCGCTCGATCTTCTTATACTCTGGGGTTATTAGTGTTGGACACATCACCGCAAGATCATTAAATCTAGCAGTATAAGCATTTATCTCTGAACCGTTCATGGTTACGGTCTACAGTTCTTGTTCCAACTTATGTATTTCCCCCCTGGGACAATACTCCTCTACTAGCATCCTCTTCATCTCTTCCCATTGCATGGAATTGGCTTCATCAATACCAATTGTATTCACTTGGTTGTTCCACCATGTAAGTGTTGCATCAGCGAAGGTACATGCAGCAAATCGTACCTTACATTCATTCGGAAATAAGCTTATTTGAAATACTGATTCTGTCTTTTCAATCCACCGAGTCAAGCTAACGACGCCTTCTGTTCCATGGAAACTCTTAGGTTTGCAATTCATAAAATCCTTGTAGGTACACATTCTGGCGGTCCTTACATTGCCTTCGTTTGTAACTCCTCCTCTTATGACATTAGCAAGAGCTGCAGTGATTCTCTGAACTATAATTTCTTCAAGTCCTACTGAACTTATTTGAGGGTTTGTTTCTGGTGGTGGTGGTTGCGGTTGTTGTTGTTCTGGTTCTGGTCGTTGGTTCAGGTTTAGACGAGCGCTACTTCTTCTAGGCATTTTGTTTAGTTCCTATACATTTTGGATCACCAAGTGTTTAGTTTATCAAATATTATTCCGAATTTAAATAGTTCATATGATCTGATCAAAATTAAATATAGTTGTACACCTACATCTAGTTGTGATAAGATCTATGCACATATGAACTTTAGTTGGAATATCTAATCTAAATCGTTGAGATCAAAAACATTCCAGCTATTTAGGTGTATTCTCATCATGTGTCTGAGTCTTCATATATGACTATATATTTATTATTTGTTGTATTCATGCTCTATTAATTATTGTTCGTGACATCAGGTCTAGCTGATAAGGCACCGGCCAGTCAGAACAGTCGGAGGGTAGGATCATTTTAGCATATAGTCGTTCTGAAATCCAGCAACCCAACCAACGTGTCTATCCTGTCACCGCTCCCGTATGTACTCCTTCAGTAGAATATTTAATAATACTTTATATTGTAGGCTAAGGGATATACCTAAACCTAACAGAGTAAGCCCTAAACTATAGTCGTGCTTTCTTAAGAAAATACTAATTCACTATAATTAATGGCTCTGATACCAATCTGTCACACCCCGGTCTTCGGCGGAAACACCGGGCAGTGTAACGTCATTTCTTGTATCATAGTTATCAAATTCCTGAAAACACATGCATTTAAAATACGTCAACATAAAGTTGGTGAGTCCACAGGTTTTGACTCCATATAAAATAACACTTTTTCTATGTTCAAAAGTATAGTTTTGAAAGTATAATTTCGAATCTCCAACGTTTACTATATATATCCTAGGTATAAAAGTTTACTTACCAAATAAGTATATACCTATAAGTCTCATATACTATGAATATAAGTGTTTGTAATTTCATACAAACGAAAGTTGCTACGTATATATCTTATTTCAGTTCTATACGAGTAAAAACACTACGTATATATCTATTTCAATTCTATACAAGTATGTGTGCAAGGTATAATTATCTACTTAATGTGCAAGTAGTACCTAGGTTATAAGTAGTGGAAACTTATACTTAACATTAATACTTGTATAGCGACGAAGTATAATGTTTCTAACAAGTTGCTACCATGAGTCTGTAACCGCTGCTTGACAACAAAACCTCTGACAAAACAATACACTCATGATTTACCATGAGAAACAATACACTCATGATTTACCATGAGAAACAACATTGCGCGCTTCATCGACGCCAGAATAAAAATAAAAGGAACGAATCGTCACTCGCTTGTCTTGGTTTGTAATTAACAACCACGAGTGGGGTCGTCAACCCGTATCTTATTTATACACGACTTCCTTGCTCACACGGGATTAACGGTTACAGGTCAGAGGACTTCCATTAAGATCCTCAATCTTAGTTGATGAATGAGGTAGCTCATGTAGACTTTAACGGCGTTCTATAGTCCTAACAAATAAAGCATTTTCATGTCTAAAACCATAAGTTACTAGACTATGCTTTTAAACATTACTCTTAATTTCATAACATTTAGGCATTATAACAGCTATAACTTGAAGTAAAACCAGGTTTTATCTTGACCTAAAACCAATAATAACAACACATAACGTTCCTAGTTTTATCTTTACATAAAACTATCAATAACAATACTAAGTTTTATCTTAGCATAAAACTAACAATAACAACATATAACGTATCCAGTTTTATCTTGACATAAAACCAATAATAGCAATATATAACATACCTGGTTTTATCTTGACATAAAACCAATAATAACAACATACTTATCAATTCACATATAGAACTTCCGAGTATAACTCTGGAACTATATCGCACACAAAATATATAAAGAATCCTAAGTATAACTCAAGATCTACATTAGTATGACAATAACATGCTAACAACTTTACGATAGTTGTGTACTTTCAAATACGAAATAACTATATCCCGGTTATTATAACTATCTACGTTGATACAGATATATACTATCATATAGACATAATAATAACATATATATAATATTTAGCATGTGTTTTCCCCAAAAATATTAGAAAGTGGGGCCGTGAAACTCACCTTAATAGAGTGATTTTATGTAATCTAAGCAGAAACGGTCCGCGTACAAGGTCGTCGGGGCTGGGGATGCAAGAGGGCTTCAGCAAAAGAGAGAGGAGAAATGGAAATGGTGTAAGGAAGTGTCAAGGTTGGATCTGCTATTTATAGGAAGGATTTTGGACCCTCAAGACGTGAGAATCTCATTGTTCACGTCGTGAGTTTCGAGCTAATCTCTTCGTAGACTTGCCATCCGTCTTCTAGCTTCCGAAGGTGGCAAAATGAACCCTCACGACGTGAAAAATGCCTTGTTCATGTCGTGAGTTTAGATCATATCCCCTTGCAGCCTCGTCACACCTTCTAGATCCGAAATATGACGGTTTGACTCCTCACGTCGTGAGTTTTTATGCTCACGTTGTGAGTTCAGGCCAATTAGGGTTTCTGACAGCGACATCTTCGGAAGTCCATAACTTTTGCATACAGACTCCATTTTTGACATTCTTTATATCCACGTGTATCTATTTACGAGCATTACAACTCTCTTTTAGACTCCAATAGCTAGTTCTAAGCCTATTTTAAATTCCTTATGTTATAGAGATTTTATAGTGTTTGGTTTATCATAACTTCTTCATGCAAAGTCAGATTTAGATGTTCTCTATATTTTTGGAATCGTATGGACGTGTACTTTGATTTATACCATAAAGTATATATGAAAGCTCATATTTATATTAGAATTATCATGAAATACATAGTCAGTTTACTACATTACTAGTTTAAGAAAATCACATTACATGATTGGTATAATCATATGTGATTGCTATTGACCTATTTTGACTAATGTTACATTCTCCCCCCGGTGATAAAATTTCATCTCGAAATTTATTTTTTAACTAGATACCACCAAAGGGTACTAGATAGATTCCCTGCTTCCTATTACAATTGCGCTACCACGACCTAACCTCATTGACCCCTTAACTTTAGACATTCTTTCTTTATATGTCCAATTTCACCACACTCAAAGCATGATCTTCCTCCATCATTGCCTATTCCAATGTTTGTTCCTTGATTTGCTGTTGTAGGTGTTGTGCTCCTACAGTAACTAGCAGTGTGTCCCTTCTTTTTGCACTTCATGCAAATATAACAGTCACCTGTGTGCTGACGGTTACATTGACTGCACCACGAACAGTGACCTATGTGATGACGATTGCACTAAGTGCACATTGGGAGTTTTCCAGCATACTTCCTTGGTTTGGCGGGGTATTGCTGTTGTGGCTGGAAAATTAGTTACCACCTCTTGTCTTTCCTCAAATGATTGTATGGGATTCTTTCCATTAAATTTGCGCTTGTTCGTTCCAGATTCGGGAGATTCAGCTATAAATCCCACTTGGATTTCTGTGCTGGTTAGCTGATGAGCTATACGCTTTGCACTGTCATATGTTGTAGGCTTCGATGCGATCACCATTCCTTTGATTTATGATGCTAGACCCCAGATATATCGCTAAATCTTCTTATACTCCGGGGTTACTAGTGCTGGACACATCACCGCAAGATCATTAAATCTAGCAGTATAAGCATTTATCTCTGAACCGTTCACGGTTAGGGTCCACAGTTCTTGTTCCAACTGATGTATTTCCTCCCTGCGACAATACTCCTCTACTAGCAACCTCTTCAGCTCTTCCTATTGCCTGGAATTGGCATCATCAATACCCATTGTATTCACTTGGTTGTTCCACCATGTAAGTGTTGCATCAGCGAAGGTACACGCAGCAAATGGTACCTGACATTCATTCGGACAGAAGCTTACTTGAAATACTGATTCTGTCTTTTCAATCCACCGAGTCAAGATAATGACCCCTTCCATTCCATGGAAACTCTTAGGTTTGCAATTCATAAAATCCTTGTAGGTAGACATTCTGGCGGTCCTTACATTGCCTTCATTTCTAACTCCTCCTCTTGTGACATTAGCAAGAGTTTTAGCGATTCTCTGAGCTATAATTTCTTCAAGTCCTACTGAACTTATTAAAGGGTTTGTTTCTAGTGGTGGTGGTTGCGGTTGTTGTTTTTCTGGTTCTGGTCGTTGGTTCAGGTTTAGACGAGCACTACTTCTTCTAGGCATTTTGTGTAGTTCCTATAAATTTTGGATCACCAAGTGTTTAGTTCCTCAACTTCCATTGTCACAGAGAGAAACCCTAAGAGAGTATTCCTACGTCCTAAAGCTTGTGAGTGTGTGATTTGAGCTATCTTGCTTTTGTGTGTTAGAGAAGAAGAAGGAGAAGTGCTTGTGGAGATCAAGGCTTGGATTCAGGACTTGGATCTGAGATCTACAGAGAAAGGAGTTTCATTTGGAGGTAAAAAGATCAAAACTTTCCTTTGATAATTGACTTGGTGTTCATGAGTCATTTCTAGGGTTGAAGTCCCAAAGGTGGAGACTTTATGAGCAAAAAGGGTTCCAAGGACCTAGATCTGTCCCATTTCAATATTTTGAGGGTAGTTGATCCATAAAAATCCTATCTTGGTCGTTACTTTGGAGTCATGCAAGAAGTAGGAGCCCAAAAGTGTTGTTTATGGAATGGTTTGAGTGTTGGTGACTCTTTCAGCCATGCAAAGGCGTAAAGTCACCAACTTTCTGCATTAAGAGACTTAGAAGTGGTCAGATCTATGATTTGGACGTGTGGCTTAACCGATTAAGACCATAATGAAAAGGAGGAGAACATTGGGATTTACGCTGGGCGTACTCCCAGTACGCGCGGCGTAAGGGGTTGCGTACCCCGATTTTGTGAAGCCACCAGGTACACTCAGCGTACAGATCTGGTACGCGCCGCGTACCCCAGAAGGTTGGCTTTTGCTGACTTTTGGGGTTTAAGTCAAAGTTTGTGCCTTTGGGTCATTGGAGGGGTAAAATGGTCTTTTACCCTCCTGAGAGATCTTGGGAAGAGATTTAAGCTGATTTTGAATGTTGTACTGATTAGAGAAACCACCTTATATGATTAGGAGGAGGTTAGAGCAGGGTTCCCGAGTTCGAGATTTATCGAGATATCCGAGGTGAGTCTTCTCACTATACTATACCCGGAAAGGTACGTATGTGTGACTGGAAGGTCTTGTATGCTATGAGATGTATGTATTGTATGTTATATGTTGCATGTTTTGTATGCGTTATGTATGTGATATGTATGCTATGTATGATATGGGTCAGAAGGCATTATGATGTGGACCGGAAGGTCAAGGAGTCATGGACCGGAAGGTCGATATGAGTAGGACCGGAAGGTCTACTGGGACTGGGACGGAAGTCCCCTGATACACATAGACCGGAAGGTCGTGTAGAGTATGGCCTGGAAAGGTGTATGTGTGTAAGTGGTATATTCGGGAACTCACTAAGCTTTTATGCTTACAGTGTTATGTGTAATGTGTTTCAGGTACTAGTGATGATCACGGGAAGGCGCATGCTTGACTCGTACACACACCGATGGATTTAGATGTGATTTGATCTTGGGATTTGATACATTTGTTATGATGCTATTGATACATTGGATTTATGTTTTTTTTTATTTACGGATGAAAATACATTTTAGAAATGAAAAAAAATTGTTTCGAAAATTTACGTTGTTACATGATGTACGGATGAATTCTAAGAAAAACTTCAGAAATTTGAGAATTAATGGATGAACTGATCAAAAAAAGCAAGTAGAACACTCGATTAAACAAACTAGTTGCAGAATCCAATCACAACTGAAGATCAAGGATGATTTTCAGTATCAAAAGTGCGAATACTTTTGAATCCAATACGAGACTCAACATACGATTGACACAAGATGAAAATTAGATCATTGCAGTATGATTCCTGTTCTAATACCAAATGTAGTTGTGATTTAATCGAGAAATGAAACGAGATAAGAAAAACAAACATAAATATGAACACTTAGAGTAAATATAATATTGTTTCAACTCGTATTAGGCATCCTTGATACAATGAGAGTTAGACAGAAAATGATGCAAAAGTTCTTCTCTATCTACTGTACCTTCCCCTATTTATAGGAGAAAAGAAAGCATACAAAAAATACAAAGGACTCGACAATACAGTTTCAAAACAAACAATGCCTTTGTAAATAACATTACATTACGAACGTTATAAATATTTCGACACCTTACAATAAATTTCGACTCCTACACCATTGTAAGCCTGAAGGAGGAACTCCAGGATGCGGAGGCTGAGCGTCGCGTTCTCTCTAAACAGAATTATGTTGTGGCCGGAGAGAAAGCCATTCTAGAGGAGCATGTGCTCACTCTGGAGGACCGAACAGAGTGCCTCGAGGATCTAGTAAGATTTCTGACCCGAGAAAAGAATGTGCTGGCGAATAAATTGGCCCGGTGCCAAAATCAACTGGCTCGAGCACGTGTTGATGGTGTCATTGCTCGGGGTGAATTGCAATGGGTACTAGAGAAAGTATTGGTTCGTGCGATCGACAGAGTCATTGAGAGCACTGAATTCGCCAAAGGGGTCCATGATGTTTGTGAGGCTTAGTGCTCCACGTCTTCTGGTAAATCTTAAGTTCCGGGTCCTGGTCAAGTGGCGAGCAGAACCAAGGATGTCAACACTGCCCTTCCATCTTTTGTCGAGATGGATTTTGTTGGCCTATTCCATTTAGGGGAGTTAGATTATGATGGCTTTCACCGGTTTTGTGGCAAGCGGAGCCCGAGAGGTTCTTCCTCGGACTCTGAGGGCCTGATTTGTGTATACCCCTTGTTGGTTTTGAAATAGATGTGCCTTCCCATGCACTGTTTGCAAGGGAAGAGATTGTACATTTTGTCATGCATTGTCATGGAATTGCTCGCTTCCTCTTTACTTTTGTTGTACGCACGTGTATGTAAATTTTGATTTTTCCTGTAATAAATTCAAGTTATGGTTGTTCGACATTTCTACCATGATTTCTTTTTTGTATATTTTCCCTTGTTTTAGGGTTTACGTCGTATTGGCTAGTGTGCCACAAACGCCACATAGCTGCTACTACTGAGTTGTGCTTTGTTTATTCGTGTGTTCAGTCGGGCTTAATTTGTTAAGGCGCGAGATGTTAGCCACTATCGAGGACTGTACTGTATGGTCTAGCTGCCAATACATAGGCTGAGATTGTCAAATCGAGGCCTTGATTTGTTGTATTATCAGGGGAAAGGTTATGAACCTTTTAAAACCCCTTTTTCTTGTGCCTTTAATTGGAATTTGTACATTCTCAGCTCTAAGATGTTATCGGCACATTGTAGGTAAAGATTATGACTCTTTTAAGACCTACGGTTGCATTCTTGCATATTTTGCTCAAGTAGCATAGGTGATCAGTCATTGTTGCTACTTGGAAAATATGCACAACCCTTTTACTTTTTGCAATTGAAACAGAATTGTAGGAGGTAGATTATAAAAGAAAGGACACAAATCAATAGACACTTGGTATCTAAGTGCCAGGGCCCATGCCCAAATTTCGCATCAGCGCCGGGAGTATGGTTATCCTATGTGGAGTTAGACCATGGTCCCTGTTGGGCGGTGACGTCCTTTACTTTTTTGCAATTTAAACAGAATTCTGGAAAGCTCTTTCAAAATTCAAATTGTATTAATCTTTTTAGAATGAAAGAAAGGACATAAGTCGATAGACACTTGGTATCTAAGCGCCAGGGTGCATGCCCAGCTTTCGCATCAACGCCAGGAGTGTGGTTATCCCGTGTGGAGTTAGACCATGATCCATGTTGGGCAGTGACGTCCTTTATTCACCTGATGTAGATGGACCTTCATGTGCGAGGCTTCCTCTTGCTTCCCCTGGTGGGGCCCGGTGTGGGGGAACAATTTGTCGCTTTACATGCTATAGGGTTGTTGTCGCCTTCCTTTCTCTTTGCCCGGCAAGCACTGTAATCGTGGAAGGCGCCTCCCCTTGGCTGGGTGAGAGTTCCATCTGTGCGGTTTTGTACACCTACTCCCTAGGTAGTGTGCTGAATTAGCGGATGAGCTATTTTGATCTCCGAAGGCCTTTGTTGGTGCTCATCTTTGGGAAGACTTGCACGCCATATGGAACGACATTTTTCTCCTATTTTTGGTGTTTCTGGTGCTCGCCTCCTCTGTTCTGAGGAACTTTAGTTCACATTTTCCATCATACAAGGTTTGATCTGGATCCAAAATTGCTCTTGTGTGGGGCTTGGCACGGGTGTTGATTATGGGCCAGATAGGTGCATTCGCCTGTGGGCGAGCGTTTCTTCGTTGTGTATTTCGCACCCTATATTTTAGCTGAGCAATCCTTGGATTGGTGTTAGTTTCTTCATGTGGAGGAGGGGTTGTGAGTCGACTAAACATGTCTCGCCGTCTTTTCCTTGATTCTTGGGTCGGCACTTGTGCTTCAGTAGATTTGCAACGGGAGGTCTCTGTCTTTTGGTGACTGTCATTTTGACACAATTGGGTTTCCTGCCTTGCTTCTCGTTGAGCATTACACTTACTGGCTGGCTTAGTCGCTAATATCGTGGCTGGTCCATCACTTGTGCTGAATTTGATGATGTCGTGGATGATAGATGGAATTGCTTGCAACTGGAAAAGCGCAGGGCGTCCTAAGAGAATGTTGTGTTCAGCCGGGAAGTTGACAACTGAGAAATCGAGCACCCTTGTTATTTCTTTTGCCCCATCATGGCTAACCATAGTGAACGGGAGTTTGACTGTTCCCCTTGGCCAGATGCGGTGACTTTTGAAACTGACTAGCGGGCCCTGGCATCATGGTTGGAAGTACTCACCCCATCGATGGGCAGTTGGCTAAGGCAGTGCTCGTAGATCATGTTGACTCAGCTTCTGTTGTCAATGTAAACTTGTTCAACATAGTGTCGAATAACAAAACCAGTGATGTGCAGTGGATCGTTGAGATCCCAATGCTCCGACCTTGGGTCATTCATCGAGAATGCTATGTTGAGGACGTTTTGGTGGTATGGCCTTGCATCGGGATTTCGGATTTGGCGGTTGGTGCATGGGTGAGGCCTAGTGATGATGAGTATCTCTGCCCTTTTTTCTCAGTCTCTTCCTCCATCCTTCTGATTTTTGGGCTGATGTTTATCCTCGTCTAATTTTGCCCTGAGGTCTTTTGTTATATCAACAATGTTTCCTACTAGTTACTTTTTGATCAATCTCCCTCTTTAGCACTGTACACTCATTTGTATCATGAGGTTTGCTTTATGGTACTCACAGAACTTGGGCTTGTCTTTGTTTTCCTTGGTTGGGGCCTTGTTGATCGCGTGAGCGTCAGTATGACCGCTTTTGCTATCGTCCTTGTAGAACGGTTTGTACCGTCTAGACATATGCCAGGGGTGACGATTGTGCCGCTTCTGATCGCCCTCTTTCCTTCCCTGTTGGGCCGATATTGGCCACGACATCGCCTCTTCCTTCTTTGCATATGCATTGGCTATAGTTTTGATATTGGCCACTTTTTTCTCTTCCCCTTCGATTTGCCTCAGGTATTTTTCAACATGGAACATCAGTTCATCCTTTGATCAGGGAACGGTTCCCTGCATCTTCTTCGATAAGGGCCCTGGGAGTACACCTTGGGCGAAAGCACCTATTACCAGGAACTCTTCATGTCCTGGAACATTCAATGTCGCCAACGTGAACTAGTCATAATATTCACGGATTGATTCCACCTCTTTTTGCTTGCATGCCGTTACAGAGTTAGCATCCCCCTTGCCTTTCCTTAATTTCATGAAATTGTTGAGGAAAAGGTATTTCAGTTGCTCAAAGCTGGAGATGTTGCCTGGCCTCAAAGATTTGAACCACTTTCCAACGTTGCCAGTGAGGGTGCAAGGAAAATAAGTTCAAGTGAAGCGACGATCCATCTCGAGGGAAGTCATTGCCCATTCATAATTGTCAATGTGGTCGTCTAGATTTGTGGTACCGTCATATTTGGGCATGTGTGGGGTCATCGCCATGTGCAGAATCTCGTACTGCAGCAGCTCGTGACTGAAATTAGAGTTGGCGCTTCGCATGGGATTGTCCATGTATGAGGATAACATCCCGCTGTAAGCCATGTGCTGATGTATTTGGTACGAGCTTGCATACATCTGGCTATGCATAGTCATCGGTGATATATATGGCTGATACAGAGGCAGGTCTGGTATCGGCTTGAATTATTGGATGTCGTGTTACCCTATTAGGGGAGGTGTGTATGAGTGCACTCTCGCGTATTGTTGCGCATTCAGGTTGAATGATTAAGCGGCTGCTACGAGGGGATTGACTTCGGATTGAACTGGGAACTGAATTCCAGATCCGGAAAAACTGGATCCCTGAACCGCCAAGATTTGTTGTGCTTGTGTATTGTTGTTGAGTCGGTGTATGGATGAAATCTGGGATCTGTTGCACAGATGAGTTGAAGATCGGCTGCTGTTGTACGTAGAGCGGCATATGGGGCAAGCCTGCCATGGTGGTGTGTGGGTAGACCGTGGAGGAAATTTGTGGTTGTGGTTGGATGGTGTGGGGGATCCAAGTCCTAGTGTCAGACGTGTGCGGGAGAGACTGTTGTTGTGAGATAGGGGTCCATGTTGGTTGTGTTGCAACGATTTGCGGAGTTGCAGTTACGTTTGCAAGTTGTGGGATTGGGTTGGTTGCAGGGAGCCATAGATTGGCCGCAAGGGTTGCTGCCGTTTGTGAAACTGGTGTGAGGTTCGATATGTGTTCTTCCTGAACAGAAGGTTGTCCTTCATCTAGTGACTGCATCGGATGCAACGGACTTTTCTCCTGTATTCTGGACACTATTGGGATTTCACCTGCCATTCTTGATATGTGGGTTTGTTTCGTTCTAGATATTAGCCCGAATGGCACCAGATGTGATATGTTGGAGACGGTAGTGCTGAGATTGCCGGTGGGTTTAGTGTAGATGCCCTCTCCTAATATCACAGTACAAAAATGGAAAGTAGATCGTTAGTTGATGTCTGGGAGGGATTCCCGGGACGAAGCACCGACGATCTAGTTAGTGTTTGTTCTCAGAGAAGAGAAATAATATTCACTGGAAAGTGAGTCCTCCTTCTTCACGAGGAAGAATGATCCTTTTATACCTGGTTCCAGAGATATGTGGACCTCAACTGATTTGGTTGGACATTTCTTCATGGGGCGTGACATGGCGGACTCCTACTGGAAGATCCTTCGTCACGTCCTTTTTGCATCCTCTCATCATTGGCTAGAGGAGGATCTTTCAGTTATTACGAAGATCGTGGCTATCGTCTGACGAACATGTGGGATGCTCTAAATAGTTCAACGCTCGTCGAGATGTTATCTCATGGTGAGGAGATTATAGCGCTGCTTTGCACCATAACTGTCATGCCTATGTCTTTTGCGTTGGCGAAGGCCCGACCTTGGCTTCGGACTTGGTCTGACTGAGTTCAGCTCAAGCCAAGCTCGGTACTAGTTTTGAGTTCTCTTTTTGATGTTCCCTCTGAGGGATATATATATATATATATATATATATATATATATATATATATATATATATATATATATATATATATATATATATATATATATATATAATTGAAAATATAAAGACTTGAAATTGGTCTAAATTAGAATATCTAGAAACTTTTTAAAATTTTATTTTATATTCTTGCATTAGGACTAAGTTTGTTAGTTTTGTGTTGGATAATTTGATGAAAATTCCAAAATTTAGTTGAGCCAATATGTTATAGTATATTTGTGGTTTCTCGGTTCTAGTAAAATCATGAGACAAAAACATTAACTTATGTAATTTGAGGGACATAAAAAGTTTGGATCGTGTACTGAAATATATCTAGGAAAATTTATATAGTCATTGCCAACTCATATGTTTTTCTTTTAGGTTTTTAGTTGAGAAAAAAGTAAGTTATGAAAAAAAAAGTGAAAAAAGTTAGTGAAAAAAAAAGAAAAAAAGAGAGAAAATATGAAAAAAGAAGAAAAAAATTTGTCAAAAGTGATTCACTTAATAAAAAGCTTGCAAAGTTTGAATATCATGAGAAAGTGAAGAAATAAGGCTAAATTGCCAAAATCCAAAGGCTTAATGAGTCAAGTTGTGATTTTTCATTTTTATTATATGTATGCTTATGAAGTTAAAAAAAATATATTGAGATTAAGAAAATCTTTTGATGATGTACTTAGAGGGATGTAGAAATGAATGACTTTCAAAATAAGCGGGGAGCATTTATAAAGATTGTTATTACTTAAGACTTGGGAAGTAATCAGGATTTTAGATGCACATACATGCATTGAGGTGAAACATAATTGGTGAACTTAATCTGGGTTATTCTGTATGATATTTATGGGCAAAGTTTTGATGTATGATATTAAAATTTAATAGTTATAAAAATCAGTTTTACTTGGGACAATCAAAAAAAATGTGGGGTATTTTGATATCGTTATATATATATATATATATATATATATATATATATATATATATATATATATATATATATATATATATATATATATATATATATATATATATTCATGTATTTTATGTGGTATATTTGTGTTTTTAGCTACACTTTAGTTATTTATAAAGAAATTTGGTACTTATATATATATATATATATATATATATATATATATATATATATATATATATTCATCTATTTTATGTGGTATATTTGTGTTTTTAGCTACACTTTAGTTATTTATAAATAAATTTGGTACTTATTAAGTTTAAAATATAATTCATAACAGAAAAGATATTCTCGAGGAAAAAAGAGCTAAAATGTTAGGCTGGAGGCTAAGGACTAGAAGGAATCATCGAAAAGGATATTCATGCAAAAATTATTTATCATGACGTAGTCATATGCATGACATGGCGTGGTGACATGTCAAATCAAAGAAGCTTCCCGGATGAATTGCATGGGTCACTTGCAGGCTACGTGAAGGAATCACGAGTGGTAGCGTAATTATGGTAAACTCTATAAATACATTTCTAAATCAATATGTAGAGGAGAGTTGTGATTTTCTGCAACCAAGTACGACAAAAGAACACTTAGAAACCCTAAGGAGGCCATATATCGATTGAAGAACAAGATTTGAAGATATCACGAGACGAAGAATGTCTTAATCATTTAGTTTGCTTACCTAAACATGTTTAGAGAAGTTTACATTGTTTCTAGCTATTTTTATGCTTTATTTATGGGTTAATAACCCTTTACTTTTGTTTGGTGGATAGGGATGAGCATCGGAACCGGGTACCCGCTTTTGGAACCGGAACCGCCTTCGAACTGCCGGTTTTTCTACTGGAACCGCCTTAAGGGGTTCCGGTTCCGGTTCCTAATGTTATGGAACAGCTACCCGCTGGGTACCCGCCGAAACCGGTTTTTATATATATATATATATATATATATATATATATATATATATATATATATATATATATATATATATATATATATATATATGTTACTTAGATTAGTTTAGAATATATTTTTCCGATTTTGTCCGTCTTTGGTCCAAATTGATTTGATTTGGATCGAACTAAATTGCGGTTTTGTCAATAAAAGTTAACAAAATTAATGTGATCGGGTTACCCGCTCCCGGAACGGGAACCGCCGGTTCTGGTACTGGTTCCAAACATTTAAGAACTGCCTAGAGCAGTTCCGGTTCCGGTTTCGGTTCTCGCCAAATGAGGCGGATACCCGCCTATGCTCATCCCTATTGGTGGAGACAAATCTCGATACTATGTGTTGATTTCGATAATCTTTGAATTATTAGCTTGGTTATTACTTGTGTTTGATATATTGTTTACATAACATGTTAAAGTTATGAATTTTATTGCTTATCTATGAGTTATGTGTAGTTAGATGATCATTCTAATTACATTAACTTGATATTTAACTATTTATGACCATTAAATTGTTAGATCTAGAGATTGAACCAATCCTATGGTTAAGTACTATTAATTAGTAACTTTAATGGTGTTAGAGAACATTAGATAACCATGTTACTACGTTGATTAATTATATTAATCAAATATAAGAAATTGTCAGATCATATCATTCATAGTCTGAATATATTTATATCAGTTGTGTGTTCACTAATTGCACGATCATTGTATTAATCCTTAATTGATTGTTAATACTAGGAAATCTGATCAAGATAACTAATCAAATTAGATTTTAGTAACCAATTAAATAATCTATTACACTGTTAAAGAGATCAACCATAGGAGAGGTGAGTTAATGCTAAACGAAAGTGCTCATTTATCTTGATTTAAATCCTTATATGTTTTGTTTGCTTAGTTTAAACAATTGTTGCCAATTCAATTGTTTTAAGTTGATATAAGTTTCTGAACTTGTAACATCAGAAAAATAACTCCAATTACATTATTTTTTCTAGTTTAATTAGTAACAATAGTTTTTTATTGAAATCATATACGTTCTCCTGATGTTAGATAACCCGTACTTGCCATTCCTATACTACCAAATGAATAGGTACACATGCTTAGTTGTGTAGCAGTTTAGTTGTGATTAAGTGCAATTTTATAAATTTGAAAGTTGTAGCAGTAGTAAAATACACATTAAGACCTAATAGTGTTCTGAACCGTTAGGTCTTTACGTTGTAACTTATGTTGTGTATTGATTATGACAACCTTAGGGTTTTATTATTTTGAAACAATCAGTTGTACTCAAAATGTTTTAATATACTAAGATTTTACACAAACATATATATTTTGATTTTTAAAGCGTAAAGAGAAAGTTTTCTTCGGTTCTAAAAAATAAGGGATGCTATAAATGTGCACAAAGAGCTACTCAAAGACTGATTTAGACATGAACAAAAAGTCTGGTCCTAAAAAAAGACTGAGAGTGAACCGGTCAAAACGAGACCAAACAGAAAGAAGACGGATCCTAAAAAAGACTAGACCGGCTCGAGACCATCCTTGACCAATTCGAAAAAATAATGGATCGTTTCGAGACCGATCCCAATAAAGACCAGATCATTTCGAGACCAACTCAAGACTGGTCCGAAATTTGTCTAAAAAAAGACCGGAAATGACAATTTATACACATAATTTTTTTATAATTACATATTTTTCAATCACACATTATCCAACTTATTTATCTCTTTTTTATTAAGTTTTAGTGTATCATTTTTTTTATCTTGATTTTAATCATTATATGTTTTTGTCTGCTTAGATTAAACAATCATTGCCAGTTCAATTGTTTTAAGTTGATGATAGGGCTAAGGGCATAAAAACCCTCAAATTTGCACAAAATTGACGGATTTGCCCAAAATTCGTTTTGCCTCAAACTTCCATTAAATGGGTCGTTTTTGCCTATTAACCGATTTCCCTTTAATCAATTGGTTACCACTTGCTTAGCTGAAAGATACGTGTCATTTATCCTATAAAAATCGATTCACAAACATCTCCATCTGGATTTCATCCCTTCGACCCACATAGTTAGTCGTAGAGTTGCACGAAATTAAATTAGTCACCAACGGAAAAATGACAACTTCGTCTTCAAGATCAAGCTTTAATGGTGGTACAAGAATGAGGAACAAGAAGGTAATAAGATGCGATTGTGGTGATGTTTGTGGTGTATCAGTCTCACGAACACCTGATAACCCATGATGAAAATTTTGGGGTTGCCCTAATTATCAGGTAAAAACCTCTTTATTTTTGTACTAATTTCTCCCTAAAATTTTCGGGTTGCTCTAATTTTCCAAAGAGGAACATATGTAATAGAACCCTAATTTTATTTTGATGAAGGTGGAAGGAGGCAACTTTGGCTTTTTCAAATGGGTGGATGAAGAACTAGGTCAAGAACTAGAAATGTCTCATATAGAGCAGATCAAGTCATTGTTAGAAGTGATAATATAGTTGTTAGTGGTTCTATTGTTGATGCTAGCAATAGTGGTTATTAAGATGTAGGTTTGTTGGTTTTTCTTGTACTAGCAATATATTAAGGGTAATCAAGAATTGTTACATATGTATAATTTTTTTAACAACGGAATGTTACATCTTTGTTGTAACATCCCAAAAATACAGGCCAAAAATTTCATTTTTAAATACGTCATGTCAAAACCAAAGTAGAAATAATCAAACGTGTTATCATAAAATAATATCAGAGTGCAATCCCCAAGATCTCATGTGCGGAAAACCATAGTGTGATGCGCTGCGATCAAGCTGGCTCCTTTCCTTTAAACACGAACTACCTGAAACCAAAACTGAAAACCGTAAGCACGAAGCTTAGTGAGTTCCCCCATCATACCACATACCACACAATCACATAACATAGATACTGCCAGGCATTTCTGGGGTGCCCGACCTACCCGGTACGACCTTTCTGGGGTGCTGACCTACCCATGCGGCCATTCTGGGGTGCCGTCCTACCCATGTCAAGCCATTCTGGGGTGCTGACTACCCATGTCAAGCCATTCTGGGGTGCTGACTACCCATGTCCAGCCATTCTGGGGTGCTGACTACCCTTCGGTCCTAACGACCGAACCTCAGGGACTATTTCACCCCCTACTACTACTACTATCACATATCATAACATAACATATTATCAGACATATCTGGGGTGTCTGAACTACCCTTCGATCCTAACAACCGAACTCGGGGACTGCTCCCCTTCTACTACCTCAAACTCATATAACAGGGTGTCTGACTACCCTCCGGTCCTAACAACCGAACTCTACTACTATCACATATAACATATCATGCTAGCATATAACATATCAGGTAGTAGCAAACCTAGATGATATCACAGAGACAATCATCTATCATACGTCTCCTACTGGTGGGCCGGCATTGTGGCCTTAGACCCACCGCTACTGGAAGGTAACTCACCTCACACTGCTGAAGTCCTGTAGACACAATCCCACACTGTTGAAGTCCCGCAGACTCAACCCCAGCTGCTGGATGACAGATTCATGATCTATCAATATCAAAACATCACCCAATTAATGATTGGGTCCCACTACATAACCATAAACACTTACTTTGGATAATTACATTACCCCAAGCTTTGGCTTATTCAGGCCCAAGGCCCAATTCGTAGGCCCAAAGTCAAGTAGGAATCAAAGCCCAACACATGGCCCAATTTTCCAGATTAGGCCTAGGCCTATACATCATCTCATTCTAAGGCCCAACATCATATAATCATTAAGGCCCAACTATGGCCCATCTATGGCCCAATTTTCCAAATTGGGCCCAAGCCCCTTACATGGGCCTTACCCCAGGCCCATTAAATTATTCTAGTTCATTGGCTTGACTTTGGATGGCCTATTAATTACTCAACCCTCAAGGCCCAAAAGAAAGGCCCGACAATAAACCCAAGTGAAATTAGGGTTTCACATAAAATGATGATTAGGGTTAAGTTTCCTACTTAACCCATTAAGGACATAATCCATTAAGTCCATTATCGCTTAGACTAATCTTGCCAAAGTTTATTATTTAATATTTCAAGTTATTAAATAATTCTCGTGTGTCTCGATTAATTCCCCAAAATTAGGGTTTTGATAGCATTAGGGTTTTCCAATCCAAATACTAGCTCATTTATTAATATGTTGGGCTTTTAGATCAATTAGGGCTTTATTGGGCCTATTAAGCCCACTACAGTATTATTAAGCCCATTAGGGTTTTATTGGGTCCATTAGAGTCCATTAAGCTTCATTGGGCCCATTAGAGCTCCTTTGGGACCCATTAGAGCTTCTTTGAGCCCATTAGGGTTTCAAGACCCATTATGGTTTTTCTCCCTTGTCCAGACATCCAAACCAAAACACAACATCAACGAAGCACACCGACACCCGACACGGCGGCAGGAGGCGGCAGCCACCACCCTAAGGTGGTGGTTTTGCATTTCTATTATTATTTTTTTGCACCATTACAATGTACAACTTGATAATACACACCCACACACACTAAACACACCTACACAGCAGCACGTGGTGGCGGCCACCACCCTATGGTGGTGGTGGTGATGCCTTGTCCGAGAATTCCAGCCACACACACACCCACAAACTGAAACACACACACAATCACGTCTTTTGGTCGGAAGGAATAACCAACCACCCACTTGAGGTGTATGGTGTTGGCTGGAGGTGAAACAGCCGACAACATCGATGCTAGGATCTACATTAGCGGCAGATTGCGATAACAGCACATTGCGGCGGCATAAGGCAGTCGAAGGAGGATGTCACTCACTACAGTTGCTCAGAAAGGTGATGACGACGACTTTGCAGCGGCAGAAGAGGCGGAGACGCGTCCGAGAATGGCAGCGTATGGCCCTGATATCGTCTTCAATAGCATTGAAGTCACTCAGAACCTCGTCTGGTCGGATGAAAAATAGGTGGTCAGGTGGCTTGCAACTGTGCTAACGAATAAGAAGCAACAGTGGTCGGCTGGAGAGTAACCGGAGCGCCGAATCTCTTGGAGCTACAACGACAGAAGAAGGAGGCGTCGCACCACCCCCCCCCCCCCCGATGGCGACTGAAGTAGCAACAACTCTGAACAGCAACATGGACGTTGGCTGTCGTCCAAAACCTCACCATATCGGAGAAAGAGAGGGGAAGGGTCAGGTGGTAACGGCGCCAGAGACGAAGAACGAGGATGGTGGCAGTTTGGAGAACTCCGGTGATGGCGGCTGTCTTCAACTTTTAGGTTTAGGGTTTGAAACGGGAGTTTATGATGCATAAATACTCGGCTTAAGCAAGGGTGACGGGAGTTGTCTCGTGTTTATATTTAACTTTTCCCTTTAAACCATTCTAGTCCCTCCCCATAAGATCTTATCAAATGTAATCCGAATTTTACCCTTTCTACCCTGACTTTGGAAATATTCTTCAAATTAAATCTGATAATTACCATTTAAACCCTCCGCATTAAATCCTTTACATCTTAGGTACAAAATTTACCAAACAGCACCCAATATCTTAGTTATGACATATTCAGCCCTTCTACATCATTTCGTTTTAAATTAATTCCAAATAATTACCAAGTGGTCCCTATCTTCATAAATAATTATAAACTTAGTCCGGAACTTACACTTTTAATCCCCGACTTCTTAAATTGTGACCAATAGCTCCCCGAGACCAACACTTTGCTATATAATTATTTATTTTATGACTACTATTCACTCATTAATTTATTTATTTATCAAATAAATAAACAGGGTATTACAACTCTCCCCGACTTAAATTAGATTTCGTCCTCGAAATCATTCCTTACCATTCCTTACACACCCAATCATTCTAGTAACATGGTCACCATCCTGGGCACACGCTAGCCATCTCAGGGTAGCCATGACCAATCCTCGTAAAGCCCTACAATCCATAGATGAACGAATTTCTCGCGATAAGGTAACATTTACTCGATCTGGATTTGCTGTCTCGAGATGGTCTGAATCCCTGGCAGACCACTCATACTGAATCAATATCGTTGGACCCAGTTCACTTCATCTTTCAACCGGCTACTCAATTTCCAATAACTCGAGGTTCCCATTATAAAACAGGATCATAGACCTAATTATCTCTGTAGATCACTCATACCTGGTCAAGGCCCAGATACTCCTGTTGTGAGTGACTTGTCACTCCCCAATAAACCAGCTATTTCGTGAGTACTTTCAACCCCAAACACCAATACTAACACTGCCCAGACGCTGAAACTGCCCGAACAATGAATTGTCTGAAGCAGTATATTGCCATATGGCTGCTTCCCACAAGCTACCGAGACCTCCTAGGTCTCAATTCGCTCGCCAATCATCTAAAATATTGGGTTTACACCCGGCTGCGGAGCCAAAGGACTCACTACTTAGTCGTCTCACATGACTTTTGAACGAAATCCTTCTCTAAAACTAGTTTCCACTAGTTATCATGACACTGTGACTCTACTACTTTCTGATATAACCAATTGGGTCCATACTTCGAATCTTGTCATCTACAAATCCAAGGCTAAAAGTGATTGCTACCTAACCAATAGTAGCCTTATCTCACATGTCCTGAAGCATTTCGTTGCTTTTCTGATCTCATAACTGTAGTGACGCTCCTATAGTCCTATCACTGGCTCAACCAGATCTAATCCATCTGGGTAATTCCGAAATCCAATCCATGGATTTCCTTATCCTTATTGCTACACCCAAACTGGTGGGTACTACTGTTCCTCGTACGTCCTAACAACGTGCTCACACTATCTACTAACCTAGTGAATGTTGCGGCTACACCTGCAGTCTCACAACAGTCTATCATTATATGACCGCTAGTGAATGCTACGGCTACCCCCGCAGTCTTACAACACTTTCCATACCATCTGACTACTAGTGAATGCTACGGCTACCCCCGTAGTCTTACAACACTTTCCATACCATCTGACTACTAGTGAATGCTACGGCTACCACTGTAGTCTTACAACACTTTCCATACTAACTGACCACTAGTGAATGCTAAGGCTACCCCCGTAGTCTTACAACACTTCCCAAACTATCTGACTGCTAGTGAATGCTACGGCTACCCCCGTAGTCTTACAACACTTCCCAAACTATCTGACTCCTAGTGAATGCTACGGCTACCCCCGTAGTCTCACAACACTTCCCAAACTATCTGACTACTAGTGAATGCTATGGCTATCCCCGTAGTCTTACAACACTTCCGATACTAGGTCGAACACGCACTCGACTTAACACACAACTGAACTTGAGTCCTAACCGGAACTCAAATCTGGTTCCCGAGACCTGCTATCATGTAACCCCACTGTATCAGTACCGTACCCATGCCCGTGATCAAAGCGTCACAATAAACCGTGAAATCATCTACACCCTCTTGCAGGGTGAGAATCGGTGCCTCGCATAACCGCTGTCTGAGAGTTTTGAAGGCTGCCTGCTGCTCAGGCCCCCAACGAAAGGTCACCGACTTCTTGGTCAGTCGGATCAAAGGAACCACAATCTCGTAGAAATCCCATACAAATCTCCGATAATAACTCGCTAGACCCAGCGGACTCTGAATATCAGATGGAGACCTCGGAATCTCCCACAGCATCACGGCCTCTATCTTGGCCGGATCAACTAGAATACCCTTCTGGTTGACAAGGTGGACAAGAGATTGCACCCCGCGCAACCAGAACTCACATTTGGAGAACCTTATAGAAAGTCTCTCCCCCACTTAGATTCTACAAAGTCATCACGGCATGCGAGAATTGAAGGATTTCCAATCCGTCTCGCTTTCTAATATCCCACCGATGACAAAATGTGCTTACCAATGCTAGCATTTAATCACCGATTAAACCTTAATATCTCCCATCCTCTGAAATCTTGAAGAGTGCTCTTGAAATCTGTTCCATTCTGACACCTCAATTTATCTCCCAGGCTGACCACTGAAGACCTTAATCTTCACTCTGGCTGATGAATCCTCGTTCTCATTTCCAATCTTGCAGTACCACTGAACTCTGACTGAGCACAGCCCATGTGAAAATACAATTCTCTTGAACATGCTATGACCAACCAATTTTGCATCTAACACCCGCGACTAGCATTATCCTTTTCATGTCACCAGCTCTGTCCTAGCAACGGTAGTGCCTTGAACTCCAAAATTCATCCATAGACAATTGTCGGCCATACCTGAACAAGGATAGAACCTCTAAACGCTGACTTCATTGCAGAACAATCACTCCATCCCTGATCGAGTATCCTTAAAATAATACTCCTACATAGATCCTGACAAAGATCCGTAATGATAACGGTGCGCGTGGAACCCACTCCGCAAGATACGTCCCTCTGTAGGTTCATCAAGGACCTTCCGGCATGCAAGATGGCATATACGGTCCTTGATAACCGAACACTAGCAGAAAATTGACTCGAGATCCGACTTATCCTAACTCACTCGCAATCCCAAAGCGATACGTATTCCCAATATCCATCTAATAAGATGACATACCCACAACCTCTGGAGGAATACTGATCCCCCTTCTGCTAACATGACCAATCTTGCTACCCTGTAGCAGCCTGAACCCTTGGAGTGACAAACTCCCTCGTGTACTTTCTCGTATGCACTGCACTGGCCCAGGCCATGCTGGCCTTTCACTCGATGATCAGAAGTCATGGGTCTCTTCCCGGGACCCTCCATTATACGCACCTGGTACGCACCTCTCTTTCTAGGGTGCTCCAAATCGATCTCGCATCTACAACCTCTTGGAAATCATATCCTTCAGGGTCTGACACCCTGTCACGCTCGATATATCGCTTGCCAATGGCTAAGCTGCAACAATTGGTACATCCTCTGTCCCCAAACTGGGTCACAAACTCTTCCCTGAAGCTTCTTAGATTCTCCCAGACTCACTGATTCGAGTATGGATCTTGTGCTTTCAGTAGTACGGGCCCAATACTACCTTCCACACCTATCCATACTTTCCTCAACAATCCTCCCGGATCCTCCAAGTCACTTCCTCAACTGGTACACCCAAGTCTAACTGAGCCTCACTACTAACTCACTGAAATATATCCTAGGCTTCCCTAGGTTCCCGAACTCACCCGGTCCTCAGCTGCTGAAAGATTCCCAGTAATGTCAACTAGCTACCTCATAAATACAGCCACATGTAACAAAGATCAGATAATCCTTCGAGTAATATACCTATCCCTAGAACGGTTGGACTCAAACAAGAGCTGCGCAATAGGGTCAAATCTATCACTCTGAGATTATCCAGCCTGTGCCACATGTGACTTAGCATATTCACTTAATAGTTAGCTCACATTACTAAAAGTCCCACAAAGCACAAACCAAGCAGCATTCAGACAGTGGAAACTCTAACCATCATATTCCAATCAAATCATTCTATCCTCTAATCAGGAATCTGTACATGCAATTCAAAGGCTCATACAATCAGGCATAACCTAAACAGGCTAACCTATCACTGACTGATATGTACTAGCATGCAAGTCTACAAGCACATATAATAGGCATATAAGGCATCCTCATAGATCCTTAGCCCTAATCTAGCATTCATTTCTCATAATCATATCATATCATATCATAACATGTATGGGTATCTTGGGGAAAACTTACGTGAGCTCGGCTGATTGCACGCATCACACACTTTGTTCTTCTCAAAGTTCTTTTCTCTTTCCAGATTCTTTTCAAACTCCTTTTATAAAATGGTTTTACTTTTGAAAACATTCATACCAAGCCCTTAGTTTGAGTTCAGACACACCCGAGAGTATGTCCGAATCCCTCAAACCAAGGCTCTGATACCAACTTGTAACAACCCAAAAATACAGGCCAAAAATTTCATTTTTAAATACGTCATGTCAAAACCAAAGTAGAAATAATCAAACGTGTTATCATAAAATAATATCAGAGTGCAATCCTCAAGATCTCATGTGCGGAAAACCATAGTGTGCTGCGCTGCGATCAAGTCGGCTCCTTTCCTTTAAACACGAAGTACCTGAAACCAAAACTGAAAAACGTAAGCACGAAGCATAGTGAGTTCCCCCATCATACCATATACCACACAATCACATAACATACATACTGCCAGGCATTTCTGGGGTGCCCGACCTACCCGATACGACCTTTCTGGGGTGCCGACCTACCCATGCGGCCATTCTGGGGTGCCGTCCTACCCATGTCAAGCCATTCTGGGGTGCTAACTACCCATGTCAAGCCATTCTGGGGTGCTGACTACCCTTCGGTCCTAACGACCGAACCTCGGGGACTATTTCACCCCCTACTACTACTACTATCACATAACATAACATAACATATTATCAGACATATCTGGGGTGTCTGAACTACCCTTCGGTCCTAACAACCGAACTCGGGGACTGCTCCCCTCCTACTACCTCAAACTCATATAACAGTTCATGCTAGCATATAAACATAACATCACATATTGTTAGACGTATCTGTGGTGTCTGACTACCCTCCGGTCCTAACAACCGAACTCTACTATTATCACATATACCATATCATGCTAGCATATAACATATCAGGTAGTAGCAAACCTAGATGATATCACAGAGACAATCATCTATCATACGTCTCCTACTGGTGGGCCGGCATTGTGGCCTTAGACCCACCGCTACTGGAAGGTAACTCACCTCACACTGCTGAAGTCCCGTAGACACAATCCCACACTGTTGAAGTCCCGCAGACTCAACCCCAGCTGCTGGATGACAGATTCACGATCTGTCAATATCACATCACCCAATTAATGATTGGGTCCCACTACATAACCATAAACACTTACTTTGGATAATTACATTACCCCAAGATTTGGCTTATTCAAGCCCAAGGCCCAATCCGTAGGCCCAAAGTCAACTAGGAATCAAAGCCCAACACATGGCCCAATTTTCCAAATTAGGCCTAGGCCTATACATCATCTCATTCTAAGGCCTAACATCATATAATCATTAAGGCCCAACTATGGCACATCTATGGCCCAATTTTCCAAATTGGGCCCAAGCCCCTTACATTGGCCTTACCCAGGCCCATTAAATTATTCTAGTTCATTGGCTTGACTTTGGATAGCCCACTAATTACTCAACCCCCAAGGCCCAAAAGAAAGGCCCAACAATAAACCCAAGTAAAATTAGGGTTTCACATAAAATGATGATTAGGGTTAAGTTTCCTACTTAACCCATTAAGGACTTAATCCATTAAGTCCATTATCGCTTAGACTAATCTTGCCAAAGTTTATTATTTAATATTTCAAGTTATTAAATAATTCTCGTGTGTCTCGATTAATTCCCCAAAATTAGGGTTTTAATGGCATTAGGGTTTTCCAATCCAAATACTAGCTCATTTATTAATTTGTTGGGCTTTTAGATCAATTAGGGCTTTTGGTGGGCCTATTAAGCCCACTACAATATTATTAAGCCCATTAGGGTTTTATTAGGTCCATACTTTGCAGCGGCAGAAGAGGCGGAGACGCATCCGAGAATGGCAGCGTACGGCCCTGACGTCGTCTTCAATAGCCTTGGCGTCACTCAGAACCTCGTCTGGTCAGAAGAAAAATAGGTGGTCAGGTGGCTTGCGACTGTGATAATGAATAAGAAGCAACGGCGGTCGGCTAGAGAGTAACCGGCGACAAAAGAAGGAGGCGTCGCACCAGCCCCCCCCCCCCCCCCGACGGCGACTAAAGTAGCAACAACTCCGAACAGCAGCATGGACGTCGGCTGTCGTCCAAAACCTCACCATATCGGAGAAAGAGAGGAGAAGGGTCAGGTGGTAACGACGCCGGAGACGAAGAACGAGGATGGTGGCGGTTTGGAGAACTCTGGCGATGGCGGCTGTCTTCAACTTTTAGGTTTAGGGTTTGAAACGGGAGTTTATGATGCATATATACTCGGCTTAAGCAAGGGTGACGGGAGTTGTCCCGTGTTTATATTTAACTTTTCCCTTTAAACCATTCTAGTCCCTCCCCATAAGATCTTATCAAATGTAATCCGAATTTTACCCTTTCTACCCTGACTTTGGAAATATTCTTCAAATTAAATCCGATAATTACCATTTAAACCCTCCGCATTAAATCCTTTACATCTTAGGTACAAAAATTACCAGACAGCACCCAATATCTTAGTTATGACATATTCAACCCTTCTACATCATTTCTTTTTAAATTAATTCCAAATAATTACCAAGTGGTCCTTATCTTCATAAATAATTATAAACTTAGTCCGGAACTTACACTTTTAATCCCGGACTTCTAAAATTGTGACCAATAGCTCCCCGAGACCAACACTTCGCTATATAATCATTTATTTTATGGCTACTATTCGCTCATTAATTTATTTATTTATCAAATAAATAAACAAGGTATTACATTTGTAATGTATTAATGGTAATGGTATTATTGGTAGTTAATTGCTATTTCATGTATATATTGCACTTGTTTTCTTGATTTACTTGTTTACATACACAATGAAAGTACATTGCATAAAAGGAATTTCACTAATGGAATGTAAGGACTTTGCATGACTGGAAGTACAATGAAAGTACATTGCATAAAAAGAATTGCACTAAACTACACTTGGTTAGAATGGTAGTTAATTGGTATTTCATGTATATGTTGAACTTTTTTCTTGATTTACTTGTTTACATTCACAATCAAAGTACATTGCGTAAAAGGAATTGCATTAATGGAATGTAAGTAGACTTTGCATGGATAAAAGTATAATGAAAGTACATTGCATAAAAGGAATTGCACTAAACTACACTTGGTTACATTCATAATGAAAGTGGACTTTGCATGAATGGAATGTAAGGATAACTTGCATAAAAGGAATCGCACTAATGAAAGTTCATTGTTAATGCTTAACATCTACTAGAAAATAAAATAAAAACATTATGGTTACTGTAGTAGGGGCATCCATTATAAACTTTAATAAAAAGCATCCATTACATAAGTTTTACTAGCATCTAGCAGCCATCCATTTTGTATACCAAAACATGTACCCAAAAGCCTAAAAATATCCAAAATAGGCAAGCCAAAATGTAACACTAAACAAATGGATGTATGTTGCAAGTAGTGGGTGTATATCAAAAAATAACTAAAAAGGGCTACCTATACAATTGCCCAACGATACTGTCCCCACTTTTGCCCCTATATACCTAGCTAACTACTCCAAATCTACAGGATAGCTAGATGTGGAACCCCTTCCATCTTTGTCAAAACAAGGTTTCTTCAGCTTTTATAGGATGATCCTTTCTGAGGGTTTTCTTGTCCTTCAAGGTGGTACATGCCGTTCATCATCAAAATCATTTCCTCCATATCTACTGCATCATCCTCACCATCACCCTCACCTTCATCCTCAACATCACCATCACCCTCTCCATCATCCTCACCAACACCATCATCATTAGCCTTACCTTCTACTTTACCAGCTTCATCACCCTCATCGTCACCCTTATTTTCGTCCACACCATCATTTATAAGACCATCACCCTCATTTCCTTCCATCACACCATCAACATATGGAATATCCTCAACTTCAGTTACATCCTGTTAATAAAAATTTGAAAAATACTTATTAATAAAGGACATAAATAGTTTTATACTAATGGTAGCATTTAGGAAATGATGAAGTCAAACTAACCATCTCAACTGGTGGCATATCATCCAATTCAACTTTTACCCCTCTTAAGCTCTCTATTTCAACCATGCTATATCCTGCCCCAAGTAGGTATGCTACACTTTCTAGATCCAGCTTCATCATCTTTGGGAGAACATCACTTGCATTTGCTTCAGTGAATTCTGTCGGATAAGGTGTTTAAGTCCATAACTTATTTGGTATATACTTGACCCGACCCGGCATGGTCCATTTGGGTTGCACTTCACCCGAACGATTTATATGGATAACATTTATAAGAATAGTATGTTTTTGATTTATTAATATATTAGAAGTTTTAATATATTAATATGAAATCATATTATTTAATTAGTATTGATCTTAAATTAATTTTGAATTAATTTAGTGATCAAAAAGGTGACTAATTAAACATGGTCTATTATATTTATATAATGTGGGCTAACACTCATTAGGATAAGGGCTAAGCTTGGATGGGAGTCCATGGATGATCCATGGAGCTTTTAACCCATGGATCCTTGGAATAGGAAAAGACATGGGTTATTAGGGTTTACCCTAATCATCTACACTATATAAAAAGGCTTGTGATGCTTGAAATGACACTAAGTGTGTGTGTGTGTGCATAAGAGTGGCCGATTTCTAGAGCAAAGACATACTCTATCATACAGTTTTCAAGTTGGTGGTGTTTTGTGATTTCCATTTGAGGCATTCACACTATTGGTGCTGGGCTCTCAAACTCCAAAATAATCAACTCACAACCAAAGGTATGTAATTCTTCTAGTTCTTTTATGTTTAAAAGTACACCATGCCATGCTAGATAGGTTATGAATATGGAAAAATAATTTTGCATGTATCTTAGTCAAACATAGATCCAAGGTTTTTAGGGTTGCATGAACACCTTATTAGTGTTAATTTGCTCAAAACCCAACAGTGGTATCAGAGACTAGACTTGTTTGTTTGATACTTGATGCAAATTAGTTGAAAAAATTGATTTTTATGTTTTCTGCACAGAGGACTCGCCGAGTCCATGGGGGGACTCAACGAGTCAAAGTGAATCTTCAACCAAATCAGCGAGTCAGTTCTTGCACTCGACGAGTTGGTCATGCAGAATGCAGTTTTTTCGATGTTGTTGCTGGAAATGGGCTAGAAACATTACCCTAAACTGTTTTGGTGTTTTAAAACTTATTTTAGATGGTGTAATGTTTGTGCTAACCCATTTACAATGGCTTATATCAAAATTCCATGCTATATATATGTGTTCATATGATTCTTGAAATTTTGATATTCATGTTCATGTTCATATGAGTTTAGAAGATGATAAGAATTATTTGCTGAATTGTTTATTTTTAATTCTTGATCATTTATGTGTTTTAATGGAGTCCATAATTTGTCCTCAAGTTATGGATTTCCAAAGGTCACTTTCTTTAAACACACATTTAAAACACATAAGTTACATAAAAATGAAGAGTCTTCGTTTTTATGAACCATTAACTCATAAGTTATGAAATGAAGAGTTTTGAATAGTTTCAAAACTTGTCCTCAAGTTTTGGAATTTGTAAAGTTGCACACACTTTAATAAACTTTAATTCCAACCCTTAGAGTTTTAAAAGTTAAAATTCAACCCTTATACTATTATAACATTAATGGTTAATTATATATGTATATATATATATATATATATATATATATATATATATGTATAAGATTAAGTCATTTTAGCATTAGTAGGCCTCATTCACAAAGTCGGTATATAAGGGGGTATAAGGTTGTTGCCTATAAAATGGCCGCTTAATGGGTGTCCATTTTCACCCACCGCTTCCTTGATCGGTGGAGGGTTGTTAGGCGAACGGGTAGGACAATGACTTTAATTCTCATTAAAAGTATAATGATTATTATAAAGTAACTAAATGCTTTTATAATTCCCAATCTTAGTTACTTTAGGAAAATGTGAATATGGTGCTAACCCATGAAATTCACACTTTGTACCTTACTAAGTCGTTGGTGGAGCGCGTGTGGGTAACCGGCACACTAACTTGGACTAGTAAGGATAACAAAGGGTGACTTAATGTTTATCATAGATCAGTGGAGCGCATGTGGTAACCGGCACATCGATTAGGTGATAATATTAAGGGTACCAAGTGAATTTGCATGGTTATTCACACCTTGTTTTGTGATCCTCGGCATCCCAGTCACAAAACTTGAAGGGCACAATCGAGATTGAAACATGCCATTGAAAAGTTCAATGAATCTCAAAAGAATCTACGGATTTCTTGAACCAATTAAACCTAATATCTTATTTCGTTTTCATGGTGGAAATTAGTGAATCGTCATTCACCTACCTTCAATTATGTTATAGCTT